>NC_138309.1:10895000-11632500 GCF_965601325.2 Salmo salar
AAGCACCCCCACAACATGATGCTGCCACCCCCATGCTTCACGGTTGGGATGGTGTTCTTCGGCATGCAAGCCTCCCCCTTTTTCCTCCAAACATAACCATGGTCATTATGGCCAAACAGTTCTATTTTTGTTTCATCAGACCAGACCATTTCTCCAAAAAGTACGATCTTTGTTCCCATGTGCAGTTGCAAACCGTAGTCTGGCTTTTTTATGGCGGTTTTGGAGCAGTGGCTTCTTCCTTGCTGAGTGGCCTTTCAGGTTACGTCAATATAGGACTTGTTTTACTGTGGATATCGATACTTTTGTACCTGTTTCCTCCAGCATCTTCACAAGGTTCCAAGGTTCTGGGAATGATTTGCACTTTTCACACCAAAGTACATTCATCTCTAGGAGATAGAACGCGTCTCCTTCCTGAGCGGTATGATGGCTGTATGGTCGCATGGTGTTATTACTTGCGTACTGTTGTTTGTGCAGATGAACGTGGTACCTTCAGGTGTTTGGAAATTGCTCCCAAGGATGAACCAGACTTGTGGATGTCTACAATGTTTTTTTGATGTCTTGGCTGATTTCTTTTGATTTTCCCATGATTTCAAGCAAAGGGGCACTGAGCTTGAAGGTAGGCCTTGAAATACATCCACAGGTACACCTCCAATTGACTGAAATGATGTCAATTAGCCTATCAGAAGCTTCTAAAGCCATGACATCATTTTCTGGAATTTTCCAAGCTGTTTAAAGGCACAGTCAACTTAGTGTATGTAAACTTCTGACCCACTAGAATTGTGATACAGTGAATTATAAGTGAAAAAATCTGTCTGTAAACAATTGTTGGAAAAATTCCTTGTGTCATGCACAAAGTAGATTTCCTAACCGACTTGCCAAAACTATAGTTTGTTAACAAGAAATTTGTGGAGTGGTTGAAAAACTAGTTTTAATGGCTACAACCTATGTGTATGTAAAGTTCCAACTTCAACTGTAACTGTATCAATTGTTTCCCCCATCACTACTAGTTATAGCTAGCTAGTCAATTATTTGAATGCTTATCCCACAGCATGCCTGGCTATGGTTAATGTGATATTCATGTTAACGTTAACAATGTGATATCCGTAGGGAATGAGCACTAAGGAGGAGACATACAGTAACACTACTGCCTCTCTCAGGCCTAGCCAGGGCTATAACCTCCCTACATTTAACACAGTAGAGAGATGAGAGAGGGAACATGGAAGTAAATTATCACCAAGGCCTAAGCCTAGCAGTGCACTTGAAGTTTTTGGAAGGTTGCCTGTTTGAGGAAGGTTCGTTTTTTGCATTTTCCATTTTTTTACCAACAATATTTTAACTTGTAAGGGTGCGCTGATACTAGATGTATCTGAGCATAGACATTAGCATTCTATATGCTAACTACAGCGCTATAGTGTAAGTATTAGCATTCAGGCTGGGTGTGCTTAGCTGCATGCGGGGGCAGTGTTGGTGATTAGCAGGTACAGCTCTGATTCTGATTCAGGGCCAGGGCTCTGTCTGTCACAGTGTTAGTGATTAGCAGGTACAGCTCTGATTCTGATGCAGTGCCAGGCCAGGGATCTGTCTGTTACAGTGTTACGGCTAATGAAACAGAACCAGAGAGGGGAGAGAGGAGACGAGATTTAGATATGCCCTGATTAGAGGACCATGATCCCATGTGAACAAGCTCCACTGTCTCCAGCTCCACTAGCCCAGACCACTAGACTGATAAATGCTGGGTCTTTCTTGGAGCTCTCACTCTCCCCGAGCTCCTTAATAGTTCTGTCCATCCTGGAGCAATCTTTCCATTTTCTCTTTTGTCAGATCGATAGGAAACAGAAGGGATGTTAAATATCTATTTCCTCTACACTATAGTAAGAGTCTTCCAACAGAGCTGTGTGTGGTAGCTCATGTATTGAGATCCTATCATTAGACATCATGCTGAGCATGGCGTGATGTAATGGGGAAACCTGTCCATGCATGGCTAAATAAATCTGTGAGTGATAGCATCAATATTAATCTGGGAAATCTAATACATGGAAAGAGTAAGACATGAGGGAGACAGTGTGAAGAAAGTGGAGAGAGACAGGAACATTCCCCTGGTGTCTGACCCCACATCAGCCTCTTTGTCTAACATGGGTCTGTATGAGGGCCTAGTGGAGGCAGGGGGAGACAGTGGGGGAGATAGTGGGGGAGAACTAAACTCTTGTTTTCTCATCAGGAACATCCCACTGGCATCTGACCCAGAAACAATAACATATCGGTCAAACAAAAATTTGCGGGTTCTTGCATTGGAATTATATTGAATCCTATACCACAATAAACATATACCACAATAAACATATACCACAATAAACATAAAGTTAAAATTCCAACCTCCACTGCAGTCTATCAAATCAAATGGTATTTGTCACATGCTTTGTAGACAACAGGTGTAGACTAACAGTGAAACGCTTACTCACGGGTCATTTTCCAACAATGCAGAGTTAAAGGTAAGATAAAAAATAAAATAGAAATAGTGGCACAGTGAATAACGAATAAAATAACATGGTTATATACAAGGAGTAGAAAATAACATGACTATATACAGGGAGTAGAAAATAACATGGCTATATACAGGGAGTAGTGAATAACATGGCTATATACAGGAAGTAGAAAATAACATGGCTATACACAGGGAGTAGAAAATAACATGGCTATATACAGGGAGTAGAAAATAACATGGCTATATACAGGAAGTAGAAAATAACATGGCTATATTTATGGAATTAAAAATAACTTGGCTATATACAGGTAGTAGAAAATAACATGGCTATATACAGGGAGTAGAAAATAATATGGCTATATACAAGGAGTAGAAAATAACATGACTATATACAGGGAGTAGAAAATAACATGGCTATATACAGGGAGTAGAAAATAACATGACTATATACAGGAAGTAGAAAATAACATGGCTATATACAGGAAGTAGAAAATAACATGGCTATATACAGGGAGTAGAAAATAACATGACTATATACAGGGAGTAGAAAATAACATGGCTATATACAGGAAGTAGAAAATAACATGGCTATACACAGGGAGTAGAAAATAACATGGCTATATACAGGGAGTAGAAAATAATATGGCTATATACAGGAAGTAGAAAATAACATGGCTATATACAGGGAGTAGAAAATAACATGACTATATACAGGGAGTAGAAAATAACATGGCTATATATAGGGAGTAGAAAATAACATGGCTATATACAGGGAGTAGAAAATAACATGGCTATACACAGGGAGTAGAAAATAACATGGCTATATACAGGGAGTAGAAAATAACATGGCTATATACAGGGAGTAGAAAATAACATGGCTATATACAGGAAGTAGAAAATAACATGGCTATATTTATGGAATAGAAAATAACTTGGCTATATACAGGGAGTAGAAAATAACATGGCTATATACATGGAGTAGAAAATAACATGGCTATATAGATGGAATAGAAAATAGCATGGCTATATACAGGGAGTACCAGTACCAAGTCGATGTGCAGGGGTAGGAGGTAATTGATGTAGATACAGTTTTAGTCGTAAGTTTATATACACTTACGTTGGAGTAATTTACGTTGGAGTAATTCAACCACTCCACAAATTTCTTGTCAACAAACTATAGTTTTGGCAAGTCGGTTAGGACTTGACACAAGTAATTTTTCCAACAATTGTTTACAGGCAGATTTTTTCACTTATAATTCACTGTATCACAATTCCGGTGGGTCAGAAGTTTACATACACTAAGTTGACTGTGCCTTTAAACAGCTTGGAAAATTCCAGAAAATTATGTCATGGCTTTAGAAGCTACTGATAAGCTAATTGACATAATTTGAGTCAATTGGAGAAGACATTTGAAGAGTGGTTGATAAACTAGTTTTAAGTCCAAAGTTTTGACTCCAAAGTAAGTGTATGTAAACTTTAGACTTCAACTGTATAGGTAGGGTAAAGTGATGTATGTGCAGCGTTTGTGGTGAAAGAGTGTGTGTGTGTATGTGTGTGTCTGTGGGGAGGGGTGTCAGGATGCATGTGTGTGAATGCTATGTGTGTGTGTGTGTGTGTGTGTGTGTGTGTGTGTGTGTGTGTGTGTGTGTGTGTGTGTGTGTGTGTGTGTGTGCGTGCGGTGGAAGAATGAGAGAAGGTGATACTCGCGACTAGCGACTTGCGTTCTCACGGAAGTCCTGTGAGCATGGACACTATTGGAGGTGTGAAGACAGAGGAAAACGTGAAATCTACTAAATAAATGTTCATGTGTGAATAAAATGATAATGTTTAGATTGTTTCAAGAGTTCCTAAATAGCTACTGTATGGGCCTCCCTAGTGGTGCAGCGGTCTAAGACACCGCATCGCAGTGTTGCACCGTCACTACAGCCTGGGGTTCGATCCCAAGCTGTGTCAGAACCGGCCAAGACTGGGAGTCCCACAGGGCTGCGCACAATCGTCCAGGTTAGGGGAGGTTTAGCCGGGGGGGGCTTTACTTGGCTCATCTAGCGACTTCTTGTGGCGGGCCGGGCGCCTGCAGGCTGACTTTGTTCGTCAGTTGAACAGTGTTTCCTCCGACACATTGGTGCAGCTGGCTTCCATGTTAAGCGGGCAGGTGTTAAGAAGCGCGGCTTGGCAGGTCATGTTTCAGGGGACGCATGACTCGACCTTCGCCTCTCCCGAGCCCGTTGGGGAGGTGCAGCGATGAGACAAGATTGTAATCACGAAATTGTAGGCCTATCATCTTATAAAGTCATTCACAGTGCTTTATTAAAAATTATAATAGTCTACTATGATGGTATTGAATCAATAAATTATGTCATAATCTTGTGATGTTGTGATTCAAAATATTTTAATGTGCAACCTAATCCAGTGATTGTCATGCATTGTGGGTAGACAGTCGTGCTATTGTTGTTATATTTTACTGTTAAAATAGGGCTGCAGAATTTTTTATTTTGTTTTGTTCAATAAAGATGCATTTTCCTGCATCTTTATGTGCTCTAATATCCTAGGCTAATTTATTTGGGGCTAATTCACCACCTTAGTAAGTGGAAACTCAAAGCACATTAGCTAGATACCTAACTATAAAGATAATACCCACTCATAGTAGCCATGTATTAATCTAACAGTACATTTAATGTCCAAAAAAACATTGTAGTTGTAGCCTACCATTCAGAGGCCAATGCACTCGCAATGGCCAATGCCTATTTCACACGCTCCATATCTCAAAGCCATATCAAATACCTTTGGAAAATAGTTGCTATTGAGCTCATAATTGAGAGTTGAGAAATTAAAAGTATACCTACAGAAACTGAGAACATCCTCTCCCCATCTGTGACAACAGGACAGCTGTGTGTTCCCAGCAATTGGATGAAAAAATGTTATACAATCAGAACATTTGTATTTTTCCTTAAGCGAGAGAGTGGCTCGCTCGACATAGCAGCAGGCCCCAGTGAAACAGGTACAGGGGCAGTCAGGCAGACACTTTCATTACAGGAATCATGAGGAAAATGTACTTTACTCTTTGACCAAATCATGATTTTAGCCTCCAAAAAATAGGACGTTTTTAGTGAGGTGAATGACTGTGCAGCCCGCACAAATGTAACAAAAACAACATTTTACTCCCACAGCAGGTGTCAAAGGGTCGCAAATTGTGGCCAAATGGTCGCAGTCTGGAGCCCTGCCTTGTAGGCTTTTCGCTATAGGCATACTCTTTCATTTTATTTCAATGAAAAAGGCCTCCACCTTTGCAATCAACACTAAGTAGCCTAGGCCAAGGCTCCTCTCTCGCTTTCTCTCTCCTATGCAGCAGAGCAGACCCGGACAATTTGGCTGGGTACAATTTTATTTATTGGCTTTTCATTTATTTTATCATGCCAAAAGCCAGCAATATCCCGCTAACAGAAACCCTGCGCCCAGTGGCTTTCCATAGCCCCCCTACACACATTGTCCATTGTGCTGACACAGCGCAGCGGAGATACAGATTTTGCTCCAACCTGTCACTCAATCATTTTTATACAGGGACATATTTTTATACAGGGACATAGAACTAAAACTGAGGGTGCACAAGTTTCAACTGAGGGGGCTATGCCCCCTTTTGCCCCTTCGTGGAACCAGGTACAACGCTGATACTAGATGTCCCTGAGCATATAGGCACAAATGATCAGCCTGACTAACCGGTGTCTGTATGTAGCCTCACTTCTTTTATAGCCTCGCTACTGTATATAGCCTGTCTTTTTACTGTTGTTTTATTTCTTTACTTACCTATTGTTCACCTAACACATTTTTTGCACTATTGGTTAGAGCCTGTAAGTAAGCATTTCACTGTAAGGTCTACACCTGTTGTATTCGGAGCATGTGACAAATAAACTTTGATTTGATTTGATTAGCATACTATATGCTAACTACAGCGCTATAGCGTTAGCATTCAGTATTAGCATTCAGGCTGGGTGTGCTTAGCTGCATGTGGGGGCAGGGTTGGTGATTAGCAGGTACAGCTGTGATTCTGATGCAGGGCCAGGCCAGGGCTCTGTCTGTCAAAGTGTTATGGCTAATGAAACAGAACCAGAGAGAGAGGAAAGGAGAGGGGATGAGGGGAAAGAATATTTAGATATGCCCTGATTAGAGAACCATGATCCCATGTGAACGAGATCAAAAGCTAATGGTCAAACACACACACACGCATATACTGTATACACAGTGGTGCACAAACACACACACAGGCATATACTGTATACACAGTGGTGCACACACACACAGGCATATACTGTATACAAAGTGGTGCACAAACACACACACACGCATATACTGTATACAAAGTGGTGCACAAACACACACACACACACGCATATACTGTATACACAGTGGTGCACAAACACACACACAGGCATATACTGTATACACAGTGGTGCACACACACACACGCATATATTGTATCACAGTGGTGCACAAAAACACACACAGGCATATACTGTACACACAGTGGCGCACAAACACACACACACACGCATATACTGTACACACAGTGGTGCACAAACACACACACACGCATATACTGTATACAAAGTGGTGCACGAACACACACACAGGCATATACTGTATACAAAGTGGTGCACAAACACACACACGCACACACACACGCATATACTGTATACACAGTGGTGCACAAACACACACACACGCATATACTGTATACACAGTGGTGCACAAACACACACACACACACGCATATACTGTATACACAGTGGTGCACAAACACACACACACGCATATACTGTATACACAGTGGTGCACAAACACACACACACACACGCATATACTGTATACACAGTGGTGCACAAACACACACACAGGCATATACTGTATACACAGTGGTGCACACACACACAGGCATATACTGTATACAAAGTGGTGCACAAACACACACACAGGCATATACTGTATACAAAGTGGTGCACAAACACACACACACACACACGCATATACTGTATACACAGTGGTGCACAAACACACACACAGGCATATACTGTATACACAGTGGTGCACACACACACGCATATATTGTATCACAGTGGTGCACAAAAACACACACAGGCATATACTGTACACACAGTGGCGCACAAACACACACACACACGCATATACTGTACACACAGTGGTGCACAAACACACACACACGCATATACTGTATACAAAGTGGTGCACGAACACACACACGCACACACACACGCATATACTGTATACACAGTGGTGCACAAACACACACACACGCATATACTGTATACACAGTGGTGCACAAACACACACACACACACGCATATACTGTATACACAGTGGTGCACAAACACACACACACGCATATACTGTATACACAGTGGTGCACAAACACACACACACACACGCATATACTGTATACACAGTGGTGCACAAACACACACACACGCATATACTGTATACACAGTGGTGCACAAACACACACACACACACGCATATACTGTATACACAGTGGTGCACAAACACACACACACGCATATACTGTATACACAGTGGTGCACAAACACACACACACACACGCATATACTGTATACACAGTGGTGCACAAACACACACACAGGCATATACTGTATACACAGTGGTGCACACACACACAGGCATATACTGTATACAAAGTGGTGCACAAACACACACACAGGCATATACTGTATACAAAGTGGTGCACAAACACACACACACACACGCATATACTGTATACACAGTGGTGCACAAACACACACACAGGCATATACTGTATACACAGTGGTGCACACACACACGCATATATTGTATCACAGTGGTGCACAAAAACACACACAGGCATATACTGTACACACAGTGGCGCACAAACACACACACACACGCATATACTGTACACACAGTGGTGCACAAACACACACACACGCATATACTGTATACAAAGTGGTGCACGAACACACACACGCACACACACACGCATATACTGTATACACAGTGGTGCACAAACACACACACACGCATATACTGTATACACAGTGGTGCACAAACACACACACACACACGCATATACTGTATACACAGTGGTGCACAAACACACACACACGCATATACTGTATACACAGTGGTGCACAAACACACACACACGCATATACTGTATATACAGTGGTGCACAAACACACACACACACACGCATATACTGTATACACAGTGGTGCACAAACACACACACACGCATATACTGTATACACAGTGGTGCACAAACACACACACACGCATATACTGTATACACAGTGGTGCACAAACACACACACACAGGCGCATGCAACCAGTATGCCTGGGGGCAACAATCACACGCCTCATATACACATGTACACCAAAACACACACACACACACACACACACACACACACACACACACACACACACACACACACACACACACGCAGGACCCCTCAGATTGAACCTGTGGTTAGATTGACAGCTTAGCTCCTCTATGACCCTCTCACAGGAAGTCCAGCAGATATCAACTTTTCAAACCTGCCAAAAAATGTGTCCGAATTGCATGAACTTTACAAAAATCATGTGATCAAATGAAGTTTTGACTGCGGTGATGCTCCCCCGTCACCACAAGATGAGTGGTTCTGATCACTAACTTTTTCGGCAAATTCGTTTTCCCATGGCCCGGTACCCCGGATGTGCAGAGTTTGCTAATTTTCAACCATTGAATTGATCCTAAAGAGAAATCTCCACTCATCCGGGGCACCGGGCCATGCAAAACGAACCTGCCCATTGCTTCAATAGTTAGGCTATCCATATTACCAGAGCTTATATTCTTTCTATTTATATGGCAGATTTGCAGCTGCAATTTATATAATTAATTGATAGATATATAGCTAGCTGGCTGAAATGAAAACAGAGAGAACAAAGTATTTACAGTTCCATCAGAAAGGATTCTGTCACGTCCTGACCAGTAAAGCGGTTATTTGTTATTGTAGTTTGGTCAGGACGTGGCAGGGGGGTGTTTGTTTTATGTGGTTCGGGGTTTGTTGATATATGTGTTTATGTAGAGGGGTGTTTGTTTAGAGTATTCCGGGGTTTTGGTTATAGTCTATGTTGTGTATTTCTATGCTCTATCTATGTTGTGTATTTCTTTGTGTTGGCCTGGTATGGCTCTCAATCAGGAACAGCTGTACATCGTTGTTGCTGATTGAGAGTCATACTTAGGTAGCCCTGTTTTCACCTGTCCCTTGTGGGAAGCTGTTGTTGCACTGCTGTGGGTTAGCCTGCAATACTGTTCGTTTGATCGTTTTCTTGTTTTGTTTTGGTAAGTGTTCTAAATAAAGTTAAGATGATCACTCAACCCGCTGCGCCCTGGTCCACTATATACGACGACCGTTACAGATTCACACACATTTTTCCACATTTTGTTGTGTTACAGCCTGAATTTAAAATGTATTGAATTTAGATTTAGTGTCACTGGAGGCCTACAGCCCACAATTAAAATGTTTACAAATGAATTCAAAATGAAAAGCTGAAATGTCTTGAGCCAATAAGTTTTCAACCCCTTTGTTATTTCAAGCTAAAATAAGTTCAGGAGTAAAAATGTGCTTAACAAGTCACATAATACGTTGCATGGACTGTGTGCAATAACACTGTTAAACATAATGTTTTACCTCACCTCTATAACCCACACATACAATTATCTGTAAGGTCCCTCAGTCAAGCAGTGAATTTCATACACAGATTTGACCACAAAGACCAGGAAGGTTTTCCAATGCCTCGCAAAGAAGGGTGACGATTGGTAGATGGGTAAAAAAAAAAAGCAGACATTGAATATCCCTTTGAGCATGGTTAATTACACTTTGGATGGTGTATCAAATACACCCAGTCACTACAAAAAGATACAGCCGTCCTTCCTAACTCAGTTGCCAGAGGGGAAGGAAACCTCTCAGGGATTTCACCATGAGGCCAATGGTGACTTTAAAACAGTTACAAAGTTCAAATCAAATCAAATTGTATTGGTCACATACACATATTGAGCAGATGTTATTGCGGGTGTAGCTAAATTCACAACAATACACACAAATCTAAAAGTAAAATAATGGAATTAAGAAATATATAAATATTAGGACGAGCAATGTCGGAGTGGCATTGTCTAAAATGCAGTAGAATAGAACACAGTATATACATATGAAATGAGTAAAGCAGTATGTAAACATTATTAAAGTGACTAGTGTTCCATTATTAAAGTGACCAGTGATTCCATGGCTATGAATATAGGACAGCAGCCTCTAAGGTGCAGGGTTGAGTAACCGGGTGGTAGCTAATCATGAAACATACACCACCACCTTTCTTCTTCCCAGAAAGATCTTAATTACTGTCTGAGCTATGTACTGAGAACCCTGAGTAATATACTCTGAAGCAGTGGATGGTGTACCCACCTCCTGAGTCGGACTAGAAGTCCACTCCGAATACCTTTTCTCCGGCGGCATCTCGGAGCAGATAAGTTAAATTAAAATCAAATAAAAGGTTATTTGTCACATGCACGGAATACAACAGGTGTAGACCTTACAGTGAAATGCTTACTTACAAGCCCTAACCAACAGTGCAATTTTCATGTAAAAAATAAGTATTAGGTAAACAACAGATAAGTAAAGAAATACAAAACAGTAAAACAGTAAAATGACAGTGAAAATAACAGTAGCGAGGTTATATACAGGTGGTACCAGTACAGAGTCAATGTGCGGGGGCACCGGTTAGTTGGGCTAATTGAGGTAATATGTACATGTAGGTATAGTTAAAGTGACTATGCATAGATGACAAACAGAGAGTAGCAGCAGCGTCAAAGAGAGGGATGGCGGGTCACAATGCAAATAGTAGAGGGTTGGCTGGACACAATGCAAATAGTCCGGATAGCCAATGTGTGGTGGCACCGGTTAGTCAGGCTAGTTAAGGTAAAATGTATGTGAATATATAGTTAAAGTGACTATGCACAGATGATAAACAGAGAGTAGCAGCAGCGTAAAAGAGGGGTTGGTGGAGAGGGAGTGGCGGGACACAACACAAATAGTCTGGGTAGCCATTTGATTACCTGTTCAGGAGTCTTATGGCTTGGAGGTTAAAGCTGTTGAGAAGCCTTATGGTCCTAGACTCTCCGGTACCACTTGCCATGCGAAAGCAGAGAGAAAAGTCTATGACAGGGGTGTCTGGGGTCTTTGACAATTTTTAGGGCCTTCCTCTGACACCGCCTGGTGTAGAGGTCCTGGATGGCAGGCAGCTTAGCCCCAGTGATGTACTGGGCCGTACACACTAACCTCTGTAGTGCCTTGCGGTCGGAGGCCGTGCAGTTGCCGTACCAGGCAACGATGCAACCAGTCAGGATGCTCTCAATGTTGCAGCTGTAGAACCTTTTGAGGATCTGAGGACCCATGCCAAATCTTTTCAGTCTCCTAAGGGGGAATAGGTTTTGTCGTACCCTCTTCAAGACTGTCTTGGTGTGTTTGGACCATTCTACTTTGTTGGTGATGTGGACACCAAGGAACTTTAAGCTTTTAACCTGCTCTACTACAGCACCATCGATGAGAATGGGGGCATACTCGGTCCTCTTTTTCCTGTAGTCCACAATCATCTCCTTTGTCTTGATCATATTGAGGTATAGGTTGTCATTCTGGCACCACCCGGCCAGGTCTCTGACCTCCTCCCTATAGGCTGTCTTGTTGTTGTCGGTGATCAGGCCTACCACTGTTGTGTCATCGGCAAACTTAATGATGGTGTTGGAATCGTGCCTGGCCATGCAGTCGTGGGTGAACAGGGAGTACAGGAGAGGACTGAGCATGCACCCCTGAGGGGCTCTAGTGTTGAGGATAAGCGTGGCAGATCTGTTGCTACCTACCCTCACCACCTGGGGGCGGCACGTCAGGATATCCAGGATCCAGTTGCAGAGGGAGGTGTTTAGTCCCAGGATCCTTAGCTTAGTGATGAGCTTCGAGGGTACTATGGTGTTGCACGCTGAGCTGTAGTCAATGAATAGCATTCTCAAGTAGGTGTTCCTTTTGTCCAGGTGTGAAAGGGCAGCGTGGAGTGCAATAGAGATCGCATCATATGTGGATCTGTTTGGGCGGTATGCAAATTGGAGTGGGTCTAGGGTTTCTGGGATAATGGTGTTGATGTGAGCCATTACCAACCTTTCAAAGCACTTCATGGCTACGGACGTGAGTGCTACGGGTCGGTAGTCATTTAGGCAGGTTACCTTAGTGCTCTTGGGCACAGGGACTATGGTGGTCTGCTTGAAGCATGTTGGTATTATAGACTCAATCAGGGACATGTTGAAAATGTCAGTGAAGACACCTGCCAGTTGGAAAATACATGCCCGGAGCACACATCATGGTAACCCGTCTGGCCCAGTGGCCTTCTGAATGTTGACCTGTTTAAAGGTCTTACTCACATTGGCTACGAAGAGTATGATCACACAGTCATCCGGATCAGCTGATGATCTCATGCATGCCTCAGTGTTGCTTGCCTCGAAGCGAGCATAGAAGTGATTTAGCTTGTCTGGTAGGCTTGTGTCACTAGGCAGCTCGCGGCTGTGCTTCCCTTTGTAGTCTGTAATAGTTTGCAGGCCCTGCCACATCCGACGAGCATCGGAGCCAGTGTAGTATGATTCAATCTTAGTCCTGTACTGGCGCTTTGCCTGTATGATAGTTCGTCTGAGGGCATAGAAGGATTTCTTATAAGCTTCAGGGTTAGAGTCCCGCACCTTGAGTCCCGCACCTCAGTGTGAATGTTGCCTGTAATCCATGGCTTCTGGTTGGGGTATGTACATACAGTCACTGTGGGGACGACATCCTCGAAGCACTTATTGATAAAGCCAGTGACTCGTGTGGTGTACTCCTCAATGCCATCGGATGGTCCTGTAGTTTAACATCTGCTTCATCTGACCACTTTTTTATAGACCGAGTCACTGGTGTTTCCTGCTTTAATTTTAGCTTGTAAGCAGAAATCAGGAGGATAGAATTTTGGTGAGATTTGCCAAATGGAGGGCGAGGGTGCGCTTTGTAAGTGTCTCTGTGTGTGGAGTAAAGGTGATCTGGATTTTTTTTCCCTCTGGTTGAGCATTTAACATGCTGATAGAAATGAGGTAAAACTGATTTAAGTTTCCCTGCATTAAAGTCCCCGGCCACTAGGAGCGCCGCCTCTGGGTGAGCGGTTTCCTGTTTGCTTATTTCCTTATACAGCTGACTCAGTGCGGTGTTAGTGCCAGCGTCCGTCTGTGGTGGTAAATAAACAGCCACAACAAATATAGATGAAAACTCTTTTGGCAAATAGTGTGGTCTAGAGCTTATCAGGCGAACAAAATCTAGAGACTTGCTTAGATATCGTGCACCAGCTGTTGTTTACAAATATACACAGACCACCCCCCCTCATCTTACTGGAATGTTCTGTCTAGCCGGTGCAGCGTATATCCCGCTTGCTGAATGTTTTCCATGTCATCATTCAGCCACGATTCAGTGAAACTTAAGATGTCACAGTTTTTGATGTCCCGTTGTGTCATGACTCCCGCCAAATTCGGCTCCTCTCCTTGTTCGGGCGGCGCTCGGCGGTCGACGTCACCGGTCTTCTAGCCATCGCTGCTCCACCTTTCATTTTCCATTTGTTTTGCCTTGTTTTTCCGCACACCTGTTTTACATTCCCTCATCACTCTATGTGTATATTATCCTCTGTTCCCCCCATGTCTGTGTGTGTAATTGTTCATTACGTGTCATGTGTGACCCTTCATGCTGGTTTTTCGCCGGGTCTTGATTGGAACCCGTGGTATTGTATGCTGTACATTATTTGTGTGACGAGTGCGCTATTCGCGTTTGCCTTTTGTGTCGTTACGCAGTTGCGTCTGACTGTTTTCCTTCTGCCAAATAAAGTATGCCTGTTCACTCATCTCTGCTCTCCTGCACCTGACTTCAGTTAACCAGTTGCGCACACTCTTGACACGTTGGTAGGATATTGGTGATCGTATCTCGTCTAATTTATGGTCCAATGATTGTACGTTTGCAAGTAATATTGATGGTGAGGGCAGATTTCCCACTTGCCGTCGGCGGATCCTTACGAGGCACCCCACCCTGTGTCCTCTATACCTGCGTCTCTTTCTCTTGCCAATAGCGGGGATTTCGGCCTTGTCGGGTGTGAAGTACATCTTGTGCGTCCTGATTGAAGGAAGAATCTTAGTCTAATCCCAGGTGAGTGATCGCTGTCCTGATACCCAGAAGCTCTTTTTTGCCGTAAGATACGGTTGCAGAAACGTTATCTACAAAATAAGTTACAAATAACGCTAAAAAAAATACACATAATAGCACAATTGGTTAGTCGCCCGTAAAACTGTTGCCATTTCTTCCGGTGCCATCTTAAGAATTGCCCTGAGGGGTGCGAACAAAGGATCCATATCCAAAAGTTATTTCCGGCTGTATGTAATAACACAAAAACGTTCTGGGCTGATAATTTAAGAAATAACACACAAAAAAAACAAATACTGTAAAGTTGCTTAGGAGCTAGAAGTAGAGCTGCCATGTCTGTCGGTGCGATCTCAGCTAATGGCTGTGATAGGAGAAAACTGAGGACGGATCAATAACATTGTAGGTACTCCACAATACTTGGAAATAAGGCACTAAAGTAAAACAGCCAAAAATTTGGTAAAGAAAGAAACTTTATGTCCTGAATACAAAGCGTTATGTTTGGGGCAAATCCAACACAACACATCTCTGAGTGCCACTATTTATATTTTCAAGCATGGTGGTCGCTGCATCATGTTATGGGTATGCTTGTCATCAGCAGTATTTTTTTAATTAAAAGAAACGGAATAGAGCTACTGTAAGCACTGGCAAAATCCTAGAGGAAAACCTGGTTCAGTCTTCTATCCAACAGACACTGGGAGATAAATTCACCATTCAGCAAGAAAAGAACCGAAAACACAAAGTGAAATATACACTGGAGTTGCTTACCAAGACGACATTGAATGTTCCTGAGTGGCCTAGTTATAGTTTTGAATTAAATTGTCTTGAAAATCTATGGCAAGACTTGAAAATAGCTGTCTAGCAATGATCAACAACCAATTTGACAATTGCAAAGCTCTTAGAGACTTACCCAGAAAGACTCACAGCTGTAATCACTGCCAAAGCTGATAGCATATATTGACTCAGGTGTGTGAATACTTTTGTAAATGAGAGATTTCTGTATTTCATTTTCAATAAATTTGGAAAACATTCCTAAAACATGTTTTCACTTTGTCATTAAGGGTTATTGTGTTTAAAAAAAAAATCTATTTAATATATTTTGAATTCAGGCTGTAGCACAACAAAATGTGGAATAAGACAAGGGGTATGAATTTTTTCTGAAGGCACTGTAGCTATTTGATCATATTCGACACAGTTTCACTGGAATTATCAAATGACAACCCTCAACATGTAAACAGTTCATAAAAACTAATCTCTTGGCAGGTAGGCTGTTGTACTTTTTTTGGTGCTCAAATAACTTTCATTAGCTAGCTAAGGTTTGCATCAGGGCCGGCATGAATGACATAAGCTGTCGCTTAGGGCCTTTAACCCCCCCCCCCCCCCAAAAAAAGTTATTTTTTAGGAACTCAGAATAGCAGAATACACAAGGTGCAAGTTCGAAATTTGATTGTGCATCAGCAATTTCTCTCTTGTTATGTCAGTCACTGACAGTCATGCTTAGGGCCCCCAATTCTCGCTTATGGCCCCCAAAAGGCTAGAGCTGGCCCTGGTTAGCATGCTAGCTTGTTACACTGACAGCTGTCAGTCAGTGGCCTTTTTATTGTTATTTCTCTGCTACGTGTGGAAATCACCACAACGTTCATACCCCCAATTTCTGAATATGTATTAGCAGCCTGTGTCAGTCTTTGAGGTGGAACCTAAATTAGAATTTTCACTCTAGGACAGGAATTACTCGAAATACATGTAGGTGTGGCAACTTCCTCTGAGATGGGCTTTTAAGTAACATAGGCCAAAACGCCATCTCACCACGACAGGCTGAAATTTCAGGTGGTCTTTTCAAACAGCTCTTTCACTAAAAGGGCATTATCATCATTTTCACAATTTCACGGTATTATTCCAACATAGTGAGGAAATATATATAAAACACAGGAAATCATGTTTTTGACTGCACTGGGCCTTTAACACTTCAGACGAAACAAAACTTCTGCTCTGTCTTAGATCTGCTCTGGACTAGTTTGGTAGCCATATACATGCTCTAATAATAATTCCCCTCAGGGACATTCTGATGAAGGTCACAGTGGTTTTAATAATGGTTGGATTCTAGAAATCGATAAAAGTATAAAATATTCATTCCAAAACCATCCATCATCATCATCAGGCAGAAGCATAAGGAGAGACCCCACACCTCACGTTGAGCCTCATGGTCGAGGAACGACCTAACACTAGAGACAGTGTCTCTACATCAACTTTCACTATGAAAACTGGCACCACCATTAGAAGAAAATCTTAGTGGGAAGAAAAGATATCCCTGATACTGAGTGAATGGAGTCTCTTTTCCAGTATTGAGCTGACTGTGTAGAGGGCATAGCTCTTCAGTGACTGGTTAAAGGGTAAGAGACAATCTGTACTACAGCCCTACTGGGGTGACTTTACACTGAGACTGGAACAGGGCCACAGCCAGATGCCCTAATCGGATATGCTCTGTGTGTGTGTGTGTGTGTGTGTGTGTGTGTGTGTGTGTGTGTGTGTGTGTGTGTGTGTGTGTGTGTGTGTGTGTGTGTGTGTGTGTGTGTGTGTGTGTGTGTGTGTGTGTGTGTGTGTGTGTGTGTGTGTGTGTGTGTGTGTGTGCAGGCTCCCCCCTGCTGTGAGTGTTTACTGGCAGCGCTCATAGATTTCCCCCAAACGGCCTTGTCCAGGATTACACGGTATACAGGGGTCAACTAGCAGACACTGACACACTGACACACACACAAAAATTCACGCACACACACAGGCGGGTATTATGAATGTTTGAAATATCTGCTTCCAAGCTGAGTAATCCGAAATTAGCACAGAGAGTGGATGGTGAAGGACAGAGAGGACAAGGACAGAGAATTCAGCTTCTAAAGACAAGGAAAGGACACTGTTCCTGACACTCAAAGCATGGATGTATTGAATGAATAAAGCCTCATAAAAGCAACACCGCTTCATTTAATCTGCTTATACTACAGTAGCTCTATCACGGTATCATACGGTTACAGTAAAGTGATAGATTACTTCCAAATCAAAGTTTTCTGGACATTTTCAGACCTCCAAAAGTGGTCTATAATGTTGAGGTGATTTAACATCACATGAATGGGAGAGATCTGATATTGTTATTTTATATGTTGCCTTTCCAATTCATTCACATGACTTTAAACTTTTACAATGTTAGAAAAGTAAACTTGGTAGCAGACAGCCTGACAAGCAGCCAGCAGAGAGAAGCTTTCTCCCCCTCCACATCGGACTGCTGCTGTGACACGGAAAAGGAGATTTGAATTTCTCTCCTCCCGTCCTGACCCTGAGACGGCGTTCATTTAACCAGTCTGCAAATCAAGCCTGTCACGACTGGCATTACACAGACAGAACATCGATAGAGAGAGAGATGGGAGAGAGGGATGGAGAGAGAAGGGGTGAGGGAGTGAGAGAGGGTGAGGGTGTGAGAGAGAGGGAGAGAGAGAGAGAGAAAGAGAGTGAGAGAGAGAGAGGGGTGAGAACAGGAGAAAGATATACACTCACACACACACACACACACACACACACACACACACACACACACACACACACACACACACACACACACACACACACACACACACACACACTCACACACAAAGGAGGAATAAACATCATATATATCAATAGTCTTATTGAGGTCTGGGTATTAAAACAGTATTTCAGAGCAGCAAAGTTTGTTTTCTGCTGATTATAAAGGCCAGTGAACTGCTGGATGACTGAGACACTGATACAGATCAGCCTGATTTCTTTGTAGAGAGTACGAGAAAGTCTACCCACTATAGTAATTACAGAGTCGAGGACCACAACAATTAATCTGTGTGCCTCAAAATTGAATTATCCCACTGAGCTTCAGTCTAAGCATTGGTTGTGGGAGATAATACAAGTCTTTAGGTCTCAGGTTCCTCATCACACAACCATAGTCTACTGAGCCCTATTGGATACATCTGTACTATGCAACTAGATGAGTTCTGCCATAAAACATAAAGCAATCTGAGAGCTAGCAGGAGGACCGTTCTAACTAAAATCTATTATAATCCATGATTACTTCGCCACTGGTGCTTCCATATGCTACATACTGTACTCATTGGATCACAAACTATGAACAAATAACCACATAGAAATAAACATGAATATGTACACGCACACACACACACACACACACACACACAACCACTCACTCACACACCAACACACACACACACACATATTCCCTCCATGAGGAACTGTACATTATTCATTGCTCTGATGTTATCTAACCTGAAATCTCCATACAATTATTATCCCTCAACACCGGAGCACCTCAAGGATGTGTGCACTCACCTCTACTCTACACCCAATGAATGCACCTCCAACAACGCATAGTCAAGTTTAAAGATTAAACCACTCTGGTCGGTCTCATCACCGACAGCAATGTACCGTGGAGAGGTCGACCGACTAGTGGCCTGGTGCAGTCAAAATAACCCAGAACTCAACACAGACAAAACCATCGAAATGGTGGTTGACTTCAGAAAACGTCCCTTCACCATCTCTACCCCTCTAGATTGACGGCTCAGCTGTTAGCGCGGCTAAATCATTCAAATCCCTGGGGGCCATCATCTACGGCAACCTCAAGTGGGAGGACAGCATCACCAAGAAGGCAGAGCAGTGGATGTACTACTTGCGGCAGTTGAAAAAACTCCAAAGTTTTACGCATCAATCGTTGAGTCTATCCTCACATCCTTCATCACAGTCCGGTTTGGGTCTGTGTCTGCCCGCTGCAACGACAAACTGCAAAGCATTGTCCGGTCTGCAGAGAGGGTCATTGCCTGCCACCTGCCCTTATCCAGGTACTGCAAGACTCCAGGGCAAGAAAGATCATCGTCACCCCTCGCACCCCCTCCTCCAAAAATTCCCTTCTGGCAGGCAGTTCATGTCACTCATGACCAAAACCTCCCGCCACCTGAAAAGTTTCTTCCCCCGGGCGGTGGCCCTCACCAACCGGCCATCTGGCCCATAGAGACCAAAGGACTATGCACTCTATGCTGCACACTGCATCAAGCCATCTCTGAACTGTACTCTAAATAACTGCACTGTACTGCGTTACTCTGTTCATCTCTTTGCATTTATATATATTCATACTGATACTGTAAATTTGTACACTGTATATCAACAGTATACCCACTGTATATCAACCATATACCCACTGTATATTAACCGTATACCCACTGTATATCAACCCATTGTATATCAACCGTATACTCACTGTATATCAACCGTACACTCACTGTATATTTGTATATCTGCTAATTCTCTTATAGCTAGCTCTATGATCACTCTACCTAGTTGTATATAATTTGTGGAAACTTCGTTCTGTCTCTAACGTTAAATGTTATCTATCACTAGCAGCACCATACCACCAAGTAAAATTCTGAGTATGTGTAAATGTACAGTACTTGGTGAATAAAAGTGATGCTGATATTCTCTCTCTACGAGCCAATTGGAGTGAATTGGCACCTTTGATAAAGATGAACAAAAATAAAGATGTATAAAATAAATTATAGAAATATGCTCAAAATTCGATTATTTTGTACTAATACAAAAGTTTATTGTATTAGTACAAAATATTGTAATTTTGAGCATGCAATATACCTCAGTATTTGTATTATTTATTTTATACAGTCTTTTCTGCTGATCTTTTGCCCTCAGAACAGCCTCAGTTCATCGGGGCATGGACTCTACAAGGTGTCGAAAGCGTTCCACAGGGATTCTGGCCCATGTTGACTCCAATGTTTCCCACAGTTGTGTCAAGCTTTGCTCTCTTTTCCAAAATGTGAGTTAGAATCTAGCTATATGCTTAGAATATGTGTACAACGCCCATTTATATAAATATCCAGAGACTACAATAAACCCAGAAAAAGAACATCTCTGTATATTTATATAAATGGGCGTTGTACACATATTCTAAGCATATAGCTAGATTCTAACTTGAATTTCTGGAAAAGAGAACAACATTTTACATTTCAAAACAGTGCATCAAAAGAGTTTGAGTTTGACATTGACAGCGCTAGTCTGCAATTATAAATTGTTTAGTGGCAAAGCGACCCGCAATTTGTGAATAGCTCATTTCTAATCACAGTATTTTAACATTTAATTTGACTTCACAGTCTGTCTCGTTTGAACTCATCGAGGTGATCATCTCATACAATTATACTGTAGATTGGAGCGAACGAAGATGACAATGTCACATGAATTAATCCTCAGCAGTAATTAATATTGAGCCGCCGTCGGGTCCCTGATGACTTCACGTCTGATAGCAGCAGCTCTACTCATTTGTTTCAACTGTATTAGTCTATAATATAATATAGACTCTATAGCCATGAAGAGGCGCAGAGAGATTAGCCATCCATCACTGTCAATGCCATACGTATATACAAGGGAAAAATGTGACTTATTTGAAATCATTTAAAATACATTTTTCAATTTGGTGAATGTGGACATGGCCCCTACAGTAAGTGCTGTGGTAGGAAGCATGGCAACGTGAACCAGCCTCTTCACAGACAGACACACATAAGATCAGATGTAGAGTCATCGCGGGTTCGATTCCCACTGGGGCCACCCATTCCAACATTTATGAACGCACTACCGTAAGTCGCTTCGGAAAAAAGCGTCTGCTAAATGGCATATTAAATATATTATGATTTTTTTTTCTGTAAAAGTACAGTCTGAACCGACGTGACCCACTGGCTCTGTCGAAATGTGTGACGTGAAAATGCCCCTAGAGAGGAAATCACAGGTAGCAAGTTAGCATTGTGAACAGAGAACGGAAAGGTGAGAATAATGATTCACAGAAAGATTCACGGCAAGGAACAATGTCGGAGGGAAAGGAGGAGCCACGACAAGGAACACTGTAGGAGGGAAAGGAGGAGCCACGGCAAGGAACACTGTAGGAGGGAAAGGAGGAGCCACGGCAAGGAACACTGTAGGAGGGAAAGGAGGAGCCACGGCAAGGAACACTGTAGGAGGGAAAGGAGGAGCCACGGCAAGGAACACTGTAGGAGGGAAAGGAGGAGCCACGGCAAGGAACACTGTAGGAGGGAAAGGAGGAGCCACGGCAAGGAACACTGTAGGAGGGAAAGGAGGAGCCACGGCAAGGAACACTGTAGGAGGGAAAGGAGGAGCCACGGCAAGGAACACTGTAGGAGGGAAAGGAGGGGGTGGGGCTGAGACAGAGAGAGTGGGTGGGTGGGTGGGGGGAGGGAAAAAGAGAAAGGGAGTGGGAGTAGGGTGTTCCAGTGAGTATAATTACTGTATATAATATCAAGCTGTATAATTGGTTGTCTGACACTCAGAACACACAGCTGGTCACCTCAACAATAATAAGTGGACAAGGTATGTTGTGTGGGGGTGGGGGATGCACACAAACACACCTCCCTGCTAACAGAAGCTAACAGCCAGGTGTGTCCTCTCTCTGGATTGGTCACCATGGTGATAGCCGTGTGTTTAGCATGTAGGATGGCCACAGAGGGACTGCGCCTGCTAGGTTACCAGGACATTACCACCAAAGAGCTGAAGACACACACACACACACACAGAGGAAAGAGCAGTGTGTGTGTCTGTGTTTAGATCTGATCTGTCCTTGATCACAACATCATACATACATTGCTCTCCCCATACACACACACACTCTCTCTAACCTCTCCCTCTCTCTGTCTTTTCATGAACACAACATTTCCAATTCAGTTCGTCCTTGACCTATAGGCTACATATGAGGAAAATTAAAATGTCCGACATAAAAAACATTTTTACAAGTGTGAAAGGATTTGGTAATGTCCTTGTGACGGCCCGTGATCCAAGGTGAATCCACGTTCCATCAGACGAACCGCTGTTCAAGGCCCATAAACCTCTCCCAATTCAATCAATGGGTCTCAAAGGAACGTGTTATCTGAAAGAATCCCTTTAGATTGTGGAGGCAGAGGAACATTTGACTTTCAGTGGATTGTGAGGGGAGACACACTACATCACCCCTTCAAATTAGTGGATTCGGCTATTTCAGCCATACACGTTGCTGACAGGTGAATAATTCGAGCACACAGCCATGCAATCTCCATAGACAAACATTGGCAGAAGAATGGCCTTACTGAAGAGTTAAAAAAAAATATATTCTGCCCTGCTAGAGCTGCCCCGGTCAACTGTAAGTGCTGTTATTGTGAAGTGGAAACGTCTAGGAGCAACAATGGCTCAGCCGCAAAGTGGTAGGCTTCATGAAATGGGTTTCCATGGCCGAGAAGCCGCACACAAGCCTAATATCACCATGTGTAATGCCAAGAGTCGGCTGGAGTGATGTAAAGCTCACCGCCATTGGACTCTCTGGAGTGATGAATCATGCTTCACCATCTGGCAGTCCAACAGACGAATATGGGTTTGACGGATGCCAGGAGAAAGCTACCAGCCAGAATGCATAGTGCCAACTGTAAAGTTTGGTAGAGGAGAACTAATGGTCTGGGGCTGTTTTTCATGGTTCGGACTAGGCCCCTTAGTTCTAGTGAAGGGAAATCTTAATGCTATAGCATACAATTACATTCTAGACGATTCTGTACTTCCAACTTTGTGACAACAGTTTGGGGAAGGCCCTTTTCTGTTTCACCATGACAATGTCCCTGTGCACAAAGCCAGGTCCATACTGAAATGGTTTGCCAAGATCAATTTGGAAGAACTTGTCTGGCACAGACCTCAACCTCATTGAAGCCCTTTGGAACACCGACTGCGAGCCAGGCCTGATCGCCCAAAATCAGTGCCCGACCTCACTAATGCTCTTGTGGCTGAATGGAAGCAAGTCCCTGCAGTAATGTTCCAACATCTAGTGGAAAGCTTTTCCAATAGAGTGGAGGCTGTTATAGCAGCAAAGGGGGGAACAACTCCATATTAATGCCCATGATTTTGGAATGAGATGTTCGACGAGCAGACTTCTGATCAAGTAGTGTATACTGACACACAGGTGTGCAAACACACACACAGATACTTCCATTTCTCAGGCCATTGATATTAAGTCTCTCTCTTTCTCTCTCCGTTTCTGCACAAACTAGTACAATACTGTAAACACACACATACACTGAGTGTACAAAACATTAAGAATGCCTTCCTAATATTGAGTTGGACTCTACAAGGTGTCGTAAGCGTTCCACAGGGATGCTGGCCCATGTTGACTCCAATGCTTCCCATAGTTGTGTTGCAGTTCTTGACACAAACCGTTGTGCCTGGCACCTACTACCATACCCCGTTCAAAGGTATTTAAATCTGTTGTTTTGTCCATTCACCCTCTAAATGGCACACATACACAATCCATGTCTCAATTGTCTCAAGGCTTAAAAATCCTTCTTTAACCTGTCTCCTCCCCTTCATCTACACTGACTGAAGTGGATTTAACAAGTGACATCAATAAGGGATCATAGCTTTCACCTGGATTCACCTGGTCAGTCTATGTCATGGAAAGAGCAGGTGTTCTTAATGTTTTGTCCACACATACACAACTGTGTGACTGTATACACACACACATACACACACTGAGACATACTTTTCCGTGTCTCTTTTCAATAATGTATTTAGATAGAAGGTTCCCTGTTGAGTGGTTGCGGTGGTTTGTTTTAATGTCTTATTCAATGCTGTCTACTTGGCTGCAGCTCTCCTCTCATAATCTACATAATGTCTCCCCATTACCTCCTCATTCCCCTGCTAAGCACTCATCCTTGACTTCTAAAACACTGAACCCACTGCATAGGACTAGAATACTCATCTTGCTTCTGTGTCAGGTTCTACTACAAATCAGTTTGTAGTTAACCTGTTATGGCTAGGGGGCAGTATTTTCATAGCCGGATAAAAAAACGTACCCGATTTAATCTGATTATTACTCCTGCCCAGAAACTAGAATATGCATATAATTATTAGCTTTGGACAGAAAACACTCCAAAGTTTCTAAAACTGTTTGAATGGTGTCTGTGAGTATAACAGAACTCATTTGGCAGGCCAAAACCTGAGAAGATTCCATGTAGGAAGTGCCCTGTCTGACAATTTCTTGCCCTTCTTGATTATCTCTATCCATTACAGAGGATCTCTGCTGTTACGTGACACTTCCTACGGCTCCCATGGGCTCTCAGAAGGCGGCAAAAAGCTGAATCGTGGCTTTGCAGGCTCTGGCTGAAAAAAAGTAGCGAGTTTGGATAGTGGCTGGTTACAGTACTGTGAGACTCAGGCGCATGCCCGAGTCAACCTCATGCTTTGTTTTCTTTCGTCTGTTTACCTAAACGCATATTCCCGGTCGGAATATTATCGCTTTTTTATGAGAAAAATGGCATAAAAATTTAAAACAGCGGTTGACATGCTTCGAAGTACGGTAATGGAATATTTAGACATCTTTTGTCACGAAATGCGCCATGCTCGTGACCCTTATTTACACTTCGGATAGTGTCTTAAACGCATGAACAAAACGCCGCTATTTGAATATAACTATGGATTATTTTGAACCAAACCAACATTTGTTATTGAAGTAGCAGTCCTGGGAGTGCATTCTGACGAAGACAGCAAAGGTGATAACATTTTTCTTATAGTAAATCTGACTTTGATGAGTGCTACATTTGCTGGGTGTCTAAATAGCTAGCCGTGATGGCTGGGCTATCTACTCAGAATATTCCAAAATGTGCTTTCACCGAAAAGCTATTTTAAAATCGGACACCTTGATTGCACAAAGGAGTTCTGTATGTATAATTCTTAAAATAATTGTTATGTTTTTTGTGAACGTTTATCGTGAGTAATTTAGTAAATTCACCGGAGGTTTGCGGGGGGTATGCTAGTTCTGAACGTCACATGCTAATGTAAAAAGCTGGTTTTTGATATAAATATGAACTTGATTAAACAAAACATGCATGTATTGTATAACATAATGTCCTAGGTGTGTCATCTGATGAAGATCATCAAAGGTTAGTGCTGCATTTAGCTGTGGTTTTGTTTTTTGTGACATTATATGCTAGCTTGAAAAATGGGTGTCTGATTATTTCTGGCTGGGTACTCTGCTGACATAATCTAATGTTTTGCTTTCGCTGTAAAGCCTTTTTGAAATCGGACAGTGTGGTTAGATAAAGGAGAGTCTTTTCTTTAAAATGCTGTGAAATAGTCATATGTTTGAAAAATTTAAGTTTTTGTATTTTAGAGGAATTTGTCATTCGCGCCATGCCCATCATTGGATATTGGAGCAGGTGTTCCGCTAGCGGAACGTCTAGATGTATTAAGATGTGTGTTTTTGATTAAATAAAGAGTGTGTTTAAGTCCCATGCTGACAACTGATATTGACACAAATAATGCACACACACACACACACACACACACACACACACACACACACACACACACACACCGTCAGGCCTACCTGTTCTTTGACGGAGGCCAGGATAGCGGAGGTGGTCTCCGTCCCGTCTGATCCGTCTCCGTTAGATGATGGTAGACCTGGACTCAACAGACTGGCTCCCTTCTCCTGCTCTGATGGCTGGTCCGGCACAGGCATACCTCCTATAGACAACATCAACATCACGTTACATAGTATACAAACATCACATATTGTACCTGCTACAGAACAATAATAATACCATTATGCGGTAACAATATCATTTTCACTACATAGTAACAAATGCATCACCTGAAATGCCTACTATAAACAATATTATTATCATTAAATAGTAATACAGGTAGTATATCTCCTACACAAGAGCAATGATATCATTTCTATACAAACATCACATAATAGGAACATGAGTAGAAAAAAATGTTTTATTATCAAACATCCAATATGGCAGGGCCTTGCAGACTTCACGAAAGGTAGACGCTAGGGGATAATTAGAGATTCTGAGGGTTTAGGCAGTGAAATCAAATCATGTCAGATTATACTGGCCTTTCCAATGTTGCTGGAGCTCCCTCGCTCACACTTCAGAGTGTTAGCTGGCTTATATAACCTGCAGTGTGAGCAGTCTGTCAGCCTATCCTGAGAGAGAGAGAGAGAGAGAGAGAACGATAGAGATGAGAGAGCGAAAGAGATGAGAGAGAGTGTGAGAGAGAACTCTCTGCTAATTCTGTGCAACGCCTTTGTACAGCGTCTCGCTATTGAATGTCGCGAGGCGCTCTGAACGTGCTAACCGCCAATCTGCAGGCTGGCACTGGCACTGGCACGTTCAAGTGGTAAACCTGTTACTGTGAGGAGGCGTTTTAAGAGGTACCGTGTGTGTGTGTGTGTGTGTGTGTGTGTGTGTGTGTGTGTGTGTGTGTGTGTGTGTGTGTGTGTGTGTGTGTGTGTGTGTGTGTGTGTGTGTGTGTGTGTGTGTGTGTGTGTGTGTGTGTGTGTGTGTGTGTGTGTGTGTGTGCGTGTGCTCATTTGTGTCCCGCTCTCTCCCTCCCTCTTTCCGCCCCTTCTAGATTACCAGGACATTACCATCAAAGAACTGAAGAAAAACGCAGACACACACAGAGACTTTCAATTCCCAGGCCATAGATTCTTTTGTGACTCCTCTCCTAGCCTCCCACTCAGACATGTACAGTCAAATTAATCAAACTTTCTCTCTCCCTCTCTCCCTCTCTCTACCCCTCTCTCTCTCCCTCAGTAATATGGATGGTGCTTCGTGATATTCACTGATAACATACAGTATCTGCTTCTGCACAAATTGGTACAATACTGTGCAGATACATACACACACATACATACAAACTGCGCACACAGACACAGACACCCAGTGTGCAGGCTGGTACTGGCAGGTTTAAGAGGTAAAACTGTTACTTGTCTCTTTCTCTCCAACTCCAACTAAGTCTCTCTCGTCCTTCAACATGTTTAACCTTCAGCAGTGTGACTGTCTCCACCATGGTAGCCAAATCACATCACCGTGGGAACTGTGTCCAGGGGTGGGAGATCCCTGCCAGACTGGTTCCTCTCTCTGTCCTTTTACTGGGCCAGAGAGAGACAGGGACACACACACACACACACAAGCAAACACAAAATCCTTTTGGTTAATTTCACATATATACATAGCAGTCATTATGTCACTGATGTCACTTGTCTCACACACAAACACAGGATCCTCTGTATGCCTCATTCATTGCAACAGCTGTTATGTAGGTCTGAATATACTGTGTGCAATAGAACAAATCTATCGCCATTAGTTCTAAATCAATGGGACATTTTGACTCAGTATCAGGTAATGATGCCAGTCACTGAATTGGGATTGAGGCCTATAGATTTCTCAGCATAACCTACACAACAGATACATAGGAATATGACCTTAACTTGACATCTAGAGACAGATATAAGAGAGAGAGAGAGGAACAGAGAGAAAGACAAAGAGAGAGAGGGGGACACTTGTGGGGATTAGTTGAACACAACGCCCTGTTAGTTGACATTGATTAGTATCTGAACACACACACACACAGAGAGACACACACAGTCATCTCGACAGTGTGTGTGTTGATGTGTCAGTATCTGAACAGGGGTCCCTGCCTGGCATACTTGTTATAAAGTGACGACAGCTTATCACTGCTTGGTAATAAACCAACGATGAGACCATATCTGTTCCTCTCAGTCAGTCAGTCACCACCACCACAGTCTCACACACAAACACAGACAGAGAGAAAGACAGAGACAGAGAGAGAGACAGAGAGAGAGAGAGCAACAGAGAGAGAGCAACAGAGAGAGACCGACAGACAGACAGACAGACAGACAGACAGACAGACAGACAGACAGACAGACAGACAGACAGACAGACAGACAGACAGACAGACAGACAGACAGACAGACAGACAGACAGACAGACAGACAGACAGACAGACAGACAGAGAGCAACAGAGAGAGAGAGAGAGAGAGAGAGAGAGAAAGACAGAGAGAGACCGACAGACAGACAGAGAGCAACAGAGAGAGAGAGAGAGAAAGCGAGAGAGACAGACAGACAGAGAGCAACAGCGAGAGATCGAGAAAGCGAGAGAGACAGACAGACAGAGAGCAACAGAGAGAGATAGAGAAAGCGAGAGAGACAGACAGACAGAGAGCAACAGAGAGAGATAGAGAAAGCGAGACAGACAGACAGACAGACAGACAGACAGACAGACAGACAGACAGACAGACAGACAGACAGACAGACAGACAGACAGACAGACAGACAGACAGACAGACAGACAGACAGACAGACAGACAGACAGACAGACAGACAGACAGACAGACAGACAGACAGACAGGTGAGGCATAAGGGATCAGAAGCTAGTGTTTCTCAAGTCTTTATTAAGGGCTGGTGAATGTAGTAGCTTTCCTCTGCTTGGGTAGAGGACTTAATAATGAACTATGAACAATAGACTAAACTTACAGTAAATGGCAATGTCATTGCCCATCAATTATCTGTCACAGTTACTATCTCATTTAATCCTCATAGCAAGCAAGGATTTAATATTGAACAAACTCCTTGGAGACGTTCAGCCACGTTCTCCAAACGTTACATTTTGAAGTTGCTCCAAACATCACATTTTCAGTGTTTTTGTTGCTCCTGCTGCTCTCTATTATTCCATTTCTCTAAACGTCAAAATTCTATGTTAAGGGTTAAGTTTAGGACCTCATTCTGAATGGTTAAGGTAAGGGTTAAGGTTGGGGTTAGGGTTAAAATCAGTGTCCACAACTGGGATCGAACACGCAACCTTCGGATTACACCCATCCACCACCACCACAACACCCTAGCAAAGCCTACTTAATAGTAATAGCGCTCACTGGTGTCCCCTAGTGGCCAGTTTTCAAAGCATTTCCCAAAGTCCTCAGGATTTGGAAAGACCTCCAATTTTGATTTCAATGACCAATGATCAATTACGGAGAGACATTTCAAAGCCAAAAGCTTTTTAAATGTTATAATGCATGACTTGCTTGTGTATTTATGCAGAAAAGCAATGATGACTTTAGCTAATTTCCTTCTGGAAAGGCTTAATATTTAACAGCAATTTGGCTATGAGAGTTACAGTATGCACACATATGTGCACATACACACTCACACACGCAAGCACACACATGCACATACAGTACACTCATACACACACGCACGCACACACATGCACATACAGTACACTCATACACACACGCAAGCACACACATGCATATACAGTACACTCATACACACACGCACGCACACACATGCACATACAGTACACTCATACACACACGCACGCACACACATGCACATACAGTACACTCATACACACACGCACGCACACACATGCACACCAGGGCTGTGCTCAGTTCAGAATTTTTGAAGTGACTCCCATTCAACTGATGAGATTAAATTCAAATTGGATTGGCCACACCTCACAGGATGTAGAATTTGAATGACTGGAAATATCATTTAATTCAGTGCAATTCAACGAAATTCCACTCAGTCATAGAACATATGAGTTTAATTGAATCTGACAAGTCAGACTTCCAGATACCAAAGAATATACAGTGCCTTCGGAAAGTATCCAGACCCCTTGACTTTTTCCACATTTTGTTACGTTACAGCCTTATTTTAAAATGTATTAAATTGTTTTTTTAGGGTCGTTATGGTCATTATGGGATCATGTGTTTAGGTTGCTGAGGATTATTTATTTTTTCATTAATCCATTTTAGATTAAGGCTGTAACTTAACAAAATGTGGAAAAAGTCAAGGGGTCTGAATACTTTCTGAAGGCACTGTATAACTTTTCTCTGGAAACAATATTCATATACTCTTTTAAACTTAATGCTTCGAAATAGCCAATCATATTTCCACCAACCATTTCATTTGTTTGGATTCTTTTTGAAATCTTTAGGGTCAACTTGAGGTTTAACTAGTGCATTCTGGGAAATGTATATTTTCCACATATTTTAAAATTTGAAGTGATTAATGAAATCAGGCAGGTAGCCTAGCGGTTATGAGCGTTAAGCTAGTAACCAAAAGGTCACTGTTTCGATTCCCCAAGCTCACTAGCTGAAAAATCTGTTAATCTGCCCTTGAGCAAGGCATTTAACTCTAATTGCTCCTGTAAGTCGCTCTGGATAAGAGCGTCTGCTAAATTACTAAAATGTTAAATGATAATAACTTACAATATTCAGGTTTTGTTTTCCTTGATCATTCATTTTAAGAGTTTGTCCTGAAAATCTATTGTTTCATCAATATTGTATGTGTATGTCTGTGCCCAATAATGTTTGTACCATGTTTTGTGCTCCTACCATGTTGTGTTTCTACCATGTGGTGTTATGTTGTGTTTCTACCATGCTGTGTTGTCATGTGTTGCTGCCATGCTATGTTGTTGTCTTAGGTCTCTCTTTATGTAGTGTTGTGTTGTCTCTCTTGTCATGATGTGTGTTTTGTCCTATATTTTTATTTAATTTATTAATATTTTTAATCCCAGCCCCAACCCCGCAGGAGGCCTTTTGCCTTTTGGTAGGCCGTCATTGTAAATAAGAATTTGTTCTTAACTGACTCGCCTAGTTAAATAAACATTAACTAAAATAAATAAAAATACAAATAAATGAATATAACAACATGTTTGATGTTTTATGTACAAGATGGATATTTGTATAGACTATACCTTATATAGAATAGAAGATGCATTTGAATAAAATTTCACTGAATTCAATTCTATTTCCATTCATTCTAATTCTAATTGCAATTCAGTATCCTGTTTACTACTTCAATTTAAATTCAAATTCAAGAATTGAATTGGAATTTATGAGGCAGTCTCAGTTCAATTCTGAATTGAGCACAACCCTGACACACACGCACTGAGGCTTATCCCATCTGGAGGTTGGTCAGCAAAGAGAATCCATGCATGAGAAACATGGTTAGATCTAAGCCTGGCTACTATGATGAACATCTGAGGCTTGACACAGCTGATCACAGCTGAAGGCCTCTTAATCACTACAGACTGATCCAGAATCAGAGCTAAACCAAGCCTGATGTATCCTAATCACCACTGACAGCTGACTGCAAATCAGTGCTTAAAGCCAAGTTTCACCCACATTTCATAATTCGGAGGGCATTTTTTTATTATCTCCTCAAGGCCAGGAATGATTGCAATATGATTAGGCTTGTCTTTCCTATAGTAACCACTCCATGCTAATGCTAGCACCGATTACCATAACACAACGGCATACTACTGATTGGAGATCAGTGCTTATAAGGCTGGGTGATTTGTCTCAATCCTTAACCAGTACAGAACACTGATTAAAGAGCAGTGCTTAAAGCTGGAAAGTGTATCTGTGAGTGAGTCTTTGAGTGCCAAGATGCATGTAGTCTATGTAGCTGCAGTGCCTTCAGAAAGTATTCACACTCCTTGACTTTTTCAAAATGTTTATGTTACATCCCGGATTAAAAAATGGATGTCACGCCCTGATCTGTTTCACCTGTCTTTATGATTGTCTCCACCCCCTCCAGGTGTTGCTGATTTTCTCCAGTGTATTTATCCATGTTTCCTGTCTCTCTGTGCCAGTTCGTCTTGTATGTTTTTCCAAGTCAACCTGCGTTTTTCCCGTTCTCCTGCTTTTTGCTATTCTCCTTTATCTAGTCCTCCTGGTTTTGACCCTTGCCTGTTTCTGGACTTTGTACCTGCCTGCCTGACCATTCTGCCTGCCTTGACCACGAGCCTGTCTGCCACTCTGTACCTCCTGGACTCTGATCTGGTTTTGACCTTTTGCCTGTCCACGACCATTCTCTTGCCTACCCCTTTGGATTAATAAACATTGTAAGACTCCAACCATCTGCCTCCTGTGTCTACATCTGGGTCTCGCCTTGTGTCATGATAGTGGCCTAAAAATACAATGATGTTTTTCAGAATTTTTACAAATTCATTAAATAAGACCATTTTAAATGTCTTGAGTCAATAAGTATTCAACCTCTTTTTCATGGCAAGCCTAAATAAGTTCATGAGTAAAAATGTGCTTAACAAGTCACATAATAAGTTGCATGGACTCACTGTGTGCAATAATAGTGATTAACATGATTTTTGAATGACTACCGCATCTCTGTATCCATAAGGTCATTCAGTCGAGCAGTGAATTTGGCTATGAAAAGCCAACTTACATTTACTCCTGAGGTGCTGACCTGTTGCACCATCTACAACCACTGTGATTATTATTATCTGACCCTGCTGAAAATCTATGAACGTTTGAACATCTTGGCCATGTTCTGTTATAATCTCCTCCCGGCCCAGCCAGAAGAGGACTGGCCACCCCTCAGAGCCTGGTTCCTCTATAGGTTTCTTCCTAGGTTCCTGCCTTTCTAGAGAGTTTTTCCTAGGCACCATGCTTCTAAATCTGCATTTCTTGCTGCTTGGGGTTTTAGGCTGGGTTTCTGTATAGTACTTTGTGACATCGGCTGATGTAAAAAGGGCTTTATAAATAAATTGATTGATTCATTGAATGAATTTCAACCACAGATACAACCACAAAGACCAGGGAGGTTTTCGAATGCCTCATACATTTAAATTGTTAAAAATGAAATTATTTAACCTAAAAAAAAAAAGCAGACATTGAATATCCCTGTGAGCATGGTGAAGTTATTAATTACACTTTGGCTGGTGTATCAATACACCCAGTCACTGCAAAGATACAGGTAACCTTCCTAACTCAGTTGCTGGAGAGGAAGGAAACTGCTCAGGGATTTCACCATGATGCCAATGGCGATTTTAAAACAGTTACATAGTTTAATGGCTGTGATTGGAGAAAACTGTGGATAGATCGACAATATTGTAGTTACTCCACAATACTAACCTAAAATGACAGAGTGAAAAGAAGGAATACAGAATAAAAAATGTATTATTTAAATGTTTAATTTAACCTTTATTTAACTAGGCAAGTCAGTTAAGAACAAATTCTTATTTACAATGACGGCCTACCAAAAGCCAAAAGGCCTCCTGCGGGGACGGGGGCTGGGATTAAAAATATATTTTTTAAATACAATATAAATATAGGACAAAACACACATCACAACAAGAAAGACAACACAACACTACATAAAGAGAGACCTAAGACAACAACATAGCAAGGCAGCAACACATGACAACACGGCATGGTAGCAACACAACATGACAACAACATGGTTGCAACACAACATGGTAGCAGCACAAAACATGGTACAAACATTTTTGGGCACAGACAAAAGCACAAAGGGCAAGAAGGTAGAGACAACAATACATCACACAAAGCAGCCACAACTGTCAGTGTCCATGATTGAGTCTTTGAATGAAGAGATTTGGATAAAACTGTCCAGTGTGAGTGCTTGTTGCAGCTCGTTCCAGTTGCTACCTGCAGCGAACTGAAAAGAGGAGCGACCCAGGGATGTGTGTGCTTTGGAGGCCTATAACAGAATTTGTCTGGAAGAACGGGTGTTGTATGTGGAGGATGAGGGCTGCAGTAGATACAGTTGAAGTTGAAAGTTTACATACACCTTTGCCAAATACATTTAAACTCAGCTTTTCACAATTCCTGACATTTAATCCTAGTAAGAATATCCTGTTTTAGGTCAGTTAGGATCACCACTTTATTTTAAGAATGTGAAATGTCAGAATAATTGTAGAGAGAATGATTTATTTCAGCTTTTATTTCATTCATCACATCCCCAGTGGGTCAGAAGTTTACATACACTCAATTAGTATTTGGTAGCATTGCCTTTAAACTGTTGAACTTGGGTCAAATGTTTCAGGTAGCCTTCCACAAGCTTCACACAATAAGTTGGATGAATTTTGGCCTATTCCTCCTGACAGAGCTGGTGTAACTGAGTCAGGTTTGTTGGCCTCCTTGCTCTCACACGCTTTTTCAGTTCTGCCCACAAATGTTCTATAGGATTGAGGTCAGGGCTTTGTGATGGCCACTCAAATACTTTGACTTTGTTGTCCATAGGCCATGATGCCACAACTTTGGAAGAATTCTTGGGGATCATTGTCCATCTGGAAGACCCATTTGCAACCAACGTTTAACTTCCTGACTGATGTTTTGAGATGTTGCTTCAATATATCCACATAATTTTTCCTGCCTCATGAAGTCATCTATTTTGTGAAGTGCACCAGTCCCTCCTGCAGCAAAGCACCCCCACAACATGATGCTGCCACCCCCGTGCTTCACGGTTGGGATGGTGTTCTTCGGCTTGCAAGCCTCCCCCACTTTCCTCCAAACATGACGTTGGTCATTATGGCCAAACAGTTCAATTTTTGTTTCATCAGACCAGAGGACATTTCTCCAAAAAGTACAATCTTTGTCCCCGTGTGCAGTTGCAAACCGTAGTCTGGCGTTTTTATGGCGGTTTTGGAGCAGCGGCTTCTTACTTGCTGAGTGGCCTTTCAGGTTATTTAAATTATAGGACTCGTTTTACTGTGGATATAGATACTTTTGTACCTGTTTCCTCCAGCATCTTCACAGGGTCCTTTGCTGTTGTTCTGGGATTGATTTTGCACTTTTCGCACCAAAGTACATTCATCTCTAGGAGACAGAACGCGTCTCCTTCCTGAGCGGTATGACGGCTCCGTGGTCCCATGGTGTTTATACTTGCGTACTATTGTTTGTACAGATGGACGTGGTACCTTCAGGCATTTGGAAATTGCTCCCAAGGATGAACCAGACTTGTGGAGGTCTACAATTTTCTTTCTGAGGTCTTAGCTGATTTCTTTTGATTTCCCCATTATGTCAAGCAAAGAGGCACTAAGTTTGAAGGTAGGCCTTGAAATACATCCACAGGTACACCTCCAATTGACTCAAATAATGTCAATTAGCCTATCAGAACCTTCTAAAGCCATGACATCATTTTCTGGAATTTTCCAAGCTGTTTAAAGGAACAGTCAACTTAGTGTATTTAAACTTCTGACCCACTGGAATTGTGATGCAGTGAATTATAAGTGAAATAATCTGTCTGTAAACAATTGTTGGAAAAAATGACTTGTGTCATGCACAAAGTAGATGTCCTAACCGACTTGCCAAAACTATAGTTTCTTAACAAGAAATTTGTGGAGTGGTTGAAAAACTAGTTTTAAAGACTCCAACCTAAGTGTATGTAAACTTCCGACTTCAACTGTATCTCAGATAGGGGGGAGTGAGGCCTAAGTGTGTTTTATAAATAAGCATCAACCAGTGGGTCTGCGACGGGTATACAGAGATGGGTATACAGAGATGACCAGTTTACAGAGGAGTACAGAGTGCAGTGATGTGTCCTATAAGGAGCATTGGTGGCAAATCTGATGGCCGAATGGTAAAGAACATCTAGCCACTTGAGAGCACACTTACCTGCCGATCTATAAATTACGTCTCCGTAATCTAGCATGGTCATCTGAATCAGGGTTAGTTTGGCAGCTGGAGTGAAAGAGGAGCGATTACGAAAAAGGAAACCAAGTCTAGATTTAACTTTAGCCTGCAGCTTTAATATGTGCCGAGAGAAGGACAGTGCACTGTCTAGCCATACTCCCAAGTACTTGTATGAGGTGACGACCTCAAGCTCTAAACCCTCAGAGGTAGTAATAACACTGTGGGAAGAGGGGCATTCTTCTTACCAAACCACATAACCTTTGTTATGGAGGTGTTCAGAACAAGGTTAAGGTAGAGAAAGCTTGTTGGACATTAAGAAAACTTTGTTGTAGAGCATTTAACACAAAATCCGGTGGAGGGGGCAGCTGAGTATATGACTGTATCATCTGCAATATAAATGGATGAGAGAGCTTCCTACGGCCTGATCTATGTTGTTGATGTAAATTGAGAAGAGCGTGGGGCCTAGGATCGAGCCTTGGGGTACTCCCTTGGTGACAGGCAGTGGCTGAGACAGCAGATTTTCTGACTTTATACACTGCACTCTTTGAGAGAGGTAATATTCCAAAACATGCAACCTGTTTGCATAAGGCACTAAAGTAATACTGCAAAAATGCGGCAAAGCAATCACTTTTTGTCCCGAATACAAAGTGTTACATTTGGGGCAAATCCTATACAACACATTACTGAGTACTACTCCCATATTTTCAAGCATAGTGGTGGTGTCACGACTTCTGCCAAAGTTGGTCCCTCTCCTTGTTCGGGCGGCGTTCGGCGATCGACGTCACCAACCTTCTAGCCATCGCCGATCCACTTTTCATTTTCCATTGGTTTTGGCTTGTCTTCCATCACACCTGGTTCCAATTCCATCAATTACATGTTGTGTATTTAACCCTCTGTTCCCCCGCATGTCCTTGTCCGTAATTGTTTCTTGTAGTGCTTGTGCATGGTATGCTGGTATTTACCCGGTTTTTGTTTGACCCATTTCATGTATTGTTCTGTTGACGGTGGTTTATGTTTATTAAACGACACCGTTGTAAATCAGTTTTCGCTCTCCTGCGCCTGACTTCTCTGCCGCCAGTACGCACCGCAATACAGGTGGCTGCATCATGTTATGTGTATGATTGTAATCGTTAAGGTCTGAGGTGTTTTTCAGGATAGTTACTCCACAATACAATTATGCAAAATCCTAGAGGAAAACCTGGTTCAGTCTGCTTTCCACCAGACACTGGGAGATTAATTCACCTTTCAGCAGGACAATAACCTGAAAAAAGGCCAAATCTACCCTGAAGTTGCTTACCAAGAAGACAGTGAATGCTCCTGAGTGGCCGTGTTACAGTTTTGACCTAAATCTACTTGAAAGTCTATGGCAAGACCTGAAAATGGTTGTGAAGCAATGACCAACAACCAATTTGACAGAGCTTGAAGAATTTTGAAAAGATTAATGGGTAAATGTATCACAATCCAAGTGTGGAAAGCTCTTAAAGATTTACACAGTAAGACTCACAGCTGTAATCGCTGACAAAGGTGCATCTACAGAGTATTGACTTAGGGGTATGAATTAGAGGTCGACCGATTAATCGGAATGGCGGATTAATTAGGGCCGATTTCAAGTTTTCAATCGGTAATCGGTATTTTTGGCCACCGATTTGCCAATTTTTTTATTATTTTTTTAAATGTTTTTTTTTTACACCTTTATTTAACTAGGCAAGTCAGATTAAGAACACATTCTTATTTTCAATGACGGCCTAGGAACGGGGGTTAACTGCCTTGTTCTGGGGGGATTCGGGGATTCGTTTTTGCAACCTTCTGGTTACTAGTCCAACGCTCTAACCACCTGCCTTACATTGCACTCCACGAGGAGCCTGCATGGCAGGCTGACTACCTGTTACGCGAGGGCAGCAAGAAGCCAAAGTAAGTTGCTAGCTAGCATTAAACTGATCTTATAAAAAACTATCAATCTTAATATAATCACTAGTTAACTACGCATGGTTGATGATATTACTAGTTTATCTAACGTGTCCTGCGTTGCATATAATCGATGCGATGCCTGTTAATTTATCATTGAATCATAGCCTACTTCGCCAAAGGGGTGTTGATTTAACAAGCGCATTTGCGAAAAAAGAACCGCCGTTGCACCAATGTACCTAACCATAAACATCAATGCCTTTCTTTAAAATCAATAAACAAGTATATATTTTTAAACCTGCATATTTAGTTAATATTGCCTGCTAACATGAAATTGTGTCACATCTCTAGCGTTCATTGCACGCAGAGTCATATATGCAACAGTTTGGGCCGCCTGGCTCATTGTGAAGTAATTTGCCTGAATTTTACGTAATTATGACATAACATTGAAGGTTGTGCAATGTAACAGCAATATTTAGACTTAGGGATGCCACCCGTTAGATAAAATACGGAACGGTTCCATATTTCACTGAAAGAAAAAAATGTTTTGTTTTCAAGATGATAGTTTCCGGGTTCGACCATATTAATGACCGTATTAATGACCATATTAATGACCATATTAATGATCGTATTTCTGTGTGTTTATTATATTATAATTAAGTCTATGATTTGATAGAGCAGTCTGACTGAGCGGTGGTAGGCACCAGCAGGCTCGTAAGCATTCATTCAGACAGCACTTTCGTGCGTTTTGCCAGCAGCTCTTCGCTGTGTTTCAAGCTGTTTATGACTTCAAGCCGGGTGGGTATAATTTGTGGAACGTTCCAACAGGAATCTATTCCAAAAACTTCGTAAATAACAAGGTTGCCAAAAAACAACGCATACAAAGTTGTATAGCGGCAGAATAAGATACCGGGTAGTGAGTGGTCTATTTCATTGCGTTTTTCACTCATCATGTTTATTCCGAAAAATGTCTGTCCTCACTCTGTTTGCCTATGGACAAACATTAAGAATAAGCTACGTGGTGAGTTGATGCCTATTTGGCAGCTAGTTAGCTAGGTTTGTATGCGTTGCTACTTTGTATGCGTTGTTGGTTGGCAACCTTTTACTTTACATTTTTTGGAACAGATTCCTGTTGGAACGTTCCACAAATTATACCCACCCCTTCAAGCCTATCAACTCCCAAGATGAGGCTGGTGTAACCGATGTGAAATGGCTAGCTAGTTAGCGGGGTGTGCGCTAATAGCGTTTCAAACGTCACTCGCTCTGAGACTTGGAGTGGTTGTTCCCCTTCCTCTACATGGGTAACACTGCTTCGAGGGTGGCTGTTGTCGATGTGTTCATGGTTTGAGCTCAGGTAGGAGCGAGGAGAGGGACGGAAGCTATACTGTTACACTAGCAATACTAAAGTGCCTATAAGAACATCCAATAGTCAAAGGTATATGAAATACAAATCGTATAGAGAGAAATAGTCCTATAATTCCTATAATAACTACAACCTAAAACTTACCTGGGAATATTGAAGACTCATGTTAAAAGGAACCACCAGCTTTCATATGTTCCCATGTTCTGAGAAAGGAACTTAAACGTTAGCTTTTTTACATGGCACATATTGCACTTTTACTTTCTTCTCCAACACTTTGTTTTGCATTATTTAAACCAAATTGAACATGTTTCATTATTTATTTGAGGCTACATTTATTTTATTGATGTATTATATTAAGTTAAAATAAGTGTTCATTCAGTATTGTTGTAACTGTCATTATGACAAATAAATAAACCCCCCCAAAAAATCGGCCGATTAATCGGCATCGTCTTGTTTTGGTCCTCCAATAATCGGTATCGGTATCGGCGTTGAAAAATCATAATTGGTCGACCTCTAGTGTGAATACTTACGTGAACTAAATATTTCTGTATTTAATTTGCAATAAATTTGCTAAACTTTCTAAAGACATGTTTTCACTTTGTTATTATGGGGTATTGTGTGTAGATGGGTGAGATTTATTTAATCCAGTTTGAATTCAGGCTGTAACACAACAAAATGTGGAATAAGTCAAGGGGTATGAAAACTTTCTGAAGGCACTGTATATGTGCCAGGTTGCATCCCTAATGGCATCCTATTCCCTATACTTGTTAGTGCACTATATGTAATAGTGAGGGTTCCATTGGGAAAGAGACCCAGTTTCCTTAATCAAACTGACTCAATACTCACTATCTGGACATGGACTTTGAGCAAATCTACAGTCTCCAGGTGTACTCTCGGTTAAGCTTGGTGTTAGCTGTCAGTTTAGCTTGCATTAGTCTAGTCAGAACATGAATACACACATAATAATACACACACACACACCTCCACCTGTAGAGGGACCAGGGTACCTTGCAGGTGTCTAGATTTCCCACAGAGTTTCAGAGAAGGAAGCAGAGCTCTCAGGTGAGGCCAATTAGCAAGTAATAACAGGTCTGAGGGCCTAGCTGAGGGGAGCGCCTCCGGACCCCTCCTGGGTTTCTGTTAAAGATGGAATCTGCAGTGGGGGAAACAGCTCGACTGGCCGCCTCACCACCGTTGTTTTTGTTGCCGAGCTGAGGAGAAGCATGGTAAAAAACATTGCAGTATATTATGCTCTTCTATTGCATGTGCAATGATGTCAGAGGGGGGAAAAATGGTGTTCATTGATTGAGGTACCTTCTTTCTTGTTATAATTTCTCAAACGGACCTGACTGTTTCACCATTAAGGATTCCAGCTTTAAGGTTTGGTGTTTTAGTTTCTGTTGAGCACTCGTATCACTGTTTTCACCACCTTCACCTGATTTATGCAGAGCTGCTTGTGCTGGGTGACTACCGAAAGTTAAGTGTCTGTGGTGCACCGTAAATTCAGCAGGGGAATCAGCGTGATCGTGGATTTCCTAGTGTGAGATAGCTTGAGCAGTGAGCACAGTGTCAAATGTGACAAACACTTTCTCCAGGGCTATTGGTGTGGGTGCCACTAAGACTGTGTTGAACAGACACTTTGTCTCGACTGCTGTACAGCAATGAGGACCAGGGCTTAGAGGTTTTCAGCCATTGGGGACATATTTAATTGGGGCGAGTTTTGAGATTTGTGCCACATCCTGTTTGTCTGGGGAAGTGAAGAGCTGACATTACATTTCTCTGTTTAAGATAAGACAGGATGAGCTCCGACAAAGCCTCCCATACTCCCATACTGACAGAGGGAGAGAGAGAGGTAGAGGGAGAAGAGGTAAAGAGAGAGAGAGGGGGAGGGAGAGGGAGGAGCACAATGTTTACAGAATTACCCTGGCGGAGAGCGAAACAGTAAACAGAAACCTCTTTCAGAAGACCTTTCCTTGTTCCCTCTCCTCATAGTTAAAAGTTCTCCATTAATAATCGCCATCTTCTGCAGTTAGCTTAGGAAAGACAACAAACTACAAACAGTAGAGGACAGAGTTGAACTTATAACTGGGAAGGTAAAAGTCTTCATTCAGGCAAATTAAACTAATATTGACCAAGCCCAGGGACTGCGGTTGAAAATTAGCTGGCTGGCTAAAACCGGCACTTTTACTGAAACGTTGATTAATGTGCACCGTCCCTGTAAAAATAAAATAAACTCAAACTCATGCTGAACTTTCCTGACCACGCTGAACTTTCCTGCCGAGCCTTAGCTAAGCATGCTAGTGGCACTGGTGGATTCAGTTATTTTCTATCTATCTTCTCCATCACCTGTCTGTTGGTGTGGAGGCCTGATACCCAGGTGGGAGGTTCAGGTGAAGCCTGAGGAGGTTAGACTTGAGATGTTGACAGACAAACAGTGTTTTCTACATCTAGGGAGAGGACTTACAGGTGAGGGTGTGAGGTAGTGAGGATGAAAGGTAAGGGTAGAGGGGTGAGGGTAGTCAAGCCTGAAGTCCATTGGCCTGACAGTACAAAGTATCTCTGCAGTGAGGCAGCAGGCCTTGGTAGTACAAACGCACACACTTCTGTGGCTGGTGTCAGATTGTCAGAGATACAGGAGCATGTCGCACCCTGATCCACACACACACCTTGACCCTCAATCTCTACCTCCCCCTCATCCACACACACACAAACACTGTGCGTGTCCCAGCCCAGGTGCAGTGATGCACGTCTCTCTCTCTCCTAAACCTCCTGTCCAACTCCATGCCATGTTGCCTCTGTTACTTCCTCCTCTCTCCTCTCCTCCCACTCTCGCTGAGACTCCTCCCCCTCTCAATGAGACTCCTCCCCCTCTCTGTGAGACTCCACCCACTCTCCCTGAGACTCCCCCTCTCTCTGAGACAGAGGGAACAATTCCTGTTTCATCCCTCGTTCCCCTCCCTCTGCTCCCTCATTCTCACTCAATGTCTTCCATGACAGGAACACAAAATCGCATCGCTTCCATTCTCTCACCCGCCCTATCGCTTTCCATCTCTCTCTTTCTCTCACACTATGAATCTTTGTCCTGTAGCTTTAATCCTCCATATTCTCCCCCCTCTTTTCACTCAGATATTCCTCCCTCGTTCTCTCAGCTCTCCAGCTCTCTTCCTGAAACCCCTCTGGGATACTCTCCATCAGTGCTTCTGATTGGCAAGTCATTAGCCAATCCCTCATGGGAACAGCCACAGGACATTCTGATTGGAGGATTGGAGGATTCAAATGTAATTCCAATCCCAGATTATTAATGCAGCGTGATGGGGACAGAAAGGAGAGACAGCCCAATGTCATTATTTTCCCACACTGCAGATAGTGCACATTTGAAGGGCCAGCTATGAGAGGGCAGATATTTCTGTGCTTCCTGTTCTTTCTTTCTCTCTCTTTTAATCTTTCTTTCTCTTATTAAAATGTCTGTTCAGCAATGGAAAAATACTTGGAATTTCATTGAATCTCAACTCAATTGACTGGATTGAGTTGGCATGGAGCCCAGCCTTGTCATTGTGTGAGTGGGAAGAGCGTGGTTTCTCCAGTTAGCTACGGTTATGTGGGAGGTTGGATTTCCTGCACGCAACAATCAAAAGCATGCTTCTCTCTCTGGGTGAATGGCCATGCTGAAATATTTAACAGCTAACATGGTTTAAAAGGTTTTTAAGTGTGATCCTGGTTTTCAGAATGGATTCTAGAAGCATGGGGGAAGAAGAGAGCTTTAGAGAACACTAGGTAGAAGTTGATGTAAGACAACGATCCCAGATCAGTTTAACTCCCTCCCTAATGGTTATGATTACGGATTTGGTGAAGGAACATCTGATTCTAGATCTGTGTAAGCTACAGGTAGAAGCTTTCCTCTTGGCACAGATCTAGGATCAGCTTACCCTCAACCAACCCTAACACTGACCATTAAGAGGTAGAACACAAAAATGACCTTGGATCAGTGTCTACAGGCAACTTCACCCTACTCTGAATGGGTGAGAAGTTGTAATGGTTAATGGCTTGATATTCAGTAAAACATCGAACCTTGTAAAAAATCCAACCTTGTCCTTCCTTCTCCCACATAGTTCTGTGGACAATGGTGAAATTCTTCAATCTCAAGTGCTCTGCATACGCCATCACTGCTAGAGCCACTCTCCCCATCAACGTCAGCTCTCCTTTCTAACTGTACATGCTTTGCCATACTAATGGGAGAGAAAGCACCATTCAGTACGTGGATAATTGTGTTTGACCTTCTAGCTATTAGAACTTTGGAACTCTGACACTACCCACAAAGAGAGCACGTACACATACAGTATACACACTGCTAGCACTGCACAAATACAAACAGTGTGCCACTGCATGCGCACACACACACCCTCAAAAAGGTAGAATAACCTTGGACAGAGAAGTGAGTCCACACACACACACTGACACACACACAGCTGATTTTAAACAGTGTGTCCCTGTCACACTGATGATCTCAGCAAAGACCCCATTCAGACCTGCTATAAGATGTTCCAACCTGGGGGAAACTGACATCATCTAGGGAATGGAGAGGGGAAAGTGGATGGCAAACCATTTTCATTAAAGTATAGGGTCAAAATCATGTTATTTCATAATGATAAATGAGGATAAAACAGAAATGATGCAAAAGAACCTCCACACTTCCAAAGTATTTTGTTTTCTAATGGGAAGGTGATGGATTCCGAGAATCAATTATTCCTGAGAAGCTATTGTAACCAAGGACTGGATGGTGAGAACATTCTATTCTGCCTTGGCAGAGAGAGGGAGGGAACGGCAATTTAAATAGACTTCATAAGAAAGACTACAGACTCACTAAAGCTTCATTTTCTCTCTTTCACTTGGTTAATTTGGTCCGTAAGAGAGTATTACACTATCAAATTTCAAAGACAAATGTTTGGAAAAATTCTCCCAGCAGCTGTGGGTATTCATAAATATTTGACTCTTCTGATTACACGAGCCATCGTTCAAATAATTACATTTTCTGTTTGGAACCATGTGAGGCATACAGACAGATGAGAGCCAAGCGTGCAAATACACACACACACACACACACACACACACACACACACACACACACACACACACACACACTCACACACACACACACACACACACACACACACACACACACACACACACACACACACACACACACACACACACACACACACACACACACACACACACACACACACACACCGCTGCTTACATTGACTTTATCTATTTGCCAATATCACTTCAGAGGCAGTTATTGTCACGTCCTGACCAGTAAAAGGGGTCATTTGTCATTGTAGTATGGTCAGGGCGTGGCAGGGGGTGTTGTTTTTGTGTGTTTTGGGGTTTGTTTGTTTCCAGGGGATATGTTCTTGTTTTCATTTTCTATGTTCGTTTTTTTTGTGTGTGGCCGAGTATGGTTTCCAATCAGAGGCAGGTGTCGTTAGTTGTCTCTGATTGGAAGCCATACTTAGGCAGCCTGTTTTTCCTGTGTTTTTGTGGGTGGTTGCTTTCTGTATAGTCTATGTACCTTGCAGAACTGTGTATTGTCGGTTTGTTGTTTTCGTTTGTGTTCACTTTATTAATAATAAAAGAAGATGAGCACTATACCCACTGCGTTTTGGTCACCTTTCATCGACGCCTGTGACAGTTATGTCCTTCAGAACTGTGAAAATGTACATGTTTAATTGATTCATGTGATTCTGTACATTAAATCTGATTTTCTTACTCTTTCTGATGGCCATTAAACCAATATGGTTTCACAGACTGCTTAAATGTTTCAGGGTCTCATCAAGTCCTTGATTGTAAAACAATCACAGAAATTGAAATAATTTACATAAAGCAATTTAATTCAGTTTTATCTATGAAACGTGTGTGTATGTATAACACGCAGGACATGAACCAGAGTCTCCCACGGGAGCAACCAACATCTTTGACCATTAGACCAATAGGTAATTGTCTCTTGTGCCGAAGGCAGACACTGGTTTTGAAGTTCGCAGGCGGGTCTACCTCATCATGTGACCATGACCAACTCACGTCCGCTACATACTGTATGTATGTATGTATGTATGTATGTATGTATGTATGTATGTATGTATGTATGTATGTGTGTGTGTGTGTGTATGTGTGTGTGTGTGTATCACACAGACACTGAAAAGAAATGATCGACCCTAAGTATATGGATAATAACCCTAATGTCATTCATATTAGGGTAAACTTAGAAAGAAATAATCTGTAATTTCCCAAACCTATTTCAATATCCAATCAGCCTGGTGTCTTGATTCTTGCTTTCCAACATTCTGCTCAGAAGTCCTGCTCATATACAGTTGAAGTCGGAAGTTTACATACACCGTAGCCAAATACATTTAAACTCAGTTTTTCACAATTCCTGACATTCAATCCTAGTAAAAATTCCCTATTTTAGGTCAGTTAGGATCACCAGTTAATTTTAAGAATGTGAAATGTCAGAATAATAGTAGAGAGAATTATTTCTTTCATCTTTTATTTCTTTCATCACATTCCCAGTGGGTCAGAAGTTTGCATACACTCAATTAGTATTTGGTAGCATTGCCTTTAAATTGTTTAACTTGGGTCAAACGTTTCAGGTAGCCTTCCACAAGCTTCCCACAATAAGTTGGGTGAATTTTGGCCCATTCCTCCTAACAGAGCTGGTGTAACTGAGTCAGGTTTGTAGGCCTCCTTGCTTGCACACGCTTTTTAAGTTCTGCCCACAAATGTTCTATGGGATTGAGGTCAGGGCTTTGTGATGGCCACTCCAATACCTTGACTTTGTTGTCCTTAAGCCATGTTGCCACAACTTTGGAAGTATGCATTGTCCATTTGGAAGACCCATTTGCGACCAAGCTTTAACTTCCTGACTGATATCTTGAGATGTTGCTTCGATATATCCACATAATTTCCCTGCCACATGATGCCATCTATTTTGTGAAGTGCACCAGTCCCTCCTGCAGCAAAGCACCCCGACAACATGATGCTGCCACCCCCGTGCTTGATGGTTGGGATGGTGTTCTTCGGCTTGCAAGCGTCCCCCTTTTTCCTCCAAACAGAACCATGGTCATTATGGCCAAACAGTTATATTTTTGTTTCATCGACCAGAGGACATTTCTCCAAAAGTACGATCTTTGTCCCCATGAGCAGTTGCAGACCGTAGTCTGGCTTTTTTATGCCGGTTTTGGCGGAGTGGCTTCTTCCTTGCTGAGTGGCCTTTCAAGTTATGTCGATATAGGACTCGTTTTACTGTGGATATAGATACTTTTGTACCTGTTTCCTCCAGCATCTTCACAAGGTTCTATGCTGTTGTTCTGGGATGATTTGCACTTTTCGCACTTTTTCATCTCTAGGAGACAGAGCGCGTCTCCTTCCTGAGCGGTATGACAGCTATCAGAAGCTTCTAAAGCCATGACATCATTTTCTGGAATTTTCCAAGCTGTTTAAAGGCACAGTCAACTTAGTGCATGTAAACTTCTGACCCACTGGAATTGTGATACAGTGAATTATAAGTGAAATAATCTGTCTGTAAACAATTGTTGGGAAAAATGACTTGTGTCATGCACAAAGTAGATGTCCTAACCGACTTGCCAAAACTATAGTTTGTTAACAAGAAATTTGTGGAGTGGTTGAAAAAGTAGTTTTAATGACTCCAACCTAAATGTATGTAAACTTCCAACTTCAACTGTAACTGTCTGCTTTGATTGATGGCTCCAATTTATGCCCCCATATTGTCTAATATTAAACTCTGAATAATGCATACAATTCAGTTAGCAGCAACACACACACACACAGACACAAACACACAAACACACAAACACTCACATGCTTACACTTACACACATGCATGCACACACACTAGAAGTCTTCACGGATCCATCTGTACCTGAATACACGAATACCCAAGAGTCTCGAGCGGGTTCAGATACAGAATTCTAAATAATGTCACGGTCTGGGTCGGATCTGGTGTGATTGTTCCACGGGTCTCAAGTATGTGTAATTTTAACTGACTTGTCCGGAAGGACCCATATAGAGCCGAACGCGACTGCTAGTTGAAAGAGAAAATGTATCATTAATGCTGCAGCTCTTTGCTTTTCACGAGAGTGGCTTGTGCAGCTTGTGGTTGTTGTTGGTCAATCATAAATCAAAGTGGTGATGGCTACAGTCATAGAGCCTCAGTGTGGGGCAAAAGTTATGAGATATCTAATCAATGGAAGATGGAATTAAAAGTTAAGGGAGAATGATCGGCTACTATGACCAAAACCCAACAGGTAGGCTGCTACTTTATATTTTGAAAGGAGTTGTTGTTTGTAACTGTGTAGGACGAGAAAGCGCATGCAGCCTCAATTATCCTAGCTTCTCCCAGTTGGATGCAGTCAAGACAGGAACTAGTAATCATATTGGATTATAAATAGCCTAGCTATGGCAGCTAGGAGTCTACTATAGCTGTAGTGGCTTTTGAGTAGTCATGGGAAAATCAGTTGCAAGTGTTGAGACGCACATTTCAATTCCCATAGAAAGTCAAGAATTCATTGGCTTGATGAATAAAACTTAAAACATTTTATTTGTAGAATCCAAAATGTAGTGCAAGGAAAACAAAGGTTGCAATATTCCATATAAACTAAAAAAGATCAAAGTAAGACATACGCGGTTAAAAAAATGTAGGGTACTAGGGGGTAACTAGCCCCCCATAAGAACAATGTCTAATTGCTGACACAAAAAAGCAACGTTTGGTGTGGAAAAAATGATGTGGATGAAGGTCATGCTTAGGTGAATAAATGGCTACAGTTTACACTTTTTTTGTTATTTTGTTGTTTTAGAAAAGGGCCGTTTTTTTTTAAAGTACCGGGGTGACCCCCGGGGGTGCCAGTTACCTTAGTATAAGGTTATGGCATAGGGTTTCACAGAAGTGTGTTAAAATCCATTTAATCAGTTTCATTTAGAAATTCTTAAGTAATACTTAAAAACTAAGTGTAGTTGTCATAGTGTAGTTGTCACTATTAATATCCACACTATGAGGAGATTTGATGTAAAGTCCCACTTTTTAACTTACCTCCACATTCATTTGCTTTGTTCATTCTTTGTTGTTCCTTTCCCATACAATCCATTATGTACAATTGCACTAAATATTATTGGAATAATACAAGATTTTAAATCCCAGCAGTCTTTAAAATTACATTCAGGAGCAAAAGGTTTTCAATAGTTGTTTTTAATTCATAAAAAAATATATTAATTGGAATATAATATTGCAATGAAATATAACTAATAACATGAAATAACATTGGAATATAACATTTAATAACAATAACTTAACTAATTAACTCAGTGTAACATTGATGTGGCAACTCTCTTATGCTCTGCTATTGCACAAGTCTAACTTGTACATACAGTAGGTCACAAATAAAGCTATCCCCAGTAAAATTGGAGCTAAACTCATGAGCTCATCTCCTGCACTGCTCACACCGAATCCAGTCCTCACCTGTAACTAAAAACAGGGGGAGAGATGGCATTTTAAAGCTCTCTCTTAAAAACGTAGCTAGCTATCTAGCTATATGACATAAAATGCTGTGTAAAAGCTAAAAGGCTATAAAGTAACATTAACTGTAAAGCTATCAGTCACTAGTGGAAACATTTACAACTGCAATGAAGTATGTTATCTTTTTAATGTATTTTACCTCAGACGATCTAGTAGTAAGGTTGTCATTGACCAAATACTTATTTTCCACCATAATTTGCTAATAAATTCATAAGAAATCCTACAATGTGATTTTCTGGATTTGTTTTCTAATTTTGTCTGTCATAGTTGACGTGTACCTATGATGAAAATTACAGGCCTCTCTCATCTTTTTAAGTGGGAGAACTTGCACAATTGGTGGCTGACTAAATACTTTTTTGCCCCACTGTACAAGGTTGTCTTGGTAAGCAACTCCAGTGTATATTTGGCCTTGAGTTTTAGGTTATTGTCCTGCTGAAAGGAGAACGTGTCTCCCAGTGTCTGTTGGAAAGCAGACTGAACAAAGTTTTCCTCTAGGATTTTGCCTGTGCTTCGCTCTATTCCGTTTTGTTTGAACCAAAAACAAAAAATCTCTTTTGCTGATGACAAGAATACACATAACATGATGCAGCCACCACCGTGCTTGAAAATATGAAGAGTGGTACTCAGTGATGTGTTGTGTTGGATTTGCACCAAACATAACACTTTGTATTCAGGACATTTCTTTGCTACATTTTTTGCAGGATTACTTTAGTGCCTTATCGCAAACAGGATTCATGTTTTAAAATATTTGTATTCCATACAGGCTTCCTTCTTTTAACTCTGTCATCGATGTTAGTATTGTGGAGTAACTACAAAGTTGTTGATCCATCCTCAGTTATCTCTTATCACAGCCATTAAACCCTGTAACTGTTTTAAAATCACCATTGGAATCATGATGAATTCCCTGAGCAGTTTCCTTCCTCTCCGGCAACTGAGTTAGGAAGGGAGCCTGTATTTTTGTAGTGACTGGGTGAATTGATACACCATCCAAAGTGTAATAAAAACTGCACCATGGTCAAAGGGATATTCAATGTCTGCTTTTTTTACCCATCTACCAATAGGTGCCCTTCTTTGGGAACCATTGGAATACCTCCCTGTCATTGTGGATGAATCTGTGCTTGAAATCCACTGCTCGACTGAAGGACCTTACAGATAATTGTACGGGTGGGGTACAGAGATGTTGTTGTCATTTAAGAAGCATGTAAAAAAAAATGTCCATGCAACTTATTATGTGACTTGTTAAGCACATTTTACTCTTGAACTTATTTAGGCTTGCAATAACAAAGGGGTTGAATTTTAATTGACTCAAGACGTTTCATCTTTTCATAAAAACATAATTCCACTTTGACATGGGGTATTGTTTGTAGGCCAGTGACACAAAATCTAAACGTAATACATTTTAAATACAGGCTGTAATGCAACAAATTGTGGAAAGTCAAGGTGTGTGAATACTTTCTGAAGGCACCGTACCTGCCAAACGAATGTGTGGGTGTGGGTGTGTGTGTGTGATTTTTTAATTGTGGCAGATGTTTCTCCCCTCTCATGTCTGGCACTTGAGATTGTTTTTGAACTGTCAAACTTCAGGGAAAAAAGTAATCCTGTTGTTTGTGATAATCATATCACAGAATTCACACACACACACACACACACACACACACACACACACACACACACACACACACACACACACACACACACACACACACACACACACACACACACACACACACACACACACACACACACACACACACACACACACACCTGTAGACCTCTGTCTCTCCCTAGACTTTAGCTCAGTGGGCTAACATGGTCTTGAGGAATCCATCCACTGGTCTGGTAGCGTCTGTCCCAGGCTTTCCACCCCACATTATGAACAACGTGATGCTACTCTTCTTCTCCTCTCCAGCTGTTTTTCCGCTCTCACACACACTCCCTCGTTCTCTCTCTCTCTCTAAACTGGTGCAGCCACTAGAGCGATTGAAGCTGAGAGGTCAGCTGATGCTGAGAGAGAGAGAGAGGACTAAGCAAGAGAAAAAAAGGGAGAGAGAAAGTGGAGGGGAAAGAGAGCAAGGAAGAGAGAGGGAGTTGAGCAGTAGAGAAAGGGAGAGAAAGGATGAGAGAAAGAATTGAGAGACTCAGTTGTATATCAGTTGTTCTGCTGTAAATCATGTGGGCCGCTGAGACCTGATTACCCCAAACACACACTGAACACATCAATATTCATCAAAGAGCAGCACCGCTCAGCAACGCACCACAACACAGCACCATAGATACTGTACCTCTCTCACTCAGTCTCTCTAACCAACAAAACACTACACTTCTACTGTATATTTTAGCCAGCCCAGTGCAATATAACTTGCATTCCAGACGGCTCTACTGTACAGTATGTTGGAGCAGAGAGCAGAAGTCTGAGCAAGACAAGGCTGCATTAACTCATCTCCCCATCGCTTCCCTTCACCATCATGTGATTAATGGATCCAACCTGCTAGCAGTGACAGCTGCAAGAACAAGCTTTGCGTGTGTGCACGTGTGTGTGTGTGTGTGTTGGCTGTGAAAGACCCATGCTCGGCATATGAGTGGTCTCCCTGATGTCACACAGCGTCAAGAGAAGCTGCTATTGCCATGTGTGATTCTCATCACATGCACGCGCACCCACATGATTCTCCAGCCTAGAGAAGACATGCTAACAGAATACAGAACAGGAAATAATGTGCTGTAGTTTGTAGAGCTACTTTGTATGACGCACACAGCGTCTGGCTGCCAGTGTTCCGGCTGACTCTTTGATCTTTCTGAGATGCCGTCCGCTCTAAAGGGAATCCCACTGGGACCAACTCATCCCTCTGATGTCATCTCGCTATCTCTCTCTCTCTCTCTCTCTCTCTCTCTCTGTTCTCTCCCTAGTTCAGAAGAGGAAGTTGAAGTATTTCCGTCTCTATCTATTTACAGTAAGAGCCTAAAAATAAAATATATTTTTGTTCCGAACCGCTCTCAAGAGCCACATGGTGTGTGTGCATTTATGTGCGTCTGTTTGTGTGTGTTTCTGGTCCTGTGAAGCTATAAGCTGTCCCAGCACCAGCGTCTCTATACCATTCTATTCCTTATCACCCTCAGAACACACTCCACTAGACAAAAGTGGGGAGAGAAAAGACCTGCACACATACACACACGCACACGCACACACACACACACACACACACACACACACACACACACACACACACACACTCTCTCTGTCCACAGCCCTGGTGTGACAGCAGAGATATGTTTAGTAGTAATAGCTCTGTAATGACTAAATCACCCTGGCAACAATGAAGCTTTATTTTCCTTTCAGAAGCAGAGGGGTGTGGCTATGGGCAGTTAGTTAGCCACAAGGTGTGTATGGAGGCTGGTGGGAGGAGCAATAGGAGCACAGGCTCATTGTAATGATGGCTTCCATATGTTTGATACGTTCCATTTATTCCATTCCAGCCATTACAATGAGCCTGTCCTCGAATAGCTCCTCCCACCCCAGCCTCCTCGTGTGTGTTTGTTCCCATCCTGATCTGACTGAAGTCTGTTTCTATCAGAGGAGAAAAGGTTCAAGGCTTATTCTCCCTCTCCTAAACCATAATCCTGCCTTTTTAAATGTGCAAACGCTTACAAAAATCTAAGATGGAAGCATTCATCTACGTAACGCATCCAATTAGCTCAATGACTGGTGCATTAGCAGCAGATTATGAATGCTTATCACAAATGATTTTACAACCATACAAATATGGCTTCAAAAAGAAGCTTCATCAAATGTACTCTCTATGGCTGCGGTTGTCACAGCTATGCATACACAACCGTGACTAAAAAGCATCTAGATGGAATTACTCCACTCCTCTCTTGTCCCCCTTTCCTTGGAACCTGACCAGTGTCTCTCAGCTCGAGTGAGGCTGCTCTCCATGGTGCTGAATCGCTCTCTCTCTCCCGCTGGGGCCTCAGTGAGCAGTTAACCTCCTGCCCTGCCTCTGCCCACACCAGTGTGTGTGTGTGTGTGTGTGTGTGTGTGTGTGTGTGTGTGTGTGTGTGTGTGTGTGTGTGTGTGTGTGTGTGTGTGTGAGTGTGTGAGAGAGAGAGAGAGAGAGAGAGAGAGAGAGAGAGCGAGAGAGAGAGAGAGAGAGAGAGAGAGAGAGAGAGAAAGTGGGAGAGATGAAGTTATCCTCCTACAGTGTTGGCCACAAGTTGATTTGTGGACAATGCTGAAGAAATAGTTTTTAATGGGGCTGATTCGAGAAAAGAAAAGCTCACAAAGAGTTAGCAAAGATGGGGATTACTTCAAATATAAGGTTGATATGCTTTGTGCGTGCCAGTTCCATCGATTGTCTAAAACCAATACAGGCTGATTGAAAGGGAGAGAATGTAAACACTGGAATGAGCTCTCTCACATATTCACACTGTTCTCTGGTAGATTGCCAAACTAGTGTTCAAAAGGCCTTTTTAGATATTTGATTAAATAGAAGACTTCAGCACACACACACGCACGCACGCACGCACACACACACACACACAGACACACACACACACACACACACACACACACACACACACACACACACACACACACACACACACACACACACACACACACACACACACACACACACACACACACAAAGCATACATACAAACTGTCACGGTTGTCGTTGGGAAAGGAGGACCAAAATGCAGCAGAATTGTGGATGCTCATCTTGACGTTTTATTTAACTCAAAAATACGAACACCAAAATAACAAACAACGAACTCACGATCAACACAACAGTCTTGTAAAGCTTACTCACGCTAAACAAGAAACAGGCAAAACAAGAAACAGATTCACTAGACAAAACATAGAAATACATGAATATGACACAGTGCCCAAAAACCCCGGAATACATAAATCAAATGCCCTTCTACAAAAACCACCACCCCGAACCACATAAAGCAAATACCCTCTGCCACGTCCTGACCAAACTACAATAACAATTAACCCTTATACTGGTCAGGACGTGACAGTACCCCCCCCTAAAGGTGCAGACCCCGGACGCACCTCCTAAATAAACAAAACCCAAAGCAACGAAAAAAATATCCACCTAAACTAAAGGGAGGGAAGGGAGGGTGGCTGCCGTCACCGACAGCACTTGTGCGACACCCACCTATGTAGGTGGTGGTTCAGGCTCCGGCCTACTGTCCTCCAACATGCAGACCGACCCGATCAGCCTCGGGCCGCAGGCAGACCTCCCTCGTTCCGGATCGTAGGCTGACCTCCTCCTTTCCATACTGTAGGCAGACTCAATCATTAGACAGTTCATTATTATTAGTTCTATATTGTCAGGCTTACTCAGTTCAGGGTTGCTGCTAGACTCCCTTGGTTTCGGGTCATCGGCAGACTCTGGGCACATGGGCCACTCTGGCTGATCCTGGCATACGGGCCACTCTGGCTGATCCTGGCATACGGCCACTCTGGCTGATCCGGGCAGTCGGGCCACTCTGGCTGATCCGGGCAGTCGGGCCACTCTGGCTGATCCGGGCAGTCGGGCCACTCTGGCTGATCTGGGCAGTCGGGCCACTCTGGCTGATTCGGGCAGTCGGGCCACTCTGGCTGATCCGGGCAGTCGGGCCACTCTGACTGATCCGGGCAGTCTGGCCACTCTGGCAGCTCCGGGCAGTCGGGCCACTCTGGCAGCTTCGGGCAGTCGGGCCACTCTGGCAGCTCCGGGCAGTCGGGCCACTCTGGCATCTCCGGGCAATCGGGCCACTCTGGCATCTCCGGGCAGTCGGGCCACTCTGGCGACTCTTGACTGGCGGGCCGCTCTGGCGACTCTTGACTGGCGGGCAGCTCTGGCGACTCTTGACTGGCGGGCAGCTCTGGCGACTCTTGACTGGCGGGCAGCTCTGGCGACTCTTGACTGGCGGGCAGCTCTGGCGACTCTTGACTGGCGGGCAGCTCTGGCGACTCTTGACTGGCGGGCAGCTCTGGCGACTCTTGACTGGTGGGCAGCTCTGGCGTCTCTTGACTGGCGGGCAGCTCTGGTGACTCTTGACTGGTGGGCAGCTCTGGCGACTCTTGACTGGCGGGCAGCTCTGGCGACTCCTGACTGAGCCGACGCACTGGAAGCCTGGTGCGTGGTGCTGGTACTGGGGTTATCAGCCTGGGAACACGCACCTCCAGGCTAGTGCGGGGAGCGGGAACAGGACGAGTCGGACTGGGCTGACGCACTGGAAGCCTGGTGCGTGGTGCTGGTACTGGACAATAACAATTAACCCTAATACTTGTCAGGACGTGACACAAACGAACACACGTATTGTAACTGGTGACGCCAACTTGACATTTCAAACCATATACAGAGCTTAGTGAGTGCTATACACTGAGTGTACAAAACATTAGGACAGGACAGGTGCTCTTAGACTGACCAGGTGAATCCAGATGAAAACTATTAACCCTTATTGATGTCACTTGTTAAATCCACTTCAATCAGTGTAGATGAGGGGAGGAGACAGGTTAAAGAAGGATTTTTAATCCTTGAGACAATTGAGACATGTATTGAGTATCTCCATGCCTTCATACTAACCATGGTGCCCAAGCCTTCTAATGGTTGCCATGGTTTCTGGATGATGCCCTGGGTGCTTGATGGTAACCTGTTGACCCTCGAATCGCCCCATACAGATTTTGTGTGTATGTGTGTGTTTGTCCCAGCGTGAAACCACCCCCACCCACTGAGTTAGCCAACCACAGAGCTCCTTGGCTGGACTTGAGGCTGGGGATGGAGGGCCATGGAGCTCCATCTCAGTCCACAGGCTGAGGTACTGAATGCACTGTAATGGATGACGCATAACTGCTGCCTTGATAACCATACAGTATACATACTATATATAGTATGTCACTGTGCTTTCAGACTGTGTGTGTGTGTGTGTGTGTGTGTGTGTGTGTGTGTGTGTGTGTGTGTGTGTGTGTGTGTGTGTGTGTGTGTGTGTGTGTGTGTGTGTGTGTGTGTGTGTGTGTGTGTGTGTGTGTGTGTCGTTGTGTCCTATCCTTCCATTACTGCATGTCAAGAATTGACTGTAGTCATGGCAGTTGCCCCATCCAGTTACAGTAAGCAGAGGATGACAAGTAGGAACAGACACTATGGAGTTAAGTCATTACATCCACACAATACAAAGCCTACTCCCGCGGTAATGTTCTGATGTAATGTTGTGAAACACTGCTGGGTACAACAGACTAGATCATCATCAGTCACCATTGGATCCCACAGCATAAAGGTAATGCAAGGGGAATCTTGAGATAATCACAAACATTACCCTTCAGTTTGCCTTCATTTTAGAACCGGGTTAAATAAAACATGTCACATATATGACCAAAAGTATGTGGACACCTGCTTGTCGAACGTCTCGTTCCAAAATCATGGGCATTAATATGGAGTTGGTCCCCCTTTGCTGCTATAACAGCCTCCACTCTTCTGGGAAGGCTTTCGACTAGATGTTGGAACATTTCTGCGGGGACTTGCTTCCATTCAGCCACAAGAGCATTAGTGAGGTTGCGCACTGATGTTGGGTGATCAGGCCTGGCTTGCAGTTGTAGTTGCAATTCATCCCAAAGGTATTTGATGGGGTTGAGGTCAGGGCTCTGTGCAGGCCAGTCAAGTTCTTCCACACGGATCTCGACAAACCACTTCTGTATGGACCTCGCTTTGTGCACAGGGACATTGTCATGCTGAAACAGAAAAGGGCCTTCCCCAAACTGTTGCCACAAAGTTGGAAGCACAGAATCGTCTAGAATGTCATTGTATGCTGTACCATTAAGATCTCCCTTCAGTGGAAGTAAGGGGCCTAGCCCGAACCATGAAACACAGCCCCAGACCATTATTCCTCCTCCACCAAACTTTACAGTTGGCACTATGCATTGGGGCAGGTAGCTTTCTCCTGGCATCCGCCAAACCCAAATTCGTCCGTCGGCTTGCCAGATGGTGAAGCGTGATTCATCACTACAGAGAATGCGTTTCCACTGCTCGACCATGGAAACCCATTTCATGAAGCTCCCGACGAACAGTTCTTGTGCTGACACTGCTTCCAGAGGCAGTTTGGAACTTGGCAGTGAGTGTTGCAACCGAGGACATACGGTTTTTACGCACTACAGGCTTCAGCACTTGGCGGCCCCGTTCTGTGAGCTTGTGTGGCCTACCACTTCGCGGCTGAGCCGTTGTTGCTCCTAGACATTTCCACTTCACAATGACAGCACTTGCAGTTGACCGGGGCAGCTCTAGCTTTACACTCCAGGGGCGTTTAGGATGAGCAGACCTTTGTGTGTGTGTGTGTGTGTGTGTGTGTGTGTGTGTGTGTGTGTGTGTGTGTGTGTGTGTGTGTGTGTGTGTGTGTGTGTGTGTGTGTGTGTGTGTGTGTGTGTGTGTGTGTGTGTGTGTGTGCATGCTTGCGTTACTGTTACAGCTCTGAGTACTACAATGTGTCTCGTTTCATCTCCCTTCTGCCTCCAGAATCCAATAGAGTCAGAGATACAAGGCTATAGCCACTATACTGACAGGTTGGACAGAGATACAGGGCTGTAGCCACTATACTGACAGGTTGGACAGAGATACAGGGCTGTAGCCACTATACTGACAGGTTGGACAGAGATACAGGGCTGTAGCCACTATACTGACAGGTTGGACAGAGATACAGGGCTGTAGCCACTATACTGACAGGGTGGACAGAGACACAGGGCTATAGCCACTATACTGACAGGTTGGACAGAGATACAGGGCTGTAGCCACTATACTGACAGGTTGGACAGAGATACAGGGCTGTAGCCACTATACTGACAGGTTGGACAGAGATACAGGGCTGTAGCCACTATACTGACAGGGTGGACAGAGACACAGGGCTATAGCCACTATACTGACAGGTTGGACAGAGATACAGGGCTAGCCACTATACTGACAGGTTGGACAGAGATACAGGGCTGTAGCCACTATACTGACAGGTTGGACAGAGATACAGGGCTGTAGCCACTATACTGACAGGGTGGACAGTGACAGCCCACACTAGGCCTAATTGGCCTAAACATCAGCAAGAATGGAATAGGATGGACCACATCGCAGAGGTCAACAACACAGCCTAAAGGTCATATACTGTCCAGTAAAGCAACTGAAATTACCATCGGCTATTCAATACGGCTGTATCCATCTCCGTTTGAGGTCTTGTGAACATGGCTGAAAAAGGTGGATATGTGTCTCAGTCCTGGCCTTTGGTCACACCTCAAATACAATCCCATCACCAGAATTGAATAGAAAGGAAATGGTTGATAAACCCGAGTGGGGAAAAAAATCATCTTCTCACTGGTGTGTGTCACAGACGACACACACTGACACCTGCATACAAGGACAATCAAAACAGGTGCATTTAATATTGTTTCTCACACATGATTTCCCACTTGACCAGTCAAAGGGATAACACCATGGTACTGCTTCTCAGACCTAAACACACACATACACACACACAGCCACAGTCAATACATCTCTTCACTGCTAAAAACATGTCATTATGTTGCTATCCACTCAGGCATGTTTATGCATGTTGTGTCAGTTTATAAAAGAACAGGCGACTGTAACCAACCACGCACCAGTCGACTAGCTGTATGGATGTGTAGATTTTTTCCGCTGTGGTGCACACACAGATGATATTGTGTTTAGAGGCGGGCCACTTACAATACATCAATGTCATGTATGTAGACTCTATACAACCATTGAATTATATGACACTAGAGAGGGGAAAATGCAGACCATATCATTTAGTGCACAGGCAGAAGAATTAACCAGACAAAGCTAGAAATGTGTGTCCAACATGAGATAACAGCTATTGTCACTCCCTAGTCCCTCACCTCATACACACACTCACACACTCTCACACACACACTCACACTATCACACACAAACACAATCTCACACATACACACTCTCACACACACACTCTCAAACGCACATCCCTCCCACCTCCTCACCCCTACGTGAGGGATAACTCTGGGATAGATTATTCACGACTGGGGAAATCATCATGATCGTTGCGCAACAGGCATGGCTTCACTTTGATGCTCAATTAGCCTTGGGAGACCTGGCCAGCCCAACCAATTACCAATTTGCTGCGTCGGGGAGCGCGACAGGCAGGCAGGCACAAACACTGTGCATGTGGTGCGGTCACCACAGACGTATCGCTATCACTGGGCCCTTGCTTGTATGCTAATGCTCCTTTCATTTGGTTAAAAAGCCACCATTGGAATAATTGATGATAAATATAGCACTGTACATCATGTTGGGATTTCTCCCTCTCTCTCTCTCTTTCATTCTCTCACAATTGTACTCTGCCTTTCTGTCTCCCTCTCTCTCTCAAGCATCAACTCTATCACTGTCTCTGTTTTTCTCTTTCTCTCTCTGCCTCCCTCTACCCTGTATCCCTCTATCCCTTTACCCTCTATCCCTCCATCTCTCTTCCTCCAGAATGGAGGGATATGTGAGGGAAGAGGAAGAGAGGGAGACCCATCGCAGAGTGGCTCATTAGGAGACAGAAAGAGGGACTACTGGCTAGCTGGCCACTGGCTACATCCCAAATATTTCTCAACAGCCAGCCTGCTCTCAACTCCCCTTTCCTTGTACCCACTGCTTGTTTCCTCTCCTTTTTTCCTTTCCTTGGTCCTTAGTCTCCTTTCTTAGGACCTTGCCAATTCTCTTGTCCTTGTTCTTGCTAAGGTTGTGTGTCATTAATAAATCTTTCCTCCTGGCATTCCCTTACAGGCTGCCTTCTATTGTTGTTTTCATGAGACTATTCTCCCCACAGCCCTGATCTACAACACCACACCTCCTGGACCACCAGGTCAACAACACCACACCTCCTGGACCACCAAGTCTACAACACCATACCTCCTGGACCACCAGGTCAACAACACCATACCTCCTGGACCACCAGGTCTACAACACCATACCTCCTGGATAACCAGGTCAACAACACCATACCTCCTAGACCACCAGGTCTACAACACCATACCTCCTGGACAACCAGGTCAACAACACCATACCTCCTAGACCACCAGGTCAACAACACCATACCTCCTGGATCACCAGGTCTACAACACCATACCTCCTGGACCACCAGGTCAACAACACCACACCTCCTGGACCACCAAGTCTACAACACCATACCTCCTGGACCACCAGGTCTACAACACCATACCTCCTGGATCACCAGGTCTACAACACCATACCTCCTGGATCACCAGGTCTACAACACCATACCTCCTGGACCACCAGGTCTACAACACCACACCTCCTGGATCACCAGAGTAAGCCTATAGACAAGCACAGGAGTATGACAGAGCTGATGTACAGCACCAGTCAAAAGTTTGGACATACCTACTCAATCAAGTGTTTTTATTTATTTTTACTATTTTTTACATTGTATAATAATAGTGAAAACATCAAAACTATGAAATAACACAAATGGAATCATGTAGTAACCAAAAAAGTGTTCAACAAATCAAAATATATTTTAGATTCTTCAAAGTAACCACCCATTGTCTTGATGACAGCTTTGCACACTCTTGGCATTCTCTCAATCAGCTTCACCTGGAATGCTTTGCCAATAGTTTTGAAGGAGTTACCACATATGCTGAGCACTTGTTGGTTGCTTTTTATTCACTCTGCAGTCCAACTCATTCCAAACCATCTCAATTGGGTTGAGGTTGAGTGATTGTGGTGGCCAGGTCATCTGATGCAGCACTCCATCACTCTCCTTCATGGTCAAATAGCCCTTACACAGCCTGGAGGTGTGTTGGGTCATTGTCCTGTTGAAAAACAAATGACAGTCCCACTAAGTGCAAACCAGATGGGATGGTGTATCGCTGCAGAATGCTGCGGTAGCCATGCTGGTTAAGTGTGCCTTGAAGTCTAAATACATCACAGACAGTGTCACAAGCAAAGCACCACCACACCATCACACCTCCTCCTCCATGCTTCACGGTGGAAACCACACATGCAGAGATCATCTGTTCACCTACTCTGCGTCTCACAAAGACACAGCGGTTGGACTCATCAGACCAAAGGACAGATTTCCAACGGTCTAATGTCCATTGCTCGTGTTTCTTGGCCCAAGCAAGTCTCTTCTTCTTATTGGTGTCCTTTAGTAGTGGTTTCTTTGCAGCAATTCGACCATGAAGGCCTGATTCACACAGTCTCCTCTGAACAGTTGATGTTGGGATGTGTCTGTTACTTGAAATCTGAGGTGCAGTTAATTCTAATGAACTTATCCTCTGCAGCAGAAGTAACTCTGTGTCTTCCTTTCCTGTGGAGGTCCTCATGAGAGCCAGTTTCATCATAGCGCTTGATGGATTTTGCGACTGCACTTGAAGAAACTTTCGAAGTTCTTGACATTTTCCAGATTGACTGACCTTCATGTCTTAAAGTAATCATGGACTGTCGTTTCTCTTTGCTTATTTGAGCTGCTCTTGCCATAATATGGACTTGGCCTTTCACCCAATAGGGGTATCTTCTGTATACAACCCCTACCTTGTCACAACACAACTGATTGGGTGAAACGCATTAAGAAGGAAAGGGAATTCCACAAATTAACCTTTAAAGCACACCTGTTAATTGAAATGCATTCCAGGTGACTATCTCATGAAGCTGGTTGAGATAATGTCAAGAGTGTGCAAAGCTGTCATAAAGGAAAAGGGTGGCTACTTTGAAAAATCTCAAATATAAAATAAATGTTGATTTTTTTTTTTAACTTCTTTGGTTACTACATGATTCCATTTGTGTTATGTCATAGTTTTGATGTCTTCACTATTATTCTACAATGTAGAAAATAGTAAAAATAAAGAAAAACCCTTGAATGAGTAGGTGTGTCCAAACGTTTGACTGGTACTGTACATATACAGCGGAAGTGGGAGGACCAACAGTGAGTTTAATCAGAGAAGAAGAGATGAAGCGAGAGGATTTACTCCGCCCAAAATCTGTCCGTGTGTGATAAGCCCTTTCTTCTATGGAGGTCTATGAGAGAGTGTGGAATTATGTGAAGCTTATTTGATCAAATAGAACTGTTGTAATGTTAATGGCTGTTACAAATGTACTGATATAAGTGGATGCACATGGCATTCCAGCATCTTTGAGAACAACTACTTAGTTGTGCCTGTTGTTCACACGTGTATCTGCCCTCTCATTGGCTAGAATGATCCCACTTGATCTGACCTCCTCCCTCCTGCCTTCCATTCATAGATGTGTGGAATGACAGTCTTAAACCACAACACACATAGAAAAGATCATTCAGACTCAGATTTAGCCTCTCTATCGCTTCATCATTTGACATGCACACACACGCGCACACACACTCAAAGAGAACACTAACTCACAGGGAAACGTTCTGGAACAGTGTCAGCATTCTGTCATGTGATGGGTTGCCAATGAACTGGGCCGGCAGATCAATAGACCAACCGACAGGTTCTTCAACACAAAACACCTTCACTCCCATCGCAGAGAAACAGAAGGGATATATTCACCTCGCTGTGCATTCATCTGCTCACATAATGAAGGACAAGGTGCCTCACGCCCACTGCACATAAAGAGGCTAATATTTAGGAAATTACTGGGTTGGATAGCTAGAGGGAGAGAGCGAGACAGAGACAGAGAGATTCAGCACCATGGATAGTAGCCTCAACGCTTGTAATTGAAGAGAGAGAGAGAGAGAGAGAGAGAGAGAGGTGTGTGTGTGTGTGTGTGTGTGTGTGTGTGTGTGTGTGTGTGTGTGTGTGTGTGCATGCGTGCAAGATGACTCGACATTGAGTTGATGGATCCTCTTAAGGTTCCTTAAGGAGATTTGTCAATGATGCCAAATTCGTTATTGATGTTGGTGCCCAAATAATCCACTTACAGAAACTCTATTTTATTTACATTGGTTAAGCAGAAGGGCCTTGATAATAGTGGTAATAATGATGCTCCTGGGTATGCACTCTGCTCAAACCCAGCTGATCTATGTATAGATGGAAATGCCCTTACAATCTGAAGGCATGCCAAACATCACCCCCACCCTACTTTCTTCTTCCCCCTCCTCCACCTCTTCTCCATCCCCAAGTCAAAATACTGCGCTGTGCCAAACAGCCGATGCAAAACCCTCCCTAACCCCCCCCCCCCCCCCCCCCCCCACAGCTATCGATTGAACCAAGACAGTGGTGAGAAACGGAGACCTCTCATTTCTCCCTGTTTTTATCACCACCCCAAACACCATCCATCTCGTTCCTTCTGTTTCTCGCGCCTGTCTTTGCAGGTGCATCGTTCCGTTTTAGATTCACATTCATCTCCAATGGACGCTATTCTATTTAAGCAGTATTCCATGTAGAACAATATCAAACGAGTATACAGCTACTGTATGTATGAATTTGTTTTAGTTAACATTTTCACTCTCTCTCTGTTCTCTCTCTATAAATCTCTCACGCGCTGCCGACGGTTAGCTAAATTTGGGTCAGTCGGTGTAGTGAACTCGAGCCAAGTCCTCACGCGCAGAATCGCCTCGGGTGAGCGAGCTCAGCTCTGTCAGAATTGAACGGATTTCCCCATCACCACGGTTCCTTCCTAATCATATCTACATGAAGCCTACATGACGGGCTATAAACCTATTATCAAGTTAGCGTTTATGCATCTTTAAGCTACTTCACATAACGGCTTCAACTGCGATTACAACGGCAAAACGACACGCATCAACGACATTCGTCCTCTCCCGGGGTAGGCTAGAACACCTATTCTCCCAATCTTCACCATGACAAGGTGGAAGAGTCAGAACATGAGGAGGAAGGGAAGCTTAGAATAAACACAGTAAAGCTGGATGACTTTGCACTTACCGAAATAAAATCCTGGGTTACGTCAACAACGACACTTATTATCCACGTCTTCCCTTGGCAGCTTTCAGTAGTATGCTGTGTGCTCAGAACGGAACCGCTCTCTCACTGTTCCCTGCAGGGGGTCTGGGGATGGACCGACCATTCGCTGGATGCTTGCCGGGACAGGCATAGGCGGGGAGAGAAGAAAAAGAGGAGGCGGCGAAGCGGTGGTAGGCTACAAAGCAAAAGACTGGAGCGAAGTACTGCTGCGCACTGGAACGAGAGGCAAGAACGCTGGAGAGGCAGGCTCGGCAGCTCCCCCGGTCTGTAGCTAACACACCAACACACATACTACACGCACACACGCACCGCAGCATCCAGATTGAGGCTCACATGTAGAAAGAGTGCCATCTTCAGGTTGTGAGAGAAGCATCTCTTCTAACTGGAATTAATGGGGAGAAATATATGCGTGATCGTGTGCGTGCGTGCGAGATTACTGGACATTGAGTTGATGGATCGTCTAAAGGATCCTCAATGAGCTTGAATGAAATTCGTTATTGATGTTGGTCCCCAAATAATACACTAACAGAAACACGATTTTTTTTTAAAAACTGGTTAAGCAGAAGGGACTCCACCCACCCTACTTTCTTCTTCCCCCTCCTTCACCTCTTCTCCATCCCCAAGTCAAAATACGCTGCTGTGCCAAACAGCCGATGCAAGACCCTCCCTAACTCTCGCCACAGCTATCGATTAAACCAAGACATAGGGGAGAAACGGAGAAAGGGAGACTTCTCATTTCTCCCTGCATCTTCAGGTTTGAGAGAAGCATCTCTTCTAACTGGACATAATGGTGAGAAATATAAAAAATTATTATTGTGTAAAATTCAGAAAGCCAAAGTGCATAAGGTTTAAGGAGGAAACATGAATTGTTGACTTGGGGCTTGGTTGAAACGTAGGGTTTTAGTGACTGTAAATACGCATACTTTAAAACAAGTTGATCATTCATTCATGGAGATTGGTGAAGTCCCACACTGATAAGCTTGCACAGGTACAAACACACACAAAGGACTCCCAACACCAGTGGTCAAATCAAATCAAATTGTATTGGTCACATACACATATTCAGCAGATGTTATTGCGGGTGTAGTGAAATGCTTGTGTTCCTAGCTCAAACAGTGCAGTAGTATCTAACAATTCACAACAATACACACACATCTAAAAGTAAAAGAATGGAATTAAGAAATATATAAATATTAGGACGAGCAATGTCGGAGTGGCATTGACTAAAATACAGTAGAATAGAATACAGTAGAATAGTATATACATATGAAATGAGTAAAGCAGTATGCAAACATTATTAAAGTGACTAGTGTTCCATTATTAAAGTGACCAGTGATTCCATGTCTATGTATATAGGGAAGCAGGTTGAGTCACCGGGTGGCAATGGTGTAAATGACTTACACTACCGTTCACAGGTTTGGGGTCACTTAGAAATATCCTTGTTTTTGAAAGAAAAGCACATTTTTTGTCCATTAAAATAAGATTAAATTGATCAGAAATACAGCGGAGACATTGTTAATGTTAAAATGACTATTGTAGCTGGAAACGGCAGATTTTTTATGGAATATCTACATAAGCGTAGGGGCCCATTATCAGCAACCATCACTCCTGTGTTCCAATGGTACATTGTGTTAGCTAATCCAAGTTTATCATTTTAAAAAGCTAATTGATCATTAGAAAACCCTTTTGCAATTATGTTAGCACAGCTGAAAACTTGTGCTGATTAAAGAAGCAACAAAACTGCCAAGAAACTGAAGATCTCGTACAACGCTGTGTACTACTCCCTTCACAGAACAACGCAAACTGGCTCTAACCAGAATAGAAAGAGGAGTGGGAGGCCCTGGTGCACAACTGAGCAAGAGGACAAGAACATTAAAGTGTCTAGTTTGAGAAACAGACGCCTCACAAGTCCTCAACTGGCAGCTTCATTAAATAGTACCCGCAAAACACCAGTCTCAATGTCAACAGTGAAGAGGCGACTATGGAATGGTGGCCTTCTAGGCAGAGTTCCTCTGCCCAATGTCTGTGTTCTTTTGGCCATCTTAATCTTTTATTTTTTTGGGCCAGTCTGAGATATGGCTTTTTCTTTGCAACTCTGCCTAGAAGGCCGGCATCCTGGAGTCGCCTATTCACTGTTGATGTTGAGACTGGTGTTTTGCAGGTACTATTTAATGAAGCTACCAGTTGAGGACTTGTGAGGCATTGCCATGCAGTCATGGGTGAACAGGGAGTACAGGAGGGGGCTGAGCACGCACCCTTGTGGGGCCCTTGTGTTGAGGATCAGCAAAGTGGAGGTGTTGTTTCCCACCTTCACCACCTGGGGGTGGCCCCTCAGGAAGTCCAGGACCCAGTTGCACAGGGTGTGGTTCAGACCCAGGGCCCCGAGCTTAATGATGAGCTTGGAAGGTACTATGGTGTGGAAGGTTGAGCTATAGTCAATGAACAGCATTCTTACATAGGTATTCCTCTTTTCCAGATGCATCATCCCTTGATCTATTGGGACTGTATGCAAATTGAAGTGGGTCTAGTGTGTCAGGTAAGGTAGAGGGGATATGATCCATAACTAGCCTCTCAAAGCACTTCATGATGACAGAAGTTAGCGCTATGGGGCGATAGTCACTTAGTTCAGTTACCTTTGCTTTCTTGGGTACAGGAACAATGGTGGACATCTTCAAGCAAGTGGAAGTAGTAAACTGGGATAGGGAGAGTTTGAATATGTCCTTAAACACTATAGCCAGCTGGTCTGTGCATGTTCTGAAGATACGGCTAGGGTTGCCGTCTGGGCCGGCAGCCTTGCGAGGGTTAACACGCTAAATGTCTTACTCACTTGCCATGGAGAATGAGAGCCCACAGTCCTTGGGAGCGGGCCATGTCGGTGACACTGTGTTATCCTCAAAGTGGGCGAAGAACGTGTTAAGCTTGTCCGGGAGCAAGATGTCGGTGTCCGCAACATGGCTGTTTTTTCCTTTGTAATCCGTGATTGTTTGTAGACCCTGCCACATACGTCTCGTGCCTGAGCCGTTGAATTGCGACTCCACTTTGTCGCTGTACTAATGTTTTGCCTGTTTGGTTGCATTACAGAGGGAATAACTACACTGTTGGTATTTGACCACATTTCCAGTCACCTTGCCATGGATAAATGCAGTGGTTCTCGCTTTCAGTTTTGCGTGAATGCTGCCGTTTATCCACTGTTTCTGGTTTAGGAAGGTTTTAATAGTTACAGTGGGTACAACGTCCCCTATACACTTCCTGATTAACTCAGTCACGTGTCCGTGTATACATCAATGTTATTCTCAGAGGTTACCCGGAACATATCCCAGTCCGCATGATCAAAACAATCTTGAAGCATGGATTCCGATTGGTCAGACCAGCGTTGAATAGACCTTAGCACGGGTACTTCCTGTTTGAGTTTCTGCCTATAGGAAGGGAGGAGCAAAATGGAGCCGTGATCTGATTTGCCAAAGGGAGAGCGGGGGAGGGCCTTGTAGGCATCCCGGAAGGGGGAGTAGCAGTGATTGAGTGTTTTAACAGCAAGAGTACTACAGTCAATGTGTTGATAGAACTTCGTTAGCGTTTTCCTCAAATTTGTTTTGTTAAAATCCCCAGCTTCAATAAATCCGGCCTCAGGATATGTGGTTTCCAGTTTGCACAAAATCTAGTGTAGTTCCTTGAGGGTTGTCGTGGTATCGGCTTGAGGGGGAATATACACGGCTGTGACTATAACCAAAGAGAATTCTCTTGGGAGGTAATACGGTCAGCATTTGATTATGAGGTATTCTAGGTCGGGTGAACAAAAGGACTTGAGTTTCTGTACGATATCACAATCACACCATGAGTAGTTAATCATGAAACATACACCACCACCTTTCTTCTTCCCAGAAAGGTCTTTATTACTGTCTGAGCGATGTACTGAGAACCCAGATGGCTGTATGGACGGGCACAGTATATCCTGAGAGAGCCTTGAGTCTGTGAAACAGAGTATGTTACAGTCCCTGATGTCTCTCTGGTAGGAAATCCTTACCCTGAGCTTGTCTACTTTATTGTCCGTAGACTGAACATTAGCAAGTAATGTACTCGGAAGCGGTGGATGGTGTGCACGCCTCCTGAGTCGGACTAGAAATCCACTTCGAATACCTCTTCTCTGCCGGTGGCGTCGTGGAGCAGCTAATGGGATAAGTTGCTCTGGGGGGTACGAACAAAGGATCCAATTCGGGAAAGTTGTATTCCTGGTCGTAATGCTGGTGAGTTATCGCCCCTCTGATATCCAAAAGTTATTTCCGGCTGTTTGTAATAACACAAAAAAATGTTCTGGGCTATTAATGTAAGAAATAAAATACAAAAAAACTATATACTGCAAAGTTGCTTAGGAGCTAGAAGCAGAGCTGCCATGTCTGCCATCTTGCTAGTATCTATATATTTGGTCCAAGGTTGTTCAGTGCTGCACATAATGGAGTAGTAGGCTAGCAGTAGTTCACATGGTGCTGAGCTGGTCATGGTCTCTCTCATGAGGTAGATTTTTGATGATAGTTCTAGTTATTTTTAATTTTTTTCTTAGTCTGTCTGTCTGTCTGTCCAGCCTGGTAGCAACTGTTAAGCGTCAGTCTGGTATGTTTTTCTAAAAGATAGTGAAGCATAAGTCAATACATTGCATTCAAAGCAAAAAAGTTGGTGATAAATCTGCAATTGGAAAATGTGTGAAAGACTCAGACAGACATTTCTCGGTCTATCCTTCCTCTCTCTCTCTTCTATCTCTACCTCCTCTCTCCCTCCACTCCCTCGCTCTCTCTCACCCATCCTCTCCTGTCTTCCCTCCTTCACCCTCTCTCTCTCCTGTCTCTCCCTCACTCTCCCCCTTCTCTTCCCCCCCTCCATTCTCTCTCCCTCCTCTCCCCCACCTCCACAGACAGACATACAGACTATCTGTGCATCAATATCCTATCTGTTGACTCTCTCTCCCCCCTCTCTCCTTCACCCTTCTCTCTGTCTCCCTCCTTCACCCTCCATTCTCTCTTCCTCTTTCTTCACCTCCCTCCCCCTCCTCTCATCTCTCTCCCATCTCTCTCTCTCCCCCTCGCCTCTCCCACCTCCATAGATGGCTGTCTGTCTGAGTCTTTCACCAATTTACCCTTTGCAGGTTTATCACCAATTATTTTGCCTTGAACGCAATGTACACCTCATGTGTACTCCTCATGTATGCCTCATGACAAATATCTTTTTGCAAAAGCATACCAGACTGACACTTAACAGTGATTGAAGGGGAAGGTGCTCAACAACAAAAAAAGGGTTACGCACCCATGTAACATTGTTAAGCATAGGCCTATTTATTTCTGCAACAACACAGTCTCTCATTACACATTTTAAGTTACAGTGCCTCCTAAAGACATGATTGACATCGGGGAAAAGAGGCACATTGTATCAGCAGATCATTGATATTGATGTTAATCTGCTAGTTAGCTAGCTCAATTATTTGTTTTACTCATTATGATTTATCTTTAATGCTCTTAAATAATAACGTCATAATATAATATTCAGAATCTTCTAACTCATTATATATGGCCAGCTGGCTAGTGGCTTGTGTGACTACTGTAGTATGTGGTGGTTAGCTGGAGTCTAGACTAGCTGTGTTGCTGCTGCCCTGACACACGTGTGCAACTCCCGACTGAAGAAGGGATGGAGTTGGGTTGGAGGGTTGTACAGCCACTCCTCTCTATGTCTTTTTGCCTTTCTCTGCTGCGCGTTGGCTATCAACCAACCAGACCGAATACTGATGTTGATGTAAATCAAGTGTTATCAAGTGTTGATCAAATGTTATGCTGCTGTGGCAGTACTGTTGATTTTTAAACTAGGTAGCTATATTTAAAAGAATATATACAGTACCAGTCAAACGTTGACACACCTACTCATTCCAGGGTTTAGCTTTATTTTTACTATTTTCTACATTGTAGAATAATAGTGAAGACATCAAAACTATGAAATAACACATATGGAATCATGTAGTAACCAAAAAAGTGTTCAACAAATATATTTTATATTTGAGATTCTTCAAAGTAGCCTTGATGACAGCTTTGCACACTCTTGGCATGGGAGGGAGGCCTGATGAGCCGGCTGAGGCATGGGAGACTGACGAGCTAACCAACGCTTTAGAACCTGTCGAGCCAGCTGAGGCACGGAAGCCTGACAAGCTAGCTGAGTCATCCCCGGTAGCTTCGGCAATGGAAGCCTGACGAGCCAACCGAGGCTTGTAAACCTATCGAGCCAGCTGAGGCATAGAAGCCTAACGAGCCAGCTGCCCTTGGACCCAACGTCACCAAAAATCCTATTGCTTCCCTTTGGCGAGGCGTTATACTGTAGCGTCTGAGGAAAGAACCAAAGGGAATGACAGATATAGGGGAGGTAATCAGGAAGGTGATGGAGTCCAGGTGAGTCTCATGAGGCACAGGTACGCGTAACAATGGTGACAGGTGTGCATAATAATGAGTAAACTGGCAACAACGATCGCCAGAGAGGGGGAGTGGGAGTAGGCGTGACACCTTGAGACAATAGAGACATGGATTGTGTATGTGTGCCATTCAGAGGGTGAATGGGCAAGACAACAGATTTAAGTGCCTTTGAACGGGGTATGTTAGTAGGTGCCAGGCGCACCGGTTTGAGTGTGTCAAGAACTGAAAAGCTGCTGAGTTTTTCACGCTCAACAGTTTCCCGTGTGTATCAAGAATGGTCCACCACCCAAAGGACATCCAGCCAACTGGACACAAATGTGGGAAGCTTTGGAGTCAACATGGGCCAGCATCCCTGTGGAACGCTTTTGACACTTTGTAGTCCATGCCCTGACGAATGGAGTCTGTTCTGAGGGCAAAAGGGGGTGCAACTCAATATTAGGATTGTGTTCCTAAAATGTTGTACACTCAGTGTATATAGTGTGTATCACAGGAGGTTGGTGGCACCTTAATTGGGGAGAACGGGCTTGGTTGGAACGGAATAAGTAGAATGGTACCAAATACATCAAACATGTTTTCCAAGTGTTTGATGCCATTCCATTTTCTCTGTTCCAGCCATTATTATGTGCTGTTCTCCCCTAAGCAGCCTCCACTGGTGTGTATATATAGTCTAGTGAGTGTGCGTAGGGTCAGTGCAAGATAGAGTCAGTGTAGATAGTTTGGGTAACCATTAATTGACTATTTAGCAGTCCTATGGCTTGGGGGTAGAAGCTGTCTGGGAACGATGTTTCGGTAACGTTTGCTGGATGTTAACAGAGTGAACAGTCTATGGCTTGGTTGGCTGGAGTCTGAGGCAATTTTTTGGGCCTTCCTCTGGCACCGCCTGATATAGAGGTCCTTGATGGCAGGGAGCTCGGCCCCAGTGATTTACTCTTTCTCGTATAGTCCACAATCAGCTCCTTGGTCTTACTGAGGTTGAGGGAGAGGTTGTTGTCCTGGCACAACACTGCTAAGTCTTTGGCCTCCTCCCTGTAGGCTGTCTCATCCTCGCCGGTGATCAGGCCTACCCCATCATGTCATCAGAAAACTTGATGATGGTGTTGGAGTCGTGCGTGGCCACGGAGTTGTGGGTGTCTATCTTATTTTTCCTCTGAGGGTAAATTCTAATATTCATTAATCAAATGAAATTGATTCCCCTACTCATGGACTTAAACGTGGTGCCTGAATATAACTTGTCTAGTTGTTGTTTATCTGCCTGTTTCTGATACGGTTTAGATTCATTGATAGGCTACTGTGTAACATTTATATTTACAACAAATAGGTAATAGACAATCAATGGTCATTTTGTTTTAGCATTTAACAATATTACAATTTACACATTACTGACTCACTACAACTCAGTAGGAAACAGACATAGAGATGGACGTTACCTATAGCCTACATTTATTCAGAAATTCAGTTTCAAGAATTTTGTCATTGTTTAGCTCAGTCTAACAAACATTTCATACTCACGGTACTTACTGGTTCTGATCAGCTGTGGTATTTGGTATTTGTATGTAGCTATGTAATTATCTTGAAAAGTTTATTCAGCTAAGATTTGTATGTAAGTCAATTTCCTTTTGGGGTTTTGTAGCCTACATGTAATTTCTTGCTTTCGCCATCCATTCACTAAACATATGGACATCCTGCACTTGCACTTGTAATTAAACCATTCTGCACTTGAATACCTTATCAAAGCATGCCTTCCTGTCACCTCCTTTGTCCTTAAGGGTCAATTATTTTACACCCACAATGACACACACACACAGTCTTGTACAGCTAACCTTATGGGGGCACACAATTCAGTCCCATTCAAAATCCTATTTTCCCTAACCCTAAACCTAAACTTAACCCTAACCCGTACTCTTACTCTAACCCTAACCTTAACCCAAAATCCTAACCTTAACCCTAACCCTAGCTCCTAACCCTAAACCAAATTCTAACCCTAGACCCCCTAGAAATAGCATTTGACTTTGTGGGGACCAACAAAATGTCCTCAGTTGGTCAAATTTTGTTTGTTTTCTGATCCCCAAAAGAATAGTTAAACACACACACACACACACACGCACACACACGCGCGCGCACACACACACAACACACACAGACACACAGGAATTCAGACTTCACAGTTCAGTTTAACATATAATCAATTTTTGTTGAAAGCAAAACATTGATATAATCATTGTAAAATGATGACAGTGTGCATTGACACCAATCAACCCAGTAAAACCAACACCCAAATATCAAATAGAAGATTTATGTGGCTCTTGCTAAAAGTCATTAACTATATGGGGAATAGGGTGCAAGTCAATGAGATGGCTGGAGACTCAACCAGTGAGATGAATAGATATGCTAGTTACCTGAATGGCAATGAACTTGACTCTCGCTCTGAGGACATGATAAGGGAAAAGACACCTTTTAAGATGAGTAGCACATTTTTACCTCCCGAAATAAATCCCTCTCTTGAAACATACTGCCTTCTTGTTGAGAAAGATGTATATCATTTCCTGGCTAAGAAACAAGAATACAACTATACATGGTATTCCACAATATATCCAAAGCAGAAAAATAATCCCTTATGGCAGTGGTTCCCAACCTTTTCAGTTACTGTACCACCAACTGAATTTTGCTCAGCCTGGAGTACCCCTGAAGTACCTCCTTATGTGCATTTTACCAGTAGACCTATGCTTCCATGAGTCTTCTCAAATACCTCCTGTGGATAGGCCAAGTAGCCCCAGGGGTCCTACTACCCATGGTTGTGAACCACTGCCTTATGGAACTCAAGAATGACTCTACTATCATTATAAAACCTGCTGACAAAGGAGGTGCAAAAGTGATGCAAAAGGCTGCAGAAGGCTGCAGACTATGTCTTCCCTGTGTCGCTCAGTTGGTAGAGCATGGTGTTTGCAACGCCAGGGTTGTGGGTTCGATTCCCACGGGGGACCAGTATGGAGACAAAAAAATGTAAGAAATGTATGAATTCACTACTGTAAGTCGCTCTGGATAAGAGTGTCTGCTAAATGACTAAAATGTAAAAAAATGTGTGTTTGTAAATGGCCAATAGGTGGTGCAATTGAACCTGAAAGCTCACTGAAACTTTCAAATCCTTGAGCTGCCCTTGACTTAAGTACAGTGGAACCATTGGAATAGTCTCAAAAGTGAAAGTATTTGACCCAGGTCTGGTATAAATATCTGATTGACTAGGACAAGTAGTACAAACTCTTATATCAATGGATATTCCATAGATTTTCAGGTTGCAGTCTGCTTTATTTCACAGTCCACTACATACCAGAAATTCCATGATAAACTGTGACCGACTAACTCGATTTGGTCTTATGTAGCAAAATGTTAAATTGTGTTTTTTACATTGGATAAAAGTAGAGACTCAGAAATAGAAAATGGTGTATCATACATTGCAGTTGAGGAACAATGGGAAAGTAATTCTCCATTGAAAGTTGATAAACTTGTAATGCCACTTTAGAGAAAATGGCCCTTGAATCTTTTGGTACACCTACTGGAGAGCTCTTCTTTGTCTACACCTATTCAGCATTATTCACAGCCTCTTAAGTCTTAGCCCCACCCATCTCTTTAAGGATTTACATTTGAGGCCATGTGCTAAACAGAGTGAGTAAGGTAGTGTAGTAAACAACTGTTTTCAAGACTAAAAGTGGTTTAAGTAGCAGCCCACAAGGAAAAACTCTAGGTAAAAATACATTTTATCTAGTCCTTGGCCTATATCCCAATCTGTCTTTGAAAATATGTTTATGAAATACAATAGATGCCCATAATGACCCCCGGACACACCTGGCTAACTTGCTGGGCCGTGTAATCATTATTTTGTGAAGTGGAGTCTTTTGTTTAGACTCGCAGCAAGCTAGCTAGCTACCTAAACAATGAACCAAAATCCCAACCCATAGCTACAGTACAAATGGATTGTCATAGTAAGCCACCATGTATACAGTGCTGGAGTATGAATCTGCAGGTAGCTAAAGCTAAACAACAAGGTTCAATGTTAGCTAGCTAGCTAACATTAGGCTTTAACTAACCATGCAAATAGATTTCTGAGATATAAATAATATTACTACACAGATCATACACGTAACATTTGGTAGCGAGCCAGCAAGCTAACGTTCACTAGCTAGCAAACAGTAAACTTTAACTTGCATTGAAAACAACTTTCTGACAAAATTAGAAATGTATAATATCTGAAAATGTATCTAGACTCTTACCCATATATATGGATGAACGCTTCATGGCAGCGTGTCTTTTCTGTTTGGTTTGTAGCTAGCTACAGCTTGTTTGGCCCATTGTTGTGTGAAGTCACTCTGGTTCACACTGACCGTGTGCAGAAAGTAACTTTTTCCCACTGATCTTTGTCGATTGCGCCGGCTAAATGTAAGTGTTGGCAGGTAGCCTAGTGGTTAGAGTGTTGGGACATTAACAGAAAGGTTGCTAGATCTTATCCCTGAGCTGACAAGGTTGTTCTGCCTCTGAACAAGGGAGTTAACCCACTGTTCCTAGGCCGCCATTGTAAATAAGAATTTGTTCTTTACTGACTTGAATAGTTAAATAAAGTTTAAATAAAATAAAATACAAAAATTAATTCTGGACAGCAATGTTGTTGAGAGCAGTAGCAACACTTTTGCAGTTTTCTATGACTAACGTTGTATCTTTCAAAAAAGCTGCGGTAGCAAGGATTTTCTACACGTTTTTATTTATTTTTTATTTCACCTTTATTTAGCCAGGTAGGCCAGTTTAGAACAAGTTTTCATTTACAACTAAGATAAGATAAAGATAAAGCAAAGCAGTGCGACACAAACAACAACACAGAGTTACACATGGAATAAACAAACTTACAGTCAATAACACAATAGAAAAGTATATATACAGTGTGTGCAAATGAAGTAAGATTAGGGAGGTAAGGCAATAAATTGGCAAAATAGGATATTGGCCAAGAGGCAAAATAATTACAATTTAGCAAATAAACACTGGAGTGATAGATGTGCAGAAGATGAATGTGCAAGTAGAGATACTGGGGTGCAAAGGAGCAAAAACAAATAAATAACAATATGGGGATGAGGTAGTTGGATGGGCTATTTACAGATGGGCTAAGTACAGGTGCAATGATCTGTAAGCTGCTCTGATGGCTGATGCTTAAAGATTGTAGGACTGCCGGGGTGTTAAGCATATCCCAGTTTAGGTCACCTAACAGTACAAACTCTGAAGATAAATGGGAGGCAATTAATTCACATATGATGTCCAGGGCGCAGCTGGGGGCTGAGGGGGGTCTATAACAAGCGGCAACCGTGAGAGACTTATTTCTGGAAAGGTGGATTTTTAAAAGTAGAAGCTCGAACAGTTTGGGCACAGACCTGGATAGCGTGACAGAACTCTGCAGGCTCTCTCTGCAGTAGATTGCAACTCCACCCCCTTTGGCAGTTCTATCTTGGCGGAAAATGTTGTAGTTGGGGATGGAAATTTCATAATTTCTGGTGGCGTTCCTAAGCCAGGATTCAGACACAGCTAGGACATCAGGGATGGCGGAGTGTGCCAAAACAGTGAAAAAAATGTCAACAAATGATAGCGCCTGGGGAATAGGAGTGGAACTGAGCAGCTCATGTTATAGTCAGAAGCGAGCTACATGGCAGACCAATAGGAACACTTCTCTCGGCATATCTAGCCCATCCATTATCTCAGCCAATCGTAGCTAGCGGGAAGGTTCATGGCTTTTTCTGTGACTAAACCAACTATGTTCGTAATTTAACAATTTTACTTTTTTTTACAGATGGCATACAAGTTTGTTATTAAGGCACATGAAAGTTCATATGTTCCAGAAGGCATTTCTGCACCCCAAAAATAAAAACAAAGTTCAAATGACTCTCCTATGAAGTAGTGACGTGCGACATACGCCTAGTTTCTTGAAATGGTTCACAAATGGTAGTTAGATCAAATTGTATCAAACTCAATACTGTGTTACAGTAAAGCAATGATGTGAGTTAGGATTAGGGCTGTTGCGGTGACCTTATTACCGGCACACTGGCGGTCACGAGTCATGAAGGCAGTCAAATTCCACGTGACCATTTAGTCACTACTCCAAGCTCTGATGCTGCTGATGGTCATCAGTAGCCTACCAAACGTGCTAACTGCCTGGTACTTAGCACTCTATTGTCCCTCTAAACACTCTGACATCAATGCAAATGTAATCGAAAGTCTAATCAAACACTTCATGAGAGCCAATGAGCTCTTGACGGTGTCATGGGACCTGCGCCTACGCTTGGCACAATCCATTGAAGCAGGATCAGCTCTCACAACTCCTCTCTGATTGCTTCCAGTGTCACCAAAGTGCTGTCAAGCCACAATTTGTCCATCACATTTGATATAGCAGTGGCATTCTGGGTTCCTCCGTGCTACATTCTTTTGAGGACGTTATCATTTTTCATCCTATTATATCCAGGTGCAATATTCTGTGCAACCTCTATTAAAAAATGTATGGCCTCCATGGTTTTTGTGACTGGGTGGATCTTCACTATTTTCTAAGGCTTGCTGGTTCCAGCACCAATGCACACACCTATCCCGTAGTTGGAAGTGAATCCTCTCTTGTGCCAAGTGCCATCAAAGGATACATTAATGTCTATGATGACGTCCTCCTCCTCCTTCAGCATCTCTGCTATATCTGGGTCTATATCTGTGTATGCTCTTCTAATTATCTTTGCAGCACTCTCCATTCACTGTAGCTCTCTCTGAATCTCTTCAACTAAAGTGGGGGGAAAAAGTACTTATTATGTCTGTCGACATTACAGTCATAACTGCATATCAGCATGTATTTACTTTATGTAAAGCTAATTTCTCAGTAATCACGGTAGGCTACAGCCTTATGACACTGTAGGCCTATGTGACAGTCTCATTGTATAGTTATGTTTTCCTGTTACTCTGTTTTATTCACTTTGAATAGATTTGCTGGAGCAAGAAACTCAATTTTATTTATACACAGCAAGTCACCTGACAATAATGTGCAACTCTCCCTTTTTATTTATCTGTCACTCTCCTGTACGTCCTGTTCCTGCTCCTCGCACTAGCCCGGTGGTGCGTGTCACAAGTGAAACGAACACAACTAAATATGGTCTCTAATTGGAGGTCATTGCCACAAACCAACATAGAACTAGAAAACTAGAATAAACATAGAAATATAAAACATCAAACACCCAATACAAACACCCCCTGCCACGCCCTGACCAACTACAATGACAAATAACCCCTTTTACTGGTCAGGAAGTGACAGTACCCCCCCCCCCCCCCCCCCCCCCCCCAAAGGTGCAGACCCTGAATGCACCTCAAAACAAAACCCACAAAAACAACCCCAAACCTAACGGGAGGGAAGGGAGGGTGGCCACCATCAACGACGGTTCCTGTGCTACACCCCCCCTTCCCAATCCTCCCACCACGGAGGTGGCTCTGGCTCTGGCCTTAGCTCCCGTTCAGCAGACTCTGGGCTGCGCGGCATCTCTGGAGGCCCCGGGCTGAGAGGCGTCGCTGGAGGTCCCGGGCTGAGAGGCGTCGCTGGAGGCCCGGGCTGAGAGGCATCGCTGGAGGCTCCTGGCTGAGGAGCATCGCTGGAGGCTCCTGGCTGAGGAGTGTCGCTGGAGGCTCCGGGCTGGGGAGCATCGCTGGAGGCTCCTGACTGGGGAGCGTCGCTGGAGGCTCCTGACTGGGGAGACGTCACTGGAGGCTCAGGGCTGAGGAGCATCTCTGTCAGTTCCGTACTGTAGGCCGTCTCTGTCGGTTCCGGACTGTAGGACGTCTCTGTCGGTTCCGGACTGTAGGACGTCGCCGGAAGCACTGGACGGGGAACTGTCGCCTGAAGCTCTGGACGGGGAACTGTCGCCGGAAGCTCTGGACGGGGAACTGTCGCCGGAAGCTCTGGACGGGGAACTGCCACCGGAAGCTCTGGACGGGGAACTGTCGCCCGAAGCTCTGGACGGGGACTGCGCACTGGAGGCCTGATGCGTGGGGCTGGCTTAAGAGGCGCCAGACTAGTAACCCGCACCACAGGGCTAGTGCGAGGAGCAGGAACAGGACGTACTGGGCTGGGCAGGCGCACTGGAGGCCTGATGCGTGGGGCTGGCTTTGGAGGCGCCAGAAAAGTAACACGCACCACAGGGCTAGTGCGAGGAGCAGGAACAGGACGTACCAGACTGGGCAGACGCACTGGAGGCTTGATGCGTGGGGCTGGCTTTGGAGGCGCCAGACTAGTAACCTGCACCACAGGGCTAGTGCGAGGAGCAGGAACAGGACGTACTGGGCTGGGCAGGCGCACTCGAGGCCTGATGCGTGGGGCTGGCTTTGGAGGTGCCAGAACAGTAACACGCACCACCGGGCTAGTGCGAGGAGCAGGAACGGGACATACCGGACTGGGCAGACGCACTGGAGGCCTGATGTGTGGGGCTGGCTTTGGAGGCGCCAGACTAGTAACACGCACCTCAAGGCTAGTGCGGAGAGCAGGAACAGGACGTACTGGACTGGGCTGACGCACTGGAGGAAGAGTACGAGGAGCAGGAACAGGATACACTGGGCCATGAACCCTCACCGGCGGTCTGATGCTTGCAACTTGCATTACCGGTTCTGGCTTGATGCTGGCTCTAGCATGACACCTGTGAGGAGCTTTCACCAAGCGCACCGGGCTGTAGCTGCGCACTGGCGATACCGTGCATATCTCCGCATAACATGGTGCTTGCTTGATCCGTCGCTCCCTATAGTAAGCACAGGTGCTCCTTCGTGCCCTTTCCGCCAGTACCTCTCTCCGGAATCTCACGTCAAGCTCCTTGCTTGATTCCTTGACTGGCTCCTTTTTGCTCCACGGCTCTCTCCTGTACGCCCGGGAAGTTAGGTCAGGGCTCCCCCTGACTTAGCCCAACTCCCGGTATGCCCCCCCCCAAAAAATGTGGGGTGCCTCCTCACCTCCTGAAATGGAGGATATAATGCCTCATACCTCCGTCATTCCCTCTTAGCTTCCTCCAGCTCCTCCTTCGGGCGCTGGTACTCCCCAGCCTGGCTCCATGGACCCTGACCATCGAGGATCTCCTCCCATGTCCATGACTCCAAATAGCTCTCCTGCTGCTCCTTCCTCCGCTGCTTGGTCCTTCTTTGGTGGGTGGTTCTGTCACAAGCGTCGTTGAAGGGGGACCAAAACGCAGCGGGTATAGTGATCATCTTCTTTTATTAATTACTAAATAAAGTGAACACTTAAACAAAAACAATAAACGACAACCAACTGTTCTGTAAGGTAACCCAACCATACAGAAAGCAACCACCCACAAAACACAAGTGAAACGAACACAACTAAATATGGCCTTCAATTAGAGACAACAACAACCAGCTGTCTCTAATTGGAGGTCATTGCCACAAACAACATAGAACTAGAAAACTAGAATAAACATAGAAATATAAAACATAGAACAAAACCCGAAAAACATCAAAACACCCAATACAAACACCCCCTGCCACGCCCTGACCAACTACAATGACAAATAACCCATTTTACTGGTCAGGACGTGACACTCTTAAATACTAGTAAAACTAAATGCATGCTCTTCAACCGATCGCTGCCCGCACCCGCCCGTCCATCTAGTATCACTACTCTGGATGGTTCTGACTTAGAATATGTGGACAACTACAAATACCTAGGTGTCTGGTTAGACTGTAAACTCTCCTTCCAGACTCACATTAAGCATCTCCAATCCAAAATTAAATCTAGAATCGGCTTCCTATTTCGCAACAAAGCATTCTTCACTCATGCTGCAAACATACCCTCGTAAAACTGACTATCCTACCGATCCTTGAATTCGGCGATGTCATTTACAAAATAGCCTCCAACACTCTACTCAGCAAATTGTATGTAGTCTATCACAGTGCCATCCGTTTTGTCACCAAAGCCCCACATACTACCCACCACTGCGACCTGTATGCTCTCGTTGGCTGGCCCTCGCTTCATATTCATCGCCAAACTCACTGGCTCCAGGTCATCTATAAGTCTTTGCTAGGTAAAGCCCCGCCTTATCTCAGCTCACTGGTCACCATAGCAGCACCCACAGCACGCGCTCCAGCAGGTATATTTCATCCCCAAAGCCAACTCCTCTTTTGGCCGCCTTTCCTTCCAGTTCTCTGCTGCCAATGACTGGAACGAATTGCAAAAATCACTGAAGCTGGAGTTTTATATCACCGTCACTAGCTTTAAGCATCAGCTGTCAGAGCAGCTTACCGAGCATTGCACCTGTACATAGCCCATCTGTAAATATCCCACCCAACTACCTCATCACCATATTGTTATTTTTTTTCTTCTCCTGTGCACCCCAGTATCTCTACTTGCACATTCATCTTCTGCATATCTATCACTCCAGTGTTTAAATGCTAAATTGTAATTATTTCACCACTATGGCCTTTTTATTGCCTTACCTCCCTAATCTTACAACATTTGCACACACTGTATATAGATTTTTCTATTGTGTTATTGACTGTACGTTTGTTTATCCCATGTGTAACTCTGTGTTGTTTGTGTCGCACTGCTTTGCTTTATCTTGGCCAGGTCCCAGTTGTAAATGAGAACCTGTTTTCAACCGACCTACCTGGTTAAATAAAGGTGAAGTAAACAAATAAACATGCTAACAAGAACAACATTAATGGTAGGTGTAGTTGACGGAGTTGGTATAAAATTATAGAAATCAAATACTTATATACATCATTGCCAATGTATTTGTACATTTGATGAAAGTATAGTTGCAAAATATCCCAAAATCAGAAAATTGACAGATGGAAGCGAAATCCAAATTTTAGCTTGTGGTGCCTGGCCTTAAATCAAGAATAGTCTGATGTGTGACAATATTAGCCTATCACTTGTGAATTATATATTATAACTTGTGAATGATGCCCAGCGTAAGGCAAGAAACAATGCTTTTTTGTGTGACTTTTTCTAATCATAGTCGCACATCTCATGTAGCCTAGCCCATAGCCCAAGGTTTGTTTCACAAATAGCTTCTTAATACCACCACATTAATCCTCTTTACAAGGGGTGTAGAGCCTAACTGGCATACATAAGCAACGCGTGAGTTTCAAGTTTGGGGAAGATAAATGCACCTTTATAATAAAAGCCTCACATGCATAACTGGATTTGCAGTCACTTTTGTTAATGTTATTTTTTCTGCTAATGGAACATTCGTGCGTACTGCCGTGTGCGCATTTCTGCGCTTAGAATGAGAAGAAATAGCGTAAGTTTATCAACATTTTAAGCTAAACGTTCTGATCTGTTGCGTAAGCCACATTGCTAAAATCTTTTTTGATGCTAGTGCTTGTATTAATTTCGGATCTATTGCACAACTATCCCAGACTAAGTTTGGAATATTTATTCCTCACATAGAAATATGGGGGATAGTAGATTGACATAGGCTAGTGCTATTGCTGTTCGTTAGGCCTACACATCTTGCGTGACAAAAAGTAAATGTGGACAGTTCTTACAATATCTTCAATATGGACCTCGGAACTGGATAAGCAGTTGCTTCCCCGATGTGTCTATTTTCACTTGTAGCCTGTGAGAAAGACCGATCACATAATGGAGAGCCATGTGAGTGAGAGGTGCTTCGGAGCACGCAGCACTCAGGAGAAAGGCACAACGCAACACTCCGGGCCAAGGGCACAACTGCCACCGGCCGCATAAACCATGGATTTTTTTAGGGTGCATTACGGCCACACAAAGGGGATGCCGCCGGGAAATTCGAGGCATTATCAAGCGCTTGTCAAATTGTGAAAGAGAGACTGCCGAAGTGTGTTCAGCCTGTGCAAAACACACAAAGCAGAGCTAACGCCTTTCAAGTTACTTTTTTCAAATCATCATTAGAGTCGCATCATGCAGCCTTATAATGTATTAAAAATCTAAACATATCTAAACACCGTTTGTAAAACTAAAATTATATTAATCTCCAAATTAAGCATTTCTTTGTTAACCACTCAACATCGAATAGCCAGAATACCTGCATGTGCGCACTCCCTAAAAACGTTTGGAGAAAATATCCTTTTTATTTTATTCAGCTTTGTTCAATTGTATTTTTCATACTATACTGCTCAAAAAAATAAAGGGAACACTTAAACAACACATCCTAGATCTGAATGAAAGAAATAATCTTATTAAATACTTTTTTCTTTACATAGTTGAATGTGCTGACAACAAAATCACACAAAAATAATCAATGGAAATCCAATTTATCAACCCATGGAGGTCTGGATTTGGAGTCACACTCAAAATTAAAGTGGAAAACCACACTACAGGCTGATCCAAATTTGATGTAATGTCCTTAAAACAAGTCAAAATGAGGCTCAGTAGTGTGTGTGGCCTCCACGTGCCTGTATGACCTCCCTACAACGCCTGGGCATGCTCCTGATGAGGTGGCGGATGGTCTCCTGAGGGATCTCCTCCCAGACCTGGACTAAAGCATCCGCCAACTCCTGGACAGTCTGTGGTGCAACGTGGCGTTGGTGGATGGAGCGAGACATGGTGTCCCAGATGTGCTCAATTGGATTCAGGTCTGGGGAACGGGCGGGCCAGTCCATAGCATCAATGCCTTCTCTTGCAGGAACTGCTGACACACTCCAGCCACATGAGGTCTAGCATTGTCTTGCATTAGGAGGAACCCAGGGCCAACCGCACCAGCATATGGTCTCACAAGGGGTCTGAGGATCTCATCTCGGTACCTAATGGCAGTCAGGCTACCTCTGGCGAGCACATGGAGGGCTGTGCGGCCCCCCAAAGAAATGCCACCCCACACCATGACTGACCCACCGCCAAACCGGTCATGCTGGAGGATGTTGCAGGCAGCAGAACGTTCTCCACGGCGTCTCCAGACTCTGTCACGTCTGTCACGTGCTCAGTGTGAACCTGCTTTCATCTGTGAAGAGCACAGGGCGCCAGTGGCGAATTTGCCAATCTTGGTGTTCTCTGGCAAATGCCAAACGTCCTGCACAGTGTTGGGCTGTAAGCACAACCCCCACCTGTGGACGTCGGGCCCTCATACCACCCTCATGGAGTCTGTTTCTGACCGTTTGAGCAGACACATGCACATTTGTGGCCTGCTGGAGGTCATTTTGCAGGGCTCTGGCAGTGCTCCTCCTGCTCCTCCTTGCACAAAGGCAGAGGTAGCGGTCCTGCTGCTGGGTTGTTGCCCTCCTACGGCCTCCTCCAGGTCTCCTGATGTACTGGCCTGTCTCCTGGTAGCGCCTCCATGCTCTGGACACTACGCTGACAGACACAGCAAACCTTCTTGCCACAGCTCGCATTGATGTGCCATCCTGGGTGAGTTGCACTACCTGAGCCACTTGTGTGGGTTGTAGACTCCGTCTCATGCTACCACTAGAGTGAAAGCACCGCCAGCATTCAAAAGTGACCAAAACATCAGCCAGGAAGCATAGGAACTGAGAAGTGGTCTGTGGTCCCCACCTGCAGAACCACTCCTTTATTGGGTGTGTCTTGCTAATTGCCTATAATTTCCACCTGTTGTCTATTCCATTTGCACAACAGCATGTGAAATGTATTGTCAATCAGTGTTGCTTCCTAAGTGGACAGTTTGATTTCACAGAAGTGTGATTGACTTGGAGTTACATTGTGTTGTTTAAGTGTTCCCTTTATTTTTTTGAGCAGTGTATAAAATAATGCCACGGAATTCTAAGCAAATCTTGTCTGCTAAATTAACTAGTGTAGCCCACAGCCATTAGCCAGATCAGGACCCAACATAAGGACAGGCTATGTGTGAAAGCCAAGATATGTTAAATGTGTTTGTTAATTAACGGTCAATTACCGTGAGACCGACAGTTATTTGCTTGACAATCACCGGCTGACGAAATTGTGTGACCTCCACAGCCCTAGTTAGGATGATGACTGGTGTGTGTTGGAATGTTTCTCACATAGGGGAGAGAAACTATTTTTCTCTAGCTCTAGACTTCCTGGAGCTGATGGGTGGATAAAGTATGAGGAAATGTCATCACACACACATTCTTGTTTCAGACACATAGAAATGGTCAGCGTTTTCTATGGTGATGATTAATTCAAAGCATTTAAGACACTATATGTAGAACACTATAAACATTTAGAGCTTATGTACATGCATAGGCCTATATTTTATTTAACCTTTAATGGCACCTCAGTCAGTTAAGAACAAATTCTTATTTTCAATCACAGCCTAGGAAGAGTGGGTTAACTGCCTTCTTCAGGGGCAGAACGACAGATTTTTACTATGTCAGCTCAGGGATTCGATCTTGCAACCTTTCGGTTACCAGTCCAACACTCTAACCACTAGGCTACCTGCCGCCCCAGTATGAGTATGAGCCCAAATAAAATTGAATTAAAATAATCATTGTGCTGTTATACAATACATAGCCTACTGATTATTACGTACAGCAGAAAAACAGCTAATTTAAGATGTCTTTGAAACATCATTGGTCTAGCCTATAGTCAAAAATTAAACAAACTCTAGTAATTGCCTTTGAGTGTGGACTGTATTATAATACTCTCGAGTGGCGCTGTGGTCTAAGGTATTGCATCTCAGTGCTAGAGGTGTTACTACAGACAACTGTTGCCAAGTTAAATAAAGGTTAAATAAAAAATAAGTTAAATGCATACTGAATGGACTGGTTATCTTATGCTACGCTCCAAACTTTATATCCATTAGTCTGGGAACATATATGCCTAAGTGATGATTTTGGTTCATTGATTGTGCAGGGCAGTTTACAGAGTATAGTCGGCCAGCAAAAATAGTGAATTTGTATTTGATTTTGAATAGCCTAGTAATAGGACTTTTTTTCATAGTTAATATGATGACACATTACCTTGAGTTACAGAATATCTCACCACTGTGAGTTTCCATCTCCGCCCCTCTCTCCTTCATTTCTTTCCCCTCCCCCATCTCATTATCAGGACAGAGAAACCAGAAACATGGTCATTGCGCACGTATATCACTCCAAACAAAAGACAATGAAAACATTGACAAATTGAGTAAATGATGGTTATGAAACTGGTGGTCGGTGCGGTTTAAGATGAGGGAGGATAATGAAAAGAATGTATGAGCCACAGGAGGTTGGTTGCACCTTATTTGGGGAGGACAGGCTGGTGATAATGACTGGAGCGGAATCAGTGGAATGGTATCAAATACATCAAACACATGGTTTCCATGTGTTTGATGCCATTCCATTTGCTCTGTTCCAGACATTATTATGAGTCGTCCTCCCCTCAGCAGCCTCCACTGGTATGAGCATGGCCTTATTTCTATTACAGCATATTGGATGACTGTCATTCATATTCCACTCACCCAGCTCAATGTAGCATTGATAGGTTTAGGCTACTACATGACTACTAGACTCTAATTTTCCCTTTACCTATGCCCATCATGAGGTTGCTACAACCTAGCTTATGAATGAAATGTACGTGCAAATGTCCAGAGAATTTTGACTAATCAAGGTGACAGACAGTGACACATTCAATACCGCATTGCACACTCTTGCCAGCATCTAGCTCATCTAGGGTCCATTAGTCCAACAGTTGCAAATTAGAGTTTCTATTGGACAAATTCAGGTATATTTATCCCCGTTTCATTCCTTTGCTTCCATTTATGAAACCTTTTTCAACAGAATCACCGGAATGAATACACCCCTGATCCCACTCAAACACAGTTCATAGCAGCCACATAAAAACAGCATGATCACTTTGCTCGTTGTATATATATTTCCTTCTCGCAGCTATATACACGCTCTCCTCCTCTCAACTTTTCCCTTCACTTGTGGACTTCAGTGCACAACATTTACATTTACGTAATTTAGCAGACGCTCTTATCCAGAGCGACTTACAAATTGGTGCATTCACCTTATGATATCCAGTGGAACAACCACTTTACAATAGTACATCTATATCTTATTTTGGGGGGAGGGTAGGGGGGGTTAGAAGGATTACTTAATCCGCTGTCCTGGCATCGTGAGGGAGCTTGTTCCACTATTGGGGTGCCAGAGCAGCGAACAGTTTTGACTGGGCTGAGCGGGAACTGTGCTTCCGCAGAGGTAGGGAGGCGAGCAGGCCAGAGGTGGATGAACGCAGTGCCCTACTTTGGGTGTAGGGACAGATCAGAGCCTGAAGGTACGGAGGTGCCGTTCCCCTCACAGCTCCGTAGGCAAGCACCATAGTCTTGTAGCAGATGCGAGCTTCAACTGGAAGCCAGTGGAGTGTGCGGAGGAGCGGGGTGACGTGAGAGAACTTGGGAAGGTTGAACACCAGACGGGCTGCGGCGTTCTGGATGAGTTGTAGGGGTTTAATGGCACAGGCAGGGAGCCCCGCCAACAGCGAGTTGCAGTAATCCAGACGGGAGATGACAAGTGCCAGGATTAGGACCTGCGCCGCTTCCTGTATGAGGCAGGGTCGTACTCTGCGAATGTTGTAGAGCATGAACCTACAGGATCGAGTCACCGCCTTGATGTTAGCGGAGAATGACAGGGTGTTGTACAGGGTCACGCCAAGGTTCTTAGCACTCTGGGAGGTGATGGCCGTGATGGCGAGATCATGGAACGGGCAGTCCTTCCCCGGGAGGAAGAGCAGCTCCGTCTTGCCGAGGTTCAGCTATCAACACATCAGCTATCTGTGACCAGGCGAAAAAACCTTTCCATGCCAAAGCTTCATATCATGACCGCTAACCACTACACACAGCCTACATCATTGTCATGTCAAAGTCAAAATACTAGAACTAACGTGTTAGTAAAGCCGCTACAATCATCCAGTACAGTGTACAGTCAGAACATAGCGTCCCACTTTGTTTGAGTAGGCTAAACTAGCTAGCTGCATTCACTAGCTAAGTGAAAGTGAATTTAAAAACAATACTACCAAATATAGCTAGCTATCTCTCTCTCTTGCTTCTCCTTAATTTTGGAAGAAATGAATTTGTTCAAAACTGTTCAACCACTGCCTTTCTCTCTCTTTGAGTCAACTACTGACCACATTTTATGCACTGCAGTGATAGCTAGCTGTAGCTTATGCTTTCAGTACTAGATTCATTCTCTGATCCTTTGATTGGTTGGACAACATGTCAGTTCATGCTGCAAGAGCTTTGATAGGTTGAAGGATGTCCTCCGGAAGTTGTCATAACTACTGTGTAAGTCTATGGAAGGGGGTGAGAACTATGAGCCTCCTAGGTTTTATATTGAAGTCAATGTACCCAGAGGAGGACAGAAGCTAGCTGTCCTCCGGCTACAGCATGGTGCTACCCTACAGAGTGCTGCTGAGATGACTGTAGTCCATTGCAAAACAGTGTGTTTTAATCAATTATTTGGTGACATGAATATATTTTGTATAGTTTTATCTAAAAAGGCAAACTTTTTTTATGTTTCACTATTTTTATTTTTATGAAATTCAAAACTTGTTTATTACAAGTGTAGCCGGTTGTTAACTCTGCAAACAACATGTCCACTCAGAGAAAGAGAATGGTAAATGACTGTAATTAGTACATACATTAACAGAAATGAATGTAACCAAATGACAGGGATTAACGGCACATTTACTACTGGTGACGTGAAATGGGGAATTGATTCGAAAAAAAAGGCTAACAATTCACACAATGAAATAATAAATCATGAATTCCCAAGAATTGGCAGGAGACCTGAGCCATTCTGGAGAGAGACAACTATATCTTCACCACACACCCCTCTCCCCTTCTTCTTGTCTCAACATTGTAAATTATACTCAAGACATTATCTTCACACATATTTTAGATAGTGTTGTGTTCGAGACCATCTAAAGTGAAACTGATTCAAGACCAAGACCGGAGCAAATCGGGTCAAGGTCAAGACCGGCGAGACCGAGTCAAAACCGAGACTGGGAGGGGGACAAGGGGTCCGAGACCCAAGTCAAGACTGAGACCAGAAAAATGCCAATTCAAGACCATGATTATAATTTTGTCAAATCAACACCATAATAAGAGTTCAAAATGTCCAGTATTTATGTGTTCATATTTCAGAACAACATATGGATTCTTTAAAAATTGAAAATAGTGAAAAATATGCATGTTGAGGGAACATAGAGTCACTCTACAAATTATTACTAACCCAAACACAGTGAGGGACAATGGGCCTTCTACACCTTCAGAGAAGTGCTAAGGATTTATAAAATAATGATTATAATAATGATAATTATTATTTTCAATGATTTTCAGATTTTTGTTGGAAATGAAAGGGTTAACAATGAAGAGAAAAAAAGATCCAATCAGGATGTTTCTTTGCTGTTCTTTGGGGAGAAAAATATAGCTAGCGAAGTCAGCTGTTGGCTAAGCCATCAGAAGCTAGATAAAGGAATCTACCATTTTACTGTATTAGGGAAACATTTTGGAGTGACAGAGGAATCAGCCAATTGCATTTTGACTTAATGGGTAGGACCGTTTTTACAAAAACGCATGGAAACTTCTGTCTTCTCAAAGGCCAACAGGTCGATAGCGAGCGATAGCGAGCAGTAGTTTTCCCATGGTCTAGCTAGCTAGCTTTTGTTGTCGGCTAGTTTGCAGCTTCTGCAGCAGGTGTTATCAAAGAGGATGTTGTTGCTAATTTCTTAGCTTCTCCCTTTCAAGAATAACATTGAACAAGAGGTTTAAAATTCTTGTGGAACTGTGTTTTTTATTGTAGCGCGCTTGCTGTTGTTAGCCATCTCTTTGAAAATAACTTATGTGTGTGAAACATTGTTGCATTTAAAGTAGAATTGACAGCATTTTAGCAACATGAATTCTTAATCAAAGCTTTTCATATGCAACCTCAGGAAGAATATGACACATTTTCTGTCAAATGACCACTTAGATCAAATAAAATTAAATGTTATTAGTCACATACGCCAAATACAACAGGTGTAGTGGACCTTACAGTGAAATACTTACTTACAAGCCCTTAACCAACAATGCAGTTTTAAGAAAATCCCTAAAAAAGTAAGATGTCTTACGATGTCTTTGGGGATACCGCATTCCAGACCATGAGTTAATGTTTCTGTTCTATACGGTACCAGGGAGACATGGCTCCAGTATGGAGTTGGGGGGCTAGACACTGGTCTCTACACAATGAAAACTGTTGACACAGCAGATGCTGTCTGCTGTGAATTATAAGTATCTTTCATACAAATCTTAACCTTGTGACCCATTCCATACATCTGTTGTGTGTCATGTAAACTGAAGGAGGATGGACTTTGCTATAAAATGCTGTGCCTAAACCAACTCGTTGAGTTCTGTGATCACCTCCAGGGGTGGTTACCGACCAACTCCATTACTGTAGTTATTAAATAATAAAGTTTGATTGCTTTGAAGAAATCTTAAAAGTCTCTCCTTTTTTATTACAATAATTCCACCACAGGTAGCAGAGAGAACAGTCTATGACTGGGGTGGCTGGAGTCTTTGACAATTTCTTGGGCCTTCCTCTGACACTGCCTGGTATAGAGGTCCTGGATGGCAGGAAGCTTGGCCCCAGTGATGTACTGGGCCGTACGCACTACCCTCTGTAGTGCCTTGAGGTCGGAGGCCGAGCAGTTGCCATACTAGGCAGTGATGCAACCCGTCAAAAGGCTCTCAATGGTGCAGCTGTAAAACCTTTTGAGGATCGGAGGCCCCATGCCAAATTTTTTCAGTCTCCTGAGGGGGAATAGGTTTTGTCGTGCCCTCTTCATGGCCATCTTGGTGTGCTTGAACCATGTTAGTTTGTTGGTGATGTGGACGCCAAGGAACATGAAGCTGTCAACCTGCTGCACTGCAGCCCTGTCAATGAGAATGGGGGCGTGCTCGGTCCTCCTTTTCCTGTAGTCCACAATCATCTCCATTGTCTTGATCACATTGAGGGAGAGGTTGTTGTCCTTGCACCACACGGTCAGGTCTCTGACCTCCTCCCTATAGGCTGTCTCATCGTTGTCGGTGATCAGGCACTGTTGTGTCATCAGCAAACTTAATGATGGTGTTGGAGTCGTGCCTGGCCGTTCAGTCATGAGTGAACAGGGAGTACAGGAGGGGACTGAGCACATACCCCGGAGGGGCCCCTGTGTTGAGGATCAGTGTGGCAGATGTGTTGTTACCTACCCTTACCACCTGGGGCCGGCCTGTCAGGAAGTCCAGGATCTAGTTGCAGAGGGAGGTGTTTAGTCACAGGGTCCTTAGCTTAGTGATGAGCTTGAGGGCACTATGGTGTTGAATGCTGAGCTGTAGTCAGGAATACATAGGTGTTCCTTTTGTCCAGGTGGGAAAGGGCAGTGTTGAGTGCAATAGAGATTGCATCATCTGTGGATCAGTTGGGGCGGTATGCAAATTGGAGTGGGTCTAGGGTTTCTGGGATAATGGTGTTGATGTGAGCCATGACCAGCCTCTCAAAGCACTTCATGGCTACAGACGTGAGTGCTATGGGTCGGTAGTCATTTAGGCAGGTTACCTTAGTGTTCTTGGGCACAGGGTCTTTGATGGTCTGCTTGAAACATGTTGGTATTACAGAATCAGTCAGGGACAGGTTGAAAATGTCAGTGAAGACACTTGGTCAGTTGGTCAGTGCATGCTCGGAGTACACGTCTGGCCCTGCGGCATTGTGAATGTTGACCTGTTTAAAGGTCTAACTCACATTGGCTATGGAGTGCGTGATCACACAGTTGTCCGGGAACAGCTGATGCTGTCATGCATACTTCAGTGTTACTTGCCTCGAAGCGAGCATAGAAGTAATTTAGCTCCTCTGGTTGGCTCGTGTCACTGGGAAGCTTGTGGCTGTGCTTCTCTTTGTAGTCTGTAATAGTTTCGAAGCCCTGACACATCCGACGAGCGTTGGAGCCGGTGTAGTACGATTCAATCTTAATCCTGTATTGTTGCTTTGCCTGTTTGATGGTTCGTCGGAGCGCATAGCGGGATTTCTTATAAACTTCCAGGTTAGAGTACCGCTCCTTGAAAGCGGAAGCTCTACCCTTTAGCTCAGTGCGGCTGTTGCCTGTAATCCATGGCTTCTGGTTGGGGTATGTACATACGGTCACTGTGGGGACGACGTCATCGATGCACTTATTGATGAAGCCAGTGACTGATGTGGTGTAATCCTCAATGACATCGGAAGAATCCTTGAACATATTCCAATCTGTGCTAGCAAAACAGTCCTGTAGATTAGCATCTGCTTCATCTGACCACTTTCTTATTGACCGAGTCACTGGTGCTTCCTGCTTTAGTTTTTTTTGTAAGTAGGAATCAGGAGGATATAATTATGGTCAGATTTGACAAATGGAGGGCAAGGAAGAGCTTTGTACGCATCTCTGTGTGTGGAGTAAAGATGGTCTAGAGTTGTTTTCCCGCTGGTTACACATTTAACATGCTGGTAGAAATTTGACGGATTTGAGTTTCCCTGCATTAAAGCCTCCGGCCACTAGGAGCGTCGCCTCTGGATGAACGTTTTCCTGTTTGCTTATGGCCGTATACAGCTCATTGAGTGCGGTCTTAGTGACAGCATCGGTTTGTGGTGGTATATAGACAGCTACAAAAAATACAGATGAAAACTCTTGGTAAATAGTGTGGTCTACAGCTTATGATGAGATACTCTACCTCAGGTGAGCAAAACCTCAAGACTTCTTTAGAGTTCGTGCACCAGCTGTTGTTTACAAATATACATAGTTCGCCACCCCTTGTTTTACCAGAGGTCGCTGTTCTATCCTGCCACAACAGCTTAAAACCAGCAGCTATATGTTATTCATGTCGTCGTTTAGCCACGAGTCGGTGAAACATAATATATTACAGTTTTTAATGTCCCATTGGTAGGATATACGTGATCGTAGTTCATCTACTTTATTTTTGATTGATTGTATGTTGACTAATAGGACCGATGGTAAAGGGATGTTACCCTCTTGGCAACGGATACTTACAAGCCACCCGGACCTTCGTCCACGATACCTCCGTCTCTTTCTCCTGCAAATGACGGGCATGAAGGCCTTGTCGGGCGTCTCAAGTCTTCTTGGGTATGACGCTACAAGCTTGGTACACCTGTATTTGGGGAGTTTCTCCCATACTTCTTGGCAGATCCTCTCAAGCTCTGTCAGATTGGATAGGGAGCGTTGCTGCACAACTATTTTCAGGTCTCTCCGTGAAATGTTCAATCGTGTTCATGTCCGGGCTCTGGCTGGGCCACTCAAGGACATTCAGAGACTTGTCCCGAAGCCACTCCTGCGTTGCCTTGGCTGTGTGCTTAGGGTCACCTGTTGGTAGGTGAACCTTCGCCCCAGTCTGAGGTCCTGAGCACTCTGAAGCAGGTTTTCATCATGGATCTCTCTGTACTTTGCTCCGTTCATCTTTGCCCCGATCCCAGTCCCTGCCGCTGAAAAACATCCACACAGCCTGATGCTGCCACAACCATGCTTGACCGTAGGGATGGTACCAGGTTTCCTCCAGACGTGATGCTTGGCATTCAGGCCAAAGAGTTCAATCTTGGGTTCATCAGACCAGAGAATCTTGTTTCTCATGTTCTGAGAGTCTTTAGGTGCCTGTCATGTGCCTTTTACTGGGGAGTGGCTTCCATCTGGCCACTCTACCATAAAGGCCTGATTGGTGGTGTTGCAGAGATGGTTGTCTTTCTGGAAGGTTCTCCCATCTCCACAGAGGAACTTTAGAGCTCTGTCATTGTGACCATCGGGTTCTTAGTCACCTCCCTGACCAAGGCCCTTCTCCCCGATTGCTCAGTTTGGCCAGGCGGACAGCTCTAGGAAGAGTTTTGTTTTTTTCCATTTAAGAATGATAGAGGGCACTGTGGTCTTGGGGACCTTCAATGCGGCAGACATTTTTTGGTACCCTTCCCCAGATCTGTGCCTCAACACAATCCTGTCTCGGAGCTCTACGGACAATTCCTTCGACGTCATGGCTTGGTTTTTGCTGTGACATGCACTGTCAAGTTGTGTGACAGTTGTGTGCCTTTCCAAATCATGTCCAGTCAATTGAGTTTACCACAGGAGGACTCTATTCAAGTTGTAGAAACATCTCAAGGATGATCAATGGAAACAGGATGCACCTGAGCAAAATTTAGAGTTTCATAGCAAAGTGTCTGAATACTTATGTAAATAAGATATTTCTGTTTAAAATTTTGTATAAATTTGCAAACATTTCTAAAAACCTGTTTTTGCTTTGTCATTATGGGGTATTGTGTGTAGATTGCTGAGCTTTTTTAATCCATTTTAGAATAAGGCTGTAACATAACAAAATGTAGAAAAAGTCAAGGGGTCTGAATACTTTCCGAATACTTAGACTTTTAAAAAATGTAAATGTTCCAAAGGTGTGCATTAGCAACTTGTATGCGTGGAGGACTGGAGGTTTATGTTGATTCATGATCAATTACCATGAGACGGCAGTCATTTTTATTATATATATAAAAAAAAAATCATCTTTCTTTAACCAGGTAGGCTAGTTGAGAACAACTTCTCATTTACAAGATAAGATAAAGCAAAGCAGTGCGACACAAACAACAACACAGAGTTACACATGGAATAAACAAACATACAGTCAATAATAGAGTAGAAAAATAAGTCTATATACAATGTGAGCAAATGAGGTGAGATAAGGGAGGTAAAGGCAAAAAAGGCAAAAAAGGCCATGGTGCAAAGTAAATACAATATAGCAAGTAAAACACTGGAATGGTAGATTTGTAGTGGAAGAAAGTGCAAAGTAGAAATAGAAATAATGGGGTGCAAAGGAGCAAAATAAATAAATAAATAAATACAGTAGGGGAAGAGATGCACTGCAGTACTTAATGCAGCTGGTGGCCACACCAGATACTGACTGTAACTTCTGATTTTGACCCCCCCCCCCCCCCCTTTGTTAAGGGACACATTATTCAATTTCTGTTAGATACATGTCTGTGGAACTTGTTCAGTTTATGTCCTAGTTGTTGAATCTTGTTACGTTCATACAAATATTTACACATGTTGAGTTTGCTGAAAATAAACGCAGTTGACAGTGAGAGGACGTTTCTTTTTTTGCTGAGTTTATGTAGACACGGCAGGAGTCGAGGGACGGTTTTAAAATTACCTTTTGTCCGGCATCCGACAAACACAGTATCAGCAGGGTCTCTAGTTTTGCCTACTTCTCTAGTTAGCCGACTCTGAGCTGGGTTAGTAGTTCGTTTCACATCTCAGGGCCTTGGCCTGTGCCGCAACAGGATGGAGTTAGACGTTTGAGGTAGTGGTGAATGTGCTGCTAAAATGGCAAATCCGGGAGGTAAATACAGGGGACTCAGGCGAACGTAACGAACAACTACAGATCATACTTACACTTATTCGCAAAGAGGAATGCACGATTAAAACTCAGTCAGATCAAGAATATAAGCATTCTGAGCTTTGATCAACGATATACAGTACTAGTCAAAAGTTTTGACACACCTACTCCTTCAAATCAAAATCAAATCAAATCAAATGTATTTATATAGCCCTTCTTACATCAGCTGATATCACAAAGTGCTGTACAGAAACCCAGCCTAAAACCCCAAACAGCAAGCAATGCAGGTGTAGAAGCACGGTGGCTAGGAAAAACTCCCTAGAAAGGCCAAAACCTAGGAAGAAACCTAGAGAGGAACCAGGCTATGAGGGGTGGCCAGTCCTCTTCTGGCTGTGCCGGGTGGAGATTATAACAGCACATGGCCTAGATGTTCAAATGTTCATAAATGACCAGCATTGTCAAATAATAATAATCATAGTAGTTGTCGAGGGTGCAACAAGTCAGTAACACAAGAGTAAGTGTCAGTTGGCTTTTTCATAGCTGATCTTTGAGAGTATCTCTACCGCTCCTGCTGTCTCTAGAGAGTTGAAAACAGCAGGTCTGGGACAGGTAGCACGTCCAGTGAATAGGTCAGGGTTCCAGCAGGTCTGGGACAACAGGTCTGGGACAGGTAGCACATCCGGTGAACAGGTCAGGGTTCCATAGCTGCAGGCAGAACAGTTGGAACTGGAGCAGCAGCACGGCCAGGTGAACTGGGGACAGCAAGGAGTCATCAAGCCAGGTAGTCCTGAGGCATGGTCCTAGGGCTCAGGTCCTCCGAGAGAGAGAAAGAAAGAAAGAAAAAGAGAGAATTAGCAAGGGTTTTTGTTTATTTTTACTATTTTCTACATTGTATAAATGTAGTAGCCAAAAAAGTGATAAACAAATAAAAATATGTTTTATATTTTCGATTCTTCAAAGTAGGAACCCTTTGCCTTGATGACAGCTTTGTACAGTCTTGGTATTCTCTCCACCAGCTTCACCTGGAATGCTTTTCCAACAGTTTTGAAGGAGTTCCCACATATGCTGAGCACATGGTGGCTGCTTTTCCTTCACTCTGCGGTCCAACTCATCCCAAACCATCTCAATTGGGTTGAAATCAGGTGATTGTGGAGGACAGGTCATCTGATGCAGTACTCCATCACTCTCCTTCTTGGTCAAATAGCCCTTACACAGCCTGGAGGTGTGTTGGGCCATTGTCCTGTTGAAAAACAAACAATTCTCCCACTAAGTGCAAACCAGATGGGATGGCATATCACTGCAGAATGCTGTGGTAGCCATGATGGTTAAGTGTGCTTTGAATTCTAAATAAATCACTGACAGTGTCACCAGCAAAGCACCCCCACACCATCACACCTCCTCCTCCATGCTTCACAGTGGGAACCACACATGTGGAGATCATCCGTCCACCTACTCTGCGTCTCACAAAGACACAGTGGTTGGAACCAAAAATCTCACATTTGTACTCATCAGACCAAAGGACAGATTTCCACCGTACTAATGTCCATTGCTCGTGTTTCTTGGCCCAAGCAAGTCTCTTCTTCTTATTGGTGTCCTTTAGTAGTGGCTTCTTTGCAGCAATTCGACCATGAAGGCTTGATTCCCACAGTCTCCTCTGAACAGTTGATGTTGAGATGTGTCTGTTACTTGAACTCTGTGAAGCATTTATTTGGCCTGCTGTTTCTGAGGCTGGTAACTCTAATGAACTTATCCACTGCAGCAGAGGTAACTCTGGGTCTTCCATTCCTGTGGAACAACACTGGAGTGTGACTTTAACCTTTTGATAACAGCTGAAGACATAATTTGCCTATTAACATTGGTTGTGTTCCCATGCTTAGACATTGCTGACGCATAACAGATCTTCCAACGCCTGGATAGGTATTTTAAGTATCAGCTAACCTATATGTTGGTGCCCCACAACACAGTCGATGATGCAACCATTGGTTGATGGATCCAACGTCTGAGCAAGGGAACACCATTATATTGATTTGGTTGGTTGGTTCAGACACAGCATTGTTGTGCTGCATTTAAGAATAATACAAATATATATTTTGTACACAATAAAGAAAATCAATTACAGGTCAATGTTTAAATATTGCTCCCAGAGTTCATCAAAGCTAAGAAGGTTTTTATTTGTGATCTGACTGTTCTAATCACGCCTGCATCTTTGCGAACGAGTGGAATCGTGAACTATGGTTTGTTTATGTTCGCCTGCATCCCATGGATTTGCCTTTTTAGCAGCACATTCATCATTCTCTCAAACAGCTAACTCTGCCCTCTCGCGGCACAGGCCAAGGGCCTAAACAAATTACCCCAGCTTGGAGTCGGCTAGAGACACTGCTGACAGTGTGCTTGCAAGATGCCGGAAAAAAAGGCTATTTTAAAAGCGTCCCTTGACTCCTGCCGTGTCAACAGACATCCCCTAAACAAAGAAAAAGTGATTATCTGAGAATGAGTGCATAACTGGTAGTCTCTTATATGTCAGTCAGGTGGCTAGCTGCCGGTAGAGACTTCTATTACAGTAACGTTGAAGGGCTGTAGTATTTATTAGCCAGCTATAAGGATGAAGTAAGAAGCTAATGTTAAAAGGAGCCTACCTCAGCAGGAGTAAAATATACACTACTAAGTTATCATAACTTTGCTTTACAGAGAGCATGCTACTGAGACAGGCAGTGATGTGGCCCTCAGTGGTGAGGCTGAGGCAGGCTGAAATGCATGCAGGAGGAAGCAGACAAGACAGAGAGAGAGAGAAGGCAAGCAGAGAGAGTGGTTAGTACAGTGGTTCCCAAACCTGGGGTCGGGGCCCCATGTTGGTCCCCTGAGACAAAATATGTTTTAATATGATCTCCACATGGCCCATCTTCCCTATAGGCCTACATTAAAATGCTATCAACATGCAAACAATACAGTTTAAAAATGTCATACATCTTCTTTTATATCTGTCGTTTCTCTTATCTCGAACGCTCAATTGAGTTTAAACATTTTTCCATTGCCCACTTTTTTTTTACCAATACATCACGGATATTAATACAGAATTGTAAGTAATATTCTAATAATTAATGTGAATGTAATATGATCATCTGTGTGCTCCAGTGATGTCTGTTTGTGCAATGCTTGATTAGTAATGCCTAGGAATACAAATGTGAAAGCTATGTAATTTGAGAAAAGAGATATCTATGTCAAATCAAATCAAAGAGTATTGGTCGTGCACACAGTTTAGCAGATGTTATAGCGGTGCAGCGAAATGCTTATGTTACTAGCTCCTAACAATGCAGTCAAATGTCAAAACAATTCAAATGTAAAGAAAAATACACACACAAAAAAGGCAAGAAATCAAAACATTTCAGAACGAATCCGATTAACAACCCAAATAGCACTTTAACAGTAATCCAAATGCAATCTATACGTATCTACACTGGATAAATGTACACAAGATAAACTAAGAATGATATGTACAGCAGTAGATATATTAGAGTGAGCTACGTCAAGAATCCAGTATATAGATAAATATGTGGTGTCTATAAACAGTGTGAAATACAACATACAGTAGTAGAAATATTAAAATAAGCTATGTCAGGATACAGTATTTAAATAGTGTGAAATGGGAAGTGACCAGTGGTTTAATGTCTCAATAATCAAATCAAAATCAAATCAAATGTTATTAGTCATATGCGCCATAATACAACAGGTGTAGACCTTACAGTGAAATGCTTACTTACGAGCCCCTAACCAACAATGCAGTTTAAAAAAAAAAATACGGATAAGAATAAGGAATAAAGTAACAAGTAATTAAAGAGCAGCAGTCAAATAACAATAGCGAGACTATATACAGGGGGGTATCGGTACAGAGTCAATGTGCGGGGGCACCGGTTAGTTGAGATAATATGTACATGTAGGTAGAGTTATTAAAGTGACTATGCACAGATGATGATAACAACGGAGAGTAGCAGTGGTGTAAAAGAGGGGGGGGGGGGGGGGGGGGGGGGGGGGCAATGCAAATAGTCTGGGTAGCCAATTGAATAGGTGTTCAGGTGTCTTATGGCGTGGGGGTAGATGCTGTTTAGAAGCCTCTTGGACCTAAACTTGGCGCTCCGGTACCGCTTGCTGTGCGGTAGCAGTGAGAACAGTCTATGACTAGAGTGGCAGGAGTCTTTGGCAATTTTTAGGGTCTTCCTCTGACACCGCCTGGTATAGAGGTCCTGGATGGCAGGAAGCTTGGCCCCAGTGATGTACTGAGCCGTTTGCACTAGCCTTTGTAGTGCCTTGCGGTCGGAGGCCGAGCAGTTGCCATACCAGGCAGTGATGCAACCAGTCAGGATGCTCTCGATGGTGCAGCTGTAGAACTTTGAGGATCTGAGGATCCATGCCAAATCTTTTCAGTATCCTGAGGGGGAATAGGTTTTGTCCTGTCCTCTTCACGACTGAATTGGTGTGCTTGGACCATGTTAGTTTGTTGGTGATGTGGACACCAGGGAACTTGAAGCTCTCAACCTGCTCCACTGCAGCCCCGTCGATGAGAATGGGGGCGTGCTCGGTCCTCCTTTTCCTGTAGTCTACAATCATCTCCTTTGTCTTGATCACATTGAGGGAGAGGTTGTTGTCCTGGCACCACACGGCCAGGTCTCTGACCTGCCTATAGGCTGTCTCGTCGTTGTCGGTGGTCACTGTTGTGTCATCGGCAAACTTAATGATGGTGTTGGAGTTGTGCATGGCAGTGCAGTCATGAGTGAACAGGGAGTACAGGAGAGGACTGAGCGCGCAACCCTGAGGGGCCCCTGAATTCAGTATCAGCATGGTGGATGTGTTGTTACCTACCCTTACCACCTTGGGGCGGCCCGTCAGGAATTCCAGGATACACTTGCAGAGGGAGGTGTTTATTCCCAGGGTCCTTAGCTTATGGATGAGCTTTGAGGGCACTATGGTGTTGAACGCTGAGCTGTATAACATGGGAAAGCAGCATTAGCTGTGAGTGTGAGTGTGAGTGTGTGAGTGAATATGAGGTGTGTGTGTGTTTTGTGTGAGTGAGTGTTCATCAACTGGTAGACAGACGGCAAGTGGTGGCTGTTCAACAGTCTGGTAATAGAAGCTCTTCAACAGTCTGGTAATAGAAGCTCTTCAACAGTCTGGTAATAGAAGCTCTTCAACAGTCTGGTAATAGAAGCTCTTCAACAGTCTGGTAATAGAAGCTCTTCAACAGTCTGGTAATAGAAGCTTTTCAACAGTCTGGTAATAGAAGCTCTTCAACAGTCTGGTAATAGAAGCTCTTCAACAGTCTGATGGCAGGGTAATAGAAGCTGTTCAACAGTCTTTCCAATGGAAGGCTGTGTTTGCCTTGCATTGCATTGCAGGGGCAGCTGCAGTGCGTTCTGATTTATCCAACGTATCCGTCAAACTGTATGTGTAGAAGGCTACACAGAAATGGTAGCAAAAGGTGAATGTTGAACTTTTGTTGCACACATATCCAGATGATGCTGTGTACCAATATGTGCATTGACACTGTAGGTGTGATGGAGGCATTAGCCCTGTCCACTGCTGCCGCTCTGCAGTGAGGTATACTTGGGGGCAAGGCCTGCAGGTAACTTGGACTTGGTTGCGCTCTCTTGCTCAGACGTTGCATGTATGGTTGTGGTTGGTTGTGTGCTAGGTCATCGACTTTGTCATCAACTGATAGATTGCTATAACATATGACGTGGTTAGCTGATACTTAAAATACCTATTCAGGCGCTGTAAAATCTCGCAGGTGTCAGAAACGCCTGGGCAGAGGAATGCATCCATTATTTGACCGGAGAGGTGCCTTCGGGAGCAAACTATGTGTATGTTCCAATAATATCTCATTTACCCTGAAGTGTAGGCCTACCCTCGTTCACTAACCTACTTTCCACAAATCTAAAACCATTGGAATGGTGGAGGCGTGGTCAAGTAGGAGTTTCCACCATATTTCCTATACCGGTCATTTCCTTTCAAATCAGTGAAGGGATGTGAACAAGTGCACACATTGTGAGGAATGACATAATTCGGACATAGACCCTAGGTAGCGAGTCCATTAGGCTATTACAGCGCTTTCTGTAATAGACGGGACTGGAAAGTGAAAGCTATTGGAGTCAGTGACGGAAGTTAAATATATTGTCATGCTGTCCGCTGGCCAAGCATGGAGATTGATAGATTAACAAGCCCGGCTAGTTATTATAGGGTTATTATAGCTAGAATATAAAGAAGGGATTTATTTCAGTAAGAAACACTACAACGCATGAACATTTTACTGCTGTATGGAAACCGCAACAACGCAGCCAGAGTGGTGGGAGTGGCACCTTTTTGTGAATATGAACCAAGAATGGTAGCCTACATACAAATGGTAGGTAACATAATAGGCTACTGTATAGTCTAGCCGAAGATCAGTTGACTCACAGAATTATAAATACCATAACCCGCTGGGCACTGACTTCAATTCAACGAAGTAAAACACATATATTTCAGATATAGAAATATCTGAAAGTTAACCGACCACCATCAATTTGTTTTCAGTTTGGATATTGGTTTGATATTCGGAGTTTGCTTGTCAATGTCCTTGGATGGTTAGAGTGATTTGCCTAGAATCTGATGATAATAGAGAGTAAGGTACAGCCTTTGTTTTGTTCGTTCCGTTTTCAAAAAGTGACTTCAGATTGGTTTCAATGGGGGCATATTATGCACTCGCAGCTAAGGGACCGTCTTAAAAGTTCAATTAGCAGAACCTGATGTTTACAGAAAATACATTTTTTTTTAATAATATAGAGATCTCAAGCCACCTTTATGTTGTTTTTCCACACAACAATTACATTTTGAAATGTTATGTTGTTTATTTTTCATGAATTGCAAAAATAAGAGTTCCAAAAATATAAATGGAACTATGATCGTTCTCACTCGTACGCGACCTATTGTAGCCTACTTGCATAACCTACAGAGCTAAAATCACTTGAAGCAAAGTAACTTTCATAAGAGAGGTAAAGGAATCACTGAATCATTAAAAGTGATTAACACCGCACGTCTGTAGATCTGTAACTCAAATAGAAAGGTCTAACTTTCAATACCTTCCTATCACAAGAAATATGCCGATAAAATCAGGGAAGAGGTGAACTGGAAATATCATTAATGTAACATGGATGAGGGGAGTCAGTGACTTCACATTATCTGGTTTTCCATCTCCATTTCACCTGGATAGGACGCTTTTGAAAAGTATCCCTGTAAATGGGTCAAATATAGCACCATAAGTAGGTAGAGTTAACTAATAAAAATGTTGGGCCCTTTAGCAACTGAGGGCCCAATGCAGTGTGTGCAGGGCCATTACCAAGGTTTGAGTTTTAGTGAGGTCAGGAAAGTTGAAAGTCATTTACTGCATTTCTATACAACAAAAAACTGCTGTAGGTTCATTTACCTCAGTCGAACTACAAACACATAGCCTATTAGCTATACAATTGTAATGTTATACCCCTGAAAGGACGGAAATATAATACATTATTAACTCAGACATGTAGCATCAGCGACGAAACTAAAACATATGTCATTTTTAAACTGTATTGTTTGTATGTTGATAGCATGTTAATGTAGGCCTACAGGGAAGATAGGCCATGTGGGATGTTCATATTGAAACATATCTTATTTAAGTTCCTAACTATTGCAGACATGTTAAAGGGCTCTGTCTAGTATTACTTAGCCAGCTAGAAAGATGAAGTAAGATGTCAGGAGAATGTTACCTGCCCGATTGCATAGTGCCAACTGTAAAGTTTGGTGAAGGAGGAATAATGGTCTGGGGCTGTTTTTCATGGTACAGACTAGGCCCCTTAGTTCCAGTGAAGGGAAATCTTAACGCTACAGCATACAATGACATTGTAGACGATTCTGTGCTTCCAACTTTGTGGCAACAGTTTGGGGAAGGTCCTTTCGTCTTTCAGAATGACAATGCCCTGGCGCTCAAAGCGAGGTCCATACAGAAATGGTTTGTTGAGATCAGTGTGGAAGAACTTGACTGGCCTGCATATAGCCCTGACTTCAACCCCATCGAACACCTTTGGGATGAATTGGAACGCCGACTGCGAGCCAGGACTAATTGCCCAACATCAGTGCCCGACCTCACTAATGCTCTTGTGTATGAATGGAAGCAAGTCCTCACAGCAATGTTCCAACATCTAGTCGAAAGCCTTTCCAGAAGAGAGGAGGCTGTTATAGCAGAAAAGGGGGGACCAACTCCTTATTAATGCCCATGATTTTGGAATGAGATGTTCGACGAGCAGGTGCCCACATACTTTCGGTCATGTGGTTTGTGTGTGTGTGTGTGTGTGTGTGTGTGTGTGTGTGTGTGTGTGTGTGTGTGTGTGTGTGTGTGTGTGTGTGTGTGTGTGTGTGTGTGTGTGTGTGTGTTGCTGCTAATTGAATTGTATGCATTAGTCAGAGTTAAATATTAGAAATTACGGGTGTGTAAATTGGAGCCATCAATCTAAGCTCTTTTATATGTGCAGGACTTCTGAGCACAATGTTGGAAAGCAAAACACACTTCTCAAAATCAAGACACCAGGCTGATTGGATATTGAAATGGACTCGGGAAATTACAGATTATTTATTTATTTTCTAAACTTATTCTAATTTTAATGACATTATGGTGTTATCCATATGCTTAGGGACGATTGTTTTTTCAGTGTGACACAAACACACACACACACACACACACACACACACACACACACACACACACACACACACACACACACACACACACACATACAGAATGGAGCGGACATGAGTCGGTCATGATCATGTGATGAGGTAGCCCCTCCTGCGAACTTCAAAACCAGTGTCTGCCTTCAGCCTAAAAGGGAATTACCTATTGTTCTAACAGTCTAAGATGTTGGTTGCTCCTGTGGGAGATCTAGGTTCATATCCTGTGTGTTACACATACAATGCATTCAGAAAATATTCAGACCCCTTGACTTTTTCCACATTTTGTTATGTTACAGTCTTATTCTAAAATGTTTTAAATAGTTTTTTCCCCTCATCAATCTACACACAATACCCCATAATGACAAAGTAAAAACAGGTTTGTAGAAATTTTTGAAAATGTATAAAATAAAATAAACTGAAATATCACATTTACTGTACTCAGACCCTTTACTCAGTACTTTGTTGAAGCACCTTTGGCAGCGATTACAGCCTCGAGTCTTCTTGGGTATGACGCTGCTACAAGCTTGACAGACCTGAATTTGGGGAGTTTCTCCTATTCTTCTCTGCAGATCCTCTCAAGCTCTGTCAGGTTGGATGGGGAGCGTCGCTGTACAGCTATTTTCAGGTCTCTCCAAAGATGTTCTTATCGGGTTCAAGTCCAGGCTCTGGCTGGGCCACTCAAGGACATTCAGAGACTTGTCCCGAAGCCACTCCTGCATTGTCTTGGCTGTGTGCTTGGGGTTGTTGTCCTGTTGGAAGGTGAACCGTCGCCCCAGTCTGAGGCCTTGAGCACTCTGGAGCAGGTTTTCATCTAGGATCTCTTTGTACTTTGCTCCGTTCATCTTTCTCTCGATCCTGACTAGTCTCCCAGTCCCTGCAGCTGAAAAACATCCCCACAGCATGATGCTGCCACCACCATGCTTCACCGTTGGGATGGTGCCAGGTGTCCTCCAGACATTACGCTTGGTGTTCAGGCCAAAGAGTTCAATATTGGTTCCATCAGACCAAATAATCTTTTTTCTCATGTTCTGAGAGCCTTTAGGTGCCTTTTGGCAAACTCCAAGCTGGCTGTCATGTGCCTTTTACTGAGTAGTGGCTTCTGTCTGGCCACTCTATCATAAAGGCCTGATTGGTAGAGTGCTGCAGAGATGGTTGTCCTACTGGAAGGTTCTCCCATCTCCACAGAGGAACTCTAGAGCTTTGTCAGAATGACCATTGGGTCACCTCCCTGACCAAGGCCCTTCTCCGGGCGGCCAGCTCTAGGAAGAGTCTTGGTGGTTCCAAACTTCTTCCATTTAAGAGTGATGGAGGCCACTGTGTTCTTGGGGACCTTCAATGCTGCAGAAGTGATTTGGTACCCTTCCCCAGATATGTACCTCGACCCAATCCTGTCTCGCAGCTCTACAGACAATTCCTTCGACCTCATGTCTTGGTTTTTGCTCTGACATGCACTGTCAACTGTGGGATTTTATATAGACAGGTGTTTGTCTTTCCAAATCATGTCCAATCAATTGAATTTACCACAGGTGTACTCCAATCAAGTTGTAGAAACATCTCAAGGATGATCAATGGAAACAGGATGAGCTCAATTTTGAGTCTCAGCAAAGAGTCTGAATACTGATGTAAATAAGGTTTTTCTGTTTAAAAGTTTTAATACATTTTCTAAAATTTCCAAAAACCTTTTCTCGTATTGTCATTATGGGGTATTGTGTGTAGATTGATGAGGATATGTTTTCATTTAATCCATTTTAGAATAAGGCTGTAACATAACAAAATGTGGAAAAAGTCAAGGGGTCTGAATACTTTCTGAATTCACTGTATATACACATACTCACATGTTTCATATATAAAACTTAATTCAATTGCTTCATGTAAATGATTTCAATTTCTGTGATGTTTTTACAAGCAAGGACTTGATGAGCCTCTGAAACATTTAAGCAGTCTTTGAAACCATATTGGTTTAATGGCCATCAGAATGAGTAAGAAAATCTGATTTAATGAACAGAATCGCATGAATGATGTGCAATTTCACAGTTGAAGGACATAACTGCCTCTGAAGCCACACTGGCAAATATATGAAGTCAATATAAGCAGCAGTGTGTGTGTGTGTGTGTGTGAGTGTGAGTGTGTGTGTGTGTGTGTGTGTGTGTGTGTGTGTGTGTGTGTGTGTGTGTGTGTGTGTGTGTGTGTGTGTGAGTGTGAGTGTGTGTGTGTGTGTGTGTGTGTGTGTGTGTGTGTATTTGCACGCTTGGCTCTCATCTGTCTGTATGCCTCACATGGTTCCAAACAGAAAATGTAATTCTTTGAACGATGGCTCGTGTAATCAGAAGAGTCAAATATTTATGAATACCCACAGCTGCTGGGATAATTTTTATAAACATTTGTCTTTGAAATTTGATAGTGTAATACTCTCTTACGGACCAAATTAACCAAGTGAAAGAGAGAAAATGAAGCTTTAGTGAGTCTGTAGTCTTTCTTATGAAGTCTATTTAAATTGCCGTTCCCTCCCTCTCTCTGCCAAGGCAGAATAGAATGTTCTCACCATCCAGTCCTTGGTTACAATAGCTTCTCAGGAATAATTGATTCTCGGAATCCATCACCTTCCCATTAGAAAACAAAATACTTTGGAACTGTGGAGGTTCTTTTGCATCATTTCTGTTTTATCCTCATTTATCATTATGAAATAACATGATTTTGACCCTATACTTTAATGAAAATGGTTTGCCATCCACTTTCCCCTCTCCATTCCCTAGATGATGTCAGTTTCCCCCAGGTTGGAACATCTTATAGCAGGTCTGAATGGGGTCTTTGCTGAGATCATCAGTGTGACAGGGACACACTGTTTAAAATCAGCTGTCTGTGTGTCAGTGGGCTCTCTTCTCTGTCCAAGGTCATTTTACCTTTTTGAGGGTGTGTTTGTGCATGTAGTGACACACTGTCAGTGGTGGAAAAAGTACCCAATTGTCATTCTTGAGTAAAAGTGAAGATGTCTCATTTGAAAATTACTCAAGGAGGCCTCCCGAGTGGTGCAGTGTTGCGGCGTCACTACAGCCTGTGGTTTGATCCCAGTGTCATTACCGGCCGTGGATCGGGAGTCCCATAAGGCGGCGCACAATTGGCCCAGCGTCATCCGGGTTAGGGGAGGGTTGCAGGGGTGGCTTTACTTGGCTCATCGTGCTCTAGCGACTCCTTGTGGCGGACCGGGCGCCTCCAGGCTGACTTCAGTCGTCAATTGAACGTGTTTCCTCCGACACATTGGTGCAGCTAGCTTCCCGGGTTAATCGAGCAGGTGTTAAGAAGCACCGCTTGGCGGGTCATGTTTCGGAGGATGCATGACTCGACCTTCGCCTCTCCCGAGCCCGCTGGGGAGTTGCAGTGATGAGACAAGATCATAATCACGAAATTGGGGAGAAAAAGTGGGTAAGAAAATATATATATACAATACCAGTCAAAAGTTTGGACACACCTACTCATTCCATTTTTTTCTTTATTTTACTATTTTCTACATTGTAGAATATTAGTGAAGACATCAAAACTATGAAATAACACATATGGAGTCATGTAGTAACCTTAAACAAATCAAAATGTATTATATTTGAGATTCTTCAAAGTAGCCACTTGATTACAGCTTTGCACACTTGACATTCTCTTAGCATTCTCTCAACCAGCTTCATGAAGTAGTCACCTGGAATGCTTTTCCAACAGTCTTGAAGTCGTTTCTACATATGCTGAGCACTTGTCGGCTGCATTTCCTTCATTCTGTGGTCCAACTCATCCCAAACCATCTCAATTGGGTTGAGATCGGGTGATTGTGGAGGACAGGTCATCTGATGCAGTACTCCATCACTCTCCTTCTTGGTCAAATATCCCTTACACAGCCTGGAGGTGTGTTTGGGGTCATTGTCCTATTGAAAAACAAATAACAGTTCCACTAAGTGCAAACCATATGGGATGGCGTATTGCTGCAGAATGCTGTGGTAGCCATGCTGGTTAAGTGTGCCTTAATCACCAACAGTGTAACCAGCAAAGCACCCCCACACCATCACAACTCCTCCTCCATGCTTCACGGTGGGAACCACACATACGGAGGTCATCCGTTCACCTACTCTGCGTCTCACAAAGACACAGCAGTTGGAACCAAAAATCTCACATTTGGACTCATCAGACCAAAGGACAGATTTCCACCAATCTAATGTCCATTGCTTGTGCAACCATGAAGGCCTGATTCATGCAGTCTCCTCTGAACAGTTGATGTTGAGATGTATATGTTACTTGAACTCTGTGAAGCATTTATTTGGGCTGCAATCTGATGTGCAGTTAATTGCCGATTTCTGAGGCTGGAAACTCTAAAGAACGTATCCTCTGCAGCAGAGGTAACTCTGGGTCTTCCTTTCCTGTGACGGACCTCATGAGATCCAGTTTCATCATAGCGCTTGATGGTTTTTGTGACTGCACTTGAAGAAACGTTCAAAGTTCTTGAAATGTTCAGGATTGATTGACCTTCATGTCTTAAAATAATGATGGACTGTCGTTTCTCTTTGCTTATTTGAGCTGTTCGTGCCATAATATGGACTTGTTTTTTTACCAAATAGGGCTATCTTCTGTATACCAACCCTACCTTGTCACAACACAACTGATTGGCTCAAATGGATTAAGAAGGAAAGAAATTCCACAAATTAACTTTTAACAAGGTACACCTGTTAATTGAAATGCATTCCAGGTGACTACATCACGAAGCTGGTTGAGAGAATGCCAAGAGTGTGCAAAGCTGTCATCAAGGCAAAAGGTGCCCCCCGTGTGCCCCTGGCTATCCATATGTGGTATTATTCCATATGTGTTATTTCATAGTTTTGATGTCTTCACTATTATTGTAGAATATTAGTGGAAAATAGTAAAAATAAACAAAAATCATGGAATGAGTAGGTGTGTCCAAACTTTTGACTGGTACTGTATATAAAAGTTTTTTTTAGGAGGATTCAGGAGCCCGCACTCAATCAGTGTAGACAGCCTGCTGCCGCTCTGCTAATCGTCAGATGGGGGGAGGAGAGGAGGTAGGGGGCCCATGTGGGTAACTGGGGGGCCCTGCTTTGTTTGGGTAACTGATTAATAATAAATTAAACAAACTGCATAATAAATAAATGTAACTGGCCAATTGTGTGAGTCAGTGGCTGGGCTCAAACCCATAGGGGCTCAATAGTTTATTATTTATTTTTATCTAACCACAGGAGCACACTCACAATGTTCAAAATACACCAGCGAGCATAATATATATATTTTTTAAACTAAGCCCAGGGCCTATGATTTCTTAATCTGGTCCTGAACATGGTATAATCGGTCTGTCTCGTAATGGCACTCACCTGGATCGGTAAAGTATGAATAGATCAAGATAAATCAAAATAATATTTAGCATGAGCCATGAGTCTGTAACTACTGTGGATAATGCTAAGACTGTTGTACACTTACACCTTTCTCTTTCCCTCTCTCTGTTTGTCTTTCTCTCTCTCACATACACAGAATATTCTTGGCATCTCTGTCTTTTCTCTCATGCTGCTACCTCTGGCGTTGTCTTGTGACAGCAACAGGACTATGAGAGAGATTGCTGAGGACTACGAGACTGTCATCTACCCGCTCCTTCAGAACCTTGTAAGTACCATGATGGACAAGGGGTTTTCCTGTTGCCATGGAGATCTCAAAATTGACTTTAAACGGTTTATATGGATCATGTTAAATGGAGCTCTCTGCTTTCACTCATAGGAGAACAACATCACTGAATCATTAAAAGTGATTAATAAAACCTGCACGGAGAAGGAAATAGCTGAATGTGAGAAGGATAAAGTGAGTATTTACAATATTATGAACAAACTTCCTTCCAGTGGTGTAAAGTACTTAAGTAAAAATACAACTTAAGTAGTTTTTTGGAGTACCTGTACTTTACTATTTCTATTTTGGACTACTTCTACTTCACTATATTCTTTAAGAAAATATTGTAATTTTTACTCCATACATTTTCCTTGACACCCAAAAGTACTAGACACATTTTGAATGCTTAGCAGGACAGGAAAATTGTCCAATTCACACACTTATCAACAGAACATTCCTGGTCATCCCTACTGCCTCTGATCTGGTGGACATACTAAACACACAGGCTTCCTTTGTAAATAATGTCTGAATGTTGGCGTGTGCCCCTGGCTATCCATACATTTAAAAAACAAGAATGTAACGATGTACGCTGAGAGTCGGGAAGCAAGTTCAGGGAGTGCTTTAATAAATAAATTAAACACGTAACACAAACAACAGACAGACATGACCCAGGAACAGAAACAATGACGACTGGGGGAAGAAACTAAAAGGAGTGACATATAAAGGGCAGGTAATCAAGGAGGTGTTGGAGTCCAGGTGAATGTCATTATGCGCAGATGCGCGTAACGATGGTGACAGGTGTGCGACATAACGAGCAGCCTGGTGACCTAGAGGCCGGAGAGGGAGCACACATGACAAAGAAAATGGTGCGTCTGGTTTGCTTAATATCAGGAATTTGAAATTATTTATACTTTTACTTTTGATGTTTAAGTATATTTTAGCAATTCAATTTACTTTTGATATTTAAGTATATTTTAAACCAAACACTTGTAGACTTTTACTCAAGAAGAATTTTACTGGGTGATTTTCACTTGAGTCATTTTCTATTAAAGTATGTTAATTTTTCCACCACTGCTTCCTTCCATCTTTTCGTCCCTCTCTCCTTTTCTCATCTCTCACCTGTCCAAAGATCAACCCCAGGGCAATGGTGCAAGGCTGTTTACTTACTGCCTCCTGCTATTTTACATTAGGAACTGCATCACCAGAGTAGACAACCAACACAGAACGTTGACTTGAATGGGAATGTCCACTGTAGTCCATCTAATTCTCCAGATGACTCTGATCATTGTTTTGTAGGAGAGACAGTTCATCCACAACATGCTGTGTAGCCATACCAGACTCATCAGGCTCTATAAGCTAGAGAGGATCAAGAGAGACATCCTGTGCTCACTGGGCCGCCACTGTCCGAGAAAAAAGGTGAGATCCATTCATTAGTAGTTAGCCAACTACACTACTTGTACAGTATGTCTTTCTTACGAATGTTGAGATACTCTTTTTATATCTAATCACTGTATTATTACTGCCCATAGATATTGATTGACCATATTATTATTGAGTTGTCAGTGTTCCTTTTTCTCAATATCCAGAGGAGTTCACAAGAACAGAGCGCACACCATCAGCATCAGAATAGAAAGAAGAAGTCAGGAGGAGAAAGGGAGGAGGAAAATGAGAAAACTGAGGAGAACAGAGGGACCATGCAGGAAGGAGGGGAGAGGGTGGACAGTGGGAAACAGCAGAGACGAGTTAAAGGGGAGGGAAGGAGGAGCACAGAGGCCATGGAGCGGAGGAGGAGACGGTGTGGACAGAAGGTGTTTGTGGACAGCTTGAACGGATGCTACATGTCCCTGGCTGAAAGATATGGAGGCCTGACATGAGAGGAGAGACGTGGCCCGGAGCTAACCGCACCAAGAACCAACAAACTTACTGTAAAGTGTATAGTTACTGTAAAGGAAAAAATGATACCATACGTCCTGTAAGTAGTATCGTCTTGCCAGACACTTACTTAGAATAAAAGTGTCTGCTAAATATTCATCCTATTATAATAGACAAAGGCGAAAATCTCTGTGGTACCTAACAAAGTGTGAGGTGTTCTGTTGCAATGATGAAACTCTTGTGTCGTAATGATACGTCTGTGGCACAGTGCAATTATCCTAAAGCAAACAAACAAAGATGATTGATTGCTTGTGTACAAATGAAGTGCACTTTTGAGTAGAGAGACTTGTTGTAGCTCATGATGTCCCTCTTTGTGCTCCAGTGAGTGGTATTGGGCAGTGAGCCTGGCCTGGGTGTGTGACAGTGTTGCTTTATTATTATAGAATGGCAGTTTGAAAGCCTATTACAGCAAGGGTGTTTGCTTTCAACTCGGTGTCTTAACTGAAATCCACATAGGGCTACTAAAACCTTCCCCAAAAACGACCTGTGAAATTCAACCAACGCATTTTGCGCAAACCTTTTTCCCTTATTTGATGAATGATGCTCACCTTGACCTGATTTCAAGCTTTATAGAGTAGTTTGCCAAGCATAAGGCACCATGATATCCAATGTTGTCTTACTGTAACTGTAGCATTGGTTTTAGTACTATTTATTTTTATTCTGAAATCATATTGACTCACAAGTGTTAACTGTACCCCTGTAATCCTTTTATTGTATAGCACTTAAATTATCCCCTGCGTGTGTCAGAGCAAAATAAGAAGTTTTGATGTTGATGTGATCCTTAGGCCACTATAACTCTACATTAATAGAGTTTAAACTGCCATTGTGGTTTTGCCTGGGTGCCAGTCTGTTTCTGCTGTTGCCATATAACACTTTCAAAGCCTGGGGAAGAGGAATATGTGCATTAATTACTGTGATCCTTATAATGTGACAAAGTGGTAGTTGTACATGCTAGCATGACTAATTATGCATTTATATTGTAACATTTTATTTTGTTTAGTTGCTCAAGTATTTGATGAATAGTGTCTTATGCTGCGTTCATAACCAAGTGGGAAGGTGGTAATTACCTGTTGTGAAGTCGTAAATATGAATTGGATGCATTCACATGCTTTGAACTCGTTGAGAAAGCTGCGTCAAACCATAAACTAAGAGTATAGCTGTCATGCTTAAACAAATTATAGTCTTCAAAAACAATTTGAATAGATTGCTTTTCATAAATAATGTTTCTTGTTGCACTTAACTGTTGAAAATGCTGTTATCAAGGTAATTTCCTTAGTAGGTGAGTTCAGCATGTGGGTGAAGTCGTAGCTCAGGAATCATAGACGAGTTTCCAACTAGTAATTGCGAGTTGGAAGGGAATTCCAGGGGATTTTTCCCAGTCGTATGGTCCTATGAACGAATTTATGAGGTCTTCTATAAAGAGCTTCAAAATAAAAAACGAAACAACCAATACATCATCATGAGTAGCTTAGTCTTTGAGTGCATGCATCCTCCAAAGATGGAGAGGGTCAGTTCATGGCTTGATCAGGTGGTCAGGGAGATGGTTGATGAAGAGTCTGGTGACGATCATGTGGAGGGCTATTCTGGGAAACAGCCTAAGTCATGTAGCTACTGGACTTCTCCCTCACAATGTATGGCACCCACTTGGGTGATGCCTCGGCAGCTCTGGGCACCAGTCGTCCTCATTATGAGCCCTTTGCCTCAGCACTCAGCATTCCTCTCAAGCTTCAGGTGACTCTTCAGTTGATGTTTTCAAACTCCAAAAGATCAGGAACCAGCAGCCAGGTGAAACAAAAAAAGCTGGTACAATGTCTAGATGCATCATTCAAACAAAAACAATTTGCCAGCTAGCTAACTAGCTAGCCAAGGCAAAAAGAGTTGACCTGCCAGTCCATCTTCAAATCTGTGAGTTAAAACCCCCATGGATATGCAATAAAACTCAACGTTATAAAACAGCTGATAAAAAAATATATTTAAAACACTTACAAATGATGAAATATGTTCATATTTACAGGATCTCTCTGCTTAGGCTGCTACTGGGGCGCTATGTAAACTATAGAACCAATAATAAGCCCATATGGGCTGGGCACCAAATGGTCTATGACATGGAAAACAAAAAGAAAAACAGATATCAGGCTGATTGAGTTGTGATTGTGTTATCCATGTACTGTATTACATGTATTATATTCTACCAAGGGCTGCAAATATATTTTTATATTCAACTGCAAATATATTTTATATTCAACTGCAAATACCTTTTATGGTGTATTCCTTCTTTAAAGACCAACTAACCCGCAACTTAAGGGACACCTACAACCAGTCTGCTGTTTTTCCCTAGCCACCTCTTTAAGGAATACCTAGGATAGGATAAAGTAATCCTTCTAACCCCCCCCCCCTTAAAAGATTTAGATGCACTATTGTAAAGTGGTCGTTCCACTGGATATCATAAGGTGAATGCACCATTTTGTAAGTCGCTCTGGATAAGAGCGTCTGCTAAATGACTTAAATGTAATGTAAATGTAAAGATGACAACACACACACGTTGAATGACTAATACACAGAAGATTCTTCAGAAATATTTATTGTTAAATGTTTAGGACAGAAGTACAACAGTCAATTTCCAGCATAGGAATGACCTATCCAGTCAGGTAAGCATTGCATTTCATGTAAATAACGCTTGCATCAGGGTGCATTTACACAGTCATTGAAAGTTCTTTAAAATGACACAAATGAAAATGTTTCGATACAGCTCAATATACAGATGACTACAATAACATTAATGATATGGATGAAATTAGATATGAGTTCCTTTTAGTGTAAAAATATTATTTGCCCATATCATGAGTTGGGTAGATGTCTTTACAGTCTTACTGGTGGGCCGCAGTGTGTGCAGGCTTTTGTTCCTGCCCGGCACTAACACACCTGATTCAGCTGAATAAACCATCACGAGCCTTGTCAAGAACAGTAGAATCGGGTGTGTTAGTGCCAGGCTGGGGCAAAAGCCTGCGCAGCCTGTGGGGTCCAGGACCATGATTGAAGATCATTGATGTGGTCTGGGCAACTGGCTGAATGTGACCTGCAGGGACAGTGTTGGTGAGGACTGGTCAGTGCATGTACTGGCCCATACCGTAAATCCCAGATTATCCCATTCAATACGGATTCAAAATTAACATTGAGTACGTTTACATGCACAGTAAGAATTCGACATTAAAACAGACTATAGCAGTTGGCAGACTATGCAGTAGTCATGTAAACACCTTACTCTGATGTTAAAAATCGGCGTACGGTCAAAATCTAATTAAGCATACGGTTTTCTGAGTAATCTTTCAAATTATTAGGACATGTAAACACCTTAATCTGTGTTCCAGCCGTGTATTTGATCAGCGCATGTGTTAGCACCAGCTGAGCCAGCCTCCCACTTTAGTGCGAGTGAAGTGAGTTTGAGTGTCTTAGAAGTAGTTTTCACATACAAACGTTATATGTCCGAACTCAGAATCAAATATGCTTCCCAAAACTAACATGGTCGCTGTGATAGAACATATATATTTTGATTGGCGATTTTCTGCATTTATCAGAGTGCCATCAGGTAATCTGACTATCCACAATAATCGCATTACTGTGTGCATGTAATCATACTCACTGAAGGAAACACAGAACACATGTAGGTAGATACAGAAAAAGGCTTTCACAAAACCACAAACAAATACATTTTGATTGCTTAGTTTAAACAAACACAGAGCGATGAAATAAATTAACCCATTTCCTTGTATACAATATGTGGAAATAGCAGTATATGAATGATGGTCAATTTTAACACCTTGTATCGTATAATTGCATTGGATATGTTATACCGTGTATTGAAACTGCTGCCTTTAAAATCATTTAAAAACCCTGACCTGTACCACAACTATTTAACAGCAATGGCCTCTTACGCTGCATGTTAGTGAGGTTTTTTCTTCATAAATGTTGTTCTGGAGGCAGCGCTGCAGAGTCATAAAATCTTATTTTAAACGTAACCCTTACCCTCACCATAACCCCGCCGCTAAACCTAATGCCTAACCCTAAATGAAGACCAAAAAGCTCATTTTTGTTTTCAGGAATTTTTACAATATAGACAATTTTGACATTGCATCTGTCCTAAGGGGAAATCACTCAGGCCGTGTCGAGACTTGACAGTTCATGCAGCTTTTGTATTCTGATCAGGTCATGTGTCTACACCTACATTTTAATGTGTCTACCGTGTCCACAGTGTGTCCGGATTCCCTTTTTTTCACACTATATTCAAATGACAGTATGCATTCTACAAACGGTGGAATAGCCAAAATATGATAATAACTACTGTCGGTAACTAGCTAGCTAACCTCTGTAGCTAGCCAGCAAGCTAGTGAGCAACACTAAAGGGATTGCAAACGGGATAACTCTAGCCAAAAAAAAAAAAAAAAGTCTAAATATTAGCTAGTTGGCTACCATTTGAGGCCAGCAAACACGTTCCTCTCACACTAGGAACGTATTCCCTCCAACGTTATAATGAAAAGGTGCCTCTCTGTCCCAAAGCACACGTTTTCTGGAGATTTGTGGGAGGAGTGCTGATGATGTTGCCCACTGTTTGCGCTTTCGGTAGCCTGATTGCGTCCAGACTGAGGAGAAATCCGCACACAATGCATCCCTGACCACTTCAGATGTGAACACAATTAGACCACAAAGTGACTTTTGTGCGTCTAGACCCGTCTTTTCAATGCGATCTTCGTATTCTGACAGCAGAAGTCGCATGAAAGTGTCAAGTGTAGACAACCTCAGTTCTGCCTCTAGGACAAGATTCATAACAATAAAAGTTCAACCTGCTCTTACACTGGTCCCAGTAAAAACAATGTGTATTCTTTTCCAAATACTTAACATTAATTCTTCTCATGACTCAATGAAAAGAATGTGTCCACTTTGCCACGTCACACATTCCATTCATCTTCAAGAATTAAACTCCTTTTTTTTTTAAAATCAGTAGTCAATCATATTGCACTTCAATAGTAACACATCGAATATGTGAGGCAGGGGAGAAACGGGTGGGAGGGAGTAGATGGGATGAGAGTGGGTTTCTACCCAGGGTTATACTGGAGAGGGCTTGTAGATCATGGTACATAGGCAGTGGTTGGGATAAGAATGGTTAGGGTGGACATTTGGGGTAATTATGTGCTTGAGTCTTCTGTAGTAAAGCCTACATTACACTGTCAAAATAATGACCTTAACAGTTATGAGAGCTGATATCAAACTGACTTTACGATATTATGAGGGGGGGGAGAAAGAACTCCTGCTTGCTGTGTACTATTTTAGCTAGGTAAGTGTCATAACAGCATCATGGCCCAGGGTTGCAGTGAACTGCCCCCCTTTAATTTACATTTCCCATTTCCCTCCTCTGCACTTATCTTTCCCCCTTTTCTCTATCCTCCTGTCCTCTTCCTCCTTTCTCTCCTTCTCTCTTCTCCTCCTCTATCCCTCACTCTCCTCCTTTAAATACACATCCTACGGACCCCACACTCACAGCAGAACTTGGCCCAGTCTACAGGGTACTTGGTTCCACACTCGTGGCAGAACCTTGACATCATTCCGCCATTATCCACATCGTTTTCACTTTTGACATCGCACCTGAAGTGGAGAAAGACAGGGAAGGGAAAAAAGTAGAGAGTGAGATATAAAACACACACACACACACACACACACACACACACACACACACACACACACAAAGAAAGATAGAGTGGGGAGAGAGCGAGAGATAGGCAATGCATGCATTAATAATGACATCATTACATCTAACGTCAGTGAGAGAGAGAAAGAGAGAGAGAGAAAGAGAGCAGAAGAAGGGTGTTTGAGTTGTCATCCGCTAAAGCGACTAGAAGACATATTGACTATGATGTCACCATGTAAATATGGACAGCAGGACAACACTATTGGTGAATCTTAATTGCATACTCCTTACGTCCTCTCTCCTTGCCTCCTTCTCAAAACCCACTGGTGGAGAAGGTCAGAGGTGAGGGTCCTCTGAGCGATACCAACACCAACCACAAGAGGACAGTGTTTATTGTCTATTTTGTCTAACACTTCCACTACAAGTAAACCATCACATACAATCTCCCAGTCACACTCATACAGGCCTTTTCCTACCTGGAGTTGTATTTGTCTGCACTGTAGGCTTTCCTGTTGTTGAGTCCCCCTGCTGTCTGAGAGATTTTCACAGAGCCATAGGAACCTACTGGACGGGGCTTACCTCCAACACTGAGAGAAGGAAGAGAAAGAGGAGAAAGAAGGGAAGAGTTTTCACTTGTGGTCTTAAACTTATAATGTGTGTTACATATTGACAGGATTTGTTGACGTGTGTTCATGCAGGTGTGTATTTGTATTTATTATGGATCCCCATTAGCTGCTGCTTTTCCTGGGGTCCAGAAAAATTTAGGCAGTTTATACAATTTTAAAAACATTACAATGCATTCACAGATTTCACAACACACTGTATGCCCTCAGGCCCCTACTCCACCACTACCACATATTTACAGTACTAAATCCATGTGTACGTATAGTGCGCATGTTATTGTGTGTGTATATGCATGTGTCTGTGCCAATGTTTGTGTTGCTTCACAGTCCCCGCCGTTCCATAATGTGTTTTTTTTTTTATCTGTTTTTTTTGTTTTTTATCTAATTTTACTACTTGCATCAGTTACTTGATGTGGAATAGAGTTCCATGTAGTCATGGCTCTATGTAGTACTGTGTGCCTCCCATAGTCTGTTCTGGACTGTGAAGAGACCTCTTGTGGCATGTCTTGTGGGGTATACTTGGGTGTCCGAGCCGTGTGCCAGTAGTTTAGACAGACAGCTCGGTGCATTCAACATGTCAATACCTCTCATAAATAAAAGTAGTGATGAAGTCCATCTCTTCTCCACTTTCAGCCAGGAGAGATTGACATGCATATTATTAATATTAGCTCTGTGTTCATCCAAGGGCTAGCCGTGGTGCCCTGCTCTGAGCCAATTGCAATTTTCCTACATCCTTTTTTGTGACCCCTGACCACACGTAGTTAAGGTGCGACAAAACTAGGGCCTGTAGGACCTGCCTTGTTGATAGTGTTGTTAAGAAGGCAGAGCATCGCTTTATTATAAACAGACTTCTCCCCATCTTAGCTACACTGCATCAATATGTATTGACCATGACAGCTTACAATCTAGGGTTACTCCAAGCAGTTTAGTCATCTCAACTTGTTCAATTTCCACATTATTTATTACAAGATTTTGTTGAGGTTTAGGGTTTAAGGAGTGTTTTGTTCCAAATACAATGCTTTTAGTTTTAGAAATATTTAGGGCTAACTTATTCCTTGCCACCATACTGAAACTAACTGCAGCTCTTTGTTGAGTGTTGCAATCATTTCAGTCACTGTAGTAGCTGACGTGTATAGTGTTGAGTCATCCGCATACATAGACACTCTGGCTTTACTCAAAGTTAGTGGCATGTCGTTAGTAAAATTTGAAAAAGCAAGGGGCCTAAACAGCTACCCTGGGGAATTCCTGATTCTAACTGGATTATATTTCAGAGGCTTCCATTAAAGAACACCCTCTGTGTTCTGTTAGACAAGTAACTCTTTATCCACATTATAGCAGGGGGTGTAAAGTCATAACACATACGTTTTTCCAGCAGCAGACTATGATCGATAAGTCAAAAGCTGAACTGAAGTCTAACAAGACAGCACCCACAATCATTTTATCATCAATTTCTCTCAGCCAATCATCAGTCATTTGTGTAAGTGCTGTGCTTGTTGAGAGTGTGTGTGTTAGTGTTGTGAGCATGGTGTGTGTGTACTAACCCTGAAGGTGGACTAGTGAGGCCAGAAGCGGCGCTGCGGTTAGGAGAGTAACCAGACGGAGCGCTCCTCACTGATCCTGCAGAGGGAACCTTACTAGATGAAATCCCTATAGAGACAAGAGGAGAGGAACACAGGGTGTAGACTTAAAAACATCTCAGTCCTATCTCTCCAGCAAAATGGCTTAAATTCAGTGACATTGTATCTGAATGGCCGATATGCCCAGCCCAAGAGGTTTTGTTGATTCAGCTTCAGTCAGTGTGGCCTAGCACAGAAGAGACAGGGTCTACTTGGAGTTGTCCTCTGTAAGACAGAGAGACAGTGTTCTAAAAGAGACTGAGCAGAAATAGAGACAAGCATGTGAAATAACCCCTGGGTTACACCAATATCTGCACCATCATCTGACTGTGAGACACCGTGTGTGAGTTACCGGAGGGCTGGCCCAGGACAGATCTCTGGGGTAAACGGGAGGAAGAGGGCACAGCGGACACAGCAGGAGAGTTAGCCTTCTTCACAGGAGCAGGAGGCTTGAACTGTGGAGCGCACACACACACACACACTTTTGTTTTATGCTGTGCAACACACTCACAGCGCACTTTACTCTCGGTGTATGGCTCACACACTTAATGAGATGTTAAACAAACACACACATCAGTGCTGTCCTACCTGTGTGCGTGCAGGTGTTTTCTTGGTGTCCACAGCCCCGGGTACTTTGGCCTTATTCTGCATGCGAGCGTGCTGCTCCTTACAGAATTTCATGTGTCTGTCTGCTGCATTCTCACTGAACCGCCGCTCGCAGTATGGACACTGGATATAATCTGGAACACAATCGGGAACAAACACAATAACACAGTCACTGGATACAATCTGGAACAAACACAATAACACAGTCACGGATATAATCTGGAAACACATGAAGATATTATGTTGTTCAGTGACCTCAATCTCCAATTTTGTGTTTCAGAGGGGAAATCTCTAAACAAAAATGGCCTGTCTAAAGTTGTTGTTACCTGGGTCATACTGTAGGTGAGGGGGGAGTAAGGGTGTTTTGTTACCTGGGTAAGGGTTGTTACCTGGGTCGTAGGAGGGGGCTGGAGGAGGGGGTAAAGATATTGTTACCTGGGTCGTAGGAGGGGGTAAGGATATTGTTACCTGAGTCGTAGGAGGGGGTAAGGATTTTGATACCTGGGTTGTAAGAGGGGGGGGGTGGAGGAGGGGGTAAGGGTGTTGTTACCTGGGTCGTAGGAGGGTGGTGGAGGCGGGGGTAAGGGTCCCCCATCCTTCATGACCTGAGTGATGCCCTTGGCAGCTCTGATGGTGGCAATGAAGTCCTCGTGTTTCCTGCGCCAGTTAGACTGCTTCTTAGGAGGCTCCGGCTGGAACACGAACACGAACACGAACACACACACACACACACACACTTCAGTAACCCATCCGTCTGGAATGATGAAGGGAAACTGGATCCAAAGTGGTGCCTTTTAATGACTTTAGAATAGAGAAAGAAACCTCTCAGCAACATCTCTCACTTGCTTCTAATACCTAATTCACACAGGATTTACGGTATGTTGCCTGTTAGTTTTTTTTTACAATGCTTATATGCTACCATTTCAAACGGTCCCATTTTTACCACATTATTGCTGGCATAAGCCTTGTACACCTCCCGTGCGCATGCCGGCACCGGTGACGAGTGGGAGTAGGGGTGTGCCGATGTGTCTGGCCTATTTTAATAAGTCCATTGAATATAAACCATCACAAAGAAATGCATTATTCATTTGTTTAGGCAGGTCCTAAGAGACTAATAGAATGGCATATTTTGAGTTTAATTATGTTACTGGTCTGTACTGTCCATAGGCTGCTACATGGCTGTGCCATGCAAATTAAATCAATAGTTCATGATTTTGTTCATTAAAACAGACAAGAAACACATACGTTCCCTGCCCTGACCACAGTAAACACGCATATATTTTATATACTGAACAAAACTATAAACACAACATGTAAAGTGTTGGTCCCATGTTTCGAGCTGAAATAGAAGATCTCAGAAATGTTCCATACGCACAAAGTGTACTACTTTCAAATTTAGTGCACAAATTTGTTTACATTCCTGTTAGGGAGATTTCTCCATTGCCAAGATAATCCACCCACCTGACAGGTGTGGCATATCAAGAAGCCGATTAAACAGCATGATCATTACACAGGGGCACCTTGTGCTGGAGACAATAAAAGGCCACTGTAAAATGTGCAATTGTCAAACAACACAATGCCACGTTTTGAGGGAGTGTGCAATTGGCATGTTGACTGCATGACTATTCACCAGAGCTGTTGCCCGAGAATGTTAATTTCTCTACCACAAGCCACTTCCAACGTATTTTAGAGAATTTGGCAGTACGTCCACCCGGCCTAACAACCGCAGACCACGTGTAACCACGCCAGCCCTCCACATCCGGCTTCTTCACCTGCGGGATCGTCTGAGACCAGCCACTGGCACGCTGGAGAAGTGTGCTCTTCTCAGATGAATCCCGGTTTCAACTGTACCGGGCAGATGGCAGACAGCGTGTACGGCATTGTGTGGGCAAACACAATTGCATTTTATCGATGGCAATTTGAATGCACAGAGATACCGTGATGAGATCCTGTGGACAATTGTCGTGGCATTCATCCGCCGCCATCACCTCATGTTTCAGCATGATAACACAATTCCTGGAAGTTGAAAATGTCCCAGTTCTTCCATGCCTGCATACTCACCAGACATGTCACCCGTTGAGCATGTTTGGGATGCTCTGGATTGACATGTATGACAGCATGTTCCAGTTCCTAACAATATCCAGCAACTTCACACAGCCATTGAAGGAGTGGGACAACATTACACAGGCCACAGTCAACTCTATACGAAGGAGATGCGTCGCACTGCATGAGGCAAATGGTGGTCAAACTAGATACTGACTGGTATTCTGATCCACGACCCTACCTTTTTTTTTTTTTAAAGGTATCTGTGACCAACAATTGACTGATTTCCTTATATGAACTGTAACTCAGTAAAATCGTAGAAATTGTTGCATGTATATTTTTGTTCAGTGTATTAAGAATATAACAGAATAAAATATAAATAATAACTTGTGTCACTGGAATATGTGGAACTGCTGTCATAACAAACAAGGGATATGCCCCCATTTGATTTGAGTTTGAATGTGCTTTAGAAACCTTCGAATCTGCTCTTTCAGCAAGAAATGCAAAATCTGACCTTGATGAACCTTTTTATCCACGTTTCCTACCCTCACTCCGCCTTGTTAGATATCATGCACATTGACAACTTGCTAGCAAACATCCCTGCCAACTGATTGTTTATAGTAGCAGCAGACAGTTATCTAAACAGGATTAATTGTAGCAAATCATGCTCAACAATGTATTGCAGCCTATAGCTTCTGTGACTCCAGGGGCCGGTTAAAAATAAATAAATAAATAAATAAATAAATAAATAAATAAATAAATTGGGGATCAGAATGAGCCGGATTCTGTAATCTTTTTTTTTTCTATCCAGGATCAGATCGATCTGACCGTTTGTGCCGGTTTTTCGGAAAAATAATGGGATATAAATGATTTGTATCAGATACCACAATATCAAGATAAAAGAATACAGATGTTCAGTGCATTGAACAGGCCTACACCTCGCACTGGACAGGTTGAGGTACTACTTATCCACTGTCATAGGAAAACATCAGTAAACTACATGAATAAAAAGGTACCTTGATTAAAAATTATGGAGCCTGCATATCACTTATAAGTAATTAGATGCATTTATTTGACAGTTCTCAATATAACAACTGACCACATACCTATACTGCAGTCAATTTAACATAATTAACTTTTGGTTTTCAGATGTAAGAAAACTATTTTTACTTTCTCACCTTTCTTGGTTGTAGAGCCTTTCACCTTTCTAAACACACCCTGAATCCACCCTTCCAGTGGGATAAAGCTAATCCAGATTTTGGGGATAAAAAAACGATCCTAATCACTACCTTTGAGTTTTGAAAAACGCAAAACCACATACAAAAATGTAAAATTGGATTACTAAATCCTTATCCCTATGCGGAAGATCAGAATCAAATTTTCCAGTTTTGAAAAACGTAATGCTAACATTTAATCCTATCCGATTTGCCAAAAACCAATACGATACCTTTCAAAAAAACTGCCGCATGATGAACTACATGACGATAGCCAAGACAAAATAGCTCGCATGGTACTTGTAAGCTAATTTATTTGCATAACTTTTAATATAACACTTAAAAAAAGTTTAATATTTTTCAGCTAAATTTGCCATTTCACCAGAAGTCTTCATCATCTGAAAACGCAACCCCAGCATCTTTCAAGCGTGCTTGAAATAAGAAATGCACAGTTGTCACTTTTTGTTGGAGCACTATCAACTTGATCTGTTCTTCAGCAAGAAAAGTCAGATTTCTGCCCTCTCCGTTTCCTGATTTACAATATTTCTATAGGCATCATCATTGGTGTCTTTCTCAAGATGCCTTCTGTCCTAATCACTACCCTTTAAGTGTAGAAAAACACAAAAACATTTAATCCTGATTAAAAAAGGTGAGATTGGATTACCAAATCCTTATCCCTAGCCATAAGATCAGAATCAAATTTTTCAGTTTTGAAAAACCCAATTCTAACATGTAATCCTATCTAATTGGGGAAATCCTAGCAGATTACTTTTGAAAAACTGGGAGAAAACCCAGGAGAAAAGGAATAGAGGAGAGGCTTGCGTAATTGCGAAAGGGCTCATCTGGAAAAGAGAGGCTATGTGTAGCTGAAGAAGCTCATTCATATTAACCCATCATTCATTGGCTAAATATTAGGCCTAATACTGCAGTAAATGTATCATCTCCAGCCAATGTGATCACACCAACACATGCTTTCTCTCCTTTCAAACTCCCCACCTTTTAGGCTATTTTGTCTGAAGACAGATTGCCTAACAGTGAGTTGTAGTTAGTTAGAAACCCATAACTTATTAGCTATATATAGGGGTGTTTAAACATTTACCTGTCAAAGTCAAGTAAAAGGATGAAATGGCATATGCTGTGTGTTCCCCAGGCTGAATGTCAAAGCATGTGTGACAATAGACAAGTACAGCTCAGAGCAACATGATTTAAATGGGAAGAATTAACACATTACAAGCACTTCTATGAAGCTTTGTGATTGACAAGGACAAGTTTGATGTCGGACAACAGAATTTTAATGATTTAATGCGTGCCAAAGCTGGTAAAATACCAGAATCGAAGCAGACCAAACTCTTTGGTCATTTAAAAAAAATTGCTGTATGTAGAATATTGTTTGCTATAGCTTGGAAAATAAATAAATGTGACTTTGAATGACAACATCATTTTTAGGGCTGTTTTCTTACAGAAGTTAAATACACTTTGTGTTTTGTTTCCTTGCCACGATACTAACGAGTATTGCGATACTGGTATCGTCCTGGCCCTAATGTAAAGCCCTCTATACCGGTGCTTTAGGTCTTCATGCGATCTGAGACTGACCACTAGCGACAGAAGTGGTTCAGAGTCATACCACTTCACAGTTGGTCACATGACTATCCCAGTGACCTCAAATCAGCCCTATCTGGTTACAGCTCAGATCAGATGCTTGTTTCCCTCATCAGTGATTAAACTGGGTTTTATACAGAGTACACTACAAGTGCACGTCCAATACGTGCAACCTCCATTTAAGTGCAATTCACCAGTCCCAATTCAAAGGGATTATTTATCCTCCAGATATCTGTATGCTCTGGTTTAGTGCACTAATTTAGGACAGTCCCAAGCCATTGCATTTACCATGACGTTTAAGTGCCAAAAGAGTACATATTTTCAAGCCCTGGAGAATAGTGCCATTGGTGTGTATTAGATTCCTAAATAGAAATGAATGTTATAAAGTACGTACCAAACTAACCACAGTATATACCTGGGATTTGGTTTATCCCATGAAAACGACACTACTGGAGAACACACCTAGGTTCCCTCCCAAAAGTAGTGCACTATATAGGAAATAGGGTGCCATTTAGGACACACCATCGCCAATTATTATTCTGGTAGCCAGCAGGGAGGGAACTGCTGTCCAGGACATAATACAGCATTGTTTTCCTTTTCAGTTTCCATTAAAATGCATGTCAGGCAGCGTGGCTAGCTGTCAGAAGCAGTAGAGTATAGGATGTAGCCTAAGCATCTAGCTACTCCTCGTCAAGCAGACTACTGTTATCACCTAGATTTAGACTACACAACAAGCAATAGTCTGAGGAGTTGAGCTAAAGCACATACAGACAGATATGGGACCAGCCTAGGAGCGTATAGCTCTGGTTTGGATGGCCCGAGCACATACAACTTAGTTCTGAATGCAGGAGAACTTTTAGTATTTATTACCTTTCCGGTTTAGAAAATGGATTGTAATGAAAAAAAGATCATTTAAAAACTATCTGTTAAAGAATAGGGAAAGAGTGGAAGGGGATTAGTGCATGCAGTTGTTAGATGACAGTCTTGGATTGGTCAGATATTCTGACCAGACCACTGTTTCAAATATAGAGCTTCTGACACAATAGAGCAAGATACAGTGCAAAAGGACCAATACATTTTTGAATACCTTATACACACAGCAATTTTGTGTTACCAACACACAAACGTAAAATAATGACTATTCAACTTACTTTCACAGTCTTAGCAGTGGTGGTAGAAGTGTTTGACTGAAATACATAAGTGGTTTAAGGTGTATAACAAATGATCAGGAAACAAAAATGTTGGTCACATTTAGCTAACAAATGTGGACTTGTTTCACAGAAGAGTGGATCCTTGTCTAAACCCATCACTAGGTCCCTTCAACAGCCTCTTTCACTGTGGTCTGAGGCACTTTTTGTCATGTCTGTAGCCTAACAGTTATTGGAGCTGTGTGTGTGTGTGTGTGTGTGTGTGTGTGTGTGTGTGTGTGTGTGTGTGTGTGTGTGTGTTGTTATGTTGTCTCACCTTAGATTTGATGGGTTTGATAGTGGAGATCTCTGTTCCCTCAGCTCTCTGCCGGCCAGAGTCAAACACCTTCCTCTTCTTAGCTGCTGCTTTCTGACAGATTGGGGTATGTTTCTTCTACAGGGCAAGAAGGAAAGGGACAGGGAGGTTTAAACCTCAAAATACACGTACATGCTATAGTGTTGGTGTGTGTCTTACCAGGACTTTAGTGAAGAAGCTCCTTCCACATATTTTACAGGGGATCAGCTCTTCGTTGGAGGGCGGAGCCTCTTCCACATCTGTACAGAAGTGAACGGATGCAGAGAAGATGAAGAGCTGTCATACAATAGCCTTGGCTAGGATACACGACCAGGGGCATAAGAGTACTTGACAGAAATATGCTTAGGCCTAATGGGTAACAGAATATCTGGCAAGCAGGAATATAGCAACGCTATTTGTTTGTGTGAAATTTATTTTAGCAAATTCTATTCTATTTTAAATGATCAGGTAGGCACCCTGAAACATAACAGCATTTGACAGAAATAAGAAGCGAGAGGTGCCAGGTTTAAGCTAAATGTATTCAAATAACAAACACTATTATGCACTGGTTCAAAATAGCATCAATAATTGCATGAAATAGTAACGTTAGACCATTAGTCAGAATGGCTAAATAATATAAATGCTTCATTCTAGCAATGCATCAAGGGTGTTGGTTTCAGTGGCTTTAAGGTTTGAGAAGCATTTTAGATGTAGCTAGCTAGGTTGTGCCAGACCCATTTTTAGGCTATTGTTTAGGTTATGAGATAGAATAGCCTAGATCAATATGTATTCTAACAATATTAGCTAGCCGGTTAGCATGAGGCTGCCAAGCGTGCCATTCCAAGCAAACAACATGTCCTTTCTTCAAGCGCTGTGGCCTATGAAAGGCTATCAAATAGCTTTAGAGCTAGCAATCAGCTATTCAACTATTAAAAACAATGTAAACGCATGCATTACGAACAACCAGTGCCACCAATATTGGGATAACGCCCTAACCATAGCGTCATACTGCGCCCTGTTTTGGCCAGACACCGCAAAGAAAGAGATCGGTAAACCAAAAATAGTGCAGTTCTGCGGCACTGAAAAATCTCCGAAAATCAACACAACAAAATAAGAAGTCGCATTGAAAACCTAGGATTTATTCAACAGTAAAATCGATAACTGTTTATCTCCTCAATTTATTATTTACTAAACGTCTTACCTTCAAAGTCCTCCATCTCTCTTGTCTGTGTCGGTCGCTGATTCTGCTGTAGCAACTAACTTGTCTAGGAGACGACACCACATCCCAACATCCGAGGATTTCATTGGCCATTCCTGCAGTGTTTATTTTGAACGGCAGGTGGGGCGTGGGAGGCAACCCTTTCCCTCTGTCTCTGGATTGAAGTTTCAAGTTTTAATGTCACGTTCACAAGTACAATGAGTGAAATTCACCCAATGGGAAGAAAGCTCATTCCATAGGCCGACTTGGCCCAGTTTAATTTCTAATTTGCTAACATCAGCACATATCTTTTGGGGGTTTACTGTTTTAGCCTATAAGAACATAAGAACATAGCATAATGTAATATTTTGTCAGGGCAAAGATAACATGGCCTATAATTTAAACAAACAATTCACCTGACTGTTGGTAAAACTGCAGTATAATCATTTAGCCTTGATTTAGGCCTTTATGTCAATAAACTTGAGCAACCAGACTTCCGTATTGAACACATATGTTGACTTGAATGGGATCTTTCACACGCTGCCACAATAAACCACATTCTTAGGCCTCAATATGTTTTTCTTCTTGGCTGTGCGGGTCAGTATCTCACACACTGACTGCTCAGTGCTCTCTCTCTCTAGCTCTCTCTTGCTCTCTCTCTCGCTTTCTCCCGCTCTCTCTTTCTCCCGCTCTCTCTTTCTCTCTCTCTACGCTCTCAATTCAATTACATTTAAAGTGCTTTATTGGAATGGTAAACATATGTTTATATTGCCAAAGTAAGTGAAATACATAATAAACAAAAGTTAAATAAACCTTAAAAAGTGTACAGTAAACATTACACTCACAAATGTTTCAAAGGAATAGACATTGCAAATGTCATATTATGGCTATGTACAGTGTTGTAACGATGTGTAAATAGTTAAAGTACAAAAGGGAAAATAAATAAACATAAATATGGGTGGTATTTACAATGGTGTTTGTTCTTCACTGGTTGCCCTTTACTTGTGGCAACAGGTCACAAATCTTGCTGCTGTGATGGCACACTGTGGTATTTCACCAAATAGATATGGGAGTTGATCAAAATTGGATTTGTTCTCGAATTCTTTGTAGGTCTGTGTAATCTGAAAGAAATATGTGTCTATGGACCTACTCTCTCTATCTCACACACACACATGCACACACACACACACACACACACACACACACACACACACACACACACACACACACACACACACACACACACACACACACACACACACACACACACACACACACACACACACACACACACACACAGATGTTGACAATATTTGAAAAGAAAACTGGGCCTTCCGAGTGGCGCAGCAGTATAAGACACTGCAGATCCGGGTTCCAAACTGGGCTGTTTCATAGCCGGCCGTGACCGGGAGACCCATGAGGCGGTGCACAATTGGCCCAGCGTTGTCTGGGTTAGGGGAGGGTTTGGCCAGCCGGGATGTCTTTGTCCCATCGCGCTCTAGCAACACCTGTGGCGGGCAGCAAGGTGTACGGTGTTTCTTACATGTAAGGGATTACAAAAAAACTAATTTACAAGCAAAAATATTGAAATTCGATTACAGATAGTTTAGAAAAACTAGATGATTACTTTTAAATTCAGAAAGAAAAAATCTTTGATTCTTCTCTGTTTTCTCAATGATATTCAAATCAGAATTGAAAAAAGGCTTAAGTTTAAGTACAACAACAAAAATAAGATAAGAAAACTGGGAACCGACAATATCTGTAGTTCCCAATTTCCAAGAGTAGGCCTATCAGATGGTTTTTTTTAAAATCTTATACTGAAATTGTTACAAGTGTCAGTCCCATGTTTCATGAGCTGAAAGAAAAGATCCCAAAAATGTTCCATACGCACAAAAAGCCTATTTCTCTCCAATTTTGTTCACACATTTGTTTACATTCCTGTTAGTGAGCATTTCTCCTTGCCAAGATAATCCATCCACCTGACTGGTGTGGCATATCAAGAAGCTGATTAAACAGCCTGATCATTCCACAGGTGCACCTTGTCCTGGGGACAATAAAAGGCCACTCTAAAACGTGCAGTTTCGTTACACAACACAATGCCACAGATGTCTCAAGTTTTGAAGGAGCGTGCAATTGTCATGCTGACTGCAGGAATGTCCACCAGAGCTGTTGCCAGAGAATTGAATGTTCATTTCTCTATGTTAAGCCAACCTCCAACATAATTTTAGAGAATTTGGCAGTACATCCAACTGGCCTCACAACCGCAGACCAGGTGTAAACACGGCAGCCCAGGCTTCTTCACCTTCGAGATCGTCTGAGACCAGCAACCCGGACAGCTGATGAAACTGAGGAGTATTTCTGTGTATAAAAAAGCCCTTTTGTGAGGAAAACTCAGTCTGATTGGTTGGGCCTGGCTCCCCAGTGGGTGGGCCTATGCCCTCCCAGGCCCACCCATGGCTGCGCCCAAGCCCAATCATGGAAATTCATAGAATAGAACCTGATTTATGTATTTCAATTTAGTGATTTCCTTATACGAACAGTAACTCAGTAAAATCGCTGACATTTTTGCATGCTGCGTTTATATTTTTGTTCAGTATATATTGAATTATATTATTGAGTTGAGTGTAATAATTTATTTTGTTAGGCCTAATACGAATAGCGTTATACAATTTAAATAGGTCTACATCTTGCACTACAGTAGCCTAATTGCACAGGCGAGCCAGTGCACGAGCAGTGACCAACCACTGAACCATTGTGCCCAGCGCTCAAACGTCATGCCCTACGTGCGGCCACTGCGCCCGTCGTGCAGCAAGAAAGGTCCGGTTGCATCTGGAGAAGCGAGTCGCGACGTAAATCACAGACGACAGTCGACTTCCTCATGTCGCTGTGTGATTGACCGTGCATAGCAGCTTCTGTTTGGAAGTCCTCAGCACACACAGGTAAGATTTTAATGAGATTTCAAGCTTCGATTTCGGTTTGTGTTACCTGTTTAAATGGTGCCGCTTTCGCTCTGCCTCACAGGTTGTCAAGCTACAGCTTTTAGAGAAGTCTTTGTCAATAGCTCAGCGACATTTTCTGCTGTTTTCATTGAGCCTGGTTGGAACATGTCTCCTTGTTGTACAAATGCAACATCGCCACACATTTGATTACAGTGTTGCCAAACAGCCGGATGTTTGCTATTACAGGGTTGACACATTGTAACAACAAATTACACGCACTGTCGCGCTCTTTAATGCACATTCGTTTGAAATGAATTAACATAGGCTCGATAAATATTATAATGACCATGCAATGATTTCCCAAAGCCTTATAACTAATACGGATAATGAATGGTTTTGTCAGAGATGACTGGACTATATGTAGGCCTTCTTCAGTCTGGACTACCTAACCACAGCTCTGTCATCATATGTAAATGACATGTGAGCGAGAGTGGGGGGGCACAGAGGAGAGATCTCCAAGCCTTACATTTCTATTCAGCCGTAAATACTTTCTTTCATGCCATGGATCCAATCTGTTCCCTCAGATTGCGTCAGACCTATGAAAAACCAGATTCAATGCTGCATGGTAAATAGCCTGTGTTCATCAGTTATGGTCATTAAGATATGAATACTGATGGATGTGTGGCTGTCTGTACACATTTCACTTGTTGAATTATTCAGCTGAAGGCAGTTTGTCTGAAGGCTATTTTAGGAAGGCTGTTGCCCTTAATACTACAGGGACATGCTCTGGCATCTTGCAAATGGCATGTTCCTTGGCAATGACTACACTTTTGTCAATCAGTAAACAGGGAAAACACACACAGAGCTCATAGTCTATGCTGATCTTAGCTCCTCGGGTGTATTGTTGTATGTAAAACACAAATATTTCAGATTGCCAGGTACATCCCAGTCCCACCACTAAAAACCAGTCATGTAGCCTACACGCCACATTGAACTTACAGGAAAGGAATGTACAGTATGTCTCTAAGATGCTGTACTTCACGCCACAAATCTTAGCATAAAGTGTTTTCCACACCAGCGACGATGAGTATTGATAATGCCAGCTATCCCAGTTACAGTAATAGATACTGTATATCAGTCGTCCTTCTCAGTCCCCCTCCAATTCCTGATTTAAAAAAAATATATATATTTTTATTTTAATTTTGTTTTTGTTTTTTTGTGCTTCTGACACACATATGCAATACCAGGATCACATGGACATTAAGACATATCAAAAAGATGCTGTCTTTATACCGTAAACACTCAAATAAATACTTGACGCAAATACTCTGTTTTTTTAGTATCAATTGTTTATTTCCCCGCAAGTTAACCTTATTCTCAAATAAGTATTGTTGATGTAACAACCAATCCAAAGGAACCCCAGTTTGGGGTGACTGAGTTCCTCATTAGTAGTGAGTGACCCAATGTTTACTAGTCCAACAGCTGTTTACCATCGCTGCCACGGTGACACCATTTTGAGCATCACAGCTGAGTGCCAAGCAGCTGAGAGGAGGATAGAGGCCCAAAATAGCACCCTGCGGTCACCCTTTTGCACTGCATTCTGGGTATAACCTCTCTCTAATAGGGTGTTATCATGTCAGCAGTGGGGCTTAACCTCAATCTCCCTGGCAATGGTTACTGTATATGAAATCATGTTTAAGGATTTGGATTTTGTCCAATGCATGCTAATACTAAACAATAGTGTTTCTTTCACTGGGTGAAGAATTGTAGAATATTAAGAAATAAAGTTGCTTTTGAATTCAGAGGTGTTAAACTGTTCATAAGGGAAGGTGATGTCAGTGATGGCAATGCCACTGAGTGTGTGTTTGTAGTGCAAGGGTGAAATTGGTGTAGATATTGACTTTATAAAACGCATTTCCTGCAATTCTGCGTAGTTTGACATGACTTATTATGCCTCTATTGAGGGGTATATGGAGGGGTATTTTGAAAACACAATATAGAGGATGATGACCCAATATAGAGGATGATGCCTCCTCAGGAGGATGAGCTGGTCAAACAGCAGTCTACTCGCATTAATATTTTTTTTTTATGAACGGTATACGCCCACACCATTCTGTTGGGGTATGCCCACCCCATTCCAACACAGAAAAGCTGCTTTTTAACATACCATTTTTTTTGGAAGGAAAACTAAGTAATTATTTCACTTATTGTAATTAATTATAGGTCAAATTTATAGAAATCTGTTAACACTGGACAGTTACTTTAAAGCTAATTTCCTGCTATTTTAATTTTTTATTATTTTAAATAAATGACATGTCCCCCTAACCCCCATGGCAATTTCACTTATGTTGTAGGGACTGGGTTCTCTGGGTGCTAACTAAAAAAAAACAGCAAGGCTTTCCCTCTGGCTCCCCTCTGCAGATGGCTGGTTTATGGCACAGGGTAATCCCTCCACCCCCCTGGGAGACTGCATGTGTGTTTACATTGTGTGTGTGTGTTCCCCTGTCTCCCAGGCCCTGCTATGTTGAGGTGTATCAGCTATGACTGATGTGGAGGCGACATATGAAGACTTCATCGCTTCACAGCGGACCGGCCGACGGAACGCCGTACACGACATCCCACAATCCCCTGAGGCACAGGGACCCAGCGACCTATCACACGACCTGGCTCAGCTCAACATCAACAAATCCTGTGAGAGCATTGGACACACTCTGTTTCAAAACTTGCCTAGCATAATTCACCTGTTGGTCAGGAAGCTGATGAAAGATGCATTTGGTGTTTCAACTTGAGACAAAATCCAGACTTGCCAGGACCTGTGTTTTATAAATTGGGCTATATTATCTCTTCATCTCTTTCTGTTGCGGTGCAATGTGTTGTTTTACATGACATATGGGAGAAAGTGTGACAATGCCAAGATAATGCCAATTTGGCCAACGCAGGAAGTTGAAACCGACAGGCGGCCAGACGAGCCATGTGTTTCCCTTGATAACTCACAGGGAGAATCTCAATTGCATATTCCTCAGCCCTCTCTCCTGACCTTCTTTTCAAAACCCATTGGATGAGAAAGCCAGAGGACCCTCCCCTCTGACCTTCTCCTCCAGTGGGTTTTGAGAAGGAGGCAAAGAGAGAGGACGTAAGGAGTATGCAATTAAGATTCACCAATAGTGTTGTCCTGCTGTCCATATTTACATGGTGACATCATAGTCAATATGTCTTCTAGTCGCTTTAGCGGATGACAACTCAAACACCCTTCTTCTGCTCTCTTTCTCTCTCTCTCACTGACGTCAGATGTAATGATGTCATTTAGAGTCATTATTAATGCATGAATTGCCTACCCCCCCCCCCTCTCTCTCTCTCTCTCTTAGGTGAAGGAGAGGATGCTGAAAAGAGCCAGGCCCCGTCAGAGTCTTCATCCCAATCAGAAGAGGGGGGTAAAGAGTAGGAGGGCTAGCAGACGATCAGTGGTCATCAGTGGACAAACTGCTGCTCTTTTTCCAAACTTCTAATCTGTGAACTGATCTTTCACCCTACTATCGTCCAGTAGTCCCTCCCCAACTTCTCTCAAAACTCTGCCCTGAGCCAATAATATGAATTGTTGGGGTTACTTAGGCAGCCGCAGCACACTGAGCCCTCTGTGCTGGTCCGCGTCCCAACAGTCTTAAAAAGCTCCCTTTCCTTACCTACTTTCCTTCTAAACCACTGAAGCTGAAATTAGATGAGACCCCAGTTCCGATTCTCCCAACTCTCCTTGAAGTGTGTACACTTCAGGGGAACAGGAAGAAACGGAATGAATGGGAAGGACAGAATTGGAGTGATATGGTACGGCAGATGAAAACTATGTGGTGGAATCTTACCCATTGACTTTTCGGTGGTCCTTCCTAAAGGAAAGGAAGCCATTTAATGTGGTTGGGACGTGGCTGAAGATGTTTTCAATAGAGGAAGTGGAACTTACCTAACCAGCCTTGGGGATTCTCTATGGTTACCACTCTAAACACAGAACTAAACTGTAACAATGAACAGTGATTGGACACTGACTCCAGCTCTTTCCTCTCTGCCCTGATGCCATTGGCCCAGGCCCCCTGTCAATCATGTGGACATCCTTACAGTAACAACAACCTCCTTTCACTCTCTAAATGATTGAACCTTCATTTAACCAAGAGATCTCCTGAGCTTGAAAACCTCTTTTACCAGAGACTTGACAAGGCACGGCACTGGGGTTGGAAACTAAAATGACATATACATTGACATGACGTGATAATTGGACACACTGACACACTAAAAGATGGCCGTTAATTTCGCTGCACTGTTTTGCTCGTCTCCAACAGGTTTGCTATGTAAGCGTACACTGCTAGCTGATGTCCCCTCCATAGCGTGTGGCTGATCAGTGTGTTTACTGTCCCATGGTTGTGTCCTGTCTCACCCACTGTACCAGGAATTGAGCTGTGACTTACTCTTTTTTTTATTTTTTATTTTTTTTGTCTGTATTTCATCAAGTTATTAATCCAAACTCATAGGCTACAATTTCCGTAATGGATTATTTAATCAGTTTGGATTAGTAACTCGTTACGAGAAGAACACTAGTTTTGAAGGTGAGACTGACATCTTTGCTCGACGCCATTGTTGAGTTGTTTGTTTGGATGTACAAATAAAGATCATTCATCATTGATAGGAGACTAGTGAGTTTATTGCCAGTGGCTCCCTCTTGTGGTCAACACGGGCTTGTGGTCTACATTGTCTTTTTGGTATTGCAGTTCAGACTTGGTGACAGCCAGCTTCACTCTCTGTTCCACTGCCATGTCTCTCAGCTCAGTCTAGATGTTAAGGGTCATCTGGTTAGCTTCAGTGTTTTGGCTCTTGAAACTGTTCAACACCAGTAGAGCTATACGGCCCCTGGTTTGATAAGACCTAGCAATGTGCTGTTAGCTCAACCTTTATCAGGATGCGTCTATGTCACCCCTATCATTAGAAATGTGAACATTGGCTCGCCCATATGTTTGATATATTAATGTAGGACCAGCCCACTATTATGAGAGCTCTCCTGGCTTGCCCCGGGTGATCAATGTGTAAATCAACCCCTGACAGTACGTAATATAATGACAGGATGGACAGCTGACCGCAGTGCCAGACCACGTATAACAACACCTGCACAGGATTGGTACATCCGAACATCACACCTGCGGGACAGGTACAGGATGGCAATAACAATAGCCCGAGTTACACCAGGAACGCACAATCCCTCCATTAGTGCTCAGACTGTCCGCAATAAGCTGAGAGAGGCTGGACTGAGGGCTTGTAGGCCTGTTAGGCAGGTCATCACCAGACATCACCGGCAACAACGTTGCCTATGGGCACAAACTCACCATCGCTGGACCAGACAGTCGCGGTTTTGTCTCACATGGGGTGATGGTCGGAATCGCATTTATCGTCAAAGGAATGAGCGTTACACCGAGGCCTGTACTCTGGAGCGGGATCGATTTGGAGGTGGAGGGTCCGTCATGGTCTGGCGTGATGTCACATCATCGGACTGAGCTTGTCATTTCAGGCAATCTCAACGCTGTGCGTTACAGGGAAGACATCCTTCATGTGGTACCCTTCCTGCAGGCTCATCCTAACATGACCCTCCAGCATGACAATGCCATCAGCTATACTGCTCGTTCTGTGCGTGATTTCCTGCAAGACAGGAATGTCAGTGTTCTTCCATGGCCAGGGAAGAGCCCGGATCTCAATCCCATTGAGTACGTCTGGGACCTGTTGGATCGGAGGGTGAGGGCTAGGGCCATTCCCCCCAGAAATGTCTGGGAACTTGCAGGTGCCTTGGTGGAAGAGTGGGGGTAACATCTCACAGCAAGGACTGGCAACTCTGGTGCCGTCCATGAGGAGAAGATGCACTGCAGTACTTAATGCAGCTGGTGGCCACACCAGATACTGACTGTTACTTTTGATTTTGAACCCCCCCCCCCCCCCCCCCTTTGTTCAGGGACACATTATTCCATGTCTGGAACTTGTTCAGTTTATGTCTCAGTAGTTGAATCTTGTTATGTTCATACAAATATTTACACATGTCCGGGAACGTTTTTGCTGAGTTTACAATTATTGCAACTTCCACAAATGTAATAACTGTAGTTGGATTGTAGGCTGTGCCAATGTTGTAGACCAGGGTGGTTTCAGTATTATAGGGACCCACATATCTTCCATTCATCAAAGCAGTATAGAAGGCCACCTTTGGTCTGTCTGTGAGCACAGGAGATCAAACACACTGCTAGATTGACTGTAGCATTCATCATTTTGAAAGATGAACATTCCAGCCTAATATTTATTTCTAATAAGTATAGGAAGATCAACTATTGACTGTTCATACACTGACTATTCCAGAAGACAACATTAAAGTAGTGTATCACTAGTAAGGGAATGCTTCTCTACTTTTAAATTAGAGTATGAAGCAGGACTGACAGGGCAGGGATCCATGTTTTCTGGACGGTTACTTCTGCTAAACTTGAAAGACTCATTAACACTATTATCCCAGAAACCCTAGACCCACTCCAATTTGCATACCGCTCAAACAGATCCACAGATGATGCAATCTCTATTGCACTCCACGCTGCCCTTTCACACCTGGACAAAATGAACACCTATGTGAGAATGCTATTCATTGACTACAGCTCAGCGTTCAATACCACAAAGCTCATCAGTAAGCTAAGCGTCCTGGGATTAAACCTCTCCCTCTGCAACTGGATCCTGGACTTCCTGGTGGGCTGCCCCCAGGTGGTGAGGGTAGGTAGCAACACATCTGCCATGCTGATCCTCAACATTGGAGCCCCTCAGGGGTACTTGCTCAGTCCCCTCCTGTACTCCCTGTTCACCCAAGACTGTATGGCCAGGCACGACTCCAACACCATTGTTAAGTTTGCAGGCGACACAACAGTGGTAGGCCTGATCCCCAACAACGACGAGACAGCCTATAGGGAGGTCAGGGACCTGGCCGGGTGGTGCCAGAATAACAACCTATCCCTCAACATAACCAAGACTAAGGAGATGATTGTGGCCTATAGGAAAAGGAGAACCGAGCACGCCCCCATTCTCATCGACAGGGCTGTAGTGGAGCAGGTTGAGAGCTTCAAGTTCCTTGGTGTCCATAAGACTCCTGAACAGGTAATGAAATGGCTAACCAGACTATTTGCATTGTGTCCTGCTACAATGCAAATTGTGTCCTGCCAACCCCTCTTTTACGCTGCTGCTACTCTCTGTTTATCATCTATGCAGTCACTTTAACTATACCTACATGTACAAATTACCTCAATTAGCCCGACTATCCGGTGCCCCCGCACATTGGCTACCAGGACTATTTGCATTGTGTCCCGCCACCCCCCCAACCGCCAACCCCCTCTTTTACGCTGCTGCTTCTCTCTGTTTATCATCTATGCAGTCACTTTAACTATACATTCATGAACATATTACCTCAATTAGGCCGACTAACCGGTGCCCCCACACATTGGCTACCCGGACTATTTGCATTGTGTCCCAAAACTCCCCACCTGCCAACCCCCTCTTTTACTCTGCTGCTACTCTCTGTTTATCATCTATGCATAGTCACTTTAACTATACCTACATGTACATATTACCTCAATTAGCCCAACTAACCAGTGCCCAAGCACATTGACTCTGTACTGGTACCACCTGTATATAGCCTTGTTACTGTTATTTTCACTGTCATTGTACTGTTTTGTTTTTTATTTCTTTACTTATCTATTGTTTACCTAATTTTTACTTAAATTGTGCTGTTGGTTAGGGCTTGTAAGTAAGCATTTCACTGTACGGTCTACACCTGTTATATTTAGCGCACGTGACAAGTAAACTTTGATTTGAGTCTTCTTGGATATGATGCTACAAGCTTGGCAGACCTGTATTTGGGGAGTTTCTCCCATTCTTCTCTGCAGATCCTCTCAAGCTCTGTCAGGTTGGATGGGGATCTGTCGCTGAACAGCTATTTTCAGGTCTCTCCAGAGATGTTAGATTGGGTTCAAGTCCGGGCTCTGGCTGGGCCACTCAAGTACATTCAAAGACTTGTCTCGAAGCTACTTCTGCTTTGTCTTGGCTTTGTGCTTAGGGTCGTTGTCCTGTTGGAAGGTGAACCTTCGCCCCAGTCTGAGGTCCTAAGCATTCTGCAGCAGGTTTTCATCAAGGATCTCTCTGTACTTTGCTCCATTCATCTTTCCCTTTTACAAGCTTTTACGAAGGAGAAAATCATGTAGGCTATGAGGATTATACATTTATATTCATAGCTACAGCCATTGTAACATGAAATAGATGACAATGGCCAACTCGTATTTTTTTCAAACTGCTTCAACTGATTGATGTTGCAGTCTGTTAAAACAGTTGGCTCATAGTTCAATGTTTGTGAGTTCTAATCAATCAATCAAACACTTTTATAAAGGCCCTTTTTACATCAGCAGTTGTCACAAGGTTTCTTTATAAGCAAGAAGCCTAAAACCCCAGAGGGCAAGCAATGCAGATGTAGAAGCACGGTGGCTAGGAAAAACTCCCTAGAAAGGCTGGAACATAGGAAGAAACCTAGAGGAACCAGGTGCCGGAGGGGTGGCCAGTCCTCTTCTGGCTAATGGGGCAGATATATATATATATATATTTTTTTTTTTCTTCTTCAATGCCTTTATTTACATTATTCATCCTGTGCCCACACAATTCTGAAAGTGAAAGCATGCCTGTGAGAAGTGTCGCCCTGATAGTAGTTGTTGGTTGTTATACTGTACCCAAGTCCAATCCATGAGTTAATTTGATCATTGGAAAAATGCATACTGCGTAACTACTGCAATGCGGGTTGGATTTAATTGAGCCACTAATCTTCATTTTCAATAAATGAGAATTTACATTTCAAAGGTTTTTCACACTGCAAGTGGCAATAGTTATCCGTAACTCGGCGCCTTACCAATATGAACAAACTGTACAGAGCCATATTGTTTTGCGATGCACATTATTTTATTGTCAGAGCGTGCCAGTGGACTTCTGGTAAGTATGCTTTAGTGAGAAAGCGCTGGGATCAAGTACAACTACGTTTACCCAATGGGGTAAAGTACTTAAGTATACATACTTTAAAGTTCTACTTGAGTCGTTTTTGGGGGGTATCTGTACTATACTATTTATATTTTTGACAACTTTTAACTTCACTACATTCCTAAAGAAAATAATGTACTTTTTATCCCTCACACCCAAAAGTACTCGTTACATTTTGAATGCTTAGCGGGAGAGAAAATTGTTAAATTCACACACTTATCGAGAGAACATCCCTCGTCATCCCTACTGCCTCTGATCTGGTGGACTCATGCTTTGTTTGTAAATGATGTCTGAGTGTTGGAGTGTGCCCCAGGCTATCCATACATAAAAAAAAAAATGTAACGTATATAAGGAATGTTTTATTTGTACTTTTACTTTTCATACTTAAGTATATAAGGGCAATTACATTTACTTTTGATACTTATGTATATTTAAAACCAAAAACTTTTAGACTTTTACTCAAGTAGAATTTTACTGGATTACTTTTACTTGAGTCATTTTCTATTAAGGTATGACAATTGGGAACTTTTTCCACCACTGCGTTTACCTGCCCCCAAAATGTATATTTATGACTGGTTATAAGAGATCCCTACCAGATTTCAACCAGTAAATGACATCTTTATCACATCTGATTGTCAAAAAATCACTTCATAGGGCTCCTTTATTTATTTAACCGTAATTTAACTAGGCAAGTCAGTAAAGAACAAATTCTTATTTACAATGAAGGCCTAATGTATGGAGTAAAAAGTACATTATTTTCTTTAGGAATGTAATGAAGTAAAAGTTGTCAAAAATATAAATAGTAAAGTAAAGTACATACGTCTTTTTTGGGGGTGTAAGTAAAAATACTTTAAAGTACTACTTAAGTACTTTACACCACTGGGTAATAGTTGTTCCCGATCCCAACGTTTTACTAGCCTGACCGCACACGTTCATCAAACTGCAACATATTTCCAGCCTCCAAACAGTGGTGAATGGAAAGAGACATCTGTTACACAAAATAGCATAATGGCATTTGGCGATTGTCATTAGTCCCGAATTTATGAGACTTTATTTATGAGACTATTTATTTAATAGAACACTTATTTGGCCACTTTATTGTTATTTCTGGCTAAAACTCATACTCTGAAACGGGGACTTTGCAGAATGAAATGTACATTTGTTCCCTTCCCGCTTAGAGTTAAGTTTAGTTTTTCTTCTGAGGCTGAAGAGAATCATGTGAATCCTAGTCACCGGCTGACCGCAAGGAACGCCTTGTTCAAATAGCGTGAGTTACATTCGTTCCTACACAGTCTGAAGTTCATCCCAACCAAAATTGAACGATTTAAAAAACGTTTTTTATTGTAGAAAATACAAACTCGTAATAATCATTGAAGTCGCCTCATCTTGTTTCAGCTGGGACACTTCCGAACTGTACTAATTTCAAAAAGGCACTGCTGAGATTCGAACTCAGGATCTCCTGTTTACTAGACAGGCGCTTTAACCAACTAAGCCACAGCGCCAGTGATGTAATAGGCATGACATAAGTTACTCATTCTTGACCTTTGGTAATGTAAGGATTTGTAAAGTATATTGTGTGCAGTTTCCACATCACATTCCAGTATGAACTGTAAAGACCAGAACGGTGTAAAGTGGTGGATCAGACATCAATCTAAAGGAAAATGGTATTCAGTCACAGACATATTGGTATGATGTAGTAACAGCTAAATACCTCAGGGTGTCACTATCTACACGTGTCAGAAAACACAAGCCCCACGTAATCTCACGTGACCAAATCCAAAAGCTGCCACCGCGGCCAGAAAGCGGCGCACACTGTCGCAAGGTATCAATGTTGTGACGGGTCAAAGAGATCTAGCTAGGTACCTAATCGTCGCCTTGAACGTGTTGAATTTAAAAGTAAAGGGTAGCTAGCTATGCTTGCTATTGATCTCCGTTTGACAACCGCTACCGGTCCAACATACATAATCGGCTTGCAGTGAAAAGGAACATCGATCGTGTTCTGACTGCGCGTGTCACGAAACAAGTCAAGACTGGGATTCTAGTGTCCATCAAAGTGGACACCATTTTATCAAGGATAGCTAGCGAGCTAGTCTATTCCAAATCGGCTAAAAACACTGGCCTTCGCGTTGTGAATGGGTTTGCGATAGCAAACTACTGCTACAGAAGAGGGGAGCGCGTCATCCAGTAAAATGGAAACGGCAGATGAAGGTAAATGTCATTTTACAGTCAGTCTAACGTTACTTGTAACGTTAGCTGATTTACACTACTGTTAGAGACCACATTGTTCAGACTGTGGGTAACGTTAGTTTACCTTGCCAACGTCAGCTGCAAACACATTTTTCGTCGGCAGACACCCAAACAGTGACATGAGCCATCGATAATAAAATGTTTCTCTGAACAAATGAACTAATATCTTCCTCTTTTGTCTGTTTGTAGCAGATATATGTCGTGTGTGTCGTTCGGAGGGGACCCCAGACAAGCCCCTGTACCACCCCTGTGTCTGCACCGGCAGTATCAAGTTCATCCATCAGGAATGGTGAGTGGCTATTTGTCTGACTTGATCACACTGTGAGTATGCAGTCATCAGGAGCAATTACAAAGAATGTCATTGAATTGGAACCTCAATATTGTTTTACTTATCAGGAGTCCACTGTATACTGTATGTAGGCCTAATATTTATAGTCCGACTATACCCCGCCACACCAGCCCCAAGTATTAGCAATAGACAAACCTCCTTACTGCTCCTCTGACATAATGGACATAGAGTAACATTTGAGTCGGTAGGAGGAAGTAACGTTAATGTTGATATACAGCTATAACATAGGTCCTAGCTGTTACCTAAGACTGTCCTGAGGTGATGGTTTTGGCCTGCGTCCAAGTGACCACCCTACATTTGTCTGCTATCACAGCTGGTTTCTCTACCTTCCCAGATGGCTTCTCTGCAGTGTGGGTCTAACAAAGGAAAAACAATTAGCTGGCTGTGCTGAAATAACGCAAAGGATAGCAGCCAGTAATTGAGACTATTTTAGACTGAAGTCTAAATGTATTTTTCCATTGAGTTAGAATGATAGGCTTAGCCTCTAGGCCTGCTAGTGTAACTCTACATTACACACACACACTCACACACAGTGTGGCAACAGCTAGGGCGCAATCACTGACTTACATAACCCAGTAGTTAATTGTTCAGAGCTGGGTAGTTAATGCCATGCTGCTGGTACATTTATTGGGTAGTGTGTGTGTGTGGCATTGGCTCAGGCAAGGCTGGTTCGGGATTTAGGAGTAGAGGAATAACAATACTGTCACTATCTCACTTTCCAACCAAGGGTGGCATAACAGAGGAGCAAACTGAAGATTAAAAAAACATTCAGGCCTAGCAACACTTTTTGGATGACAATCAGTGGCTTCTAAAATAGCCTACTTTGTTATTAGAATTAGAACCTGGAATACTGAGGAAAGTTGCTGATTTGTCACTTAGGCTATTAGCTATGAGACACAGATTAGTAATGATAAGCAGTCGGAACCCTCCTGAACTACTGTGGTGTGGTTTACTAAGCCTTTAGGTTACTGCAGGTGTGGTCACAGGGTACAGTAGTACAGCGTCATCGACATCATCCCATTTCTGAGAATATTTTTGATTTTACCTCTATTTAACCAAGCGGTTAATTTAAGAACACATTTTTAATTTCAATGACGGCCTAGGAACAGTGGGTTAACTGCCTTATTCAGGGTCAGAACGACAGATTTTTACCTTGTCAGCTCAGGGATTCGATCTTGCAACCTTTAGGTTACAAGTCCAGCAAGCTCTAACCACTAGGCTACCTGCCGCCACAAAATCTGCTCTGTCATTATGTCACTGATCTCTAATAGCACCTGTTGGGTCAGAGTACTGGTCACACACTATTCATTAAGCTGGACATATACAGTGAGGGGAAAAAAGTATTTGATCCCCTGCTGATTTTGTAAATTTGCCCACTGACAAAGAAATGATCAGTCTATAATTTGAATGGTAGGTTTATTTGAACAGTGAGAGACAGAATAACAACAACAAAAATCCAGAAAAACACATGTCAAAAATGTTATAAATTGATTTGCATTTTAATGAGGGAAATAAAATCAGCAGGGGATCAAATACTTTTTTCCCCTCACTGTAGATACCATGTTACCTAGGCTTAGTTGGTTACACTTGTATGTCATGGTGTTACTAACATGTAGGCCTAACTGGACACTAGCTGTGTGTGTGTGACGTAATATTTTATTCACATTACAGTGCAAACTAGTACCACAGAATCACGAATGCTAGACAGCTCAGGGTTACAGTAGCAAGCGTTATACTCTGTCTTATAGAAGGCATTATAGGATGGTGGGCTTATGAATGAATGGACTGAGGTGTATGTATGAGAGTCTTGTGGGCGGTTCAGTGTGGGCTGTTCTCTGTCTCACTCGCGTTCACACGCACCACACCCCACATACCACCCACGCATCACCCCATGTGAGTTGAACTGAATTGTCCTACTTGAGTGAGGAAGCCAGTATTCCATGCCTGCATTTGCACAAGTTAGTTCCTCCGCTGAAACACACCTCTTTTACTATTGTTGTTGTTTACAGTTTGGTCCAGTGGCTGAAGCACAGCAGGAAGGAGTACTGTGAATTATGCAAGCACAGATTTGCTTTCACACCAAGTAAGTACCCGTCCGTGGCATTGACCTGTCAGTCTAAAAACGTGCTCTGTTGCAAGGGGGTGACTTCAGACTGGGAGGCTCTGCCATTGAATACAGTCTTAGAAACCTGTTTTCTAACTGGAACCCAAAAGGGTTATTCAAAGTATTCTCCTATTGGGACAGACCAAAAAACCCTTTTAGGTTCTACATACTTTTTGTTATTTTTAAGTCATTTCTCAACCTTATTATTCTCTCTCTAAGTTATTGACCAAGTTTGTAACTTTGAACATGGAGTGTCTCATCCCTCTCTCTCTGTCTGTGCTCCAGTTTACTCCCCAGACATGCCCCCCCGCCTGCCCATCCAAGACATCTGTGCTGGCCTGCTGACCAGTGTGGGCACGGCCATACGATACTGGTTTCACTACACACTGGTGGCCTTCGCATGGCTGGGGGTGGTCCCCCTCACTGCATGTGAGTAGAATGACACACGCGGACACATATACACACACCAATGCGTCAACACTTGACTCTTCAATACAGTATCACTCACATAACCTGTACACACACACTAAGTAAAGTTTCAGTGTGTTCTGGTTTTACAGGATCAGGAGAATTAGAAGTGGAACAGCGTTGTAATACAATCTGTCATTTCCCAGTTCGGTAAATCCCGCTGGTGTGTTTGATTATTTGTACTAGGCTTGTCACAATGCTAACATTTTAGAAACGATACGATACCAGGCCAAGTATCACGATTCCGTGGAGAATAACGATACCACGGTGGTAAAAAAATCTGTGGCCTTCTGTTTGCTCCGTCCCCAGGACGCTTGTTCAAGTTTTCTAAATGTTCTCCAAAAACCTGGAATTGAAATTCACACCTCTACTCAATAAAACACATTGAATTTAACTGACCACTGTTCAGTATATAATAGAATAATGCATAGAATGGCTGATTTGCTCATATTTGGTGCCGTGTGGTGCCAGGACAACAACCTCTCCCTCAACGTGATCAAGACAAAGGAGTTGATTGTGGACTACAGGAAAAGGAGGACCGAACACGCCCCCATTCTCATCGACGGGGCTGTAGTGGAGCAGGTTGAGAGCTTCAAGTTCCTTGTTGTCCACATCACCGACAAACTATCATGGTCCGAGCACACCAAGGCAGTCGTGAACAGGGCACGACAAAGCCTATTCCCCCTCAGGAGACTGAAAAGATTTTACATAGGTCCTCAGATCCTCAAAGTTCTACAGCTGTACCATCGAGAACATCCTGACTGGTTGCATCACTGCCTGGTATGGCAACTGCTTAGCCTCTGACCACAAGGCACTACAGAGAGTAGTGCGTACGGCCCAGTACATCACTTGGGCCAAGCTTCCTACCATCCAGGACCTCTATACCAGGTGGTGTCAGAAGAAGGCCCTAAAAATTGTCAAAGACTCCAGCCTCTCTGCAACCGCACAGCAAGCGGTACCGGAGCGCCAAGTCTAGGTCCAAAATGCTTCTAAACAACAGCTACCCCCAAGCCGTAAGACTCCTGAACAGCTAATCAAATGGCTACCAAGACTATTTGCATTGCAAACCCCCCCCCCCCCCCCCCCCCCCCTTTTATGCTGCTGCTACTCTCTATTTAACTCTACCTACATGTGCATATTGCCTCAATACCTTGACTAACCGGTGCCCCTACACATTGATTGACTCTGTACCGGTAGCCCCTGTATATAGCCTCACTACTGTTCATTTACTGCTGCTCTTTAATTATTTGTTACTTTTATTTCAATTTTTTACTTAGGACAACTGAGCTTTGGAGGAATACGCAGATTTAAAGAGGAGTCCGTAATTTGCTTTCTAATGATCATGATCTTTTCCTCAAAGAAGTTCATGAATTTATTACTGCTGAAGTGAAAGCCATCCTCTCTTGGGGAATGCTGCTTTTTAGTTAGCTTTGCAACAGTATCAAAAGTAAATTTTGGATTGTTCTTATTTTCCTCAATTAAGTTGGAAAAATAGGATGATCGAGCAGCAGTGAGGGCTCTTCAATACTGCACGGTACTGTCTTTCCAAGCTAGTCAGGAAAAGACTTCCAATTTGGTGTTGCGCCATTTCTGTTCCAATTTTCTGGAAGCTTGCTTCAGAGCTCGGGTATTTACTGTATACCAGGGAGATAGTTTCTTATGACAAATGTTTTTTGTTTTTAGGGGTGCGACTGCATCTAGGGTATTACGCAAGGTTATATTGAGTTCCTCAGTTAGGTGGTTAATTAACTGATTTTTGTACTCTGACGTCCTTGGGTAGGTGGAGGGAGTCTGGAAGGGCATCTAGGAATCTTTGGGTTGTCTCAGAATTTATAGCACGGCTTTTGATGATCCTTGGTAGGGGTCTGAACAGATTATTTGTTGCGATTGCAAACGTAACAAAATGGTGGTCCGATTGTCCAGGATTATGAAGAAAAACATTAAGATCCACAACATTTATTCCACGGGACAAAACTAGGTCCAGAGTATGACTGTGGCAGTGTGTCGGTCCGGAGACATTTTGGACAAAACCCACTGAGTCGATGATGGCTCCGAAAGCCTTTTGGAGTGGGTCTGTGGACTTTTTCATATGAATATTAGTCACCAAAAATTAGAATATTATCTGCTGTGACTACAATGTCCGATAGGAATTCAGGGAACTCAGTGAGGAACGCTGCATATGGCCCAGGAGGCCTGTAAACAGTAGCTATAGAAAGTGGTTGAGTAGGCTGCATAGATTTCATAACTAGAAGCTCAAAAGACAAATGCAGTCATTTATTTTTTTGTAAATTGAAATTTGCTATTGTAAATGTTAGCAACACCTCCGCCTTTGCGGGATGTGCGGGGGATATGGTCACTAGTGTAACCAGGAGGAGAGGCCTCATTTAACACAGTAAATTCATCAGGTTTAAGCCATGTTTCAGTCAGGCCAATCACATCAAGATTATGATCAGTGATTAGTTCATTGACTATAACTGCCTTGGAAGGGAGGGATCTAACATTAAGTAGCCCTATTTGTGATCTCTCACATCTCAAATCTCTTGTAATAAGGACAAGAATGGAGGAGGTCTTTATTCCAGTGAGATTGCTAAAGCGAACACCACCATGTTTAGTTTTACTCAACCTAGATCGAGGCACAGACACGGTCTCAATGGGGATAGCTGAGCTGACTACACTGACTGCTAGTGGCAGACTCCACTAAGCTGGCAGGCTGGCTAACAGCCTGCTGCCTGGCCTGCACCCTATCTCATTGTGGAGCTAGGGGAGTTAGAGCTCTGTCTATGTTCGTAGATAAGATGAGAGCAACCCTCCAGCTAGGATAGAGTCTGTCGCTCCTCAGCAGGCCAGGCTTGGTCCTGTTTGTGGGTGAGTCCCAGAAAGAGGGCCAATTATCTACAAATTCTATCTTTTGGGAGGGGCAGAAAACAGTTTTCAACCAGTGATTGATTTGTGAGACTCTGCTGTAGAGCTCATCACTCCCCTTAACTGGGAGGGGGCCAGAGACAATTACTTGATGCCGACACATCTTTCTAGCTAATTTACACCCTGAAGCTATGTTGCGCTTGGTGACCTCTGACTGTTTCATCCTAAAATCGTTGGTGCCGACGTGGATAACAATATCTCTATACTCTCTACACTCGCCAGTTTTAGCCTTAACCAGCACTGTCTTCAGATTAGCCTTAACGTCCGTAGCCCTGCCCCATGGTAAACAGTGTATGATCGCAGGATGATTATTTTGAAGTGTAATACTGCGGGTAATGGAGTCACCAATGACTTGGGTTTTCAATTTGTCAGAGCTAATGGTGGGAGGCTTCGGCATCTCAGACCCCGTAACGGGAGGAGCAGAGACCAGAGAAGGCTCTGACTCCGACTCGCTGCTTAATGGTGAGAACCGGTTGAAAGTTTCTGTCGGCTGAATGAGCGACACCAGTTGAGCATTCATACAGCATTTCCTTCCAGAAGCCATGAGAAAATTGTCCGGCTGCGGGGACTGTGCGAGGGGATTTATACTACCATCTGTACTTATTGGTGGCACAGACGCTGTTTCATCCTTTCCGACACTTAAATTACCCTTGCCTAACGATTGCGTCTGAATCTGGGCTTGCAGCACCGCAACCTCGCCATATATTATGAGTACAGTGACAGCAATTAGAAGGCATAATGTTACTACTTAGCTTCGGCTGGTGGAGGTCCTGATGAACCACGTCGAGATCAAGCGTCCGGGGTGAAAAAAGTTGAATGAAAAAAGTAGAGCGAGGGGAAAATATAAAACGGTAATTAAACAGTAAAAACCGTGAAGTTGGCAGGTAGCAAAGTAAGGTTAGCAACAAACTCCACAGCAGCACGTAAACAAGTCAACTTATCTATTTTTTACTTAACACTTATTATTCTTACAACTGCATTGTTGGTTATGGGCTTGTATTCGGCGCATGTAACATAAAATTTGATTTGATTTGCAAAGGCCTACCTGTGATTTGGCTGGAGCAATCGGAGGAAGGAATATACAGTGCATTGGGAAAGTATTCAGACCCTATGACTTTTCCCACATTTTGTTACGTTATAGCCTTATTCTAAAATTGATTACAAAGTAAAACTTTTAATCATCAATCTACACACACCACCCCATAATGACAAAGCAAAAACAGCTTTTATTTTTTATCTTTTGCAAATTCCTAAAAAATACACATCTTAAATATCCCATTTACATAGGTATTCAGACCCTTTACTCAGTACTTTGTTGAAGCACCTTTGGCAGCGATTACAGCCTTGAGTCTTCTTGGGTATGACGCTACAAACTTGGCACACCTGTATTTGGGGAGTTTCTCACATTCTTCTCTGCAGCGTCGCTGCACAGCTATTATCAGGTCTTTCCAGAGATGTTAGATCGGGTATAAGTCCTTGCTTAAGACCTTGCCACGTTTGGGGGGAGGGCGGCACCATTTTTATTTTTTCAATCCAGTCGGATAAACACTCCAAACTGCCTACTCAACTACTCAGAGGCATCTGCATGGTCCTAAAGAACACTATTGTTTAAAAGATGGGCCGACAGACATGGCAGCTCTGCTTCTAGCTCCTAAGCTACTTTGCAATATTTTTTGTTGTTGTGTGTTATTTCTTAAATTATCAGCCCAGAATGTTTTTTGTGTTATTATATACAGCCGGAAATAACTTTTGGATATAAGAGCGGGTACTAATGCTGGTAACTCACCAGCATTACCACCAGGAATACGACTTTCCGGAATTGGATCCTTTGTTCGTACCCCCAGGGCAATTGAACTTATACCAGAGCCGGCTCCAAGATGCTGCCGGCAGAGTATATTACTCGCTAATGTTCAGTCTCTGGACAATAAAGTAGACAAGTTCAGGGCGAGGATCTTCTTCCAGAGAGACACCAGGGACTGGAACATACTCTGCTGTTGCGCCTTCTTCACCACACTGTCTGTGTGGGTGGACCATTTCAGTTTGTCTGTAACGTGTATGCCGAGGAACTTAACTTTCCACCTTCTCCACTGCTGTCTGTTCGATGTGGGTAGGGGGGTGCTCCCTCTGCTGTTTCCTGAAGTCCACGATCATCTCCTTTTGTTTTTTTGATGTTGTGTGAGAGGTTGTTTTCCTGACACCACACTCCGAGGGCCCTCACCACCTCCTTGTACGCGGTCTCATTGTTGTTGGTAATCAAGCCCACTACTGTTGTGTCGTCTGCGAACTTGATAGCACTGTATTATCCTCAAAGCTGGCAAAGAAGGTGTTTAGTTTGTCTGGAAGCGTGACGTTGGTGTCCGTGACGTGGCTGCTTTTCTTTATGTAGTCGGTGATTTCATGTCGACCCTGCCACATACGTCTCGTGTCTGAGCCGTTGAATTACGACTCCACTTCGTCCCTGTACCGGAATTTCGCTTGTTTGATTGCCTAGCGGAGTGAATAACTACGCTGTTTATATTCAGCCATATTCCCAGACCTCTTTCCATGTTTAAATGTGGTTTGTGCTTTCAGTTTTGCGTGAATGCTGCTGTCCATCCACGGTTTCTGGTTAGGGTAGGTTTTAATAGTCACAGTGGGTACAACCTCTCCAATGCACTTCTTTATAAACTCACTCACCGAGTCAACATATAGATTGATGTTGTTAGCGTTCCTGTGTGGCTCAGTTGGTAGAGCATGGTGTTTGCAATGCCAGGGTTGTGGGTTCGATTCCCACGGGGGACCAGTACGGAAAATAAAATTTATGAAATGTATGCAATTCACTACTGTAAGTCACTCTGGATAAGAGTGTCTGCTAAATGAATAAAATGTAAAAATGTTATCAGAGGCTGACAGGTACATATCCTAGTTCGCGTGATCAAAACAATATTGAAGAGTGGATTCCGATTGGTCAGACCAGCATTGAATGGTTCTAGTCACTGGTACATCCTGTTTGAGTTTCTGCCTTTAAGACGGCAGGAGCAAGATGGCGTCGTGGTCGGATTTGCAGAAGAGAGTGCTTGGGAGGGCTTTGTATGCATCGCGGAAGTTAGAGTAGCAGTGATTGTGTATTACACCCGCGCGTAGTGCAATCAATATGCTGTTTAGGTAGCCTTGTTCTCAAATTTGCTTTGCTAAGATCCCCAGCTACAATAAATGCAGCCTCAGGATATATGGTTTCCAGTTTACATAGAGTCCAGTGAAAGGTCCTTGAGGGCTGTCTTGGTGTCTGCTTGAGGGGGATTGTACACCACTGTGATGATAACTGACAAGAATTATCTTGGGAGATAATATGGCAGGCATTTGATTTGTAAGGAATTCTAGGTTGGGTGAGCAGAAGGACTTGAGTTCCTGTATGTTATGATTACACTATGAGTCGTTAATCATGAAGCGTACACCTCCGCCCTTCGTCTTCCCAGAGAGGAGGTAATCTCTGTCGGCGCGATGCATGGAGAAGCCTGGTGGCTGAACCGATTCCGACAACATATCCTGAGAGAGCCATGTTTCCGTGAAACAGAGAATGTTACAATCTCTGATGTCTCTCTGGAAGGCAACCCTTGCTCGAATTTAATCTATCTTGTTGTCAAGAGACTGGACATTGGCGAGTAGTATACTCGGGAGTGGTGGGCGATGTGCACGTCTACGCAGCCTGACCAGGAGGCCTCTCTGTCTGCCCCTTCTGCGGCGCAATTGTTTGGGTCGGCTTCTGGGATTAGATCCATTGTCCTGGGTGGTGGTTCAAACAGAGGATCCGCTTCGGGAAAGTCATATTCCTGGTCGTAATGTTGGTAAGCTGACGGCGCTCTTATATCCAATAGTTCTTCCCGCTGTATGTAATAAGACCTAACATTTCCTGGGGTAACAATATAAGAAATAATACATAAAAAAACGAAATACTGCGTAGTTTCCTAAGGACTCGAAGCGAGGCGACCATAACTGTCGGCGCCGTCTTACACTTGTTTGTACACTATCCACTCTATTAGGACTGTGAGGAAAACATTCAGGATTACAATATAAGGGTTTCTCATACAATTACTTAGGCTGCCCCTGCCTAAACACATTTGGCTTCAGTTGTCAGTTAATGTTTTAGGTGTTCAAATTATTCTAAGAGGGAGCTTTGCTCCTAACCAAGACTGGATTGTGGTCCTTTATGTACATCTCTCTTCAGTGTTTCCTCCAATGGTGAGATGATGCCCATAGCTCCTCTCGGTCTCCCTCTTCTCTTCAGGTCGAATCTACAAGTGTCTGTTTACCGGCTCCGTGAGCTCGCTCCTGACGCTGCCATTGGACATGCTTTCCACGTGAGTTCTGATGTCGTATCCTCCTCCTTCCCCAATCAGACTCTGTAACTCCTCACCCCCTCCTCATATGAGATGTTTTCTCCATTTCCAGTACTGTAGGTCATCAAAGAAAAGAAAAACCCACACACTGCTCTTGCTGGCATCACTTGTTTAAGCTCTCAGAGCTTTTTGATATTTTTGCATTATTCCTACCGACCTACAACAAGAACTCAGATGTGAATGCCTTTTCTAATCACAGTGTTGTAGAACATTCATCTGTCTTTCTCTCCTCCCCCTCCTGGTAGAGAGAACCTGCTGGCGGACTGTCTACAGGGCTGTTTCGTGGTGACGTGTTCGCTGTGTGCTTTCATCAGCCTGGTGTGGTTAAGAGAGCAGATAGTCCACGGTGGTCCCCCCCTGTGGCTGGAGCACCACCAGCAGCCCCAGCCCAACGCAGCCGGACAACAGCCCAACGAGGTAACACACGCACGCAAAGTAACACGTACACACACACACACACATGCAAGGTAACACGTACATGCGCACACAAGATCTCACACACACATACAGCCCCTCCATCCACATTCCTCCCCCAGGCTGCAGGTGCAGGTCAGGGAGCAGCTGATGACCCCCCTGCAGCCCCCCCTGCCCCCGCCGCCCCTCCAGCTCACAACGAGGCAGAGCCAGAGCCCCCAGACGGCCTCCCAGAACAGGGGGAGGAGCCAGAACTAGACAATGAGGAAGAGGGGGCGGCGGCTGAAGATGCGGACGCCAACAATGGAGCTCAAGGTAGGAGACTAGGGCCAGCCCTCAGCTGACGGGTAACATGGCAACGGCAATACTAAGTTATATAACATGTCTTTCTCTCCATCTCTTTCTCGCTCTATCAATCTCTCTTTATCTCTCTCGCTATCTCTCTTTCTACATCTCCCTGTCTCTCTGTCTATGTGTAGATGATATGAACTGGAATGCTCTAGAATGGGACAGAGCAGCAGAGGAGCTCACCTGGGAGAGGGTAAGACTGGTTTAGTTTCAGCAATCTCCAACACATCTGTCATGACTCAACTTCATGACACAACACTATCCATGACTACATCGATCACCTCCTAATGTCGCTCTCTACCTCTCAGATGCTTGGACTGGATGGCTCCTTGGTTTTCTTAGTAAGTATTTTACACACCTGGTATAGAGTAATATTTACACACCTGGTATAGAGTAATATTTACACACCTGGTATAGGGTATTATTAACACTTGTTATAGAGTATTATTGACACGCCTGGTATAGAGTATTATTGACACGCCTGGTATAGAGTATTATTGACACACCTGGTATAAAGTAATATTTACACACCTGGTATAGAGTAATATTTACACACCTGGTATAGAGTAATATTTACACACCTGGTACAGAGTATTATTGACACGCCTTGTATAGAGTAATATTTACACACCTGGTATAGAGTAATATTTACACACCTGGTATGGGGTATGATTAGCAGACTTAATATGGGATGTTATTGCAGTGAAGGAAGGGGTTGTCTGTTTTCTAAGCAGTAGCACTAGAAAGTAGTAACATGACATTTGTCTCGTCTTCCAGGAGCATGTGTTCTGGGTTGTGTCTCTGAACACTCTCTTCATCCTGGTGTTCGGTAAGTACACTAACACAAACTCTCTCTACCCTTCTTAAAACCAACTAGCCTGGTACGGTGGTACGCCTGGGAGCTTTGATATATCTTCTTGTTCTCTCTTCCAGCGTTCTGTCCATACCACATTGGTCACTTCTCTGTCGTGGGACTTGGCTTTGAGGAATATGTAAGAAACAGTTTGTATCATACCTCTCCTGCCTTTCTGAGCAAAACATAGACCGTATAATGATATGGAATTTTTGTGGAAAATTTGATATAAAGATTAAGACAGTGACTATTTAATTGTGTAATAGAACAATCTTTAATCAAGCAGCTGCAGGGGAAGTCTATCTCTGATTTCACAGGGAAGAACTCGAAGAGTAAATGGTTCCGTGTCCCTTATTTAGTGTTTACACAACACTTCTTTATACAAGCAACCATTCCCAGAACACAATGGCCTTGTGTTAGGGTGCAGACATACCAGGACTCTATGAAATGCATAACATCACAGTCCAACAGAACATATCCGTGGAGAAGTTACAACAGCTCACCCCAAATTCTGCCACCACAGAATGATATTGAATATGTGTGTCTTCTCTAGGTTCAAGCTTCCCATTTCGAGGGCCTGATCACGACCATCGTGGGGTACATCCTGCTGGCCATGACGCTCATCCTCTGTCACGTATCCTTCCGCCTACTGATGGGGATCACTTCCTGTGACCATGCAGTGTTACCATGGAAGACCTTTCCATTGTTTTTGTGTATAAAAGTATGTGTTTTAGAGGTTGATACGGGAGGGAAAATTAATTCCTGTCTTGTCCTGTCCCCATCCCACCACAGTTCTATAACCCCGACAACTTTCCTTTCCTGATTTAAAAAATCACTCCCGTCCCGAGCAGAAATCAGGAATAACTTCCTCCATTAGCTGCTCGTCTGTCTGTCCCCCCCTCCCTGCACTTTGCTGCAAATGAGTTTCCATAGCAAAGGCCACATTTTATGCTGGGTGCGCAGTGTTCAAGAAATGAAAGAAAGAACTGTTAGCTATCTACTTTTCCTTGCCTGTCCAGATAATAAAGGCCTATTATAATGTTTTAAATAGTGATTTGAAGACTGAAGAAGGTGTCTTAATGTTGGGAGGAGGGGCAGGGATGAAAAAAATTCAAAACGATATTTCCTTCTATCACTGCTTTTAACACAAAATAACTCCACTGAAAATAATTACTGTACTGCCCGTTCCTGTGGACTGTTGATCCTGTCCTGAACTTCACTCTAGAATTTCACTCTTGTTCTCGTGTCAACCTGTGTTTGTCCTTAACTGGTGTCTCTCAGGGGTTTGCTGCTCTGGTCAGGTTCCAGAGGTCCCGCCGTCTACTAGGGGTCTGCTATATTGTTGTCAAGGTAACATTTCGGTTTTAAATCTAGGCTTTAAATCTATTACTATAAATCTTAATTAAACACTTGAGTGTACAAAACAATAGGAATGCACTTTCTCTTTCCATGACATAGACTATGATTCCTTATTAATGTCACCTGTTAAATCCACTTCAATCAGTGTAGATGAAGGGGATGAGACAGGTTAAAGAAGAATGTTTAAGCCTTGAGACAATTGAGACATTGATTGTGTATGTGTGCCATTCAGAGGGTGAATGGGCAAGGCAAAAGAGTTAAGTGCCTTTTGAGCGGGGTATGGTAGTAGGTGCAAGGTGCACCCCCTAGTGTCAAGAACTGCAACACTGCTGTTTTTTTCCCCACTCAACAGTTTCCCATGTTTATCAAGAATGGTCCACCACCCAAAGGACATCCAGCCAACTTGACACAACTGTGGGAAACATTAGAGTCAACTGGGCCAGCATCCCTGTGGAACGCTTTCGACAGCTTGTAAAGGCCATGCCCCAACAAATTGAGGCTGTTTTTGAGGGCAAAAAGGGGTGCAACTCAATATTAGGAAGGTGTCCTTAATGTTTTGTACACTCAGTGTAGAACGACTTGACTTTAAGAGGAAAAGTAAATTAAGGTTGTAGCGCAACTTTTTTGAATGTAAATCTTCCATTGACATCAATGAATGATTTAGGAATTGTGAGTTTTCCTGCATAGTCCCTGTTGTCATGTATGTGTTTAACATGGTGTGTGTGTGTGTGTGTTCCAGGTCTCTTTGCTGGTCGTCGTGGAGATAGGAGTTTTCCCCCTCATCTGTGGCTGGTGGCTCGACATCTGCTCTTTAGTACAGACATACCTCTCTTTCTTCCTAATCCCTCTCTCTTCTTGCTCTCTCCACCTCTTTCCCTTTTTATCATCAAACATTGCTCTCTATCTCTCCTCCCTGCTTCCTTAAATAAAAACACATTTCTCTTCCATCCGTTCTGCAGGAGATGTTTGATGCGTCTCTGAAGGACAGAGAGCTGAGTTTTAAGTCTGCTCCAGGCACCACCATGTTCCTCCACTGGCTGGTGGGAATGGTCTACGTCTTCTACTTCGCATCCTTCATCCTCCTACTGAGAGAGGTAGGGGACAGGCCCTCACACTTAGGCTGAGACCCAAATGACACCCTTTTCCCTTTTATAGTGTGGTACTTTTGACCAGGGCCCACGGGGTTAGTTCTGCGGACCCTGGCACACGTACAGCCTAGTGCTAACAGAGTCGGGTATTGGTTAGAATCCGACTCTTGCCCTTCTGACTCGCAAACTCTCCTACCTTTCCTGTCTCCTCGTCACTCTCCTGTCTTAATAAAATACATAAATCCCCTTAAAACATGTATTATTATAAAAATCAAAATAAAGTAGTGCACTATATAGGGAATAGGGTGACATTGGAGACATTCTCATTGACTGCTTTGTTAGTGTGTTGATGAGTTGCTGTGTTGGGTCAGGTGCTGAGACCTGGGGTCCTGTGGTTTCTGAGAAACCTGAACGATCCAGACTTCAACCCAGTCCAGGAGATGATCCACCTGCCCATCTACAGACACCTCCGCAGGTTCATCCTGTCTGTGGTACGTACATCTACAGACACATCCGCAGGTTCATCCTGTCTGTGGTACGTACATCTACAGACACATCCGCAGGTTCATCCTGTCTGTGGTACGTACATCTACAGACACCTCCGCAGGTTCATCCTGTCTGTGGTACGATACATTGACATCAGCACTTGGTGAACACTACATTTCAGACCTACATTGTTCTTAACGAGTAGTTACATGCCAGCTCTGGCTCTGCTTTGATTTTGTGCCGATGATTAAAGGTGTGTTTGATCTCTCCTCTTGTCCCCCTAGGTGGTGTTTGGTTCTATCGTCCTCCTGATGCTGTGGCTGCCCATCAGGATGATCAAGGTCTTCCTCCCTGCCTTCCTCCCCTACAACGTCCTCCTCTACAGGTACACCTACGTGGCTCTACTGTGGCCAGCAGTGGTTGCCAACCATGGTTCTGGAGTGCTGCAGTGTGTATAAGTGTTGTATTTGGAGTGTTGTATGTTTCCTAACACCCTCCCGTCTCCTCTCCCCTCTGTCCTCTCTCTCTCTCTCTCTCTCTCTCTCTCTCTCTCTCTCGCTCTCTCCAGTGATGCCCCAGTCAGTGAGCTCTCTCTAGAGCTGTTGCTGCTGCAGGTGGTTCTGCCAGCTCTCCTAGAGCAGGGTCACACACGGCAGTGGCTCAAAGGTCTGGTCAGGACCTGGACTGTTAGCGCTGGATACCTACTGTAAGTCTATACATACTTCTATACACACTTAGACACTACTTCAGGGTACCTACTGTAAGTCTATACATACTTCTATACACACTTAGACACTACTTCAGGGTACCTACTGTAAGTCTATACATACTTCTATACACACTTAGACACTACTTCAGGGTACCTACTGTAAGTCTATACACACTTAGACACTACTTCAGGGTACCTACTGTAAGTCTATACACACTTAGACACTACTTCAGGGTACCTACTGTAAGTCTATACACACTTAGACACTACTTCAGGGTACCTACTGTAAGTCTATACACACTTAGACACTACTTCAGGGTACCTACTGTAAGTCTATACACACTTAGACACTACTTCAGGGTACCTACTGTAAGTCTATACATACTTCTATACACACTTAGACACTACTTCAGGGTACCTACTGTAAGTCTATACATACTTCTATACACACTTAGACACTACTTCAGGGTACCTACTGTAAGTCTATACATACTTCTATACACACTTAGACACTACTTCAGGGTACCTACTGTAAGTCTATACATACTTCTATACACACTTAGACACTACTTCAGGGTACCTACTGTAAGTCTATACATACTTCTATACACACTTAGACACTACTTCAGGGTACCTACTGTAAGTCTATACATACTTCTATACACACTTAGACACTACTTCAGGGTACCTACTGTAAGTCTATACATACTTCTATACACACTTAGACACTACTTCAGGGTACCTACTGTAAGTCTATACATACTTCTATACACACTTAGACACTACTTCAGGGTACCTACTGTAAGTCTATACACACTTCTATACACACTTAGACACTACTTCAGGGTACCTACTGTAAGTCTATACATACTTCTATACACACTTAGACACTACTTCAGGGTACCTACTGTAAGTCTATACATACTTCTATACACACTTAGACACTACTTCAGGGTACCTACTGTAAGTCTATACATACTTCTATACACACTTAGACACTACTTCAGGGTACCTACTGTAAGTCTATACATACTTCTATACACACTTAGACACTACTTCAGGGTACCTACTGTAAGTCTATACATACTTCTATACACACTTAGACACTACTTCAGGGTACCTACTGTAAGTCTATACACACTTAGACACTACTTCAGGGTACCTACTGTAAGTCTATACACACTTAGACACTACTTCAGGGTACCTACTGTAAGTCTATACATACTTCTATACACACTTAGACACTACTTCAGGGTACCTACTGTAAGTCTATACATACTTCTATACACACTTAGACACTACTTCAGGGTACCTACTGTAAGTCTATACATACTTCTATACACACTTAGACACTACTTCAGGGTACCTACTGTAAGTCTATACATACTTCTATACACACTTAGACACTACTTCAGGGTACCTACTGTAAGTCTATACACACTTCTATACACACTTAGACACTACTTCAGGGTACCTACTGTAAGTCTATACACACTTCTATACACACTTAGACACTACTTCAGGGTACCTACTGTAAGTCTATACATACTTCTATACACACTTAGACACTACTTCAGGGTACCTACTGTAAGTCTATACACACTTAGACACTACTTCAGGGTACCTACTGTAAGTCTATACATACTTCTATACACACTTAGACACTACTTCAGGGTACCTACTGTAAGTCTATACACACTTCTATACACACTTAGACACTACTTCAGGGTACCTACTGTAAGTCTATACATACTTCTATACACACTTAGACACTACTTCAGGGGTACCTACTGTAAGTCTATACATACTTCTATACACACTTAGACACTACTTCAGGGTACCTACTGTAAGTCTATACATACTTCTATACACACTTAGACACTACTTCAGGGTACCTACTGTAAGTCTATACATACTTCTATACACACTTAGGACACTACTTCAGGGTACCTACTGTAAGTCTATACATACTTCTATACACACTTAGACACTACTTCAGGGTACCTACTGTAAGTCTATACATACTTCTATACACACTTAGACACTACTTCAGGGTACCCCAACTGGCAGTGATTTTACATAATTGCACAAATATATTGTTGGACATTGAAGACTGGAAATTGAAAACACCAGGAAATTGGTTCAAAATTATTCCCACGCGTAATAGAGTAATAATACAGTGCCGTCGGAAAGTATTCAGACCCCTTGACTTTTTCCACATTTTGTTACGTTACAGCCTTATTCTGGATTTTTATCCTAAACAATCTACACACAATACCCCATAATGACAAAGCGAAAACAGATTTTTCAAAATAAAAAAACAAAAATATCTTATTCACGTAAGTATTCAGACTCTTTGCTATGAGACTCGAAATTGAGCTCAGGTGCATCCTGTTTCCATTGATCATCCTTGAGAGATGTTTCTAGAACTTGATTGGAGTCCATCTGTGGTAAATTCAATTGATTGGACATGATTTGGAAAGGCACACACCTGTCTATATGAAGGTCCCACAGTTGACAGTGCATGTCACAGCAAAAACCAAACCATACCATGAGAACAAAGGAATTGTCCGTAGAGCTCTAAGACAGCATTGTGTCGAGGCACAGATCTGGGGAAGGGTACCAAAACATTTCTGCAGCATTGAAGGTCCCCAAGAACACAGTGGCTTCCATCGTTCTTAAATGGAAGAAGTTTGGAACCACCAAGACTCTTCCTAGAGCTGGCCACCCAGTCAAACTGAGCAATCTGGGGAGAACCCGATGGCAGTGGTGTAAAGTACTTAAGTAAAAATAAAGTACTAGTTAAGTAGTTTTTTTGGGCTATCTGTACTTTACTATTCATATTTTGGACAACTTTTACTTTTACTCTATTATATTCCTAAAGAAAATGATGTACTTTTTTTATCCATACATTTTCCCTGGCACCCAAAAGTACTTGTTACATTTTTAATGCTCAGCAGGACAGAACATGGTCCAATTCACACACTTATCAAGAGGACATCCCTGGTCATCCTGACTGCCTCTGATCTGGAGGACTCACTAAACACATGCTTAGTTTGTAAATGATGTCTGAGTGTTGGAGTGTGCCCCTGGCTATCAGTAAATAAAATAAAAGATTGTGCCTACTGGTTTGCTTAATATAAGGAATTTAAGAAATGATTCATACTTTTACTTTTGATACTTAAGTATATTTAAAACCAAATACTTTTAGACTTTTACTCCAGTAGTATTTTACTGGGTGACTTTCATTTTTACTAGATTCATTTTTTATTAAGGTATCTTTTACTCAAGTATGGCAATTGGGTACTTTTTACACCACTGCCCGATGGTCACTCTGACAGAGCTCTAGGGTTCCTCTGGAGATGGGAGAACTTTCCAGAAGGACAACTATCTATGCAGCACTCCACCAATCAGACCTTTATGGTAGAGTGGCCAGACGGAAGCCACTCCTCAGTAAAAGGCACATGACAGCCCGCTTGGAGTTTGCCAAAAGTCACCTAAAGACTCTCAGAACATGAGAAACAAGATTCTCTGGTCTGATGAAATCAAGATTGAACTTGTTGGCCTGCCAAAGGTTTGTATGTTTGTGCTTCAATAAAGTACTGAGTAAAGGATCTGAATACCGTAATTTCCGGACTATAAGCCGCAACTTTTTTCCCAGGCTTTGAATGTCGTGGCTTAAACAATGACGCGCCTAATATATGGATTTTTCCCGCTTTCAATTTTTTTTCTCCAAAAAAACACATTCTGTGACGTGCTCAGTTTTTTTGCCGGCATGAAGCTTTCATTAGACCAATGAAATTGCCGAACGGGTTAAGGTCAAACAACTATTTTTGTTTACTGTTTAGATTAAATCGAGCGCTCTCAAACTTCCCATCATTCTGATTACGGTAGTCATTTTGTCACCCTGATTCCTGGGGGCACAACAAAGTATTTGCGGCCACTCGACATCAGTGTAAATCGTGCATTTAAGGTGGCGCTCCGTGTTCAGCGGGAGGCTTGGATGACAAGTGGGGAGAAATCCTTCACTAAAACGGGCCGCATGCGAAGAGCAACTTATGGTCAAGTCTGCCAGTGGGTCCAGACAGCGTAGAGCATTGTCAAAAAATCCACTATCATCAACGGGTTTCGAAAGGCTGGACTGCTGCGTGTTGAAGAGGGCTCAGCGGGGGATTTGCCTCCGGATGAAAGTGACGAGAGCGACAATGAAAACGATCCAATATCAGATGAAGCAATTCTGAGGCTATTCAACTCCGATACCGAAGGAGATGGTTTCAGTGCACAGGAGAAGGAAGATGGTGACCAATGACTTTCTTGGTAGGCTACTGTTTACTGCTAATTTTGTATTTTTTGTTACAAGCCGTGTTTCGTTAAAGCCTATTTATTTTTGTTACAAGCCGTGTTTCGTTAAAGCCTATTTATTTTTGTTACAAGCCGTGTTTCGTTAAAGCCTGTGTAAACTTCATTTGTTTCAATGTACCGGTAGGCACCTGCGGCTTATAGACATGTGCGGGTTATTTATGTTCAAAATAATACTTTTTTTTAAATTCAGTGGGTGCGGCTTATATTCAGGTGCGCTCAATAGTCCGGAAATTACGGTACTTATGTTAATGTGATATTTCCTTTTTTTTTTTTTTTTGACTAATTAGCAAAAAGGCCTAAACCTGTTTTTGTGTTGTCATTATGGGGTATCGTGTGTAGATTGATGCGGACATTTAAAAAAAAATATATATATACATTTTAGAATAAGGCTGTAACAAAATGTGGAAAAAGTAAATGGGTCTGAATACTTTCCGAAGGCACCGTGACCGTATACAAATGTAAGCAAGGTTTGAAATAATGTTTTAGTAAAATATTATGTCTGTTTGGGCTTCTTGTGGTCAATTTGCAGTCTACATGTTCTGGCACCCTGACCATCCGCTCAAGAAAGAATCGGCCAGCGGCTGAATCTAGTTGATGATCCCTGCACTGCTTATTCACACTTATATACACACACTCCCAAACAGTATAGTATATATTTATTAACTCTCTACCTCCTTCCCCATCCCACTCTCCTGTCCGTCTCCCCCCCACACCTACCCCTCTCCTCATTTCCCTCTCTTGTCCTCCTCCCTCCCCCCCTTCAAGAGACCTCCACTCTTACCTGCTGGGTGAACAGGAAGACAATGAGGCCAACCAGCCTGTCAACAACAACAACAACAACCCTGCTCCCGGTCACCATAACAACAACCCCGCCCATGTTGTGGGGGAGGGGCTTCATGCAGCCCATCAGGCCATATTACAGCAGGGTGGACCTATAGGCTTCCAACCCTACCAACGCCCTCTACGCTTCCCCTTTAGGGTGAGTTACACTACACATTACAGCAGGTGGACCTAGAGGCTTCCAGCCCTACCACTTCAGGAGAAGTTCCCCCCCCCCCCCCTATAATATGTCTCTTTCCTCCTGTCTGTAGATCGTCTTGCTGATAGGCTTTATGTGTGTCACTCTGCTGGTGGCCAGCCTGGTGTGTCTGACGTTACCAGGTGAGACATGGTCATGGACACGCTCCATTTATTGATTCATTTTTAGCAGACGCTCTTATCCAAAGCGACTTACAGGAGCAATTAGGGATAAGTGCTTGCTCAGGGGCACATAGACAGATTATTCACCTAGTCGGCTCGGGGATTCGAACCAGCGACCTTTCAGTTACTGGCCCAACGCTCCTAACCACAAGGCTAGCTGTCACACTTGACATGTTTCCTAATTTAAATAAAATGAGTATAATTGATTCATCTCTAGCTGTAGGAAATGTATTGTATACCTTTTTTTCTACCCTGAATGTCTAGAATAAATATTTACATGATAGGTCATTTGGTAAGTATTCAGACCCCTTGACTTTTTCCACATTTTGTTACATTACAGCCTTATTCTAAAATTGATTAAAATACATTTTCTTCCCCATCAATCTACACACACTACCCCATAATGAGAAAGCAAAAAAATTTTTTTTAGAAATGTTAGCAATTGTATTACAACTAAAAAACAGATACTTTATTTACATAAGTATTCAGACCCTTTGCTATGAGACTCGAATTTGAGCTCATGTGCATCCTGTTTCCATTGATCATCCTTGAGACTCCAACTTGATTGGAGTCTACCTGTGGTAAATTAAATTGATTGGACATGATTTGGAAAAGCACACACCTGTCTTTATAAGGTTCCACAGTTGACAGTGCATGTCAGAGCAAAAACCAAGCTATGAGGTCGAAGGAATTGTCCGTAGAGCTCCAAGACAGGATTGTGTCGAGGCACAGATCTGGGGAAGGGAACCAAAACATTTCTGCAGCGTTGAAGGTCCCCAAGTACACCAAGACTTCCTAGAGCTAGCCAGCTAGCCCGGCCAAACTGAGCAATCGGGGGAGAAGGGCCTTGGTCAGGGAGGTGACCAAGAACCCGATGGTCACTCTGACAGAGCTTTAGAGTTCCTCTGTGGAGATGGGAGAACTTTCCAGAAGGACAACAATATCTGCAGCACTCCACCAATCAGGCCTTGATGGTAGAGTGGCCAGATGGAAGCCACTTCTCAGTAAAAGGCACATGACAGCCCGCTTGGAGTTTGCCAAAAAGCACCTAAAGATTCTCAGACCATGAGAAACAAGTTTCTCTGGTCTGATGAAACCAAGACTGAACTGTTTGGCCTGAATGCCAAGTGTCACATCTGGAGGAAACCTGGCACCATCCATATGGTGAAGCATGGTGTTGGCAGCATCGTGCTGTGGGGATGTTTTTCAGCAGCAGAGACTGGGAGACTAGTCAGGATCAAGACAAAGATGAACGGAGCAAAGTACAGAGAGATCCTTGATGAAAACCTGCTCCAGAGTACTCAGGACCTCAGACTGGGGCGAAGGTTCACCTTCCAACAGGACAACAACCCTAAGCACACAGCCAAGACAATGCAGGAGTGGCTTCGGGACAAGTCTCTGAATGTCCTTGAGTGGCCCAGCCAGAGCCCGGACTTGAACCCGATCTAACATCTCTGTAGAGACCTGAAAATAGCTGTGCAGCGACACTCCCCATCCAACCTGACAGAGCTTAAGAGGATCTGCAGAGAAGAATGGGAGAAACTCCTCAAATATAGGTGTGCCAAGCTTGTAGCATCATACCCAAGAAGACTCGAGGCTGTAATCGCTGCCAAAGGTGCTTCAACAAAGTACTGGGTAAAGGGTCTGAATACTTATGTAAATGTGATATTTCAAAAACACATACCATTTTAGAATAAGGCTGTAACGTAACAATGTGAATAGTCAAGGGGTCTGAATACTTTCTGAATACACTGTATATCTGTTTCATAAGTAGCTAAAGCCTATCTGTGTACTGTAGTTTTTGCGGGCCGTTGGCTGATGTCGTTCTGGACGGGTAGCTCTAAGATCCATGAGCTGTATACAGCAGCATGTGGTCTGTACGTGTGCTGGCTGTCCATCCGCGGTGCCACCGTGCTTTTGGCCTGGATGCCCCAGGGACGCACCATCATCATGATCAAAGTCCAGGAGTGGACCCTCATGGTAAGACCAACTCTCTGCTGGAACTGTATGTGGACAAAGATATAGTAGGCTGTACTAGTTATGAAGGTGGCTGGATGGATACCTTTATGTGGTTGTGTGTCCAAGGCCAAGATGTCCATGCCATGATACTTTATGTAATATTTCAACATCCGATCATCTCGTGCCTTTAATTCTGTGTGTGGGTTTGTGTAGATTCTGAAGACCCTGGTAGTAGCATTGCTGGTGGCAGGTGTTATTCCTCTACTGCTGGGCCTGCTGTTTGAGCTGGTCATCGTTGCTCCGCTACGCGTTCCTTTGGACCAGACACCTCTCTTCTACCCCTGGCAGGTACTGAGTGTGTTAGAGAGCTACAATGCAATAGTAGTGATCACTGTATTTTAAAGCGTAAGACTCATTGTAGTGTGTGTGTGTGTAGGACTGGGCTCTGGGGGTGCTCCATGCCAAAATCATCGCTGCCATCACCCTCATGGGTCCCCAGTGGTGGCTGAAGTCTGTCATTGAACAGGTGTGTTACCTTACACCACGTCATTATTCCTTAACCCAGGGTTCCTTCCAGCTTTGGGGAACATCCAACCCCCCCCCCTCTATTTCTATGGGCACAAGCACTGTTCATGACTCAAGCTGTTCACACCCCTCTTGTTGGCAGAGAGAAAAAGCTTATTTCCTGCCATTCTAAACATTTTGTCATGGGGTGCAGAGAACATTTTGTAGTTTTAAAGCTAATTTTCTTCCAGTTCTATACATTTTGACATGTCTAATGTCTATTCATGTGATATTTGAGTGACTCAAACATTATAACAAAATCTATGGGCTTAAAAACATTATCTGACATGGGCTAGTTGATCTGGACATTTCTAAATAGCTCTAAGGTATGCAATGACTGACACGACGAGGACAACCGATGCACTACCCAATTTAAAAATTGCATTCTACCATTTACAATTTAAGAGTAATTTGAAAGCCAGACTGAGTTCCTAAAAAAGACAACACTGTCTTAACCTAATAGAATTAGAATTCTCAATCTCACACTGTTTACCCAGCTTACATTGTGACTGTAATTGAACCTGTGGAAACCAATGAGACATGTCCATTCCCTCTACATGATCAATATAGCTTTTAACCTTTTGATACTGTGTGAAGTGAGCAGTGAGGGATAACATTGCCACCTCTCCTCCTGTCAGGTGTATGCTAACGGCATCAGGAACATTGACCTCCATTTCATTATCCGTAAGCTGGCTGCCCCTGTCATCTCAGTGCTGCTGCTGTCCCTGTGTGTCCCCTACGTCATAGCAGCCGGGGTCGTACCTACCGTAGGTCAGTCGTGTGTGTGTGTGTGTGTGTGTGTGTGTGTGTGTGTGTGTGTGCGCACGCGCTAATAACACTGTACCCCTCCTTGTGTGTCAGGTGTAACTCCGGAGATGCAGATTCTGATACAGAGGAGGATCTACCCATTCCTCCTGATGGTGGTGTCCATCATCGGCATCCTCTCCTTCCAGATACGACAGTTCAAACGCCTTTACGAACACATCAAGAATGACAAGTAACCACCCACCCTTATCTCCATATCTGGCCTGTTCATTCAGGGATAGTACAACCCTGGTCCTGGGGAGCTTCAGCGTATGCAGGGTTTTGTTTCGGCCCAGCACTACCACACCTGATTTAATTATTCAAGGTCTTGATCAGCTTGACAAACTATGTAAGTGCTCTAGTATTGTGATTGACATGACTCTTCTCCCCTGTTCCCTCTCTGCCTTCCTGCAGGTACCTGGTTGGCCAGCGGCTTGTCAACTATGAACGCAAGGCGAGGGGTGCCAGCTCTGTCCCGCCCCCTAACCCTATCCCCGAGTAGTCATGTTTGTGAGGTCAACGCTTTTGGAAATGACCCTTCTCGTGTTCTCCCTCCCTCTCTCGTTCTCTCAGTGGTGTTCATGCCTTGCTTTGGTTAATTGCAACCCGAGATTTGTACATGTGTAAATACTTTGGACGCAGACTCGGTTGTCTGAAATGTAAAAGACTTGAATTAATGCAATGACCATTGTACATCTTAAAGTGTATTTATGAAATCAAACTGACAATTTGCTTCCTGTTTGTGTCCTGTTGATTGTCATGTTATAAAATTGTACATTAAAAAAATGTTTTTACATAATGGGAGTGGTGTGATAGCTTCATCTTTTGGAATAAGTGGAGATTCCAGCACATTTCAAAACTTCTCCTTTAGTATGTCACGTATCTCATCTGTCAGCTCTCTGGTGGTTTTAGTTACGTTCCGTCCTTCCTTTGAGGGGAACTGGGTGGTGATGAGTCTGTGGGCCATGTAGGTGAGCCTCCTGTTGGGATTCAGGATGGAGCAGAGAGACTTACAGAAGATGGAGCTTGGGGAGCTCTGATGGTAGCCACACTTCTCTATGAAGTCTTCTCTGTGTTTTGTATCCAGAGTGAACTTGTATAGCTCTGTCCAGAGCCCAGTTTCTCTCCTCTTCATCTTGCCACTCCAGAAAGGGCATCTCTCCCTCCTGTCTGATCCTGTACACTCTGTGGCCCTGCTGCTGGGGTTCTGCCATATCACCATGTGATGGTGTTTCTCACTTCTCCAGCTAGGATGGGGATATCGAATCCCATTTCTGACAAGAACCAGGAGAACAGCCCGTTATTATCAAAGCAGAACCCTCGGCGGCGGTGGTTAACGATTTTATCATAGAGGTGCGGGAGTTTAAGTCGCACTCGCCCGCCGCTGTGGATGGTGAGGTTCTCGAATGGGACAGTCATCAGGTGACCGCTGTGTGCACGCTGGAGAGCAGACGCACATTCCCACACTCAAATCAAAGTTTAGACCTATTTGTCACGTATATGTGATACAACAGGTTTAAACCAAGGACCAATAAATAACCAATTTGCCTTTATTTTCAATTGGAAAATAATCTTTGTAGCTGTCCTGTAGCTGTCCCATCTCTAAACCTGAAAGTGAAATAAACATCTAAGTCATTTCTATGCATCATTACTTTGAGGTGGTTTATACATTCAAACAAGAGCATGCTACCTGAGGGTCCATTCAATCTCAACTGAATAGTAGCTGTGGTGGCCATTTAGCAGTGTTGGGGAAGCTACTCTGAAAATATAGTTGACCAATTACATCACACTGGAAGTTAATCTACACTAAAGCTACCGTTAAGAAAAATATATACTGCTCAAAAAAATAAAGGGAACACTTAAACAACACAATGTAACTCCAAGTCAATCACACTTCTGTGAAATCAAACTGTCCACTTAGGAAGCAACACTGATTGACAATAAATTTCACATGCTGTTGTGCAAATGGAATAGACAACAGGTGGAAATTATAGGCAATTAGCAAGACACCCCCAATAAAGGAGTGGTTCGGCAGGTGGTGACCACAGACCACTTCTCAGTTCTTATGCTTCCTGGCTGATGTTTTGGTCACTTTTGAATGCTAGCGGTGCTTTCACTCTAGTGGTAGCATGAGACAGAGTCTACAACCCACACAAGTGGCTCAGGTAGTGCAGCTCATCCAGGATGGCACATCAATGCGAGCTGTGGCAAGAAGGTTTGCTGTGTCTGTCAGCGTAGTGTCCAGAGCATGGAGGCGCTACCAGGAGACAGGCCAGTACATCAGGAGACGTGGAGGAGGCCGTAGGAGGGCAACAACCCAGCAGCAGGACCGCTACCTCCGCCTTTGTGCAAGGAGGAGCAGGAGGAGCACTGCCAGAGCCCTGCAAAATTACCTCCAGCAGGCCACAAATGTGCATGTGTCTGCTCAAACGGTCAGAAACAAACTCCATGAGGGTGGTATGAGGGCCCGACGTCCACAGGTGGGGGTTGTGCTTACAGCCCAACACCGTGCAGGACGTTTGGCATTTGCCAGAGAACACTAAGATTGGCAAATTCGCCACTGGCGCCCTGTGCTCTTCACAGATGAAAGCAGGTTCACACTGAGCACATGTGACAGACGTGACAGAGTCTGGAGACGCCGTGGAGAACGTTCTGCTGCCTGCAACATCCTCCAGCATGACCGGTTTGGCGGTGGGTCAGTCATGGTGTGGGGTGGCATTTCTTTGGGGGGCCGCACAGCCCTCCATGTGCTCGCCAGAGGTAGCATGACTGCCATTAGGTACCGAGATGAGATCCTCAGACCCTTTGTGAGACCATATGCTGGTGCGGTTGGCCCTGGGTTCCTCCTAATGCAAGACAATGCTAGACCTCATGTGGCTTCAGTGTGTCAGCAGTTCCTGCAAGAGGAAGGCATTGATGCTATGGAATGGCCCGCCTGGACTGGCCCGTTCCCCAGACCTGAATCCAATTGAGCACATCTAGGACATCATGTCTCGCTCCATCCACCAACGTCCCGTTGCACCACAGACTGTCCAGGAGTTGGCAGATGCTTTAGTCCAGGTCTGGGAGGAGATCCCTCAGGAGACCATCCGCCACCTCATCAGGAGCATGCCCAGGCATTGTAGGGAGCTCCCCATGATTCCAGTGTGGAGGCCACACACACTACTGAGCCTCATTTTGACTTGTTTTAAGGACATTAAATTAATCACGTAACAATTAACTCATTAGTAACTTCGGGCACCATGGGAAACGTTTGTTTAATGAGTTACCGTTTCCCAAATTAACTCAAAAATATATCATAATCTCGATATCATAGCAGTCAATCATTTCCTCATATCAGCGTTATTCTGAACGTCACATATTCCTTTAAATCTGCACAAACCCGGGTCTCACTAATCATTCCGTACCACACAAATTGAGTTGATTTTTTATTTACTTACAAGCTAAATGATAACATAAGATACACATACACACACAGTCTAGGTTATTGATTAGAACTTAATACAATGACAACAGGTCCCTAGCGGACCAACACAATATGACACATGTTACACAAGATGGAGATTTAAATAAAGAGAGAGAGAGAGAGCAAGAGAGAAAAGCTACACTTGGATACATTTGTAAACCATGCTTTGTTTAGCCCTAGTACCTTCCCCCGAACTGCCGCTTTTATGGGTAAGAAGTGTAATGCATGTATTTACGTGTAGAAGGTCTCTGTTGGATATCTTCGGATGGCCTGGTCTTTCGTCCTCGGGTGTAAGTCTCTGATTGTCCACAAGATGTCACAATGTCCTTTCTCTTAGGTGTCTGTTTCCTTGCACTCGTTCTGTAAGAGTGGTCTTCTCAGGACTGCTAATCAGCTGTGTAGATGATTCCAGCATGGAAATGAGAGCAGTGTAGACAAACGATGACTTGAAGAGAATAACTGCTTGCTTGAATTCACCTTCTTAGATACAGTACTTAAGACAGCTACTCAACCGTAGCATTGATTGTTAAGAGGTTCCTTTGTCTTCTTCAACCTCGTGTTGCGTTTCGGGGTCGTGACTAATCGTAAACCTTGGCTGCAGCGCCTGGTCTTCTAGTCTAGTATGTTAATTCTGAACTCACATGCTTTATACCCTCAGGTAAAAAGGGGCATTTCCATCTTTATGACATGCTCTCTGGGTTCCCTAGGGTGTCTTATCGTCACAAAAACATTCTCTTTAATCTGTATATTTTCTACACAACGTAAAGTATGTAAACATCATATACACATTATGAAAACTCTTCAAGTTACAATGTTTTCGTTATAAAGTCTTCATTTAACTTTTAATAACATCGTAAAATAAACATTAATTTTCATATTCCATCCATCATTATTCCCACCCATTCAGATGATGAAATATAATGTCCCAGAGTCCATTTATTTGATGTTCTAGTTCAGGGTTGTAAACTCTTCATAAGGCACAAAGACATTCCAGACACCCAAACTAGGCGTCATAAAACCCCCACCTTCAACCCTCTCCCCCTCTGCGGGAGAGATATCTCTGCAGACCGGATCCACTGTAACCTGGTCCTCATAGGCCAGTCATGACACCTTAGTGATGTGGATTCTAAGGAACTTGAAGCTCTCGACCCGCTCCACTACAGCCCTGTTGATGTGGATGGGGGCGTGCTCACCCCTCTTTCTCCGATAGCTCACAATCAGCTCTTGGTCTTACTGATGTTTATGGAGAGGTTGTTGTACTGGCACCCCACTGCTAAGTCTCTGAACACCTCCATATAGGCTGTCTCATCGCCGTCTGTAATCAGGCCTACCACCATCGTGCCGTCAGCAAACTTGATGATGGTGTTGGAGTTGTGCATGGCCATGCAGTTGTGGGTGAACAGGGGGTACAGGAGGGGACGAAGCACACACCCCTGAGGGGCCCCTGTGTTGAGGTTCAACGAGCCAGGGGTGTTGTTGCCTACCCTTACCACCTGGGGCCGGCCCATCAGGAAGTCCAGGATCCAGTTGTAGAGGTTCAGTCTCATGGTGCCATCCTGGAGCATCAGCAGGCGTGGAGTGGGTTGAAGCCCAGTTTGAGACAAAGTTGAAAGTAGCTTGGGCTTTGCTTGTAATCCCGTAGATCTGCTCAGTTCGGCCTTCAATGAGTAGACAACCTCCCCATGAAGGCCTTTATAGGATGATGGCATGTCTCTGACGACGAATGTGAAAAGTGCATTTCAGGACATTATGTACAGTTGAAGTCGGAGGTTTACATACACTTATGTTGGAGTCATTAAAACTCATTTTTCAACCACTCCACAAATTTCTTGTTAACAAATCAAATCAAATTTTCAAATCAAATTTATTTTTATATAGCCCTTCGTACATCAGCTGATATTCTCAAAGTGCTGTACAGAAACCCAGCCTAAAACCCCAAACAGCAAGCAAAGCATGTGAAAGAAGCACGGTGGCTAGGAAAAACTCCCTAGGAAAAACTCCCTAGAAAGGCCAAAAACCTAGGAAGAAACCTAGAGAGGAACCAGGCTATGAGGGGTGGCCAGTCCTCTTCTGGCTGTGCAGGGTGGATATTATAACAGAACATGGTCAAAATGTTAAAATGTTAAAATGTTCATAAATGACCAGCATGGTCAAATAATAATAATCATAGTAGTTGTCGAGGGTGCAACAAGCACGTCCGGTGAACAGGTCAGGGTTCCATAGCCGCAGGCAGAACAGTTGAAACTGGAGCAGCAGCACGGCCAGGTGGACTGGGGACAGCAAGGAGTCATCATACCAGGTAGTCCTGAGGCATGGTCCTAGGGCTCAGGTCCTCCGAGAGAAAGACAGAAAGAGAGAAAGAGAGAATTAGAGAGAGCATATTTAAATACACACAGGACACCGGATAAGACAAGAGAAATACTCCAGATGTAACAGACTGACCCTAGCCCCCCGACACATAAACTACTGCAGCATAAATACTGGAGGCTGAGACAGGAGGGATCAGAAGACACTGTGGCCCCATCCGATGATACCCCCGGACAGGGCCAAACAGGCAGGATATAACCCCACCCACTTTGCCAAAGCACAGCCCCCACACCACTAGAGGGATGTCTCCAACCACCAACTTACCGTCCTAAGACAAGGCCGAGTATAGCCCACAACGATCTCCGCCATGGCACAACCCAAGGGGGGGGGGGGGGCGCCAACCCAGACAGGAAGACCACGTCAGTGACTCAACCCACTCAAGTGACGCACCCCTCCCATGGACGGCATGGAAGAACACCAGTAGGCCAGTGACTCAGCCTCTGTAAAAGGGTTAGAGGCAGAGAATCCCAGTGGAAAGAGGGGAACCGGCAAGGCAGCGACAGCAAGGGCGGTTCGTTGCTCCAGCCTTTCCGTTCACCTTCACACTCCTGGGCCAGACTATACTTAATCATAGGACCTACTGAAGAGATAAGTCTTCAGTAAAGACTTAAAGGTTGAGACTGAGTCTGCGTCTCTCACATTGGTAGGCAGACCATTCCATAAAAATGGAGCTCTATAGGAGAAAGCCCTACCTCCAGCCGTTTGCTTAGAAATTCTAGGGACAATTAGGAGGCCTGCGTCTTGTGACCGTAGCGTACGTGTAGGTATGTACGGCAGGACCAAATCGGAAAGATAGGTAGGAGCAAGCCCATGTAATGCTTTGTAGGTTAGCAGTAAAACCTTGAAATCAGCCCTTGCCTTAACAGGAAGCCAGTGTAGGGAGGCTAACACTGGAGTAATATGATCAAATTTTTTGGTTCTAGTCAGGATTCTAGCAGCCGTATTTAGCACTAACTGAAGTTTATTTAGTGCTTTATCCGGGTAGCCGGAAAGTAGAGCATTGCAGTAGTCCAGCCTAGAAGTAACAAAAGCATGGATTAATTTTTCTGCGTCATTTTTGGACAGAAAATTTCTGATTTTTGCAATGTTACGTAGATGGAAAAAAGCTGTCCTTGAAACAGTCTTGATATGTTCTTCAAAAGAGAGATCAGGGTCCAGAGTAACGCCGAGGTCCTTCACAGTTTTATTTGAGACGACTGTACAACCATCCAGATTAATTGTCAGATTCAACAGAAGATCTCTTTGTTTCTTGGGACCTAGAACAAGCATCTCTGTTTTGTCCGAGTTTAAAAGTAGAAAGTTTGCAGCCATCCACTTCTTTATGTCTGAAACACAGGCTTCTAGCGAGGGCAATTTTGGGGCTTCACCATGTTTCATTGAAATGTACAGCTGTGTGTCGTCTGCATAGCAGTGAAATTTAACATTATGTTTTCGAATGACATCCCCAAGAGGTAAAATATATAGTGAAAACAATAGTGGTCCTAAAACGGAACCTTGAGGAACACCGAAATTTACAATTGATTTGTCAGAGGACAAACCATTCACAGAGACAAACTGATATCTTTCCGACAGATAAGATCTAAACCAGGCCAGAACTTGTCCATGTAGACCAATTTGGGTTTCCAATCTCTCCAAAAGAATGTGGTGATCGATGGTATCAAAAGCGGCACTAAGATCTAGGAGCACGAGGACAGATGCAGAGCCTCGGTCTGACGTCATTAAAAGGTCATTTACCACCTTCACAAGTGCAGTCTCAGTGCTATGATGGGGTCTAAAGCCAGACTGAAGCGTTTCGTATACATTGTTTGTCTTCAGGAAGGCAGTCAGTTGCTGTGCAACAGCTTTTTCTAAAATTTTGGAGAGGAATGGAAGATTCGATATAGGCCGATAGTTTTTTATAATTTCTGGATCAAGATTCGGCTTTTTCAAGAGAGGCTTTATTACTGCCACTTTTAGTGAGCTTGGTACACATCCGGTGGATAGAGAGCCGTTTATTATGTTCAACATAGGAGGGCCAAGCACAGGAAGCAGCTCTTTCAGTAGTTTAGTTGGAATAGGGTCCAGTATGCAGCTTCATGGTTTGGAGGCCATGATTATTTTCATCATTGCGTCAAGAGATATAGTACTAAAACACTTTAGTATCTCCCTTGATCCTAGGTCCTGGCAGAGTTGTGCAGACTCAGGACAATGGAGCTTTGGAGGAATACCCAGATTTAAAGAGGAGTCTGTAATTTGCTTTCTAATGATCATGATCTTTTCCTCAAAGAAGTTCATAAATTTATTACTGCTGAAGTGAAAGCCATCCTCCATTTGCGAAGGCTGCTTTTTAGTTAGCTTTGCGACAGTATCAAAAAGAAATTTCGGATTGTTCTTATTTTCCTCAATTAAGTTGGAAAAATAGGATGATCGAGCAGCAGTAAGGGCTCTTCGATACTGCACGGTACTGTCTTTCCAAGCTAGTCGGAAGACTTCCAGTTTGGTGTGGCGCCATTTCCGTTCCAATTTTCTGGAAGCTTGCTTCAGAGCTCGTGTATTTTTGTATATCACGGAGCTAGTTTCTTATGACAGATGTTTTTAGTTTTTAGGGGTGCAACTGCATCTAGGGTATTGCGCAAGGTTAAATTGAGTTCCTCGGTTAGGTGGTTAACTGATTTTTGTCCTCTGACGTCCTTGGGTAGGCAGAGGCAGTCTGGAAGGGCATCAAGGAATCTTTGGGTTGTCTGAGAATTTATAGCACGACTTTTAATGCTCCTTGGTTGGGGTCTGAGCAGATTATTTGTTGCAATTGCAAACGTAATAAAATGGTGGTCCGATAGTCCAGGATTATGAGGAAAAACATTTAGATCCACAACATTTATTCCATGGGACAAAACTAGGTCCAGAGTATGACTGTGGCAGTGAGTAGGTCCAGAGACATGTTGGACAAAACCCACTGAGTCGATGATGGCTCCGAAAGCCTTTTGGAGTGGGTCTGTGGACTTTTCCATGTGAATGTTAAAGTCACCAAAAATTAGAATATTATCTGCTATGACTACAAGATCCGATAGGAATTCAGGGAACTCAGTGAGGAACACTGCATATGGCCCAGGAGGCCTATAAACAGTAGCTATAAAAAGTGAGTGAGTAGGCTGCATAGATTTCATGACTAGAAGCTCAAAAGACGAAAACGTCATTGTTGGTTTTTTTTTTGTAAATTGAAATTTGCTATCGTAAATGTTAGCAACACCTCCGCCTTTGCCGGATGCACGGGGGGTATGGTCACTAATGTAACCTGGGGGTGAGGCCTCATTTAACACAGTAAATTCATCAGGCTTAAGCCATGTTTCAGTCAGGCCAATCACATCAAGATTATTATCAGTGATTAGTTCATTGACTATAACTGCCTTGGAAGTGAGGGATCTAACATTAAGTAACCCAATTTTGAGATGTGAGGTATCACAATCTCTTTCAATAATGGCAGGAATGGAGGAGGTCTTTATACTAGTGAGATTGCTAAAGCGAACACCGCCATTTTTAATTTTGCCCAACCTAGATCGAGGCACAGACACGGTCTCAATGGGGAAAGCTGAGCTGACTACACTGACTGTGCTAGTGGCAGACTCCACTAAGCTGGCAGGCTGGCTAACAGCCTGCTGCCTGGCCTGCACCCTATTTCATTGTGGAGCTAGAGGAGTTAGAGCCCTGTCTATGTTCGTAGATAAGATGAGAGCACCCCTCCAGCTAGGATGGAGTCCGTCACTCCTCAACAGGCCAGGCTTGGTCCTGTTTGTGGGTGAGTCCCAGAAAGAGGGCCAATTATCTACAAATTCTATCTTTTGGGAGGGGCAGAAAACAGTTTTCAACCAGCGATTGAGTTGTGAGACTCTGCTGTAGAGCTCATCACTCCCCCTAACTGGGAGGGGGCCAGAGACAATTAATCGATGCCGACACATCTTTCTAGCTGATTTACACGCTGAAGCTATGTTGCGCTTGGTGACCTCTGACTGTTTCATCCTAACATCGTTGGTGCCGACGTGGATAACAATATCTCTATACTCTCTACACTCGCCAGTTTTAGCTTTAGCCAGCACCGTCTTTAGATTAGCCTTAACGTCGGTAGCCCTGCCCCCTGGTAAACAGTGTATGATCGCTGGATGATTAGTTTTAAGTCTAATACTGCGGGTAATGGAGTCGCCAATGACTAGGGTTTTCAATTTGTCAGAGCTAATGGTGGGAGCCGTCGGCGTCTCAGACCCCACAACGGGAGGAGTAGAGACCAGAGAAGTCTCGGCCTCCGACTCCGACTCGCTTAATGGGGAGAACCGGTTGAAAGTTTCTGTCGGCTGAATAAGCGACACCGGTTGAGCATTCCTACAGCGTTTCCCTCCAGAAGCCATGAGAAAGATGTCCGGCTGCGGGGACCGTGCGAGGGGGTTTATACTAACGTTACTATCTGTACTTACTGGTGGCACAGACGCTGTTTCATCCTTTCCTACACTGAAATTACCCTTGCCTAACGATCGCGTCTGAAGCTGGGCTTGCAGCACAGCTATCCTTGCCGTAAGGCGATCGTTCTCCTGTATATTATAAGTACAACGACTGCAATTAGAAGGCATCATGTTAATGTTACTTAGCTTCGGCTGTTTGAAGTCCTGACGAACCATGTCCAGATAAAACCTCCGGGGTGAAAAAGTTGAATGAAAAAAGTTGAGTGAGGGAAAAAGTAAAAATATACGGTAATGAAAAAGTAAAAAACCGTCAGGTATCAAAGTAAGATCGGCAACAAAAACGCACAGCAGCGTAAACAAGTCTGCAAGTTGTGACCGGAAACAAACTATAGTTTTGGCAAGTCGGGTAGGACATCTACATTGTGCATGACACAAGTCATTTTTCCAACAATTGTTTACGGACAGATTATTTCACTGTATCACAATTCCAGTTGGTCAGAAGTTTACATACACTAAGTTGACTGTGCCTTTAAACAGCTTGGAAAATTCCAGAAAATTATGTCATGGCGTTAGAAGCTTCTGATAGTCTAATTGACATAATTTGAGTCAATTGGAGGTGTACCTGTGGATGTATTTCAAGGCCTACCTTAAAACTCAGTGCCTCTTTGCTTGACATCATGGGAAAATCAAAAGAAATCAGCCAAGACCTTAGAAAAAAAAAGGGGGAGGCTTGCAAGCCGAAGAACACCATCCCAACCGTGAAGCACGGGGGTGGCAGCATCATGTTGTGGGGGTGCTTTGCTGCAGGAGGGACTAGTGCACTTCATAAAATTGATGGCATCATGAGGATGGAAAATTATGTGGCTATATTGAAGCAACATCCCAAGACATCAGTCAGGAAGTTAAAGCTTGGTCGCAAATGGGTCTTCCAAATGGACAATGACCTCAAGCATACTTCCAAAGTTGTGGCAAAATGGCTTAAGGACAACAAAGTCAAGGTATTGGAGTGGCCATCACAAAGCCCTGACCTCAATCCTATAGAAAATTTGTGGGCAGAACTGAAAAAGCGTGTGCGAGCAAGGAGACCTACAAACCTGACTAAGTTACTCTGTCAGGAGGAATGGGCCAAAATTCACCCAACTTGTTGTGGGAAGCTTGTAGAAGGCTACCCGAAACATTTGACCCAAGTTAAACAATTTAAAGGCAATGCTACAAAATACTAATTGAGTGTATGTAAACTTCTGACCCACTGGGAATGTGATGAAAGAAATAAAAGCTGAAATAAATCATTCTCTCTACTATTATTCTGACATTTCACATTCTTAAAATAAAGTGGTGATCCTAACTGACCTAAAATAGGGAATTTTTACTAGGATTAAATGTCAGGAATTGTGAAAAACTGAGTTTAAATGTATTTGGCTATGGTGTATGTAAACTTCCAACTTCAACTGTAGGTAGGCTACATGGAGAAAGTTATTACTTTTTGCAATAAAAGGGATATTGTCATATAATTTAACTGTAATCCAAAGCGTATTACAGTGAGTGAATAGAACTTACTTTTTAGGAATCAGAAAATAATAGGGGTACTCATGGCAGGTTCAGTAATGTTCCTGCTTGTAAAACACACATACAGGCACACACACTTCTGCAGTCACTTAAATATAGATACAACTACCATAAGAAGCCATTTAATCGAATGATATAGCCTACAATAAAATAAACATTTGTCGCTCTGTTGAAATCAAATCAAATGTATTTGTCACATGCTCCGTATACAACAGGTGTAGACCTTACCGTGAAATGCTTACTTACAAGCCCTTAACCAACAATGAAGTTTTAAGAAAAATTAGTGTTAAGTAAAAAAATAAAAGTAACAAATAATTAGAGCAGCAGTAAAATAACAATAGCGAGGCTATATACAGGGGGTACCGGTACAGAGTAAATGTGCGGGGGCACCGGTTAGTCAAGGTAATTGAGGTAATATGTACATGTAGGTAGAGTTAAAGTGACTATGCATAGATAGTAAACAAAGAGTAGCAGCATCGTAAAAGAGTGGGAGGGGGAGGGTGGACAATACAAATAGTCTGGGTAGCATTTTGATTAGCTGTTCAGGATTCTTATCGCTTGGGGTAGGATCTGTTAAGAAGCCTTTTGGACCTTGACTTGGCGCTCCGGTATCGCTTGCCGTGCGGTAGCAGAGAGAACAGTCTATGGCTGGAGTCTTTGACAATTTTTAGGGCCTTCCTCTGACACCGCCTGGTATAGAGGTCCTGGATGGCAGGAAACTTGGCCCCAGTGAGGTACTGGGCCGTACGCACTACCCTCCGCAGTGCCTTGAAGTCGGAGACCGAGCAGTTGCCATACCAGGCAGTGATGCAATCAGTCAGGATGCTCTCGATGGTGCAGCTGTAGAACTTTTTGAGGGTCTGAGGACCCATGCCAAGTCTCCTGAGGGGAATAGGCTTTGACGTGCCCTCTTCATGACTGTCTTGTTGTGTTTGGGCCACGATAGTTTATTGTTGATGTGGACACCAAGGAACTTGAAGCTCTCAACCTGCTCCACTACAGCCCCACTTTAGGGGCGGGAAAACAACTAGTTGGCTGTACAGGCCAGCTTTGCTAATAGGACTACACTTGCAAGTGTGGGACACTTGCGCACTCTACCGGGAGACGAAGGGAATTGCACATGGGAGTTTGGTACGTGACGTCACGCAAACACTCCCTTCGGTTTGGTGGAAGAGTAAAGATGGCGCCCACCCACGTATTGAGATGCTGTCAACGGGGCTTAGCTTGGATACCTGTGATTTTTATCGCCCTAGTCGTATGTTGGTCTTACTATGCGTACGTCGTAGAGCTCTGCATTTGTAAGTATCACAAAAAAATGCTTTTCACTGCGAGTGTCGTTGTCTTATGGTTGATATTTGTGCTAGCTAGCTAACGTTAGCTGGTCACAGGAAGTGAATGGAGCGACTGCTGCTAGATAACAAAGGCTTGGCTAGTTAGCTAGTTTGATCCTGCCAATGTAGCGCTATAGCTAGCCAAATAATCTGTCTCTGTTAGCTACCCGTTAGCGAGCTAGCGAATTAAACTGTTCAATTTTAGCACTTCATTAAAAGCTATCATACATTAGTACAACGATAGCCTACCAACCTCAGTTATCTGTTATTCTGTCGACATCTTGACAGATGTAGAGAACTGTTCACATTATTTTCTACCTGCAACAATGTACCTAAGTAAAAGACGAAGAAGCAAAGATAGAGAATGCTTATTATTCGTTTCAAGTGGGCGTGGCTGCCCTCTCCTTCCTGTGCATTGATGGCCAAGAACTGGACAGGTGAAAGCTTGCCAGGAATGCAAGAAAAATAATGAGCCATTCAACAATGTCCACAGGAATGTGTCTTGTTGTTGCTAGCTGCATACAGTATGTCTGACACCCACAACATACACCAGATGCAAACTTGACATTTATTTTATCTCCTTCCGCCCTGCAGTCACCATCCCCAGCATAGCAGAAAAGAGTAAGTAGTGGCTATTGGATGGGATTGATTTCTACTGTTTGATTGGCTTTTACTGAACACCTGCTATGTTGAAGCCAGGTGTGAATGTGTCTCTGACTCTCTGACTCTGTCTGTGTCTCTTACAGTCATCTACATGGTGTTCTTCCATCTGTCCTTCGTCATGTTTGTGTGGTCCTACTGGAAGACCATCTTCACCAGGCCAGCCAACCCCTCCAAAGAGGTACCCTGCCTTTTTAGATACCTGCCCTGAAACATCCACAATGCTGTAACTCACAGCTCCACTGGATAGATGTCTATGAGTAGATTTATTCCAATGACACAGGTGGATGGACAATGTTGCTAAGGGACTAACCATAATTGAAGTTATTTTCCTGTGTCTGTTTTGTTTATGTCTCCTCTCTCTCTCTCTCTCTCTCTCTCTCTCGCTGCCATCTTTCTCTCCTGTTAGTTCTGCTTGCCTAAGGCAGAGAAGGAGCAGTATGTGAAGGAGGAGAGACCAGAGTCGCAGCAGGAGATCCTGTGGAGGGCTGCTGCTAACCTGCCCCTCTACACACGCACCGGGGCTGGAGGTCTGTCTCTATCTGTCTTTTCTTGTGTATCTATGTTTGTGTGTGAGTCTGTCTGTGCCTCTCTCCCAGTTGATTGATCCAGCCCTGGCCGTTGAGTGTGTAGCTTATCAGTTGGATTGATGTGTTGTGTACAGCGATCCGCTACTGTGACCGGTGTCAGGTGATTAAACCAGACCGCTGCCACCACTGTTCTGCCTGCGACATGTGAGTCTGCTATTTCCTGTCTCCTCTCCTCTCTCTTCGTCTTGCTTTTCCTGTTGAATGGCCTGATTCAGAATGTTAGTTTTTTTCATTCTTCTTTCTCTTCTCTCTTCTTCCATGTATTAGGTGTGTGCTGAAGATGGACCATCATTGCCCCTGGTATGTTGTCTGTTTCCTCACATCCACAGTAGATCATAGTATTCTAATGTTCAGAGGAAGTCTGATCATAACTCAACTTACTTTCTCTCTCTCTCTCTCTCTCTCTCTCAGGGTGAACAACTGTGTGGGATTCTCCAACTACAAGTTCTTTATTCTGTTCCTGTGCTACTCTCTGGTGTACTGTTTGTTCATTGCAGCCACCGTACTGCAGTATTTCATCAAGTTCTGGACAGTGAGTAATGGTCTCACATTCACTGCAGCCTGCATCTGTTCTGGCATCCACTGCTTTGGTCTTGTTATTTCCCACCCACCCATACATTCATTCAGTGCTGCAGATGTTGGTGTGTGTGCGTGCTTTTTCCCACATGTAAGATAGTGTATGAAATGCTACAGTCTGTGTGTGGATGACAGTGGTGTGTGAGTGAGTGTGTGTGTGTTAAATGCTACTATTTGTGTTTGTTGTAACCGCTTGGATTGTCCCACATCCTGCTGCGTAACACCTCACCTCAGCCTCACAGCTGTACTGCTTCACTGTTATGCAGCTTGCTTTCTTTCTTTTGTCCTTCCTCTTCCCACCTTCTGCTCCTTGTTTTCTTAGTTGGCCTCCCTCCCAGCTTTTCACATTTTGCTCTCCCTCTGACCCCCCTCTTTCCCTCACACAGACATTATTATTGTTCTCTGTTCTGTCTACCCCACTCCTCTCCCTCTGTTCATTTCTACCATGTCCTCCTGTCCATGTCATCTCACCAGCCCTGACTCTGCCTGCTCCTCTGTCCTCTTTTAACACACCTCTCTTTCTTCCACCTCGTTTTCTTTCACCCCAGGTGACTCCTATTTGATCCCTGAACCCTTTTCCAACACTTCACCACCTCCCCCTCAATCTCTACCTTTCCCTCCCTCCGTCTGACCTCTTCTTGTGTCTAACAGTCTTGTCTCTGTTTGTACTAAAGCTTTGCCGGAGGAAATCGGCAGAGAACTGCCCCAAGGTAACCCAGCCTCCAGAGCCTTAGTGTAGCTGTTGCAGGGCATGAAGTGCACCTGTGGATGTTATGTGATGGCGTCGTGTGTGTGCTGTGTTTTGTTGTGTTGACATGGTTATCAAAGCACCCCGCCTCTCCCCCTCTCTCTCACCCCCACCCCTCCCTCCATGTGGTTTTTGACATTGACTCTCCCTCTCTCTCTTTTTCTCTTCTCCTCCTCTCCTCCCCAGAATGAGCTGCCAGACACTCACGCCAAATTCCATGTCTTGTTTCTCTTTTTTGTGGCGGCCATGTTCTGCATCAGCATTCTCTCCCTCTTCAGCTACCACCTGTGGCTCGTAGGGAAGAACAGGTCCACCATAGGTAACACACACACAGTCCCACACGCACTCCTTTTTTAAGGGCTCCCAAGTGGCGCAGCGGTCTAAGGCACTGCATCTCAATGCTAGCGACGTCACTACAGACCCTGGTTCGATTCCAGGCTATATCACAACCGGCCGGGATTGGAAGTCCCATAGGGCGGCACACAATTGGCCTAGCGTCGTCCGGGTTTGGCTGGGGTAGGCCGTCATTGTAAATAATAATTTGTTCTTAACTTTACTTGCCAAGTTAAGTAAAGGTTAAAATAGAAATAACTCACGCACAGTCCCTCAACACACACACATACACTCACTCGCTCCTCAGACGCTCACTCACTCACCCTCTCCCCCCCTCTTTCTCTCACTCACCATCTATCTACCTCTACCTCCCCTCTCTCTCCCTCTACCTCCCCTCTCTCTCCCTCTACCTCCCCTCTCTCTCCCTCTCCCTCTACCTCCCCTCTCTCCCTCCCTCAGAGGCGTTCAGGGCTCCAGTGTTCAGGACAGGTTCTGATAAGAACGGTTTCTCTCTGGGCTTTGGGAAGAACATCGCCCAGGTGTTTGGAGACGAGAAGAAGTTCTGGCTGCTACCCATCTTCACCAGGTTAGTGTGAGGGATGTCTCTAACCCAGAGTTCCAGTCTCTAACCCAGAGTTTCTCTTATCTTCTTTCTCCTCTCTCACTGTGTGATGTGATACTGTGTGTTGTGATACTGTGTGATGTGATACTGTGTGATGTGATACTGTGTGTTGTGATACTGTGTGTTGTGATACTGTGTGTTGTGATACTGTGTGTTGTGATACTGTGTGTTGTGATACTGTGTGTTGTGATACTGTGTGATGTGATACTGTGTGTTGTGATACTGTGTGTTGTGATACTGTGTGTTGTGATACTGTGTGTTGTGATACTGTGTGATGTGATACTGTGTGATGTGATACTGTGTGTTGTGATACTGTGTGATGTGATACTGTGTGTTGTGATACTGTGTGATGTGATGTGATACTGTGTGATGTGATGTGATACTGTGTGTTGTGATACTGTGTGATGTGATACTGAGTGATGTGTTGTGATACTGTGTGTTGTGATACTGTGTGTTGTGATACTGTGTGTTGTGATACTGTGTGATGTGATACTGTGTGATGTGATACTGAGTGATGTGTTGTGATACTGTGTGATGTGGTACTGTGTGATGTGGTACTGTGTGTTGTGATACTGTGTGATGTGATACTGTGTGATGTGATACTGAGTGATGTGTTGTGATACTGTGTGATGTGGTACTGTGTGATGTGATACTGTGTGATGTGGTACTGTGTGATGTGATACTGTGTGATGTGATACTGTGTGATGTGATACTGAGTGATGTGGTACTGTGTGATGTGATACTGTGTGATGTGATACTGTGTGATGTGATACTGTGTGATGTGATACTGAGTGATGTGATACTGTGTGATGTGATACTGAGTGATGTGATACTGAGTGATGTGGTACTGTGTGTTGTGATACTGTGTGATGTGATACTGAGTGATGTGTTGTGATACAGTCAGGGTGATGGACTGACGTTCCCATCACGGCTTGTCAACATTGACCCAGAACAGCCCACAGTCAGCTTGCAGCCAGAGGCCAATAAAAGGTAATAAAATATGATCAATAGGTCAATCAATGCCAACAAACATTGATATATAATCTAAACATGTTTGGTAATGCATTATCAATCGGATGTTTTTAAATGGATTATCTTCTTCCCAGTATTGAAGACGTTCCGGCCAGTCCTCTCAGCGAGTCTCAGAACCATCTCCTTGGCAACGAGCAGCATGCCAACAACGTCACAGAACACCTGGAGAATGACAGTAGGTATCCGCTCACAATTGGTCTGTAGGTTCTGCTCTGAATGGTATTGATGGTAGCTAATGGATAGTTTTGGTCATAAAGACCTCTGACCTGTGTGTTACAGCTGGGAGTGAGACCATCACAATCATCATGGAGAGGGAGTCATAACAAGGTGAGCCAACCAGAGTTCTGCCCCTGACTACATCTGTCTTCTATGAGGCTAGAATAAATCAACTAAATGTATCTCTCTGTCTCTCTCTTCTCAGGAGAAGAAACCAGCCATCTAATATGATGCCTTAAGTATACCACCGTTTTATTTTTATTTTTTGGCACCATGGAAACAGTCTCCCAACGCGTCCCTGTAGTTCCGAAAATGTCACACTCAGCATAACCATGGAAACGGACTCCTTTCACGCATCACCATAGATATAGCCTCGTCTTTTAATCATCAGAAAGTTACACACACACACAACTATTTATGCAGTTGCACAGAAGAACCACGCACAGCCTACTGTAAACATATATTTTTATTTTAGTTGACTGTGACCCGATTGTCCACCCAGGACTGTTAATGGATCTCAGCATCACTTGATGATGGCAGGAATAGTAATCAGTCTTCACACTTCAGAATGGAGAATGCCTGTGCCAAAAGCTGACAGACTGGGTGTTAAATGGACCAGGGCTGAGGAAGGACCTGGACTGGGGGAAGACTAAATCTGAGCTGGGAAGTACTGGGACATAATCATTTTGTACAGATTTTTCACCCAACGTTTATAAAACGGATGCTATGAAGCTGGAAGATATCACCAAGACTGATAAAACTACATGGAAGAAACCAAATTTTGTTTACAAATAATTTAGGGGTGTTTGGTTTGTACCATTGATGGATGTTACAAGGGGTGCCTAAAAGACAACCTGGACTATACAAAGAAGACCCATTGGAGGGGATGCTGGACTAAACCAATTTTAAAGTGAAATGGGGGGTCTCCAACTGGGTTTTGATCATGTCATCACACAACATGGCGCATTTGCACTCTCAAGATTAAGTTTTAATTTCCATCATGTGCTGCATTCTTCATGTCCAAAAACAGATTAAGAAAGCTGTGTCCTTGAGTGGGTGGGTGGGTGGGTGGGTGTGTGTGTGTGTGTGTGTGTGTAGTCAGATTTGTGAAGAGAGGGAAAGAGGGAGTGCCTGCATGGGTGTGGTATGTAGGCAGATTTGTTAGGACAGAGAGAGAGAGAGAGAGGGTGTGTGTGCGTGCGTGCAGGCAGGTGCTTGCTGTAACTAACAGCCTAGAAGGATCAGCTTCAGATGTTAGTTGATGGATGGATTGATAGTTTGGTTTACATTCATTCACAAGCTGCTGAAGGGTATGTTAAGTGAGAGTATACAGTATAGCCTCAAGCTCCTCCTCAACAAGTTCTAGCTCATGGTCAAGTTATTACACGTCGATCAATGATTATTTTAACGCATCAGAGACTACAACCTTGAACATCCCCTTTTACGAAGGCTGTGTCTGAAATTACACCCTATTTCTCCATATAGTGTACTTTTGACCAGAGCCACGTAGGGTTTGTGGTTAAACTTGTGTGTTATATGGGGAATAGGCTGTGATTTGAGATCAGCCCGAGGTCACCATTCATTGCCAAATAAAGGGCTGACCATCAGCTGCTCTGACCTCTGAACTGGGAGTGTTTACAACACCTGATGCCATAGAATTAGAATCATAGACCATTGAATGGGAATGTCCATTTTAGTATTCTAGTCATTCTAGTTCTATGCTTGATACATCTCTGCTCTCACGTCATTGGCCTGTGTCATGGAAACCAAATTAAATTGCTTATCGTTGTGACTTGATGTTTTTAAGGTTTACCCATATGTGCCCAGTGCCTACCTGTTGAGGTTTGGCCACCCTGCAGTACTCTCAGCTGTCTAGCGACCTTCTGTTGTACAGTACTTGTTGTTCCTCCAAAACGAGGTGCCTCACAGTTTAGGTCTAAAGTGGACCAGTATGTTTCATATGCAGTAAGATTCCCTGTGATGTGAAAGTGTTCGGGGCTCAGTTTGTGTGAACTGTGAGGTGGTGGTGTAGTGTGTCCATGTGTCAAAACAGCTGTGATTGGAAGGTGTCAGAGACGGGGGTGGACAGAATCTGCGGGGGGGGGGGGGGCATATTTTCCTCAACTGGTTTTAGATAAATGGAAAAGCGTTTCAAAACTTTACAGTTTTATCCTCAGTTGAAGTCAAACGTGAAGACAACCGTTATAAAGGTATTGATATAGGACATCCCCCGTAGATTCCTCCTGGCCATAGCAATGTACAAGTTTACAGACCAGAGGTGTGGGGTATGTTAGTAGTAGGCCTAGGGGTGTGTGTCATTGCGTATTGTGGTTTAAGTTCTGAATGTAATAAAGAAGCATAATGATGATATTTTATACAGTTATGGAACCCCTACCTCTAGGTTCTTGTGTAATTCTGGAACGATTGGACAGGTATAAGCAATATGGTGAAAAGCTACCACCATATTGCTTATACCTCTCCAGTCCTTTTGCATCTCGACAAGTGCTCTTGGTTGAAGGGCAAGGGATCCAATTTGGAATGAGGCCTTTGAGTGTGTGGCCTTTTGAACCTCCTCTAGTTGTTCTTTCATTCTAGTTTGAACTCCTGACCCTGGCGACGGTCATTGTTTGTTTAGCTCCTCCCTCATAAGCCAATGAACCCGAGACAGGATTATTTCACTCAGAATGGTGACCTTGGTTATACTGAGGTCAGGTTGCTACCGGCCAAGGTTTATAAATTCACTCTGCTGGATCTCTGAATAGTTATCCCTGTGTTCTACACATTGTGTTCTAGAACCCATAATTAAAATGCAGTTTCTTTTCATATGGCCACTCTTTTTTCTACCTAATAGATTTACTTACAGCTACACTCTGAACTACTTGACCCAGAGACTAAGAGCTAGTTGTTTGACTTTAATTGGAGTGCTCTGTTTTAATTCTGGGAGAATACACTTCATTAAACATACGTGGCCTTTACATTAGATTTTGATCCAAGTCTGTGTAAATAACATGTGGCTAATGCTCAGCATGGAGCTCAGCTGTAAATGTGTTTATGGGGATAGATGGGAGGTTGTGGTGTTAAAACAGCCATATTATTTATACAACTAGATCCATTTAGTTTGACCCTACAAGACTCCATCAACCGTTCCCGCCATTATACCTGAATCCACAATAGTGACTCCTGTCAAAACGGAGGAAGATTCAGATCATTCTTGTCATATTTTAGGGCGGATGATTTGACTAACCCACACCCATGTGTCTTCTGCATGTACAGTGCAGATGTATTTGTACTCTGCTTATTGCAAGCTTTGATCTATACTTTTTTTCAATGTCATGTTTTACAAAGTGTACTGTGTGTAATATATATATATATTGATAATGTAAAAAAAAAAAGGTGTCAGCCTATCTATTTTTCTTGTCTGATTTTAATTTTTCCTGTTCCTATTTTGTGAATGAAGTACATGCCTCTATTAACGTGAAAAAAATAACAATAAATGTTTTTTAAAACCTCTAGGCTGACTCCATTCTCTTCTGGAAAGTATTCAGACCCTTTTCTACATTTTACTTCACAGCCTTATTCTAAAATAAGTTAACAATTTTTCCCCCCTCATCAATTTACACTCAATACCTGGTAATGTCAATGTGAAAACAAGTTTGTATAATTTTTTGCACATAAATAAAAAAACAAATACCTTATTTACATAAGGATTCAGACCCTTTGCTATGAGACTCAATATTGAGCTCATCTGCATCCTGTTTCCAATGATCATCCTTGAGATGTTTCTACAACTAGATTGGAGTCCACCTGTGGTAAATTCAATTGCTTGGACATGATTTGGAAAGGCACACACCTGTCTATATAAGGTCCCACAGTTGACTGCATGTCAGAGCAAAAACCAAGCCATGAGGTTGAAGGAATTGGCCGTAGAGCTCTGAGACAGGATTGTCTCGAGGCACAGATCTGGGGAAGGGTACCAAAAAATATCTGCAGCAATTGAAGTCCTCAATCATTCTTAAATGGAAAATGTTTGGAACCCCCAAGACTCTTCCTAGAGTTGGCCACCCGGCCAAACTGAGCAATCGGGGGAGAAGGCCTTGGTCAAGGAGGTGACCCAATGGTCACTCTGACAAAGTTCTAGAGTTTCTCTGTGGAGATGAGAGAACCTTCCAGAAGGACAACAATCCCTGCAGCATTCCACCAATCAGGCCTTTATGGTAGAGTGGCCAGACTGAAGCCACTCCTCAGTAAAAGACACATGACAGCCTGCCTGGAGTTTGCCAAAAGGCATGTAAAGGACGCTCAGACCATGAAAAACAAGATTATCTGGTCTGATGAAACCAAGATTGAACTCTTTGGCCTGAATGCCAAGCGTCACGTCTGGAGGAAACCTGCCACCATCCCTACGGTGAAGCATGGCGTTGGCATTATCATGCTATGGGGATGTTTTTCAGTGTCAGAGACTGGGAGACTAGTCAGGATCGAGGCAAAGATGAACGGAGCCCGGACTTGAACCCGATCGAACATCTATGGCGAGACCTGAAAATAGCTGTGCAGCGAAGCTCCCTATCCAACCTGACAGAGCTTGAGAGGATCTTCAGAGAAGAATGGGAGAAACCCCCCAAATACAGGTGTGCCAAGCTTGTAGTGTCATAGCCAAGAAGACTCGAGGCTGTAATCGCTGCCAAAGGTGCTTCATCAAAGTACTGAGTAAAGGGTCTGAATACTTATGTAAAATCTTGACCTGTTTTTGCTTTGTCATTATTGTGTGTAGATTGATGAAGGAAAACTTTTTTTAAATACATTTTAGAATAAGGCTGTAATGTGGAGAAAGTCAAAGGGTCTGAATACACTGTAACATGGCAAAGTAGTCATTTTCTTTTACAGCACGTAATTCACATACTACTAGAAAACTGCACATAGCAGTTTTCTGGTGCTCTAGAGTTTTTTAACACTGCTCTAAAGACATTGGAATTCTCTGGTACTTTTGTATACTTTAGCCAGTAGTTCTGAAAGCAACACTCACGAGCCAAAAGTGGTCCCCAAAAATTGCCTAAATTACATATGTGCACCACGTCATTGCTCTCTTTCTCTCGCTCTGTTGTGTGTGCATCATGTGCATCTTGCTAGCTGTCACTCATATGGCGAGGGGCCGAAGTTCATTGGTTGACCTCAAATTGCTAGGGGGCTGGCCCACGTGGGGGGGAAATGGCACAGCACAGCTTCCGGAAAAGTTGCTTTCAAACTAGGGATTTAATGGCTAATTGAGGTATTTCTTTCCATCGATTATGCATGTATGAACTACACATTGACATATCCAGCCCAAAGCGGGAGGATTCAAAAATACTTAGTAGTTGCCAAAGTTCTGGAGCACATCTTTAAGAGTGAAAGGTAGACAGGAGTCAGTCTTGGTATTGCAACATTAGTTAGTCACTCACACACACGCACATAATCATTCTAATTTCATCATAATCTGCAAGAACACACACACACTTCCGATGGGACCCATCCCAGGTTAGTCAGAGCAGTGCCACTGATCATCTTTATCATGATCCTCATCATCCTCTCTCCAGACCTCTAACACTGTTGTACTGGATTGCCACCGTGTTACTTGCTTGATGATGTTAAATGCCCAGTGCAGTCAAAGAAAAGATTATCCTGTGTTTTATATATTTCCACACTATAAGGTTGGAATAATACTTTGAAAATGATTATAATTCCCTTTTAGCGTAAGAGCTGTTTGTAAAGAGTTTTGGCCTGCCTGAGTTTGGCCTGCCTGTTGCCATCACCAGGGGGTAAATTAGTTAATGCACCAATAAGAAAGACTTCCAAACCTCTCTGCTAAAAACAGCTGGTTTTAAGTTTCCCCCTCCCTACTTAGACCACTCCCAAGCAATCCTAGCACAATTCTTGCTTGAGAAATTGCTCTTTGCTAAGAAGATATTAATATAGGTTCAGAACCTTTGTACAATAGCACAGTTAAAAATATATGGCAAATAGAAATCAAACTGGATGGACATCAGAAATAGATGGTGGAGGTTAGAGGTGGAGGCCTGGACTAAAATCAGACAAAATAGAACTATTGTAAAATAAATGGTGTCTGTAAAATGTATATAGCAGTGGTTTCCAAACTTTTTATAGTCCTGTACCCCTTCAAACATTCAACCTCCAGCTGCGTACCCCCTCTAGCACCAGGGTCAGCCCACACTCAAATGTTGTTTTTCGCCATCATTGTAAGCCTGCCACACACACATTATATGATACATTTATTAAACTTCAGAATGAGTGTGAGTTTTTGTCACAACCTGGCTCGTGGGAAGTGACAAAGAGCTCTTATAAGACCAGGGCACAAATAATAATATAATAATAATCAATAATTTTGCTCTTTATTTAGCCATCTTACATATAAAAACTTTTCTTAATCGAACATGGTTAATAACTCACCACGGGTTAATGAGAAGGGTGTGCTTGAAAGGATGCACATAACTGCAATGTTGGGTTGTATTGGAGAGAGTCCCAGTCTTAAATCATGTTCCACACACGGTCTGTGCCTGTATTTAGTTTTCATGGTAGTGAGGGCCGAGAATCCACTCTCACATAGGTATCTGGTTGCAAAGGGCATCAGTGTCTTAACAGCACGATTTGCCAAGGCAGGATACTCTGAGCGCAGCCCAATCTAGAAATCTGGCAATGGCTTCTGATTAAATAAAATTTCCACAGAACTGCTTGTTGCAATTTCAATGAGTTCAGATATCGGTAAGTGGACTGGAGGCAGGGCATGAAAGGGATAACGAATCCAATTGTTTGTGTCATTCAGTTCGGGAAAGTATCTGCGTAATTGCACACCCAACTCACTCAAGTGTTTCGCTATATCACATTTGACATTGTCTGTAAGCTTGAGTTCATTTGCACACAAAAAATCATACAATGGTGGAAAGACCTGTGTGTTGTCCTTGTTAATGCAGACAGAGAAGTGCTCCAACTTCTTAATCATAGCCTCAATTTTTTCCCGCACATTGAATATAGTGGCGGAGAGTTGCTGTAATCCTAGATTCAGATCATTCAGGCAAGAAAAAACATCACCCAGATAGGCCAGTCATGTGAGAAACTCATCATCATGCAAGCGGTCAGACAAGTGAAAAATTATGTTCAGTAAAAACTTTAAGCTCGTCTCTCAATAAAAAAACGTGTCAATACTTTCCCCCTTGATAACTAGCACACTTCTGAATGTTGTAAAACCGTTACATGGTCGCTGCCCATATCATTGCATAGTGCAGAATGTTTATGATCACTGTGTTTGATGTAAAGTTACAAGATGACATGTTGTCATACCCTGGGTTATTCTGAAGAACATTTGCCACAGCACACGCACCTGAATGCACTCATGAATCCTTTCTATGAGCACCAACATTTCAATCTGTTTCTCTGAATTGCCTTGGAAAAGTAGCAGTGCATGGGTAAAATCCCTGGGGAAGCCAAGCCAGGAAAAAAAGCCATATTACAACCTATGTGTTGTAATAATTGCGCTTGCTCTATAACCTGTTGCTTGATATTTAAAACAATTAAATAAATGTAACCTTTATTTAACTATCCCTTGCAACCATGATATATAGACCTAAGGCCGAAACAATAAGAAGACACAGTGGCAGAATAAATTCAACCAGACCTTTGTTTCAATACAAAATTGGAAAGCAACATCTGTCCGATGAAGTCCACAAACAAAAAAACAGTTACATGACCTACTACAGCAAGGTCAAGCAAGTTAATGTTTCCGACTGTCAGAAACCGTCTCAAGGAAGCTCAAGTCTGTGTGCTCGTCATCCTCACCAGGGTCTTGACCTGATTGCAGTTCGGCTTCGTAACCGACTGATAAGAGAATTATCTAATAAAGGTAAATGAATCAATAAACCATGATGAATTATTAGTCATACAGCATGGTTAATGAATAATCAATGTAGTGATCGATTGGTCTGATTAGTTCCAATAAAGTCCAGGAACCACTGGGGAGGGAAAGAAATGTGTGTGTATGCAATTAGTATAGAGAGCTACAGAAACAGATGGTAAAGGGGGTAAACTTTAAAGAGTTCCTAACCTTGAAGGAAAGGAACAGGCTGAGCTAGAATGTGATAAACAGCGTGAGAAGTCAATGGGGGTTGCAGGTCACCAACAGTTTGTGTGTAAATGCATGTGCGTAAGTAAGCAAGAACTATAAAATGACTGTTTTGTTATCCTGACCTCAGAACGTTCTCATGAATAAAGCTACAGAAACCTTTTGCAGAAAGCTGAGTCCTTGCCTAATTATTTTAACCCATTGTCTTACAAACCTTGGGCATTAGTCAAGGCGAATTGATTATTGATTGTTATCATCAAGATATAAAATTCCTTTAACACCAACTTCAGTGGGTAATGCTCACCTTTGATGGCCACTGGCACACTGGAGAGGTGTGCTCTTCACGGATGAATCCCGGTTTCAACGTTACCGGGCAGATGGCGTCGTGTGGGTGAGCAGTTTGCTGATGTCAACGTTGTGAACAGAGTGCCCCATGGTGGCGATGGGGTTATGTATGGGCAGGCATAAGCTACGGACAATGACCACAATTGCAATTCATTGATGGCAATTTGAATGCATAGAGATACCGTGACAAGATCCTGAGGCCCGTTGTCGTGCCCTTCATCCGCCGCCATCACCTCATGTTTCAGCATGATAATGCACAGCCCTATGTTGCAAGGATCTGTACACAATTCCTGGAAGATGAAAATGTCCCAGTTATTCCATGGCCTACATACTCACCAGACATGTCACCCATTGAGCCTGTTTGGGATGCTCTGGATCGTTGTGTACGACAGCGTGTTCTAATTCCCGCCAATATCCAGCAACTTCGCACAGCCATTAAAGAGGAGTGGGAAAACATTACACAGGCCACAATCAACAGCTTGATCAACTCTATGCGAAGGAGATGTGTCGCGCTGCGTGAGGCAAATGGTGGTCACACTGACTGACTGGCATCTGTGACCAACAGATGCATATCTGTATTCCCAGTCATGTAAAATACATAGATTAGGGCCTAATGAATTTATTTAAATTGACTGATTTCCTTATAAACTGTAACTCAGTAAAATCTTTGAAATTGTTGCATGTTGCGTTTATATTTTTGTTCAGTGTAGCTACATATTGAATATCCATCCTCTCAAGCCAGGAGCACAATGCGTGAATTTATGGTTCGATCAGAATCGACGTTATATTCATTGGCCAGTACAGAGAATTAAGTAAAACCACAAGTCCAAATCCTTGTCTCCATCTATTGCTAATTTAGGAAAAGGACAATTTTAGCTAGCTAGCTAGCCACCGGGGGACAACAACACAATGTTGCTTTTTCTGTAAATGACTTTTGGCTTGTGATTGGTGTGAAGCCAAATCCAAACTGGCTTCCCTTGACACTTTATTTTGGTGTGCCAGGACCATTCACAGTTGAGCTCACTCAGTTTAGCTCAACGCTGATTTTCTATTATTTGAATTAAAAATGATCAAATGCTTGCTGGCTTCCTTTGCATTCAATGCTACGTGCGGCAACAGTGTCATACTCTTTTTGTCCAGACAGCCTCAGATCGATGGCCTGCACATACAGAGACAGCCTCTTACCAACTGAAGGAAAATGATGAAACACAGAGAAACGAAAGATTCATAATTGTATTTTTTTCTTGGTAAATCTTTTGGGGAAGCCTGCCTTCCCTTGGCATCCATGCTTGTGAAAGCCTGACTGTAAGGGCTGTCGTGAGAGAGAGTAGACCAAGGTGCAGCGGAGTTAGTGTTCATCATAGAATATTTAATCACAGAAAGAACACTATACAAACAAAACAAGAAAACTGACAGCCAAACAGTCCTGTCAGGTGCAAACACTAACAGAAACAATTACCCACAAAACCCAAAGGAAAAACATGCTCCTTATGTGTGACTCCCAATCAGCAACAACGAGCTTCAGCTGTGCCTGATTGGGAGCCACACACGGCCCAAAACAAAGAAATACAAAAACATAGAAAAAGGAACATAGAACGCCCACCCAATGTAACACCCTGGCCTAACCAAAATAAAGAACAAAAACCCCTCTCTATGGCCAGGGCGTTACAGTACCCCCCCCCCCCCCTCCCCAAGGTGCGGACTCCGGCCGCAAAACCTGACACTGAAGGGGAGGGTCCGGGTGGGCCTTCTTACGGCGGCGGCTCAGGTGCGGGACGTGGCCTCTGTTCCACCCTTGGCGTCGCCCTCTTAGGTGGCGCACCTGGCCGCGCCGAAGGTCTGGTGGGCAACCCTGACTGCGCCCGGCTGGCGGGCGGCGATGGCTGCGCCCGGCTGGCGGCGATGGCTGCACCCGGCTGGCGGGCGACCCTGGTTGCGCCCGGCTGGCGGGCGTCCCTGGCGGCTCCGGCGGCAATGACCCAGGATTTACCAGGCTGGGGAGATATGAAGGAGGCCTGGCCCTGGGCGCAGGCACAGGACTCACCAGTCTGGCGGGCGGCTCTGGCGGCTCCGGCGGCTCCGGGTTGGCGGGCGGCTCTGGCGGCTATGGCCCAGGATTCACCAGGCTGGGGAGACATGAAGGAGGCCTGGCCCTGGGCACAGGCACAGGACTCACCAGGCTGGGGAGACATGAAAGAGGCCTGGCCCTAGGCGTAGGCACAGGACTCACCGGGCTGGCGGGCGGCTCTGACTGCTCTGGACAGGCGGGCGGCTCTGGCGGCTCTGGACAGGCGGGCGGCTCTGGCGGCTCCGGACAGGCGGGCGGCTCTGGCGGCTCCGGACCGGCGGGCAGCTCTGGCGGCTCCGGACAGGCGGGCGGCTCTGGCGGCTCCTGACTGGCGGGCGGCTCTGGCGGCTCCTGACTGGCAGGCGACTCTGGCGGCTCCTGACTGGCGGGCGGCTCTGGTGGCTCCTGACTGGCGGGCGGCTCTGGCGGCTCCTGACTGGCGGGCAGCTCTGGTGGCTCTTGACTGGCGGGCAGCTCTGGCGGCTCTGGACTGGCGAGCAGCTCTGGCGGCTCCGGACTGGCGAGACCCACTGGAGGCCTAGTCCTGGAAGGTGGCACAGGACGGACCAGGATGGGGAGACCCACTGGAGTCCTAGTCCTGGGAGGAGGAACAGGACGGACCAGGATGGGGAGACCCACTGGAGGCCTAGTCCTGAGAGGTGGCACAGGACGGACCAGGATGGGGAGACCCACTGGAGACCTGGTCCGTGGAGCAGGCACAGGACTGACCAGGATGGGGAGACCCACTGGAGGCCTGGTCTGAGGAGGAGGCACAGGATAAACCGGGCTGTGGGGGAGCACTGGAGTTCTGGTACGGACGCTCTTTACCCACACTCCAGGCTGAATGCCCACTTTGGCCCGGCACGGGCGGAGAGCAGGCATTGGGCGAACTGGACCCTCCCAGCGCTCTGGAGACACAGTGCGCAACACCGGCGCAGGATAACCTGGACATAGGAGGCGCACTGGAAACCAGACGCGCTGAGCTGGCACCATCCGCCCTGGCTCGATGCCTGCACTCGCATGGCACTTGCGGGGGGCTGGTATGTAGTGCACCGGGCTTTGAACGCGCACTGGGGACACCGTGCACTCCACAGCATAACACGGTGTCTTACCAGTACCACGCTGCTTCCGGTAAGCACGGGGAATTGGCTCAGGCCTACCGCCTGACTCCGCCAATCTCCCCGTGTGCCCCCCCCAATTTTTTGGGGGGGGCTGCCTCCCGTGTCCGTTGCGCCCCCTTTCCTCATACCAGCGCCTCTCAGCTCTCGCCGCCTCGATCTCCCACTGCGGGCGGCGATAATCCCCAGCTTGAGCCCATGGTCCTTTCCCATCCAGGATTTCCTCCAAAGTCCACGACTCCAGATAGCTTTTCTCCTGGTGCCTCTCCTTGTGCTGCTCCTTCCTCCGCTGCTTGGTCCGTTGTTGGTGGGTAATTCTGTAACGGCCGTCATCAGAATTAGACCAAGGTGCAGCAGAGGATGTGTTCATCATTAGAATTTTTATTCCAAAAACAAGAGAACACTACAAAAATGAACAAAAACGACAGCAAACAGTCCTGTTAGGGAAATACTCAAAACAGAAACAATTACCCACAAAACCCAAAGGAAAAACATGCTCCTTATGTGTGACTCCCAATCAGCAACAACGAGCTTCAGCTGTGCCTGATTGGGAGCCACACACGGCCCAAAACAAAGAAATACAAAAACATAGAAAAAGGAACATAGAACGCCCACCCAATGTAACACCCTGGCCTAACCAAAATAAAGAACAAAAACCCCTCTCTATGGCCAGGGTGTTACAGTAGGCCAATTCCATGAGTGTAAAGGGTTAACATCGCCATGGTTATGCCAGCTCAGGTGGGAGATAGACAGTGGAATAACATTTGTAACTGTCTGATTGTGAGTGGGGAAGAAGTGATGAAGAAGGATTGGTTTCTTGAAGTACATATGCCACGGGCATTGGCAAAGTTTCCTCTCCAGTAACGAGTGATACTGGAGAGGAATTATTTTATAAAAAAATTATCAAGGGAAGCCAAATGCTTGCTGGCTTCCTTTGCATTCAATGCTACGTGCGGCAGCAGTGTCATAGTCCTTTTGACCAGACAGCCTCAGATCGATGGCCTGCACATACAGAGACAGCCTCTTACCAACTGAAGGTTGTAATGCAACAAAATAGGAAAAACGCCAAGAGGGGTGAATATTTTTGCAAGGCACTGTAAAATCAACAATGTAATGTTTGGATTCAGTCTTGTGTCAGGTGTTGTGTATTCACCTTTGGTCTAATAATTTGGTCTAATCATTTTCCCTTTAAATGCACATAAAATCAACAGTGTAATGTTTGTACATAATGTTTCTGTCACAGTCTCTGATGACCTAAAGGAGCTTCAGATATCAGGACAGCGATTACTCACCTCGTACTGGAAGGATTTACTTCAGATACCCGACAAGGCCCAAATCCCCATGATTTGCATGACAAAGAGACAGAGATATCGGGGATGTACGTCGGGGTGCCTTGTAAGGATCCGACGGCGAGTGGGTAATCTGCATCTACCATCAGTCCTACTAGCCAACGTACAATCATTGGATAACAAAATAGACGAGCTACGATCAAGAATATCCTACCAACGAGACATTAAAAACAGTAATATTGTCTGTTTCAAAGAGTCGTGGCTAAACGACGACATGAATAACAAACAGCTGGCGGGGTATATGCTGCTTCGGCAAAATAGAAAAGACGCCTCCGGTAAGACAAGGGGTGGCGGTCTGTGTATATTTTTAAACAACAGCTGGTGCACGAAATCTAATATTAAGGAAGTCTCAAGGTTTTGCTTGCCTGAGGTACAGTATCTCATGATAAGCTGTAGACCACACTATTTATCAAGAGGGTTTTCATCTATATTTTTTGTAGCTGTCTATTTACCTCCACAAACCGATGCTGGCACTAAGATCGCACTCAATTAACTTTATAAGGCCATAAGAAAACAGGAACATTCTCATCCAGAGGCTGCGCTCCTAGTGGCCGGGGACTTTAATGCAGGGAACTTAAATCCATTTTACCTCATTTCTACCAGCATGTTAAATGTGCAACCAGAGGTAAACTCTAGACCACCTTTAATCCACACACAGAGACGCGTACAAAGCTCTCCCTCGCCCTCCATTTGGCAAATCTGGCCATAATTCTATCCTCCTGATTCCTGCTTACAAACAAAAACTAAAGCAGGAAGCACCAGTGACTCGGTCAATAAAGAATTGGTCAGATGACACAGATGCTAAGCTACAGGACTGTTTTGCTAGCCCAGACTGGAATATGTTCCGGGATTCTTCCGATGGCATTGAGGAGTACACCACATCAGTCACTGGCTTTATCAATAAGTGCATCGCTGATGTCATCCTCAGAGTGACTGTACGTACATACCCCAACCAGAAGCCATGGATTCCAGGCAACATCCGCACTGAGCTAAAGGGTAGAGCTGCCGCTTTCAAGGAGCGGGACTCTAACCCAGATGCTTATAAGAAATCCCGCTATGCCCTCCGACGTACCATCAAACAGGCAAAGCATCAATAGAGGATTAAGATTGAATCGTACTACACCGGCTCCGACACTCGTCTTATGTGGTAGGGCTTGCAAACTATTACAGACTACAAAGGGAAGCACAGCCACGAGCTGCCCAGTGACACAAGCCTACCAGACGAGCTAAATCACTTCTATGCTCGCTTCGAGGAAAGCAACACTGAAGCATGCATGAGAGCATCAGCTGTTCCAGATGACTGTGTGATCGCGCGCACCGTAGCCGATGTGAGTAAGACCTTTAAACAGGTCAAAAGATCGCATGGCCAGATGGATTACCAGGACGTGTACTCCAAGAATGCACTGACCAACTAGCAAGTGTCTTCACTGACATTTTCAACATGTCCCTGAGTCTGTAATACCAACATGTTTCAAGCAGACCACCATTGTCCCTGTGCCCAAGAACACTAAGGTAACCTGCCTAAATGACACCGACCCATAGCACTCACGTCTGTAGCCATGAAGTGTTTTGAAAGGCTGGTCTTGGCTCACATCAACACCATTATCCCAGAAACCCTAGACCCACTCCAATTTGCATACCGCCCCAACAGATCCACAGATGATACAATCTCTATTGCACTCCACACTTCCCTTTCCCACCTGGACAAAAGGAACACCTACATGAGAATGCTATTCATTGACTACAGCTCAGCGTTCAACACCATAGTACCCTCAAAGCTCATCACTAAGCTAAGCTAACACCTCCCTCTGCAACTGGATCCTGGACTTCCTGATGGGCTGCCCCCAGGTGGTAAGGGTAGGCAACAACACATCTGCCATGCTGATCCTCAACACCGGGGCCCCTCAGGGGTGCGTGCTCAGTTCCCTCCTGTACTCCCTGTTCACTCATGACTGCATGGCCAGGCATGACTCCAACACCATCATTAAGTTTTCCGACGACACAACAGTGGTAGGCCTGATCACCGATAACGATAAGACAGCCTATAGGGAGGAGGTCAGAGACCTGGCCATGTGGTGCCAGGATAACAACCTCTCCCTCAACATGATCAAGACTAAGGAGATGATGTTGGACTACAGGAAAAGGAGGACCAAGCACGCCCCCATTCTCATCAACAGGGCTGTATTGGAGCAGGTTGAGAGCTTCAAGTTCCTTGATGTCCACATCATCAAGAAACTAACATGGTCCAAACACACCAAGACAGTGTTGAAGGGCACGACAAGCCTATTCCCCCTCAGGAGACTGAAAAGATTTTGCATGGGTCCTCAGATCCTCAAAATGTTGAGAGCATCGTTGAGAGCATCCTGACTGGTTGCATCACGGCCTGGAATGGCAACTGCTCGGCCTCCGACCGCAAGGCACTACAGAGGGTACTGCATATGTCCCAGTACATCACTGGGGCCAAGCTTCATGCCATGCAGGACCTCTGTACCAGGCGGTGTCAGAGGAAGGCCCTAAAAATTGTCAAAGACTCCAGCCACCCCAGTCATAGACTGTTCCCTCTGCTACCGCACAGCAAGCGGTACCGGATTGCCAAGTCTAGGTCCAAAAGGCTTCTTAACAGCTTCTACCCCAAGCGATAAGAATCCTGAACAGCTAATCAAATGGCTTCCCAGACTACTTGCATTGTCCACCCTCCCCCCATTATTTTATGATGCTGCTACGCTCTGTTTATTATCTATGCATAGTCACTTTAACTCTACCTACACGTACATATTACCTCAATTACCTCGACTAACCTGTGCCCCCGCACATTGACTTTGTACCGGTACCCCCAGTATATAGCCTCGCTACTGTTATTTTACTGCTGCTCTTTAATTATTTGTTATTTTTTACTTATCTATTTTTTACTTAACACTTATTTTTCTTAAAACTGCATTGTTGGTTAAGGGCTTGTAAGTAAGCATTTCACTGTAAGGTCTACACCTTTTGTTTTTGGCGCATGTGGCAAATACAATTTGATTTGATTTGATATAATATGGGCACGTGTAAAGACATGAGTATTGTGTGTGTGAGTGTGCATGTCTGCGTTTGTCTGTACTCTCGGGTGAATAGCCTCTGTGCTGTTGATCTGACACACAGTGCTTCTGAAGACAGCAAACACCATTCAGTTCAACACCAGACCCACTGGAAACCCCACAAGGCCACTGTAACCACCCTGTAATGTTGCATCACACACAGACAAACGCAAGCTGACACAATGCTACCTGGGGCGGCAGGTAGCCTAGTGGTTAGAGTGTAGGGCCAGTAACTGAAAGATTGCTAGATCAAATCCCTGACCCAAGTGGGTCTGGGCCAGATAAGGTGTTCCACGGGTGTGTGTGATCACCAGTCTTGGACACACATCTGTCTAGAGGGGGATTCTGGTGTCATTCAGGTGCACATACCCTAAATTGGGCCTGACCAGACCAGCGTGGGCTAGGGTATGCATCCTTGCGCGTAAATCTTTAAGTATTTGCACTTGCAGCTCAGAGATCCCAGATTTAGGAAAGAAAGCAAGAAAGACAGAGTGTGGGAGAGAATGAGCTATCAATAGAAAAGAGATTATAGTTTCATCCTAAAGTGGCGCAAGAAGCTCCAGGGACGTTTCTAGGATTGTGTCTTGTCTTGTGTGTGTCTTTTGCTATCCAAAACGGTCAACGGGATACTAGGATAGCTTAACTTGTTTTGGGTATGTGTCTGGGTCACCTAAATCATCCTCTTACCTACCATTTACGCCTGGCTGCTTGTGTTCTAAGTGTTCCACTGGCCTGCTGTTGGCATCTGTCCTCCTCCTTGGCTCATCTGCAAGGGAGCAAGTTAGAGTGCAACATGTCATTCGTTTGTTTTAAAGTTACTGTATACGTGTAAAGGGGTTAGTGACTGGTTGCCGGGAAGTCAGGCGCAGGAGAGCAGAGATGGGTGATAACAGGAGAACTTTAATATACACCCTGGCCCAAAGGCACAGGCGAGGCAGCACAAAGCACAACTACGATAACATGAACCGGATTAAACAAAACAAATAAACCTAGAGCAAGCCAGCCTGTAGCGTACCACCCTACACAAAGAACAATTCCACACACAGACATGGGGGAAACAGAGGGTAATTGTCACGTCCTGACCATAGAAAGCTTTTATTTTCTATGGTGGAGTAGGTCAGGGCGTGACTGGGGGGGGGTTAGTCTCGTTTATTATTTCTATGTGGGGTTCTAGGTTTGTTTTTCTATGTTGGTGATTGTGTATGATTCCCAATTAGATGCAGCTGGTAATCGTTGTCTCTAATTGGGGATCATACTTAAGTAGCTTGTTTTCCACTTGTGGGTTATGGGATATTGTTTATGTGTAGTTGCATTGTCGTCATGGTTCATTTATTCTTTATTGTTTTGTATTTTTTCACTTTCTAATAAATTATGTGGAACGCTACTCACGCTGCGCCTTGGTTCAATCATTCCAATGAACGTGACAGTAATATACATTTAGTCTGATGAGGGAATGTGAAACAGGTGTGCGGGAAAGCAAGACAAAACAAATGGAAAATTAAAGGTGGAGCGGCGATGTCTAGAAGACCGGTGACTTCGACCGCTGATCGCCGCCCGAACAAGGAGAGGGACCGACTTCGGCGGAAGTCGTGACAATACTGACACAACCAGGGCAACTTAAATGTAAAGAAAAATCTGAATATAAAGAGGCATGAATTATAAGACCTCTATGAATCGTTTAATTTAATCAGTTATACCAGCTAATGTGAGATTTTTACATTACATAACAGGACACATATATTCCTGTGCCGCGAGAGGACAGAGTTAGATGTTTGAGAGAGTTGTGAATGTGCTGCTAAAATGGCAAATCCAGGGGACTTAGGCAAACATGACCAACAAACTACTATTCATTAATCCACTCGTTTGCAAAGAGGCATGCACCATTAGAACTCAGTCAGATCAAGAATATAAGCATTCTGAGCATTGATCAACGCTGGGAGCAGTATTTACAGTGAATTCGGAAAGTATTCAGACACCTTGGCTTTTTCCACATTTTGTTACGTTACAGCGTTATTCTAAAATGGTTTGAATTTGTTTGTTTTTTACTGATCAATCTACACACAATACCCCATAATGACAAAGAAAAAACAGTTAATATTTTATTTTATGCAACAACAAAAAAAACGGAAATATCACATTGACATAAGTATTCAGACACTTTACTCTGTACTTTGTTGAAACACCTTTGGCAGCGATTACAGCCACTACAAGCTTGGCACACCTGTATTTGGCACAACAAGCTTGGCACACCTATTTGGGGAGTTTCTCCCATTCTTCTCTGCAGATCCTTTCAAGCTCTGTTATGTTGGAGGGTCTCTCCAGAGATGTTCGATCGTGTTCAAGTCCGGGCTCTGGCTTGGCCACTCAAGGACATTTAGAGACTTGTCCTGAAGCCACGCCAGTATTGTCTTGGCTGTGTGCTTAGTGTCGTTGTCCTGTTGGAAGGTGAACATTTGCCCCAGTCTGAGGTCTTGAGCACTCTGGAGCAGGTTTTCATCAAGAATCTCTCTGTACTTTTCCCTGTTCATCTTTCCCTCAATACTGACTAGTCTCCCAGTCCCTGCCGCTGACAAACATTCCCACTGCATGATGCTGCCACCACCATGCTTCACTGTAGGGATGGTGCCAGGTTTCCTCCAGACGTGCCACTTGGCATTCAGGCCAAAGAGTTCAATCTTGGTTTCATCAGACCGGAGAATCTTTTTTCTCATGGTCTGAGAGTCTTTAGGTGCCTTTTGGCAAACTCCAAACGGGCTGTCATGTGTCTTTTACTGAGAAGTAGCTTCCGTCTGGCCACTCTACCATAAAGGTCTGATTGGTGGAGAACTGCAGAGATGGTTGCCCTTCAGGTTCTCCCATCTCCACAGAGTAACTCTGGAGATCTTTCAGAGTGACTATCGAGTTCTTTGTCACCTCCCTGACCAAGGCCCTTCTCCCCTGATTGCTCAGTTTGACCGGGCGGCCAAATCTAGGGAGAGTCTTAGTGGTTCCAAACTTATTCCATTTAAGAATGATGAATTGACGTCTGTGTCCAGTGGGCAGTATCTAGTCTGGTGTACTGTGTGATCTTAGGCATGCTCTCTCTAATTCCCCTCTTTCTCTCTATGCCTCCCCTCCCAGGGCACCCAAGCCCTAGGACCATGCTTCAGGGATACCTGGCCTGACGATTCCTGGCTGTCCTGATCCCCAGTCCATTCGTTTGTGCTGCTGATCCAGTTCTCCTGGGGTGTTGAACTGTTGCACCCTCTATAGCCATAGTGGTTATTACTAGACCATGCTGGTAATCTATGAATGTTTAAATGTCTTGGCCACATGTACTCTTTAAATCTCCACCCAGTACAGCCAGAAGAGGACTGGCCATCTCTTGGAGCCTGGTTCCTCTCTAAGTTTCTTCACAGGTTCCTGCCTTCTGGGGAGTTTTTCTTAGCCACTTTTCTTCTGCATCTGCATCTTGCTCTTTGGGGTTTTTGGCTGGCTTTCTGTTAAAGGGCAACTTCACAATTTTTAACATTTGGGTTGTTATTATGAAGTATTTAGTGATGTTCTACACAGTTTTCATTTCTATTGACTGTTTAGTGATGAGCAAATCTGGAAATTGCTTCCCTGTGACGTTTTCAAGTAGAATCCCTGAGATGACTAATAAATTAAATGATGGACAGTTATTTTCAGCTGTCTATATAACCTGTCTGTAGTTTTCAGATCATATTGGAACTCCCTATATATGCTGCTCTGGCTGTCCTCGTCTAATACCATCTGTAAATATTTTACATAGACACCCAAAAACCTATAGAATGATATTTATAGTCAGTTTACTCCAATCATTTAGTGTTGTTCAAGGCTCAAGCTCCCATGAGATTCCATTTGGCAAAACCCCCACCATCACTGATGAAGTTGCTGTCCTTTCTAAATTGCCTATATTTTCTTAGCGAATTATTTCTAAACGTCATACTTTATTTTATTTTATATAAAGTACCAGTCAAAAGTTTGGACACACCTACTCATTCAAGGGTTTTTCTTTATTTTTACTATTTTCTACATTGTAAAATAATACTGAAAACATCAAAACTATCTAATAACACATGTGGAATCATGTAGTAACCAAAAAAGTGTTAAACAAATCAAAATAGATTTGAGATTCTTCAAAGAGGCCACCCTTTTCCTTGATGACAGCTTTGCACACTTTTGGCATTCTCTCTCCCGAATGGCGCAGCGGTCTAAGTCACTGCATCTCAGTGCTAGAGGCGTCACTACAGACCCTGGTTCGATCCTGGGCTGTATCACAACCGGCCGTGATCAGGAGTCCCATAGGGTTAGGGGAGGGTTTGGCCGGGATAGGCCGTCATTGTAAAATAAGAATGTGTTCCTAACTGGCTTACCTAGTTAAATAAAGGTTAAATAAATAAAAATAAAAAGACAGCTTCATGAGGTAGTCACCTAGAATGCATTTCAATTAACAGGTGTGCCTTATTAATTTGTGGAATTTCTTTCCTTCTTGATGCGTTTGAGCCAATCAGTTGTGTTGTGACAAGGTAGGGTTGGTATACAGAAGATATCCCTATTTGGTAAAAGACCAAGTCCATATTATGACAAGAACAGCTCAAATAAGCAAAGAGAAACAACAGTCCATCATTACTTTAAGACAAGAACTTTGAAAGTTTCTTGAAGTGCAGTCGCAAAAACCATCAAGCGCTATGATGAAACTGGCTCTCATGAAGACCGCCACAGGAAAGGAAGACCCAGAGTTACCTCTGCTGCAGAGGGTAAGTTCATTAGAGTTACCAGCCTCAGAAATTGCAGCCCAAATAAATGCTTCACAGAGTTCAAGTAACAGACACATCTCAACATCAACTGTTCAGAGGAGACTGCGTGAATCAGGCCTTCATGGCCGAAGTTCTGCAAAGAAACCACTACTAAAGGACACCAATAAGAAGAAGAGACTTTCTTGGGCCAAGAAACACGAGCAATGGACATTAGACCGGTGAAAATCTGTCCTTTGGTCTGATGAGTCCAACTGCTGTGTCTTTGTGAGAAGCAGAGTAAGTGAACAGATGTTCTCCGCATGTGTGGAGAACAGCCAGCTCGTCAGGCTTCCATGTTTCAGCCGGCTCGTCAGGCTCCCATACCTCCAAGAAGGAGAGTGATTGAGTGCTGAATCAGATGACCTGGCCTCCACAATCACCCAACATCAACCCAATTAAGATGGTTTGGGATGAGTTGGACCACAGAGTGAAGGAAAAGCAGCCAACAAGTGCTCAAGACTGTTGGAAAGTATTCCAGGTGAAGCTGGTTGAGAGAATGCCTAAAGTGTGTAAAGCTTTCATCAAGGCAGAGGGTGGCTACTTTGAAGAATCGAAAATATAAAATATATTTTGATTTGTTTAACACATGTTTTGGTTACTACATGATTCCATATGTGTTATGTAATAGTGTCTTCACTATTATTCTACAATTGTAGAAAATTGTAAAAAATAAAGAAAAATCCTTGAATGCGTAGGTGTGTCCAAACTTTTGATTGGGACTGTATGTATATATATATATATTACCCCCTTTTGCTGCCCAATTTCAATCTTGTCTCATCGCTGCAACTCCCCAACGGGCTCTGGAGGCGAAGGTCGAGTCATGTGTCCTTTGAAACATGACCCATCAAACCATGCTTCTTAACACCCACCCGCTTAACTCGGAAGCCAGCCTCACCAATGTGTCGGAAGAAACACTGTTCAACTGACAATCGTGGTCAGCCTGCAGTCACCCAGCCCACCACAAGGAGTCACTAGTGCACAATGAGCCAAGTAAAGCCACCCCGACCAAACACTCCCCTAACCCGGACGATGCTGGGCCAATTATGAGTCACCTCATGGGTCTCCCGGTCGCTGCCGCCGGCGACACAGCCTGGGATCAAACCCGGGTCTGTAGTAATGCCTCAAGCACTGGGATGCAGTGTCTTAGACCACTGCGCCACTCGGGAGGCCCATGTCTAGCCTACTTTTACTGTAATATTGTTTTACTATTTTAATTTGTGTAATTTTAGAAAACGTATGGTGCTTTTATCTTTCTGACCTTTTATTATTTTATTTGTTAAGAGCTTTGAAATACATCCCCTGTAAGAAATGTGCTCTATAAATACAGTTTGATTGAAGCACAAGAAGTCAACAATAAGCCTCCTACAACAGCATGAAAAGAGCAGGGTAGGATCAGAGAAACAGAACGCTTGATAAAGCCAAAATATAGGCTACAGTTGATATTGTGTTCAAGTAAACGGAGGACTTTGATTTTATTTTGTAAAAACATTTTGTGAGCTGGGTGTGATTGCACAATTGACCCTGTGGAGGTGTCCCTACGTTTAGAGACAACTCTGAGTTCACAGAAAACGACGTGCGCTGCAGCCGGGCAGAAGGCGGGTCCAAGTTTTTAGAAACTGGTGATTTCTCTGAGTTTGCTCGCAGTTGCAGTCCAGAGGTGAACAGCAGCCCAGAGGTGAACTGCAGCCCAGAGGTCCCTTGCAGCACTCCACACATCATTTATTTTTAGATTTTCTATCAACATTGACATTGCTGCCAACTGAGTGCATGTGGGGGGTAGAGGGACAGAGCACGGATAGACGGATAGATAGTTATTTGTTTTCGTTAACGGCGCCCTCTCTCTACTCAAACTTCTAACCAAACCGGCCGAGGATGGACGGGAACAGAACCATCGACCCGAGCTGCAGGGACAGACCTCCCGTGGCCATCGACATCATTTCCCGTGAGTTTAACCGCTCGAATAGGCGTCTTTTTTAATACTAGCCTATCGATAACTTTTCAGCTGTTCTGGGACAAGTGCCGTTATTTTCTTCAATCTGCCGGCGGTAAGGCCTACTCATAACGTAAACACGTATAGCCACCCATGTTCCTGGGCTATTAAACACACATTTGGGTAAGGTAACATTTTAGGCGACATTGATACAGATTGAGCTGCATATTAATTCAGTCACCATTGAGACTGTAGAGTTTGGAGAGATTAGCCTAACCTTTTTCAAATCGAATAATCCCATGAATCCAATAATATAATTTAGAAATTGACAGGCAGTGACTTGTTTATGATTTTTTTAACCACTGTAAACTCTCCTGTGCCTGCTGATTTCAAACTGCTGTTACAATGTAGAATTAACATACCAGCACGGTTTTTAGGGTCAGGGTCAACAGTTCTATATTATACCCCTGTACCTCATCACCTGAGCTCTGAATCCGGTCTTGAGGGTGTGTGTGTGTGTGTGTGTGTGTGTGTGTGTGTGTGTGTGTGTGTGTGTGTGTGTGTGTGTGTGTGTGTGTGTGTGTGTGTGTGTGTGTGTGTGTGTGTGTGTGTGTGTTGGAAAGGAGGGTGTGTTTGCCTCCTTAGTGGTTAAGTTGTGGTAAACGAAGCTGAAGTAAGATGACTAGAAGTGAAAAAGCAATGATTTCACAACACTGCATCAAAACATCTGTTACTGGCATCTGTAACATTGCAGGGACAAGGGGACAGTTAACGTCCTACATTTTGCCATGGGGCAAAGAGAAACGTGCATTGTTTTAGCTAATCTCATGGTATTCTACACATTTTGCCATGAGGCTGAGGGGAAAATGTGCAGTTCTATAGCTATTTTAAAGCTAAAATATACATGTGTTGACTGTGATAAACACACTGGGCTATGAGCTGTCTTGTTTGCTAAATGTACAAATGAAGTAGGCAGTGGCATGGTGCATTTAGCCACTGAACCTCAGTGACATGCCTCAATGTGGTCATATTCGTGACTTATTGGTGGTGTGGCTTTCAGTTAGTTATTTTTGTCCACCCATCCCATGAGATTGAATGTCATTCCAGTGCACTTCTTGCTATGAATTCTATCTGATAGTGTTTGCATGTTTAGGTATGTCGATTTTAGATTATGGGGATATTATCTATATGCATGCAGCACTAGATGCTGTTTTCAATTGTGCCCTTAGGTTTATTACTGGTGATGGTTATATAACTCACCATTGTGTTATGTATCTCTTTGCATGTAAGGAGAGAGCAGCATTCCCTTGTTAATCTACATAGCACTCATGTAGAAACTTCCTATGTATCTATCATCATGAATTCAATTTAGGTAAAAAGACAAATAATGTCCCGTTTGGGACACTGACAAGTAGAGAGCATCATTTTTAAAAGTATTTTTCTTCTCAATCGTATTGGGATGGGGGAGGTGAGATGAGTGCCTTCACGGCTGCCCTCATCTCACTCCCCCATCCTTCCCCACTCTTCTCTAATCATGTCCTGATGTATCTGTCTGTGCCTGTTACACAAATCAAGTTGCTCTTCCCAGAAATCAGAGTAAGGACTTTCTTTCCCCACTTCCATAACACATGGCTTTGTCTGCTGACACGTGTGTTGTGTATTTGTGTAAGTGTTAGTGCAGTTTTAGTTTGTGTGTTTGCATGTGTGAGTTAGTTACTCAGTCTTTGGCAGAAGGATTTTGTGCTGTTTTCCTACTGTTTTTTTTCTTTACTACTTATGTTGATTTCACATAAACACCCTTGTTTTCCAGAAAACAACCATTTCTCTTTCCCTGAAATGGACACATCTCTTCATGTATATGCTTTTTTTTGGAACTGGGAGGTCAGAAATGAGTTCCAGAGAAAATGGTAAAGTAAATCACCAAGCCCCTAGATGAGGCCTGTGTATTGTCCCTAAAACTGGACAGGTCCTTTAGATTCGTGGACTCCCTCCTATTGCTTTCATCAATCTGTTTTATTGTATCACACCAGTGTAAGAGAGGACACCAGGAAAGGAAGCTACTTTAGACTGTTGCCACTCTATAGTCCTTTGCTCTGTCTTTTTTTTGTTAATTCTTTCCAACGTGTCAAGTTATTATCTTTTTGTTTTATCAGGATTTGGTTGGGTCTAATTGTGTTGCTGTCCTGGGGCTCTGTTTGTGTTTGTGAACAGAGTCCCAGGACCAGCTTGCTTAGGGAACTGTAGGTGATGGCTTTGTTGTGGAAGGTTTGAGAATCGCTTCTTTTTAGGTGGTTGTAGAATTTAATGGTTCTTTTCTGGATATTGGTCATCTCTCTCTCTCTTTGTCTTTCTCTCTCACTCCCCCTCTCTCGTTTTCACCCCCCACCTCACTCTCACTCTATCCTCTCTCTCTCTGTCCTTAGAGTTGGACATATTTGGTATCATCTTGTACTCTGTGCTGACCTTCATGGCAGTGGTGTCCATGCTGGTCTACATAGAGGAGTGTTGGTACATCTACCGGAAGGTTCCCTCCCACAAGAAGAGCGCCATCATCTGGGTCAACGGGGCAGCGCCGGTAAGAACATACTGATTTATCAGGAGGCTTTAAAGGTGCAATCTGGTACTTACTACTTTCATGTCCTCTCTGTGACAACTCATTGTGCTACAGTACAAACACATGAGGCCAAAAAACAAAAACAAAACTTTTGAACTTGTGACCCATCAATCAAATGTATTTATAAAGCCCTTTTTATATCAGCCGATGTCACAAAGTGCTGTACAGAAACCCAGCCTAGAGCCCCAAACAGCAAAAAATGCAGATGTAGAAGCACTGTGGCTAGGAAAAACTCCCTAGAAAGGCCGGAACCTAGGAAGAAACCTAGAGAGGAACCAGGCTCTGAGGGGTGGCCAGTCCTCTTCTGGCTGGGCCGGGTGGAGATTATAACAGAACATGGCCAAGATGTTCAAATGTTCATAGATGACCAGCAGGGTCAGATAATAATCACAGTGGTTGTAGATGGTGCAACAGGTCTGCACCTCAGGAGTAAATGTCAGTTGGCTTTTCATAGCTGATCATTCAGAGTTAGACAGCACGTGCAGTAGAGAGAGAGTCCAAAACAGCAGGTCCCGGAACAAGGTAGCACGTCCAGTGAACAGGTCCCATCCTGTCAGTTTACTATGAAATTCTAGGGCAGTAGCACGGTTAGGAAGGATGTATTGGTAAAGCATCCAGACTAAGTCTGTATGTCTGTGTGTGTCAGGTGATTGCCACCATGTCCTGTCTGGGGATGTGGATTCCCCGAGCCACCATGTTCACTGACATGACCTCTGCCTGGTATGTCACTCATCCTTCGCTCCTTTTCTCTTCTCTCTCTCCTTCTGTCTTTCACTTTCTTTACATATCAGTTTCTCTTTCTTGACATATCCCCTTTCCTCTCCTCCACCTTCCATCTCTCCCAGTGTCTGTTTGTGTGTGGCTCTGGGCTTCTCTGGATCTCAGACCCCTGCTGTGACAGGCAGGAAACTCTGTAGGAAGACACACACTGTGTCAGCAAAATATACAGAGCGATACTAAAAACACTATTACAATATTGAGTGTCTAAATCCGTGCTTGTGTAGTTCTTTCCAAACCCATCTCTCCCTCTGTCCATCTTTTATTCCCTCCTTCCCTCGTTGTATATTTGTGGTGTGTGTAACGTGTGTCTGTCTCCGCAGCTATTTTGCAATTGTAGTGTTTAAGTTCCTGGTGCTGATGATTGAGGAAGTGGGGGGTGACGAGGCGTTTCTACGGCGAGCAGGGAAAAACAAACTGAAGATCAGTACTGGTCCCTGTTGTTGCTGCTGCCCCTGTCTACCCCATGTTAACATCACACGGTAACACATGCATACACAAACACGTACTCGCACACACACGGTTTAGGATCAAATGTACTTCATAGCAAGACCTGTTTCTTAGTTGTGTGAGAGTCCAGCTACTAGGTTAGTAGTAAAACAGTAGCTGGATTTGTGAAGGATCTGGCAGGTTGAATGTGCCCCTGGCCACTCACCCTGGCTCTGTATGGGCCCCTCCGTCTCACAGCACATCTGACAACTTTATCACTCCAAGTATGCCACCTACTGGTCATTGTCCCCTATAGGCATGGCCTATAACAACATTTTAGAAATATGTACAAATGAATTATTATTTTCCATATTAAATATTTGCTGAGTGTTTTCCTCTGGATTTCCCCAGACGAAGTCTGTTCCTGCTGAAGTTGGGATCGTTCCAGTTTGCCGTGCTAAAGATCGCCTTCACCATACTATCAATCATCCTCTGGACCAATGGCAACTTCGACATTGCAGATGTGAGTGTGGGGTGTCTCACACACACACACACACAAACACACAAAAACAAACAAACAAACAAACAAACAAACAAACAAACAAACAAAAAATTGGGCTTCAAAGGAAGAGAACACATTCTCAATGCAAACACTCCCAACACTGTGTGTGTGTTCCAGATGGCGATAACGGGAGCAGCCATCTGGATTAACCCAGGTGTGGGGGTTCTGACCATCATAGCACTGTGGCCTGTAGCCATCATGTTCATGCACCTCAGGATCACACTGCGCAGCCTCAAGATCATCCCCAAATATGCCATGTACCAGGTAAGATTACACACATGCCATGTAAATGCACCAATCTGAGGAAAGATATACAGTAAGGCCATCCTCAACCAATCAGAGGCCAGTTAATTAATTCCCTGAAATGACAGCAGTTTCAGCAATGATAACTTGTGTTTACCTGTTTACTTCTGCAGAGTGATGTCCTTTTTTGTGTTTACCTATGTTATGTTGTTGGGTTTTACCCATGATGCTGTGTGTGTAGCTGGTGCTGGTGCTGAGTCAGCTCCAGTCGGCCATCATCAACATCCTGGCTATGAACGGAACCATCGCCTGCACGCCACCATACTCCTCACAGGCCAGGGGATATTGTGAGTCTTATCTCCATCCATCACTATATACCTTATTACACACAAACTCTACTGCTCTCAGGCAAGCAGATAACTTAAGTGACCTATCATCTCTCTCTCTGTGTGTGTGTGTGTGTGTGTGTGTGTGTGTGCGTGTGTGTGTGTGTGTGTGTGTGTGTGTGTGTGTGTGTGTGTGTGTGTGTGTGTGTGTGTGTGTGTGTGTGTGTGTGTGTGTGTGTGTGTGTGTGTAGTGATGAGTCAACAGTTGTTGATCCTGGAGATGTTCATCATCACCTTGGTAACCCGCCTGTTGTACCGCCGCCAGTATGACCCACTCCCTGACAACGAGAATGACGATGAACACACCAAGATGGTTATACCGGCCGATAAATCTGACATAGCGTGAGGGCAAGAGAGACTGTATGTGTGTGTGTGTGTGGTTTTGTTAGAAAGGCAGAGGGATTGTGTGGGGTTTTGTTAGAAAGGCTGTGTGTGTTCAAGAGAAAGAGTATGTGTGTATGTTATGTTACACTGAGGTCTGCAGTAAGAATTTAATCAGTCATGGCATTTTCTGGGTGAGCAATGCTGTTAAGATTGATCAGAAGTCATAATCCCTCAGCCAGTGTGTTTGGATAGTGTTGCTATTATGTAACTGTAATCTAAGAATTATTTCAGAAATGTATTTTTCCTCAGAAGTTGTATCTTTTGCCATAGCCTTGGTGAACATTATACTGTATCATCATGATCCATTTATAATATATACATTTTTAAACATTTGCTCTAAGATTTGTTTTGGCATTTGTTTTTTCATAGGCATGCAAACACACCTATTTGTGAAGAAGAAACCTGTATTCATTGTAGTGGCAAACTTGCTCCACTAGGTGACAGTATGAACCATTGGGTTCGCCTGTCAGAGTGACACTGAGCAGTAGCCTACATTGATAACATTTGGATAAGGTCATTCTATCATGATCATTGACAGATCAACACAGACACACCTGTTTATTCTCTCCTCTTTAGACCTTCATCTTGTGGGATCTGAGTTATCACAACCCAGATGCACTCTGCAGATCAGGTTTAGTTTAGAACTCTAGGTGAACATACCAAAGTAACTATCAAATGATAGGTGCAAGTTGAAACTTTAAATAATTGTTATAATTTGTATTATTGTAAAGGATAATTAGTAGATTACTTTGAACTGTTCCCAGCTCTACCACTTTCTAGTTAAGGCTACTGTATCCAGTGGTGTAAACTACTTACTAAAAATACTTTTAAGTACTACTTAGGTAGTTTTGAGGGTATCTGTACTTTACTTCACTTTATTTATATTTTTGAGTAGTTTTACTTCACTACATTCCTGAAGAAAATGTACTCCATACATTTTCCCTGACAACCAAAAGTACTTGTTACATTTTTAATGCTTAGCAGGACAGGAACATTGTCAAATTCACACACTTAACAAGAGAACACGTGGTCATCCCTACTGTCTCTGGCCTGTCTGACTCACTAAACACAATTGCATATTTTGTAAATAATGTCTGAGTGTTGGAGTGTGCCTTGCAATACATACAAACATTTTAAAAACATGAAAATTGTGCCTTCGGCTTTGCTTAAAATATTTAATTTGAAAGGATTTATGCTTTTGATACTTAAGTAAATTTTAGCTATTACATTTACTTTTGATACTTAAGTAAAAGTGAAAGTCACCCAGTATAATACTACTCGAGTAAAAGTCTAAACGTTTTTGGTTTTAAATATACTTGAGTAACTTTCTATTAAGTTATCTATACTTTTACTCAAGTATGAAAAGTGGGTACATTTTCCACTGTATCCACAGGTGTTCTATGTAGACTAGTTATGTTGCTGATCTGTTTGTTGCCCTCTCCATAACTTATTCAAGGTTAGCTGACGTTTATGATCGGCTATACACACAAAAAAACAGGATCAGTTACATGCGTGTTGGCATCAGTTATCAAAGATACACAGTGACGGCTACCGTTCAAAGCAACATTTAATTCTATCCAATTAACCGGCATGTTAAACTGCTGCATGCCCGCCCCTTTCTGGCAGACAGACCAGCACTTCAATCGCTATCTCCCATTTTCTCTTTTCCGGGTTTGACAGAGCAAGTGTCGACCAATCACCGTTCAACATCAACTGACACAGAGTCATGAGCGATTGCGTTATGCTCGCGACAGTACGTAGTGTCCTGTGCAACAATATTCCATCGAAGCCATTCCGGAAAATAGAAGTGCTACATATTGTATGATTAAGCTACATTAACACTTTTAGTGATATCGTTCAGTGATTTGCAGGTTTAGACAGAGAGAAACGTCAAATGAAGACGTTGTCTGTGGAGGATGCGCATCGCTGTCAGTGTCATTGGATGTGGTGGAGTGTTTTTAATTTAACCATCATCATTCCAGAACGACATCTACAATAGCAACTTTTCACAATGAGGCTGTTTGCGGTTTTATTGAAAAACACCAAAAAAATTGAATATTATTCAAGATTTTCACCGTCGCCTCTCTCCATCAAGCAATTTTTGGAATTTGGTAAGTAGCCTAGACTAGGCCTACACTCTCTTGTTGATGGGCTGTCACTATCAATGTGTTTGAATTCTAGGCGGTTGTCTATTATTCTGTAATATTAATGAAATCCTGACGAACAAACATAAGGCGATGTGAATCTCTGAAGGTGAACATCCTTGCAAGTGTTGTTTTTATTCCCTTGAACACTGTCAATGTTTTTATAGTATGCTACAGTATTCAATGATAATTATGTTCTGATATAATTTGCATGATTTTTTTGCCACAATTGGCATGTCATTTATTTTTATTTTTTGTAGTTATGAGCAATATGCCTAAGTATAGACTGGGGGCTATAGCCTGTAGCTACAGTATGACTGGGGCCTGTAGCTACAGTATGACTGGGGCCTGTAACTACAGTATGACTGGGGGCTATAGCCTGTAGCTACAGTATGACTGGGGCCTGTAGCTACAGTATGATTGGGGGCTATAGCCTGTAGCTACAGTATGACTGGGGGCTATAGCCTGTAGCTACAGTATGACTGGGGGCTATAGCCTGTAGCTACACTATGACTGGGGGCTATAGCCTGTAGCTACAGTATGACTGGGGGCTATAGCCTGTAGCTACAGCATGACTGGGGGCTATAGCCTGTAGCTACAGTATGACTGGGGGCTATATATAGCCTGTAGCTACAGTATGACTGGGGGCTATATATAGCCTGAAGCTACAGTATGACTGGGGGCTATATATAGCCTGTAGCTACAGTATGACTAGGGGCTATATATAGCCTGTAGCTGCAGTATGACTGGGAGCTATAGCCTGTACCTACAGTATGACTGGGAGCTATAGCCTGTACCTACAGTATGACTGGGGGCTATAGCCTGTAGCTACAGTATGACTGGGGCCTGTAGCTACAGTATGATTGGGGGCTATATATAGCCTGTAGCTACAGTATGACTGGGGGCTAAATATAGCCTGTAGCTACAGTATGATTGGGGGCTATAGCCTGTAGCTACAGTATGATTGGGGGCTTTAGCCTGTAGCTACAGTATGACTGGGGGCTATAGCCTATAGCTACAGTATGACTGGGGGCTGTAGCTACAGTATGACTGGGGGCTATAGCCTGTAGCTACAGTATGACTGGGGGCTATAGCCTATAGCTACAGTATGACTGGGGCCTGTAGCTACAGTATGATTGGGGGCTATATATAGCCTGTAGCTACAGTATGACTGGGGGCTATATATAGCCTGTAGCTACAGTATGACTGGGGGCTATAGCCTACAGCTACAGTATGACTGGGGGCTAAATATAGCCTGTAGCTACAGTATGACTGGGGGCTATAGCCTATAGCTACAGTATGACTGGGGGCTATAGCCTGTAGCTACAGTATGACTGGGGGCTATAGCCTGTAGCTACAGTATGACTGGGGGCTATAGCCTGTAGCTACAGTATGACTGGGGGCTATAGCCTGTAGCTACAGTATGACTGGGGGCTATAGCCTACAGCTACAGTATGACTGGGGGCTATAGCCTGTAGCTACAGTATGACTGGGGGCTATAGCCTGTAGCTACAGCATGACTGGGGGCTATAGCCTGTAGCTACAGTATGACTGGGGGCTATATATAGCCTGTAGCTACAGTATGACTGGGGGCTATATATAGCCTGAAGCTACAGTATGACTGGGGGCTATATATAGCCTGTAGCTACAGTATGACTAGGGGCTATATATAGCCTGTAGCTGCAGTATGACTGGGAGCTATAGCCTGTACCTACAGTATGACTGGGAGCTATAGCCTGTACCTACAGTATGACTGGGGGCTATAGCCTGTAGCTACAGTATGACTGGGGCCTGTAGCTACAGTATGATTGGGGGCTATATATAGCCTGTAGCTACAGTATGACTGGGGGCTAAATATAGCCTGTAGCTACAGTATGATTGGGGGCTATAGCCTGTAGCTACAGTATGATTGGGGGCTTTAGCCTGTAGCTACAGTATGACTGGGGGCTATAGCCTATAGCTACAGTATGACTGGGGGCTGTAGCTACAGTATGACTGGGGGCTATAGCCTGTAGCTACAGTATGACTGGGGGCTATAGCCTATAGCTACAGTATGACTGGGGCCTGTAGCTACAGTATGATTGGGGGCTATATATAGCCTGTAGCTACAGTATGACTGGGGGCTATATATAGCCTGTAGCTACAGTATGACTGGGGGCTATAGCCTACAGCTACAGTATGACTGGGGGCTAAATATAGCCTGTAGCTACAGTATGACTGGGGGCTATAGCCTATAGCTACAGTATGACTGGGGGCTATAGCCTGTAGCTACAGTATGACTGGGGGCTATAGCCTGTAGCTACAGTATGACTGGGGGCTATAGCCTGTAGCTACAGTATGACTGGGGGCTATAGCCTGTAGCTACAGTATGACTGGGGGCTATAGCCTACAGCTACAGTATGACTGGGGGCTATAGCCTGTAGCTACAATATGACTGGGGGCTATAGCCTGTAGCTACAGCATGACTGGGGGCTATAGCCTGTAGCTACAGTATGACTGGGGGCTATAGCCTGTAGCTACAGCATGACTGGGGGCTATAGCCTGTAGCTACAGTATGACTGGGGGCTATAGCCTGTAGCTACAGCATGACTGGGGGCTATAGCCTGTAGCTACAGTATGACTGGGGGCTATAGCCTGTAGCTACAGCATGACTGGGGGCTATAGCCTGTAGCTACAGTATGACTGGGGGCTATAGCCTGTAGCTACAGTATGACTGGGGGCTATAGCCTGTAGCTACAGCATGACTGGGGGCTATAGCCTGTAGCTACAGCATGACTGGGGGCATTGTGTCCTGTCAGAAGACACATATGCTGAGTATGGGTTAATAACATGCTTCCCTATGTGACTTCTGTTAAATCATCAGTTTCTGACTGCTAAGCAACAATTTAGTTAATGAAGTCAAAAGGGAAGCTTTCTGTTTCTTTTCCCCCCTATCTCTCTCTCTCTCTCCCTCTTTCATACAGATAGGCTACAGTCACAGGTCTACAGTAATAACAGCTCATGTCTTGTTGCGTCACTGGAACTGTTTCATAATCCTGCCTTTGTGTCTGGGCCTGGGAACCAGAGACTGCTCAGGAGGACCACTGCTGTTATTGAACCACTGTAATTTTCTTTCTGTGTGTTTGTGGCACGTGTGTGTGTGCATACTTGCCTGTGATAAGAAAGGCTAAAATAGGCTGAACACACTCAGACAATAGGCAGACAGTTAGTCCTATTTTAACCTTTCTTATCAAATTAGCCACGCCTCGGCCCAGCATTAGTTGCCTTGGGCGCCTTTCCCTGGAGGTTAAACAAACATTACTCATTGCTGTTTCAGAACACACATTGAAGTATCTATGGATAGCATGTGGACTGTGTATGTAAGTGAGAAAGAGATGCTGGGATGTGCCTATAGTCAAACACACAGCAGCTTTGGTATTTCCAGCATTGATCACATTGTAACCATGGTGGGATGTCCATTTGTTCACATCAATATGTCACAGAGGGGTGTCTTTTGTTGCTTTTTCAGACAGAGAAGTTGAACATCATGGTAGAATGCCATTTGCTTTTTAGAGTGCATTTTCCCAGTCAACTTTAAAAGACTCTCCATCCCTTCCCCTCCCACCTCCTCCTCTAGGTCGGGACAATGCATGTGAGAAGACATCCTTTATGTTCCTGAGGAAGGAGCTGCCGGTGAGGCTGGCTAACACCATGAGAGAGGTCAACCTGTTGCCTGATAACCTGCTCAGTCAGCCCTCAATCAAACTGGTGCAGAAATGGTGAGACATTTAGCCTGAGTGCCAGTCTGTTTGTGCTATCATGCCAAACACTTGACAATGAGCGATGGAGTTGGCAAAAGCACAAAAACATATGGGACCAGTCTAGTGAGAATGAGTCATAACACACAAACATGCCAGTGACATCAGCACAAACATGCAATTTACATAGCCCAAACTTATTGAATGACGTGTGTGTGTGTGTGTGTGTGTGTGTGTGTGTGTGTGTGTGTGTGTGTTCCCCTCAGGTACATGCAGAGCTTTGTGGAGCTGTTGGGGTATGAGAACAGAAAACCAGAGGATCCTCAGGCCCTCAATGAGTGAGTATGGAGGACAATGTTTTTTCTAGATATTTTATTCCTTTTTGGTTCAACAGATCAATCATCTGATGTTGAACTGAAGACAGCAGGGAGGTAGAATAGTGTGAGAACCTGAGAGAGGGATGTTTGGAGGAGAGGGGGATGATGGGAGCTATGAAGAGGTGGAGGGGTAGAGGGTAGCTTACTGCAAACTGCCTGTGTCCTTGTCCTCATACTCACCTAATGCTAAACTCCTGGACTTACCTGTCCAGATAATCATGTATATTTATACCATAACAGTGTCACACCATGTGAGCGAGATTTAGATAGGAACCACTGATAACAACCCCAGCTGACAACTGTAAGTCAGCAGAAATAAGTTTTTTTTTTTTACTCTCTCTCTCCTCTCTCTCTCTCAGTTTCCTGGAGTTGTTGATAGAGATCCGTAATCGTCATAATGACGTGGTCCCTACCATGGCCCAGGGGGTTATAGAGTACAAGGAGAAGTTTGGCTTCGACCCCTTCATCAGCAGTAACATCCAGTACTTTCTGGACCGCTTCTACACCAACCGCATATCCTTCCGCATGCTCATCAACCAACACAGTGAGAGCACACACTCTGACACACATTTACAGCACGTTAATACGCACATGTCCGCTGGACGATGTTTAAGATATGTGGACAGTGTGTGTGTAAAGGCGTTATGTCTTTGGGGGAACTATGGTATCCATAATGTTCATGTCTGTCTCCTCAGCTCTCCTGTTCGGCAATGACACTAACCCAGCCCACCCCAAACATATTGGCAGCATAGACCCCACCTGCAACGTGGCTGAAGTAGTCAAAGGTGAGGACTGGTCAGGGGCGGGGTGTGTATCTTTGTGTGACTCGCTGTGTTTTTCAGAAGCAGTGGTAACAAATGAAGTTGTATTTGTCACATGATCTGTAAACAACAGGTGTAGACTAACAGTGAAATGCTTACTTACGAGCCCTTCCCAACAACGCAGACAAAGAAATAATAGAAAGCTAAAACATGTAATAATAGATACACAATGAATAATGATAACTTGGCTGTATACAAGGGGTACCAGTACCGAGTCGATGTGCAGGGGTGCGAGGTAATTGAGGTAGATACTTTTGTATATATAGTGTATGTGAACACCCCTACAAACTAGTGGATTTGGCTATTTCAACCATACCCGTTGCTGACAGATGTATACATTCGAGCACACAGCCATGCAATCTCCATAGACAAACGTTGGAATTAGATTGGCGTTACTGAAGAGCTCAGTGACTTTCAACATGGCACCGTCATAGGATGGCACCTTTCCAACAAGTCAGTTCATCAACTTTCTGCCCGGTCAACAGTAAGTGCTGTTATTGTGAAGTGGAAACGTCTAGGAGCAACAACGGCTCCGCCGCGAAGCAGTAGGTCACACAAGCTCACAGAACGGGAACGCCGTAGCACGTAAAAATAGGCTGTCCTCGGTTGCAACACTCACTACCAAGTTCCAAACTGCCTCTGATGGCAACTTCGGCACAATAACTGTTCGTTGGGAGCTTCATGAAATGAGTTTCCATGGCCGAGCAGCCTCACACAAGCCTAAGATCACCATGTGCAATGCCAAGCGTCTGCTAGAGTGGTGTAAAGCTCGCCGTCATTGGACTCTGGAGCAGTGGAAACGCGTTCTCTGGTGTGATGAATCACGCTTTACCATCTGGCAGTCTGACGGACGAATCTGGGTTTGGCGGATGCAAGGAGAACGCTACCTGCCTGAATGCATAGTGCCAACTGTAAAATTTGGTGGAGGAGGAATAATGGTCTCGGGCTGTTTTTCATGGTTCGGGCTAGGCCCCTTAGTTCCAGTGAAGGGAAATCTTAACGCTACAGCATATAATGACATTCTAGACGATTCTGTGCTTCTAACTTTGTGGCAACAGTTTGGGGAAGGCCCTTTTCTGTTTCAGCATGACAATGCCCCTGTGCACAAAGTGAGGTCCATACAGAAATGGTTTGTCGAGATTAGTGTGGAAGAACTTGACTGGCCTGTACAGAGCCCTCACCTCAACCCCATCGAACACCTTTGGGATGAATTGGAACGCCAACTGCGAGCCAGGCCTCATCACCCAACATCAGTGCCCGACCTCACTAATGCTCTTGTGGCTGAATGGAAGCAAGTCCCCCGCCACATTGTTCCAACATCTAGTGGAAAGCCTTCCCAGAAGAGTTGAGGCTGTTATAGCAGCAAAGGGGGGACCAACTCCATATTAATGACCATGATTTTGGAATGAGATATTTGATGTGCAGGTGTCCACATTTTTGGTCATGTGGTGAATGCACTATACATATAACTAGGAATAAAGTGACAGATAATAAACAGTCGCAGCAGTGTATGTGATGAGTCAAAGTTGGTGCCCAAAAAGGGTCAATGCAGATAGTCCTGGCAGCTATTGATAACTATTTAACTAACTATTTATCAGTCTTATGGCTTGGTGGTAGAAGCTGTTCAGGGTCCTGTTGGTTCCAGACTTAGTGCATCGGTACCGCTTGCCATTTAATAGCAGAGAGAACTCTATGACTTGGGTGGCTGGAGTCTTTGAAGATTTTTAGGGCCTTCCTCCACCTTGTATAGAGGACCTGAATGGCAGGGAGCTCAGCCCTAGTGATGTACTGGGCCATAACGCACTACCCTCTGTAGCGTCTTGCGGTCAGATGCCAAGCAGTTACAATTCCAAGTGGTGATGCAGCTAGTCAAAATGCTCTTAATGGTGCAGCTGTATAACTTTTTGAGGATCTGAGGGCCCATGCCAAATCTTTTCAGCCTCCTTGGTTTAACCCAACCCTAACCTTAATAGTGATGATGGCAGTTTTCTGAAGCAAAACAATAGTCATCTCTCTCCCCTTAATCCCTTCCTCTTTCTCCCTTTTTCTCTCTCATTACCACCCCCAAATGGTTCTGCTTTTCTTAGGTAGTTGTGTGCATGATTGCGTGTATCCATCTGTCCATCATGTGACACCGCCTTCCATTTTCAGATGCCTATGAGACAGCCAAGATGCTGTGTGAACAGTACTACCTTGCTGCCCCTGCACTCCAGATCCAGGAGTTCAACAGTAAGACATCTTCCCTGTTTTACCACATCTCTGATCCCGCTCCATGTTGTCTAATGTACAGTCAACACACACAAACTTTCTTCACCGTCTCATGATATCTTTGATCTCTAAATGCTGTCTAAACACACGTATTACAGAATGTTTGTGGTTTCATAACATCTCTGATCCCTCTCTGTGTGAGAGATAACAGAGCTCCACCTTTAATGGGAAGTGTTGTAGCCACAGGACTGCTTCTATTTAGAGATGATGGTTGCAGATGCCAGATTTAGTCCTGCTGTGATTATATATATATAGAGAGAGATATCTTATTTTCTCTCCCTGTGTCCCAGTGAAACAGGACAAAGACAAATCGATCCAGGCTGTATATGTTCCCTCTCACCTCTTCCACATGCTGTTTGAACTCTTCAAGGTGTGACACGCACGCACACGCAAGTACACATACACAATGCACGACCATCATCATACTAATGAAACTGTTTGGTGTGTGTAGAACTCTATGCGGGCCTCCGTGGAGCTCCATGAGGACAGTAAGGAGGGCTTACCTCCGGTGAAGGCCAAAGTCACACTGGGAAAAGAGGACCTGTCCATAAAGGTAACACACACACACACACACACACCTGCCAATACTTAGACATGCCATCTATGAGTGAGATGTATGATAAATGCTCTATAAATTGTTAGATTTACCATCATCTTTTACCCAGTGTGTCAAATGTACAGTCGTGACATATCCTCTTTCTCTCCCTTTCCTCTCTCTTTTATCTATCTCTGTCAGATCAGTGATAGGGGTGGAGGTGTACCTCTGAGGAAGATCGATCGTCTGTTTAATTACATGTACTCTACTGCCCCCACGCCCAGCCTAGAACCCTCCAGCACTGTCCCACTGGTACACACATACACGTTCCCCATATTTTTCAGGTTTTCTGACTCATTCTGAAGCCAGTAACAGATGCCAGTGTTTTTCTGTAGTGATTGTAAACATCATCTTCTGAAGAAGTGACTGCCCTTATACTACACTCGGTCACCGAGTGTAGTATTTCTCTCCCTCTCTTGTCTGCTATCTCTGACTCCCAACTTTCTCTTCCTTCTCCCTCCCTGCCTCCAGGCTGGTTTTGGCTATGGTCTGCCCATCTCTAGGTTGTATGCCAGGTATTTTCAGGGAGACCTGAAGCTCTACTCCATGGAAGGGGTTGGCACTGATGCTGTCATTTATCTCAAGGTAGGAGGGGCTTCTCTCACACCACCAATCATTTTGATGTTACTCTGTGATTTTCAGACTCTGATATACCTCTGCTCTGTAATACAATTCACTATCAACATCACTCCATCCCTTTTCATTGGTTCTTCTTTTGTCCCGCCCCCAATCCAGGCTCTGTCCAGTGAGTCGTTCGAGCGCCTGCCCGTCTTTAATAAGTCGGCATGGCGACACTACCAAACCAGCCCTGAGGCAGATGATTGGAGCAACCCGAGCAAAGAGCCACGAGACACCAGCAAATCAAATTACAAGGCCAACCGATAACTCTGCCCTAAAACGCTTCCCCCGCCCACCTGCCTGGAACACTGAACTCTGCCCCTTCAATGATCCCCTCGCTAACAAACTCATCATGGGTTTAACTTCAGCTGCCGCGGCGACACAACGCCCTCTCTGCAGTCATTGATGTTGTTGTCCCAGGGTGGACTTTGGAACAGGATTTTAGCCCCACCCCCTGACTCCTTTGATAGGTTATTTGGTCAGTTGTTCCTCTTCACAATCTGTTCTAAATGGGACTACAGTGACCAGATTGGTGGACAGACACTCAGTTTGAGATGGTTGAGGTTGAGTTCAGCCACTCTTTCTTTCGATCCCTTATCTTCAGCTTTACTGACCACAGCACTCCCTTGCGGTTCTCTCCAGCCACTGTAGCTAGAGGCTCTGTCTTTGGGCTGGGAAAGGTTTCTGTTCTGCTCTCTCTGTGTCCAGTCTCGGTTTGTTCAGTCAAACATAATAGAACCTCTGTTTCTCTCTTCTCTCCCCTACAAAGCAGAAGGCTGTGACAGGCTGAGGGTTTGGGTTTCAGGCCCGACTGAGAAAAGGGAAAAGGAGCTCCTTTTCTCCCTTTGAGGACACAATTTTGAATGGGCACTAATCTCGTCCACCAGCCGGTCGATCCGTCTGGTCTCACAGCGCCTCAGAATGAAACTTGAATGGGAGACTATGGCAGGAGCGGCGAAAACAGACGTCGATTTTAATTGTCTGATCTCTGTCCATCACCATCTAGCCCAACCTTGAGAACATACCCCAGCTACATTGTGGACTTCAAAATGCAAGTGATTTAAACAAGGAAGTGAGTTCGGAAAATCTGAAAGTATGCATATTGGAAATTGTTTTCACATATAAACTTTATATGCCCGAACTCAGAATCAATTGGGCTTCCCCAAAATAATATTGTTTATGTAATAGAACATTTATTTTGATTGACAATTTTGCAAAGTCCCAGCTAATAAAACTGTTGCTATCTCTCACTTCCTGTCGGTTACCACTAGCTTCCACTGCCACAAAGTCAACATTGGATACAAAAATACACTTTGTGGTCTTAATTTAAGGTTAGGGTTAAGCATAAAATTAGCAGTTTGGTTAAGGTTAGGTTTAAAAAGAGACATTTTAGAGACAGGCAGGGTTTATGACTTTGTGGCTGTGCTAACTAGTGACGACCCTCTCCTGCCTCGATATAAAGACATGCCTCATAGTTGTGTGATTCGCTTAGAATTTGACTTGATTAGCATGGCACTCAGTCCCACCCTATTACGGTCCCTGCTATCTGGAGTCCTTGGGACATCCCTACCCCATTGAAGTTGAAATGTAAAAGGGTTAAGGTAGGGACATCCCAAGGAACCCAGATAGCACTGACCACCCCGTTTTCAGACTATGTGCGCCAGCAATTCGACCCGGGCACGAGATTAATTAGGCACAAATAGGGTCAGGGTGGGCAGTTGTCATAGTTACGATTGTCATGGTTACAGTGGCGTGGCCAATGCCAAGTTATAGAAAAGAGAGTTGTAGTGACTAACCAGACCTATAAGAACATTTTAGGAACGATGGGAACAAGCTTTAAACTAACTAAAGATAGTTATTATGCATTACGCATGTTGCATTATATTATGGAAAGAATCCGGAACAAACAGATGCATTTTTTTATTAATTATTATTCCATTATCTCAGAAAGAGGGGGAGACTTAGAACTCTGAGGAGTTTACATTACATTTACATTTAAGTCATTTAGCAGACGCTCTTATCCAGAGCGACTTACAAAATGGTGCATTCACCTTATGATATCCAGTGGAGTTAAGAAACAGTATTGCATGACAAATGCCCTGATGGCTATAGTTTCATTTCAACCCCATTGTGTTATGTTTTTACTGTATTGTGATGTGTTGGCTTGAGAGGAGAACCTAGTGAAATAGGCATCGTCAATCTTTCCCCCAGATCTTAACCAGCGATACTGATCCTTCCTGAACTCTTTGAAAGGTTAAAACTGTATACTCAGAGACAGCCCACCTAGCTGTCTTGCCCCCTTTCTAAAAACCTTTTGGCGTTAAGTTGTTTTTATTGAACAACTTGGTGCTCCATTTAGGAGGTTTTCTATGGGAAACACTGCTCTGAGTCTCAAAGAAAAGGGATGTTTTCAGGACGCTAATGTTAACTAACGATGGTTCACCATGTGAGCCTTGTCTTTCCTGTAGCTTATTGCTTATAAACCTCTCCAGCATTACATGTGTTACTGTTAACCCTCCCAACTCTTTCCACACCCTGATAAGACCATGCAAAGGCTACATGACCTATCCTAAAGATATCTACGTTTTGTTATCCTTGTTTGTCCCCCTGTGGCACCATCAACCCTGCAAAGCAATATGAACATTCTCACGTTAACCAAGGCTATCGCTAACAACGCCACACCGACTCAACCTTGTAATTCACCTAGTAGTGGTATTACTAAACCTTCTGAACATTGAACGAGCTTGAACATCAACTAGTATTTTGAATGGTTTTCCGATAAGACATGTAATAGCTGTCATTGGTTGAAGTGTGTGAATAATGCTCTTTAAGGATGGAAGGGATTGATATTTGTATCTAAGTGTCAAGAAGAATCTGTGGCATTGTTGTGGTGTAAAACAGCAGCCATTTTGAAACTCCATTGTTTGTTTTTTACTTCAATTTTTTTTTGCATTTCTTTTTGTGTAACTGGATGATGATTATTCCAGAGGGCTCTTTCCTCCCTCTTTTTTGATTTTAAAACTCACCTACAGTATACACAGACTGTTTTTCTTCATCAATGTCTTCATATGCTGATTACATTTCATTAGGCCTCTCTGATAAGAGTTAACTCTGGGATATTATTAGCTTGTTTGTTTGTGTTTTTTTAGTTATCCTCATTCTCATTGGCCGGTTTATGAAAAGTGGGCCAAACTTGGACCAATCATGGAGCTCTGATCTGACATCATCCATTCTCAGTTTTCAGCAAAACCTGAACTAAGTCATTCCAGCACTGCCAAGGAGGCACCTAAAAGGAGTTTTAAAGTGGGCTTAGCTGTAGATAAGGTAGTGAATCCTTCCTTACCTTTTTTGTACCTCAAAGGTATTAGTAGCTTATATATACAGTATGGTAATACATTGAACCGGTGTGAAGTGATTACTCATACATCCTTACTGTATCTCTGATGTAAGGAGATGACTGCACTTTGTAGGAACTCCTCCCTGTAGAGAAAGTGTGTGCAGACGTATGCAGCCAATCTTATCACAACAGTAACTTTTGTATGTATACATGTGGTACAGTAGCGGCTAGCATAGATAGTAGACACAGTGCTATACAACAATATAGAGGTATTCAGCATGAGGTCAAGCTTGCAATACCTACTGTTCATTTTCCAAAGCTACAATAAAGAGAACAAAACAGCCAGTTTTTTTTCCTATGCGTGTGTGCAAACGAGTCCGTATCTGTTGAAAAAGAGATATTGTTTCCTCTCAATCACCAATCTGCTTCTCTTTCATTTACTTTCATTTTCTATTTATTTACATATTACGCCATTAGGAATTATACATTAGAAAATAAGACGATACAAACAGAAACACACATTCCCAATCTTGTACACACAGTGCAGGATTACATATAATGCATACAGGACAAGAACGTCTCGAAGGTGGATCAGGAGGTGTGGTAGGAAGTGATGTTATGTGGGTTTCCGCTGTGGAACAGTTGTGGCCTGTGAGGCGTCGTAGCGAGAGACATCGAGTTGAAGAACAGTTCTGCGTCATGTGACTAACAAGAGGAGAGCACAATGATTCTACTACAACAGGGCGGGTCAATCTTATTCACAAAGGACCAGTGTGGGTGCAAGCTTTTACTCCAGCCAAGTTATAACACCTGATTCTAGGACCACACCAGCCCTTTGTGGATAACACTGGCCATCCCTGTGCTATACAACCTTTGATCTCTCGTTTCTAATAAGGAAGGCTGTCACAATTGTACATTCTCTAAAAGCAAATATATTGACAGATCAGTTTCTCCAGTTGCAGTTGAAAGCACTGTTTACAATTGATGGGCCGGGCAGGCGGCCATATTGGGAAAGTGGGGGGGGGGGGGGGGACATCCCTGATACTAAAGTTCCAAGTGTTCTGTTCATTATGCAATCACCAATCACGTACTGAGATCCATGGTGTTACCGTTGTTGAAATGTAACATCCATTAATTTGTGTTGCTATGTAGTCTCGGAAATCTCAGACCTATGCTGGAACATTTAACACTGCGGGAGGCAACACTTCTGCCTATGATGGAGACCAGTTGCTATGGCAAATAATCTGGTACAGAATTATTTGTGATTCTGTGGGGTGCATCTCCGTCGTCTAAAGTGGCCTCTTGTCTCCCAGGAAGGCTGCAGTTACTTACTCCTCTAGAGGACAGTGTTTCTCTCTTAAATCTACAAACTAGGGCACAGTCAGTATGCATCACATTACAGAATGATGCAATTAGAAACAGAATGATGCAGACAGTCTATTCTCTTATTGTATAGAAAACTGTGTCGGTTTGTCTATAAAGTCAGTCTATCTGGAGAGTTCTGTAATGGTGTAGGTCTACTCACCAGGGTTGGGGCCATTTCAATTCCAGTCAATTCAGGAAGTACACTAAAATTCTGATTCTTTTCAATTAGGAACATTTCAAATTGGAATTTGGTTTGGAAATTGACCCCAACCCTGCTACTCACGTAATACCACAATGCAAATAGTCACACTGCAGACGATTGTTGTGAAATTGCAGAAAATATCTTCTATCATGTTTACCCTAGTTTTTCTCTAAAATATGACCATAACATGAGATTTAAAACCAAAAGAAAGGATAGAGAAAAAGGAGGACATAAAATGATGGAATGATATGATCAACAGGCGCTCTTTTATTTACCGTCTCTGTCAGACCTGAGCAATCAAAAACAGGTCAGTCGCATCATCTTCTGTTCTCTACACTCCTGTCTGCTTCGTTGCCCAGGCAACAGAGACTGATGGCTTCTTCGTGCTACAGCACTACACTACATTTCCCATGACCCCCTTCTGTCTTGCATATCTACAACTTCAGCATCCAGTCATTGCTGCCAGTGTGTGGAAGGGGATGTCGGAGAGAGGGAGAGAGAATGAGTGTGTGCGTGTGACAGCACCTTTCAGGCAGTATGTGAGTGTGTGGTCTTAGGTGTGTGTGTGTATGCATGGCATCAGCTGTTAGGTGTGTGTGTATATGCGTGGTGTCAAGTGTCTGTTCCACAGTCCAGGCCCCTACTTCTCGTTCTCATCTTCTTCACTCATGCTACTGAAAGAGGCGGAAGCCCCTTTGGGTGAGGAAGGGGAGGCTGGTCGGGGGTGAAGCCAGCGTGAGGGGGGAGATGGGGAACGAGACAGAGACAGTTGCCGGGGGGGACTGTTACTAGGCGACCCGTGGGGTGATAGGGCGTAGGAGATCATCCGACCACTACGCTCACTAAACACCTGTTTCTGTTAAGGTAAGGAGAGAGAGAGGTTTGTGAGAGAACTATCTCTTCAAAGATTAGGACTAGGCTAGAGGTAGAAACTAAACACAGTTTTGGGTTCATAGATGAGATTTGCGAACAAAGAAGTGAAATGTCAGATGAGTGATTGGAATTTGTCCATGAGTGGCGCATTAGAGACAGGCTTTAGCTTACCCATGTTCCATCTGGGCCGAACAGTTCCAGGAAGTTACCGATGAACTCCCGTGATTTCTCCTCCCACTTCTGTATGAGGTCATGGCTCTTCTCCTCCACGCGGTAGACAAAGTGTTTACTCTTCTCCTCTACCGTTTTCACTTTCTCCTTCATACGGTCCACCTGGTTCTGCAGGCGGTACTTCTTCTCCTGAGGTTGTAGGGAGGTTGTAGAAAGGTTGTAGGAACGCAACTGACATACAAGTAACTGCCAAAATAAAGGAAATCCCAACATAGTATCTTAAAAGGGCATTGGGCCACCACAGAACAGCTGCAATGCACCTTGGCATATATTCTATAAGTGTCTGGAACTCTATTGGAAGGATGTGACACCCTTCTTCCACGAGGAATTCCATCATTTGGTGTTTTGTTGATGGTGGTGGAAAACGTTGTCTCAGGCGCCGCTCCAGAATCTCCCATAAGTCTTCAGTTGGGTTGAGAGCTGGTGACAGACGGTCATGGCATATGGTGAAACATCAGCAAGTTGAGCAGTCTTCGTCACTGAAGCTCCGGCCAAACGTGCCCCAACTATCCTCCCTCTTTCGAAGTCACTGAGATCTCTTCTTCTAGCCATCCATGGTAGCCAAAATAATGGGCAACAGTGCCTGCTCAGCATTTCTATACATGACCCTAAGCATGATGGGATGTTAATTCCACACCTGTGTGCAAGCACCTGCTTTCAATATACTTTGTATCCCTCATTAACACAGGTGTTTCCGTTATTTTGTCAGTTATCTGTATGGGTCTCTCAACAAATACAGACAGAACATACTGTATGTCTGTTTGTTCATTGAAAGACGTCAGTTACGTTCCCAATGTACGGAGTACACATACGTTATTTTTAAGGTCGACACACACACTTACGTTGATGAAGCTGACATTGAGCTCTTTAGCGGTGTAGCCCCTCTGTAGATTGCGTCTAGCGTAGAGGTCGTAGTCTCGTACGATACGAGTGATCAGGTCAGAGGTCGAGATACCCTCTGTCCGCTGAGTTGGCACAAACATGCCTGGAACACACACACACATTTTAAATACCCACACATTATAAATACACACATACACACACACACACAAATACACACGAAGAGGAGCACACTATAAATACACACACATGGACGAACATGAACACACACATACTATAAATACATTATAAATACACACACACATACTATAAATACACACACGATATAAATACACATGGACGAACATGAACACACACACACATTATAAACACGCACACAGGAACACATACACTGATCATAAATACAGCTACACACACACACTCACCTGCCTCCTTGATGTGTTTGTAGACGTCCTCAGTTCCTGCTGAGGAGTATGGGATATCGTCATGAGCCACAAAATCGATCTGAGAAACAATCAGAACACAAGACAAGAATCTCTACACAATCTCTATACAGTCTATACATAATATATACCCCCATCTCTACACAGTCTATACCCCATCTCTATACAGTCTATACATAATATATACCCCCATCTCTACACAGTCTATACCCCATCTCTATACAGTCTATACATAATATATACCCCCATCTCTACACAGTCTATACCCCATCTCTATACAGTCTATACATAATATATACCCCCATCTCTACACAGTCTATACCCCATCTCTACACAGTCTATACCCCATCTCTACACAGTATCTACACAATCTCTACACAGTCTATACCCCATCTCTACACAGTTTCTACACATTCTCTATACAGTCTATACCCCATCTCTATACAGTCTATACCCCATCTCTATACAGTCTATACCCCATCTCTATACAGTCTATACCCCATCTCTACACAGTTTCTACACATTCTCTATAAAAGTCTATATATATATACATACATATATATACAGTGTCTACACACAGCACGGGAGAAACAAAATGAAAACACATGCAGATAAACTGACACACAGAAAAGAGACATGCCTGCATGCATCATAAATAGTCTTTACACACACATATACAAACACACAGAGAGCTTTGATGGGAATAGACAAACACACACACGCACCTTGTGCTTTTCCAGGAAGTCCTGTGTGAGCGTCCATGGTGCATCTCGGACCACTTCGTCGACATAGCGACAGTGTCTCAGAGCCTCGTACCTCTCATCCTCCGTCATCACAGTGAAACCCTTATACTTATGGGTCAGCTCATCACTACACACTGACACACACACACACACACACACACACACACACACACACACACACACACAGACACATGAAACAGTCACAAAGGTACAAAGAAACAGATAGCAAAACATGTATGAGTAATTCATACTAAGAGTCATTATATCCACATGTTTATGAATGTGTGTGTTTGTGTACATATCTGCATGTGTGTGTGTGTGTGTGTGTGTGTGTGCGCATACCTCCCACTATGAGGTATGCATTGGGGAAGAGGTTCTTGGCCTGCATCAGAGCTCTGGCATGGCCGGAGTGGAACAAATCAAATATCCCATCTGCATATACACGCACTGGACGGTCTACTGTAGAGGACACACACACAGTGTACATCCAACACATACCTTCTCCTCTCCTGATGATGTTGTAAGTGAATGTGAGGAGGAGAGGATGCGGAAAAGAAGAAGAGATGGCTATGAGGGAAGATGCTGAGGATGGTAGGAAGAGAGGATGAAGAATGAGGATGAGAGGAGGAATAGTGAGAAAAGAGTGATGAGAGGGGCGTGTAACAGAGGACGAGAGGAATGTATACCTGGGGTCCCTCTGCGGGCTTGAGCAATGGAGAGTCTCTCATGAGGGGCGCGACACTCACAGCTGGTGTCCTTAGCAAAGAGAGCAGGCTCAGTCAGCATCTGAGAGAGGGAGGAGAGAGAGATTTAACTGTTAAGTGGTTTTTGCTCAGTGTAATAGTGCTAACAGCAGCATATTAGAACAGCACATGCATCAAATTCAAACCCCTACAAAACTCTCACTGCTCTCAACAAACCAAAAATGGTATGGAGTCCCAGAGACACAACATGATAGGTGAAGAGTGTGTCAAGGAGGGGAAGAAAAGGAGGGAAATAATGTGATAAAATCTGAAAAAAATTGAATTTGAGAGGGGGATGAAGAGAGGAACAGGAGATACAGGAGAGGATAGAAGGAAAGCGACGGAGGAGAGAAGGAAAGTTGAATGACATTCATGTCCCCTTCTTGATAGTCCTCCCCTGTCGCTCTCCGGCATATTTCCAGTAATTAGATTATTGATCAGGCCTGATATCTATTCTCTATCACAACTATTGATTACATGATGAGGGAACGAGCAGCACCCAGTGCTATTGATCTGCTACGGGCTAAAATGGAACTTCATCCCTCCCTCTACCAACACCTCGTTTTCCATCTCTCTCTCTCTTTCTCTAGGGGAGGAGAGAAAGAGGAATTGGAACATGCATGACTTTCTGTCCCCAGTAACTTCATGGATCCACTCCCAAACACACGAGAGAACTGAGAGACACACTGGATGTAACCTATATGTTACCGTGGGAGACTAGATCTCATTTACACACACACACACACACACACACACACACACACACACACACACACACACACACACACACACACACACACACACACACACACACACACGACACAGAGAGAGAGCGAGCAACTGAACAGTAACCCTAAATCACAAAACACACAGCACAGTCTCCTCTAGAGGACCACATAGAAACCATGGTTTCTTGATTTCTAAGGATAATGGGATCTTAGATTGTTCATATTAATACCTTTGTCTACATTTGTCATCCATAACACTGAATATTTAAAGGTAGTTCCACCTCTACATAATCCATTTGGATAAGGGATGAGGAAGAACAGAAAGGAGGTGGAGATGATCATAACATCATCAGATGGTCTTGGCTAGCGACCGTCTTGGGAGCTCCCATCCCCATAGTAACAGATCGGACAGAACAGAACAGTGAAGAGGACGCACTGAGGTAACGTTTCTCCCACAATCCACTGCAAGGTGAGAAGGGGGAGGAGCCCAGCGTGGACAAAGGGCAGGCGGTGGCCTCGGACGATCGACAGATCAGAGTGACCGCAGCGAATGTGCTCACTAAAGCCCTGAAACTGGCACAAGCAGAGAACATCTGGTCTAAGAAGGATTAACTACGGGAAAAAAAAACCACACTAAAAACCTCAACTAAAAAAACAACCACAACGCTGTGATGGTAGCACACAGGAGGATAGAAAGAGAGGGAGAGGCACAGGGATGTGGGAATAGGGAGGAGGGTATGATGAAGAGAAGGAGAGGCACAAAGAATAAAAGGGAATAACAAAGACAGAGAGAGAAAGATAGAATGAATGGAGCTGGCATGGAGCTAGCGTCGCCCCTCTGTATCCTTGCGCTTTTGTGTCCTCATCAGGAGATCTATGCCAGGCTGCCGATGCCCACACGTACACACACCCCTGCCAATACTGCGAAACACGCCCAACCCCCCACCCTCCACACAGACACACAGTCCATTCAGCACTCAGAGCATCCCGCAAAGACACACATAGACAGTGGATCTGTTTCATAACAACAAGAAGACTAGCCAGCCTCTCCCTATTTTTCTCCTTCACACACAAACACACCCTACCGTGCGCGGCTGGGGGCAGGTGTGCTCGAGCTCCTCCATGTTTCCCCTAAAGGCTCATGGGATACGGCGGCTGAACCCCCTGTCTGTGACTCAGCATCAGTGAGATGATCCCTCTCTCGCTCTCTCTATTTCTTTCTACCGCCCTCTCTTCCTCCCTCTGCCTTTTCCCCCTCCCTCTTCACTTCCCTCTGTATCCCCACCCACTCTGCCCTCCTCTCTCCCTCCCTCTATTCCACCTCTTCCATCCCTCTCTCCTCCTCTATTTGGCAGAGTGATCTCTCACTCACAGACCAGCAGCCAAGCGCCTCCAAACTCTAGCCATGGCGATGACAAATATATGAGAGAGCTCCAATCACTGCACAGATCCCACTGTATCATTTGCATGGAGGACAAGGATTGGCTGAGCTGGCTAGGACCATCAGTGAAGGATGGCATTGAGCATCAGTGTCTAGGAGGCTATATCTCAATAGTCTACAGTTGCTCTCCTCTCCTCTGAAAACACAATATAGGTGAAAGTAATATGATACATGCACATTGAGGTTCCTCCCTGTGCGGTGTCCCAAGTCTTAACCAGCTTGTTTCTTGTCCCCTTTCCTCTTTGACCACATCAGGATAGGTGAAAGCAGAAGGCTTTTACAGCAGTAGACACCTATCCAGTGCTTTTGGGGATCAGTTGTTACGGGAGAAAAGAGGAGAGAACATTTAAGAATATACAGGGAACAGTATCTGTTTTCCACTGAATTACACTGATGCACAGAATAGACCTTATTCTATTTATATGAAGCAGCAGGAACAGGACGAAGTGGATCTTGCTGAACTGTACACTTCTCTCTCCATCTGTCTCTATCTTTACTTCTCTCTACCCCAGACCATCCTCTCATTTTCTTTCTTTCTCACTTTCAACCACTTCATGTGAGAGTCTCCTAGACTTTTCATCTTGAAATAAAAGTTCAAAAACATATAGGACACTGTCTCATTGTCAGAGACAACTTTAGCTGTCTTGGGTTAAATTTCATGATCCATGCTTACCTCACTACAGCCGCAAAAAGTAAACTGGGAGAAAGTACCTGATAGCCTACATAATTTCTAACACGCGAATAGCCCAAGTCCATTATGTCCCGTGCCATAATGGTCCTGACATCGTGTCATAGTACACTTAGGCTATAAGTAAGTGTACACAGTTGGTTAGCTAACTTACCGTGCCCGATTCCCTCCTGCGTCCGGCCACACCCGGTGCAACAGGATCGCATGCATAATTGTAAGTTCCATTGCTTGTACGCCCCACCATCTTGAGAGAACCGTATCTGTCCGTCGTCAGTCAACCATTGAGTATGTAAAAACGGTCCTGGATTTTTCCTTCCCTCGTCCCACCCGTCGCCAACAGGCAGCGAGACCCGGACACTGACACACTGCGCGCAAGTGTAGCGGACTAGACCGAGAGCCAGATCACACGCACGAGCTTCAGGAAACACCGGCCAGTATAGAAGATTAGTGTTAGGCATCCAGGTCGGCGTGCGCGTTTTTAACCGCTGGCTGGGGTCAGACACGTAACGCATGACCGACCACACATCACATGCATGACCGACCACACTGGGGGACAGCGGGGACATAGGCCTAGTTAATCAACAATGTCCAATTGGTGGTTCTTGTTCTGCGGCCAAGTGGGTTGAACAAACGAGTTGGCTGTGTGCAGGTTACTAAAGTTTGTGGCCAAATTAGGTGGCCTCTTGAAAAAAACTGCACAGGAAAATCACCAGTGTTAAATTAGTAGTGTCAAAAACGATTTACGCCCATATATTAGTGCACACCTGGATCCTTGGGACGTCCTTACCACAAACCATAACCCCTACCCTAACCTTAACCCTTACCAGTTAAAATGTCAACTTCAATGAGGTGATGTCAGAGTTGGGACGTCTCAAGGATCCCTGATACCAAGGACACTATATTTGGTTGAACAACCTGCAGTATCGAACGACCCCTAGTGTGGTTGTAGATAAACAATTACACCATAACTAGAGGTTAACTCTAAATAGTTTAAGAAACATCACAAGTCAGCCCACCAATATCCGTTGTTGCCTTCAACATTCTCATCAACGCCATTATGAGGCAGCACCTTGCAGCGAGGTAGCCCTTGATCATGAATCTCAGTACACATAAAGTGCATTCGGAAAGTATTCAGACCCATTTACTTTTTCCACATTTTGTTACGTTACATCCTTATTTTAAAATGGATAAAATCGTTTTTTAAATTCTTCTCATCAATCTACACACAATACCCCATACTGACAAAGCAAAAAACGTTTTTAGAAATGTTAGCAAATTAGCAAAAAATAAATAAATGAAATATCACATTTACATAAGTATTCAGACCCTTTACTAAGTACTATGTTGAAGCACCTTTGGCAGCGATTACAGCCTCAAGTCTTCTTGGGTATGACGCCAGAAGCTTGGCACACCTGCATTTGGGGAGTTTCTCCCATTCTCTCCAGAGATGTTCTATCGGCTTCAAGTCCGGGCTCTGGCTGGGCCACTCAAGGACATTCCGAGACTTGTCCCGAAGCCACTCCTGTGTTGTCTTGGCTGTGTGCTTATGGTTGTTGTGCTGTTGGAAGGTGAACCTTTGCCTCAGTCTGAGGTCCTGAGCGCTTTGGAGTAGGTTTTCAACAAGGATCTCTCCTTTAGATGCCTTTTCGCAAACTCCAAGCGGGCTGTCATGTGCCTTTTACTGAGGAATGATTTGCCTCTGGCCTCCATACCATGAAAACCTGTTTGGTGGAGTGCTGCAGAGATGGTTGTCCTTCTGGAAGGTTTTCACATCTCCACAGAGAAACTCTAGAGCTCTGTCAGAGTGACCATCAGGCGGCAAACTCTAGGAAGAGTCTTGGTGGCTCCAAACTACAGTTGAAGTCGGAAGTTTACATACACCTTAGTCAAATACATTTAAACTCAGTTTGTCACAATTCATGACATGTAATCCTAATAAACATTCCCTGTCTTAGGTCAGTTAGGATCACCACTTTATTTTAAGAATGTGAAATGTCAGAATAATAGTAGAGAGAATGATTTACTTCAGCTTTTATTTCTTTCATCACATTCCCAGTGGGTCAGAAGTTTACATACACACAATTAGTATTTGGTAACATTGCCTTTAAATTGTTTAACTTGGGTCAAACGTTTTGGGTAGCCTTCCACAAGCTTCCCACAATAATTTGGGTGAATTTTTGCCCATTCCTCCTGACAGAGCTGGTGTAACTGAGTCAGGTTTGTAGGCCCCCTTTCTCGCATGCACCTTTTCAGTTCTGCCCACACATTTTCTATAGGATTAAGGTCAGGGCTTTGTGATGGCCACTCCAATACCTTGACTTTGTTGTCCTTAAGCCATTTTGCCACAACTTTGGAAGTATGCTTGGGGTCAATGTCCATTTGGAAGACCCATTTGCGACTAAGCTTTAACTTCCTGACTGATGTCTTGAGATGTTGCTTCAATATATCCACATAATTTTCCATCCTCATGATGCCATCAATTTTGTGAAGTGCACCAGTCCCTCCTGCAGCAAAGCACCCCCACAACATGATGCTGCCACCCCCGTGCTTCATGGTTGGGACGGTGTTCTTCGGCTTGCAAGTATCCCGCTTTTTCCTCCAAACATAACCATGGTCATTATGGCCCAACAGTTCTATTTTTGTTTCATCAGACCAGAGGACATTTCTCAGAAAAGTACGATCTTTGTCCCCATGTGCAGTTGCAAACTGTAGTCTAGCTTTTTTATGGCGGTATTGGAGCAATGGCTTCTTCCTTGCTGAGCGGCCTTTCAGGTTACGTCGATATAGGACTCGTTTTACTGTGGATATAGATACTTTTGAGCCTGTTTCCTCCAGCATCTTCACAAGGTCCTTTGCTGTTGTTCTGGGATTGATTTGCACTTTTTGCACCAAAGTACGTTCATCTCTAGGAGACAGAACGCGTCTCCTTCCTGAGCGGTATGACAGATGCGTGGTCCCATGGTGTTTATACTTGCGTACTATTGTTTGTGCAGATGAACGTGGTACCTTCAGGTGTTTGGAAATTGCTCCCAAGGATGAATCAGACTTGTGGAAGTCTACAATTATTTTCTGAGGTCTTGGCTGATTTCTTTTGATTTTCCCAAGATATCAAGCAATGAGGCACTTAGTTTGAAGGTAGGCCTTGAAATACATCCACAGGTACACCTGACATAATTTTCTGGAATTTTCCAAGCTGTTTAAAGGCACAGTCAACTTAGTGTATGTAAACTTCTGACCTACTGGAATAGTGATACAGTGAATTATAAATTAAATAATCTGCCTGTAAACAATTGTTGGAAAAATTACTTGTCATGCACAAAGTAGATGTCCTAACCGACTTGCCAAAACTATAGTTTGTTAACAAGAAATTTGTGGATTGGTTGAAAAACGAGTTTTAATGACTCCAACCTAAGTGTTTGTAAACTTCAGACTTCACCTATACTTCCATTTAAGAATGATGGAGGCCATTGTGTTCTTGGGGACCTTCAATGTTACAGACATTTTTTGGTACCCTTCCCCAGATCTGTGCCTTGACACAATCCTGTCTCGGAGCTCTACGGACAATTCCTTCGACGTCATGGCTTGGTTTTTGCTGTGACATGCACTGTCAACTGTGGGACCTTCATATAGACAGGTGTGTTCCTTTCCAAATCATGTCCAATCAATTAAATTTACCACAGGTGGACTCCAATGACGTTGCAGAAACATCTCAAGCATGATAAATGGAAACAGGATGCACCAGAGCTCAATTTGCAAAAGAAAAATCAAAAATGCTTTGTCATTTTGGGGTATTGTGTGTAGATTGATGATGGGAAAAATGATTTAATCCATTTTAGAATAATGCTGTAACATAACAAAATGTGGAAAAGGGAAGGGGTCTGAATACTTTCTGAATACAACTTAAGAGTCATTGGACAAAGGTGTCTTCTGTAGGGGGGAGTTTTGTTAAGATCCCTGACACTCGATCTGAACATTAACATGCATCGTTTGCAGTACAGTTTTTAAAGCATAAGGACTTTATTTTTCATATCAGCAAGAAATCATTAAAACAAGTGAAATTGATACACACCTTGATAGGGTTAGTGTTCCCACACAACCATATCTCCATGTTACAGCGCTTGTTTACAGAAAACAGAAGGAAGAAAAGAGGCAACCCCCTGTGCTAATGAGCTTAGAACACTTGTGTGTAAGCATATCTCAGGAAATGCAGTGGAAGTGTAGTTGTGTTAGATGGAGGCTCCATAGCTGTATAGATCTGTGCAAAACTGCTACAGTTAAGTGTATGCTTTTCATTTGAAAGATTATTTCCTGCTGATGAAAGATAAGGGCCATGTGTTTCGAAAGCCGTATCACAAGCGATGATTATTGGCGTTTCTAAACATTCAAACACAGCGTCGGGATTGTAGTTCACGTGAGGCAGTCGTGGGCGAAGCTAATGGCTGAGAACTGTAGGGAGAAGGCAGAATAGAGGGTGTTTCAAACAAACTTGTCTTAATTTCATTTGGTATTCCAATTCAACTTTACTTCATATTTGATTGTCAGATTTATTGTACAACATTTTTTGGAAACATTTGATAAAAGTCACTAACTAGCTTGATTGACTCTTGCTCAATATTTTACCCATGAAAGGCTTTTAGACCAATGTCTGTGAGGGAAATTATTAGCTAGTCGAGCTAGCGAGCTAATGCTTTTAAAATTATATATCATTGATTTTGAGTGTTGTGCAGGTGTTTCATGCCAGCCACCACCTAGCGTTAGCTAGCTAGCTACTGTAGCTAGATGCTGTCTTGCCATGTACAGCTAGCTCTCGGCTGCTTAGCTAGCTAGCTAGCTTGCGGTTGACAACGACTGGGAATTACCTTCAAGTCTTTCTTGAAGGTAATTTGTTTGATAACCCCTTTAGCTAGTTCCTTTTATGGGCATTAGTTGTCTGTTCATTTCCAATGATGTCCCTTACAAAAAAAGATTGCAGTCAGAATGCAGTTTAGCTGCAGATACTGTGTCCAAAATATTAAAAAAAGGTTTACTGCAGTAATCTTGCAGTGTAACTGCAGTATAACTGCAGTTCAGCTGCAGTACATTGCAGTTATCCTGCAATCACTGCTTCCAAAATACCACAATCGACTGCAGTTACTGCAGTTTCAAAACGGCAATCTTTTTTTGTAAGGGGTTGGCTAATAATTCTGTTATTTTTTCCCATTTTTAGATGCATTTCATTGTTGGTGCGTCAAAAGGTACATCAGCCAGCAAGCTTGTTAGGACTGGGGGTGAACTCATGGGGATTTGACATAAACAAGGGGGTGTTTATTGACACATGGAACTGGCTGGTGGTTTGTTTGATACTACCCTCCTGCTTGAAGAGAATCAAAGCATTATCTGTATCTACCAACAAGCGACAGCTGGGCAAATGGGAGAGCAAATGTTGAGTAGCTAGTGAGTTGTCACAGGTGTAATCAATTGGATGGAAATGCAGCTGTGTCCGATTGATGCTCCATTTATATTACATCTGAGCAGTCCGTTGCACCAGATGTCATTCATTTCAATTGGGACAGTCCACAAAGGAGTGGTATCGCAGCTCGGTCAACGGTTCCATTTGAGAAATGGCTGACGCATACATTCCATTTCTTCAAACTTTGCAGCCAGAGTCCATCAATTTTAACAGGAAGTTACCAAACCACAGAATAAGTTGAAAATTATGTGGTTTTCAGGGATGGATTTATGGGATAGCTAGCAACTTGTAAACAATTATCCATTCCTAAGTGAGTATTTTAATAGTAATGTTAAATAATAGACATTGGCTGTTTATAATTATATTATGACTGATGCTTCCTTTTTTGTGATGGTAATGATGTTTGTTTTGATCAAAAAATATTCGGTGGAGGTGGCTAACTACAGTACAGTATCTTCAACCTTGCTTTTAACTCAGCCTGGTCACTAGAAACAAATGTCAATTTTGCCTTTATTCCAATGCATTAGATTTATCTGTTGATTTATAATTGTTTGCTTTTGTCAGTCAGCTGTTTAGAGCATTCATCGCTTTGTTTTCCAGGTGCATGCGTGTATTGATATTCTCTGTGCAGTCCTTGGCCAGAAAAAGTATACCATTTATTTAGCGTTATTGATCAGCTGATGATGGTCGCCAATATCACTAGACAACTAGCCTACAGCTGACCAGACTGGAGAATACAGCCAACATTGTGCAGAGACATGGAGAAGTTGCTGACACATCCAAAATCCCAGGGGGTAAAAGGGTCACTGTGGTACACGAAAACACTGCAAACATGGTTTTGTGTGCAGATATACTGGGCCAGGAAGAGGAATGGGCAGATGTTAAAGAAGTCAGATGTGCTGGGCTGCATAAATGGCGATGTTAAACAATACCACATCTGTCGCACTGTGGCTGAAGCCAGGCACCTTGTGGCACATTTTAAGAAAGGAGCAAAAGCCAGAAACAGAAACTACAAAAGTGGTTGAATATGCCTGGTATGGCAACTCCCTGGCCTCCGACCAAGGCACTACAGCGGGTAGTGCAAACAGCCCAGTACATCACTGGGGCCAAGCTTCCTGCCATCCAGGACCTCTATACTAAATTGTCAGACTCCAGCCACCCTAGTCATAGACTGCTCTCTCTGCTGCCACACAGCAAACGGTACAGGAGCACTAAGTCTAGGTCCAAGAGGCTTCTAAACAGCTTCTACTCCCAAGCCATAAGACTCCTGAACATCTAGTCAAATGGCTACCCAGACTATTTGCATTGCACCTCTCCACAGCACTGCCACTCTCTGTTGTGTCACTTTGCATAGTCACTTTAATTAACTCTACCTACATGTACATACTACCTCAACTAACCGGTGCCCCCGCACATTGACTCTGTACCGGCACCCCCCTGTATACATTGTTATTTTTTACTGCTGCTCTTTAATTACTTGTTACTTTTATCTCTTATTCTTGTTTGTATTTTCTGAAACTGCACTGTTGGTTAGGGGCTCGTAAGTAAGCATTTCACTGTAAGGTGTATTGTTGTATTCGGCACATGTGACTAATACAATTTGATTTGATATCTGATCCAACAGAAGTTTCCACACGGTGGAACTCTTCTCAGACCATGTTCAAGCGTCTGTTAGAACAGAGATGGCCCCTAATACCAGTCCTCTCTGACCCCAACTACACTGGGAAAAATGACGCATCCTTGGCAGAGGATATTTAGAATGTGCTGAAGCCAATGGTCACCCTGATTGAGCTGCATGCCAAGGAGGACCACGCATCCTTATCTGCAACCATGCCCATGCTGGCCAACCTCAAACGCCGTCACTTGGCCTCAGTGGAGGATGACAGCCCCACCACTATGTCTTAAAACAAAGCTGGTGGAGGAAACTGACAAAAGATGGCAACTCACCGCTGACTATGTGAGAATAGTCTATATGTCCAAGCAGCAGATGTAGATCCACACTTTTATGCTGCTTTCGTTCTTTGATGATGCAAAACAGGTAGAAGCCTACATCAATGTCGACGCTGGACTGCTAGCTTGGTGGGTGAAAGATTAGGACAGGTATCCGAAGCTGGCCAGAGCAGTGAGATACCTCCTCTTCATCCCGACACCTCTACTCCATCAGAGTGGATCTTTTCCAAGGCAGCATTTATAGTCAATAAAACGAGGAGCTGCCTTCTGCTGAAAATATTGACAAGCTGGTAATCCTGTCTCATAACTTGAAAAGATTGCAGAAGTATGTGGCAGCCCAGGTATGTGAGTAAGCAGGCCAGTCCAATCCAGTTGGCAGATAGAGAGAACATTAAGCTATAATGCAGGCTGCTGCTAAATGTTTGGAATGGTGCAATATGCATAGTTTCTTTTTGCCTAGGCCTATACAATACATTTTATGTTCAGCATTAGATTTCATAAGCTTCTTTAAATAGCCTAGTCTACTGTTGTCATAGGCTACAACTTGTTCTTTCTTTTGTTATTCAATTATTCGTTATTAAACACAATATATTTACTGTAATATTGTTCAACTATGTTGATTAAATACAAGGCCTACTGGCTGTAAATGCTATGTTCTTAATAATTTGAGAAAAAAAAATGTAAACTGTTCTATTTTTTAGCCTATTGGATTTTTCCCATTCAGCAATATATCATATTCGAGAGACATTCGTGCTTGGGGTCAGTGATAAGCTTCGGCTATTTTAGTGTAGGCTACTGTAGGTCAAATCAAATCAAATTTATTTATATAGCCCTTCTTACATCAGCTGATATCTCAAAGTGCTGTACAGAAACCCAGCCTAAAACCCCAAACTGCAAGCAATGCAGGTGTAGAAGCACGGTGGCTAGGAAAAAACCCCTAGAAAGGCCAAAACCAAGGAAGAAACCTAGAGAGGAACCAGGCTATAAGGGGTGCCAGTCCTCTTCTGGCTGTGCCGGGTGGAGATTATAACAGAACATGGCCTTGATGTTCAAATGTTCATAAATGACCAGCATGGTCAAATAATAATAATCACAGTAGTTGTCGAGGGTGCAACAAGTCAGCAACTCAAGAGTAAATGTCAGTTTGCTTTTCATAGCCGATCATTGAGAGTATCTCTACCGCTCCTGCTGTCTCTAGAGAGTTGAAAACAGCAGGTCTGGGAGAGGTAGCACGTCCGGTGAACAGGTCAGGGTTCCATAGCCGCAGGCAGAACAGTTGAAACTGGAGCAGCAGCACGGCCAGGTGGACTGGGGACAACAAGGAGTCATCATGCCAGGTAGTCCTGAGGCATGGTCCTAGGGCTCAGGTCCTCCGAGAGAAAGAAAGAGAGAATTAGAGAGAGCATACTTAAATTCACACAGGACACCGGATAAGATAGGAGAAATACTCCAGATATAAGACTGACCCTAGCCCCCCGACATAAACTACTGCAGCATAAATACTGGAGGCTGAGATGGGAGGGGTCAGGAGACACTGTGGCCCCATCCGATGATACCCCCGGACAGGGCCAAACAGGCAGGATATAACCCCACCCACTTTGCCAAAGCACAGCCCCCCACACCACTAGAGGGAAAGCTTCAACCACCAACTTACCATCCTGAGACAAGGCCGAGTATAGCCCACAAAGATCTCCGCCACGGCAAAACCCAAGGGGGGGCGTCAACCCTGTAGGTCTAATTCAAATTAACTACCACGATAAAGTGATTAGAAAGTTGTTACCTGGTTGTTGTCAAATACAAGTATAGGGCTGTGGTGTATAATCTGTAGACTAGAAGCAAGATTGTGATGAAAAATTTAGTTTCGTGTTTATTCCCTATACATTTCCAATTCCAAGGTGTTGTGGGAATGGGAAGGGAACAAATCAGATGGCATTTTCTCGTCCGTCAGCCATCTCCTGCCACACCAAACATTTCTGTCTCTGTAACACACAGTTTCCCACTCTGCCACAGGTGTGTAGAACTAGCTCATTATGAGCGCTGCTGTAGGTGCGGAGTACTGCCGCGGCGCTCTCCAAGGTTCTAAACTGAATCTTGTGAGCGCTTTCTCCCGCGCTGGTCGCTGCCCGCAATTCTGAAACAATCTTCAGTGGTGCACTCTGCTGGTTTGCAGGTTAAACAACAATTCTTCATTTTTACTTAACCTTCTCAAATATAGTTACAAATATAGTTACAACACTATTGTGAAGACTATTACTGGCAACTTCAGGAGGTAATGGCATAATCTGTGAAGGCCAGCAGCAGCGGGAGGAGCAGGGTCCGGTGGGGAAAGAATTACTATGAAGTGTACATTGGATAATTATGGTTATAAAGTCAGTCACGTCCAAAACTGAGTTTTGTAAGTGAGTTGGTCACGACTTAGCCTACTGGGGGTTTGGGTATGGATTACTTACAGTACATGCCCACTTTTGGCAAGACATTGTGGTCTGCCATGTGGACATTTGTTGTCAGGTCTGCATATCGGTGCAATGCACGCACATTTTGCTCGGCAAATGGAAGTGAAAATGGGCTTTCATAAAGTTGGTGCAAACTTCCAATGCATTTCAACAATTTTGCCAGGTGGCCAGGAATGCAACATCTGGCCATAGAATTAAGAAACCCTAGAATTGACATGAACCTTCTTATGATGGTCCAAAGAACAGCCATATTGGTCAGGGAGTTGGTCAACCATGTTTTGCCAGTGCTGTGATACATTCATTGTTTTACACAATGTCTTATCTGCACTGTGTGTTAGCTATCTAGCCAGACAGTTTAGGAAAGAATGAGTCCATTAAATTGTCAGATTAACTGCCAATTTAAACAATGCAGTCCATCCACAGCCATGCACTGGCTGAAATCATTTGATGATAGGACAGACAAGTGTAAATGCAACAAATACTGATGTATTGTATCATATAATGGCACTCACAGCATTCCAAGAAAACAAAATCTGAGACATGTATTGTCTGTTTCCATATATTTTAGAGACTATTTATACAGAACATTGGCATAAAACCCGTATAAACTGTATTTATAATTATGACATTTTTTTAGGTCGACTGTAATTCCATGACAATTTCTGATACATCACATGCCTTACTTCTATTTTCCTGCATAAGTAAAAGCGGGAAATGTATCACCTATGCCTCTACTACCATTCATTCCAAATAGACTAATTTTGCATTTCTCCCTGACCAAGATGGCAGCCATTTTCTTCCCATAATGGAACTGAGGGTTTATGACAAAGTCCCCTCGAGTAATTTCATAGGAGATCTATGCATATGACATGGTCACTCCTGCTGTATGTCAACCGTCAAACCACTGGTGTTGGTGAGTATATTAGCTAAGTAGATGGCTGGTACTAGCTGGCTAGTAGCTACTTTTGGTTATACAACCTAATATCAAAATGCTAGCTAGCCAGGCTGGTTACGATAACACAGATGAAAGGGAAATAAATAGTAGCTAGCTTAATCTGGGAGATAGTTCAAGATTGACGTAGGGAAATGCCTTAAACCGTCCACTGGGGTAACAGTGTGCGTTATGTAGTGGAAATGTTTGTGTCCTCTGTGTCTCTGCAGATGCGTGACTACATGTAGCGTATTGTTTCTTGTAATTGTGTTCTGTGACTTTGCTTTCAAGAAGGGAACTGATAAAAAGAGAACAGAAAGAAGGGAACACATTTTTACTTTGGCCCAATGCCTAGAAACTGTGTGTGCAAGGTCATGATCAGCCTATTGCACAATGAGAGCAGAGATGCCTAGTTTGTGCATGAGTATAAAGAGTGCTAAAAATGAAGCACCCCTTCAGAGCTTCTGACAGACTTGTACTTTGAGTATTAAGTTTGTTGTAACCTCTCTGGCCGTGATAATAAAGATTTGTTCATTTAACTTTGACTTGAAGTCCTTAGTGGTAATTTCCACTACAATCCGGCGTCACAAAACAGGATGATTGATTCTACCTGTGGAGCTCGGCAGTGAGGGTCTGCGAGGGATCACCGGTGGCGCATTCCATGTGAAGGCGTGCAAGGGAAATTCCTGTCTGACCAAAGACGACGAGGACCCGCCCACACCAAACACTCACTGTGGGCTGCCCGGGAGAAAACACATCTATGAAACCTGGAAGGACTGACTGAATTTCAGTAAGTCAATTTAAATGAATTTTTAACTGTTTTGAGAAGCTTAGAAAAGGATCCAGAGTCCCAAGAGGGGACTGGGCGGGGGTAGAGAGACCCCGTCGGCAACGTTGTCTGTAAGTATTCAGGGAACTACATGGAAGTTCTGGGAATTCCATTTTCCAATTCCATTCCATTCACAGTGCCATCCGTTTTGTCACCAAAGCCCTATATACTACCAACCACTGCGACCTGTTCGCTCTCGTTGGCTGGCCCTCGCTTCATACTCGTCGCCAAACCCACTGGCTCCAGGTCATCTACAAGTCTTTGCCTTATCTCAGTTCACTAGTGACCATAGCAGCACCCACCCGCAGCACGCGCTCCAGCAGGTATATTTCACTGCTCACCCCCAAAGCCAATTCCTCCTTTGGCCGCCTTTCCTTCCAGTTCTCTGCTGCCAATGACTGGAACGAACTGCAACAATCACTGAAGCTGGAGACTCATATCTTCCTCACTAACTTCAAGCACCAGCTGTCAGAGCAGCTCACAGATCATTGCACCTGTACATAGCCCATCTGTAAATAGCCCACCCAACTACCTCATCCCCATACTGTATTTATTTATTTATTTTGCTCCTTTGCACCCCAGTATCTCTACTTGCACATTCATCTTCTGCACATCCATCACTCCAATGTTTAATTGCTGTATCGTAATTACCGCGCCACTATGGCCTATTTTATTGCCTTACCTCCCGTATCTTACCTCATTTGCACACACTGTGTATATACTTTTTTTCTACTGTATTATTGACTGTATGTTTGTTTATTCCATATGTAACTGTGTTGTTGTTTCTGTCAAACTGCTTTGCTTTATCTTGGCCAGGTCGCAGTTGTAAATGAGAATTTGTTCTCAACTAGCCTACCTGGTTAAATAAGGGTGAAATAAAATAAAAAAGTAGTTCTGGGAACTCTATGTTAAGGAATTTAAGAATATTAAGTGAGTGCAACGATTTTTGTATGATTGACAAATTTACTGAAAAAGGGAAATTAGTTCCCAGATTGATTGTGGTATGAGTGTGATAATTGTTAGAGCAAAGTAGATTGACAGGGTATAATCAAAAAGTAATAATTGGGAAAGGGAACAGTAAAAGTAGATATGAAGACCCAGATTGGGCACCAAAGGGACCCAGTAAAGTGATGGAAAAAAGGTTTGTAAGGGTGTACTGTGCTAGACAGAAGATTGGACAGCATGAATTGATGGTGGTTCCCCTGAGGATGGCACCCTGAGCTCTGACAAACTGGATGGACTGATGGTATCACTTTTCAGGTATGACCCAGATGCAGACAGTGTCGAAGAAACAAAAGTTAATTTCTAATACAGAGGCAGGCAAACGGCAGGTCAAAGGCAGGCAGGGTTCAGTAATCCAGAGAGGGTGCAAAAGGTCCAGAAGGCAGGCAGTCTCAGGGTCAGGGCAGGCAAGGGTCAATAATCCAGTGAAGTGGGGCAAGGTATACAACGGCAGGCAGGCTCAGGGTCAGGGCAGGCAGAAGGGTCAAAACCGAGAAGGACTAGGAAACAGGAGCAAGAAACAGACAGGAGCAGGGGAACAAACGCTGGTAGGTGTCATTAACAAAACGAAATGGCAACAGACAAACAGAGAACACAAGTATAAATACACAGGGGATAATGGGGAAGATGGGTGACACCTGGAGGGGGGTGGAGACAAGCACAAAGACAGGTGAAACATATCAGGGTGTGACAGATGGTGGTTTCCCTGAGGCTGGCACCCTGAGCTCTGACAAACTGGATGGAGTGATGGTGGTTTCCCTGAGGATGGCACCCTGAGCTCTGACAAATTGGAGGAAATAATAAAGCACCTGGAAAAGCAAGAGAAGAGTAATAAGAAGTGAAGTGGGATGATTTTATAAAGCGGGAGAGAGAAGATTCTCTGAAAGCAAAAACAGTAAAATGACTGATGGTAGAGCAAGTGAAAGACAAACAAAAGGAAGACGAGAGAAGTAGAAGGCTGACCTCTTGGTGGTGGTAACCAGCAGCCAGGCCCCCCCCAGTGCCACCACCCCGCTGACCAGAAGCTCTCGGGGTGTGCGAGAACATGTGGGCAGACGAGGAGAGAGCAGTAGGAGTAGCAGTGTTATCTGTGGTAATCCATGTTTCCGTCAGCGCCAAGAAGTCGAGGGACTGGAGGGTAGCATAGGCTGAGATGAACTCTGCCTTGTTGGCCGCAGACCGGCAGTTCCAGAGGCTGCCGGAGACCTGGAACTCCACGTGGGTCGTGCGCGCTGGGACCACCAGGTTAGAGTGGCAGCGGCCACGCGGTGTGAAGCGTTTGTATGGCCTGTGCAGAGGGGAGAGAACAGGGATAGACAGACACATAGTTGACAGGCTACAGAAGAGGCTACGCTAATGCAAAGGAGATTGGAATGACAAGTGGACTACACGTCTCGAATGTTCAGAAAGTTAAGCTTACGTTGCAAAAATCTTATTGACTAAAATGATTAAAATGATACAGTACTGCTGGCTGGTGAAGTAGGCTAGCTAGCAGTGGCTGCGTTGTTGACTTTGTTTGAAAGTGTAGCTGGCTAGGTAACCTCGATAGTTTCAGTACTACACCTTATCATGATACAAAGGCAACTATGTAGCTAGCTAACATAACACTAATCAAGACGTTCCTTTGTAATGTATTTAGTTTCTACAATGCTGCTCGTCGGTAATAGTTAGCTAGGTTTGGAAATGGCGTCGCGGGGGACGAAAATAAGTAGGTCTAGTCTACTTACCATAGCTGATCTTAAACCTGTAGCTAGGTTTTAGAGTAATTATATAGCACGCCTACCTGCAACAGGACAGTAGACACTATTCAACAATGTAGAGTCAAGCCCAACACTTACAAACCCTCCAGTGTATTAGTCCTCATAGTGTTAGCTGGGACAGAACCCCATGGCTCTCCAGGAACAGGGTTGGTGACCAATGCCCTTACATGCCATGACAGGTCAGGAAATCCTGATCCCTACTAACCCTAGTATAGGCAGACCTACTATACCTAATAGCACACTTGTTATTGTGGTGATGGCCATTAGACCACATAAATACAGTGTTGATCTGGGCCTGGACACTAATCCCTGAAATCTAAATAAACCCGTAGCCCTTAGAAACAACTTCCAGTCTATATCTGGAAGTATTGGATAGATGTAAGCAATTTGCTGGTAGCTCCATCTTAAACTCTGATTGGCCAGGTGGGATTAAGGAAATGTCCTGTTGTGGTGTGTTGTTTTTGTATTTGAAATTGGTATTGGTACACAGTTTTTTAGTTCTCAAAACGAGCTTGCTGGAGCTCTGATCTTGACTCTGCAAGACACTTATCTCTGCAATATTGTTACAGGAAGATAAGTAGGTATATGTGAATGTAGGTAAATGTAATATAAAACCACTTCAAATACTCTTTGCCCTGTTTAACACCCTAAATATGCATCACCCATCTATCCTTAGCTAAACAATCGGCAGCTGATCGTTTTGTGAATAGAACTCAGATTCACTTTTTTATTAAATATTTGTTGTTGCAAACTAACTAGCTAAGTAGCTATATACTGGATCTATCTATCTATCTACCCATTTCTAATGATCCATTGATCTCTGGACGGTCTGAAGCTACATGCTACAAAAAATTAACAAATCATTAGGACCAATGAGAGTAGAGCTACTGAGTTCGGACGTGACATGTCCATATATGGCATTGCGTTGGTAGCCATATTGGATGGCGCAGGATAGTTGCTTGGCTTTGGAACATTCTCAGCACATTTGACAAAAAACGATGATATTTTAAAAGTTCAAACATGGTTACATTTTATTTAAATGTTGGTAATGTTCAAATCAACACACATGTATTTTATAGTAGGCTAAGACTATTGTAATGAAACAGCAGGGAGCAGGTTTCGAACCCTCGACCTTCAAGCCCGAAGTCCGGCGCGCTATCGACTGTGCCGCAAAAGCATGCTCAGGCGGCAGAGTCGATTTCCGCGCTTATAAACCCAGGGTCGTTACACTATAATGAAATATAACAGAATAAAATTCAAAATAATATTTTTCCCAAACAACTTGCGTCAAGGCAGCGTCAAGGCAACGTGTGGAACTACTGTCATAAAAAAATGATAGGCTTAATTTGAAACTTTCTTTGATCCACATTTCATCTCTTTTGTTATGGAGCAGGGCCGAAGGCATGTATGGCAGAAAGAGTCCCTGGTTACCATGGAGATGACCTAATTGACTAACAATGTCAAAGAGATCGCATTTATTTTGGTAGATTAAACTACAACTTCTACATTCAAGGTAGGATAAACAAATAGATTCAGAAGATAATAAACCACGTTTATTTTAGTTACTTTTGTCCTCAACTTGTTTATATTACTTTCTAGCACGTCAAGCTAACTTACAGAGTAGGTAGCTATCTAGACCGCTAGCTAGCTTTGTAGCCATGGATTGTGCACCTTCCATTGTTTAGCTAAGTAGCTAGCTATTTATACACTTAGCTAACTGGTTGATGTTTTCCTTTTGCAACCGGAGGAAAGTAACATTCAACTCCACAAATGCTGTTTACATTGATATCCATACTGAATGAAGCACTTAAGGGAACTCATGGGGACCCTTAACTTTAAAATGTTTTGTGAAACTGACTTAAAGTTAAGGAAACTTTAAGGGAAAAGATGCGGGGAAAATTGACTTAATGTTTTATGCAACCAGGCCCAGGCGTATAGTAACCAGGCGCTGCCTAGCAACCATCAATAGCCTATCCTATATTTGTATAGGTCATATTTTGAATGCATTTGGATTTTGGATTGCATATTACACAACTTGCAATTGTGGTCTGGGTAGGAGTGTTGAAATTTATGTGAGCAAAATGTTGCTGTGACCTTTCCATTGTGTTTAGATGAGTGAACTTGTTCTCCTTTTCTTCAAGGAACATTATTTTGACCCTCGAACTGGAGATGGTTACTTGTCGTGGGAAATCAAAACCATCCAGAGGAATTCTGCTTCATCTGAGAAACGACCATCTAGCCAGTCATTCAGTGGCGGCCCAACAACTGAGAGAGACTCCATCCAGTCCAGAGGTTATCCTGGGTAATGAACAGTGCAGGGAGGCCATTTTCCTAATGATGCCTTCTTTTGATCAGAAGTGGTAGGTGTGGTTAAGTTCTCGGAGCCAGGGGCTTGCACCGAGGGTCAGGATAAAGATGGGTCTGTGACGGTAGGAGTGAAATTTTGGGGAAATGTGGACTTTTGCCTTTTGGCTGATCCATTTGTGGTTTCAGGGTGGGTGAAAACAGAGTTGAGTGCTGTGGAATCAGTGAAGGTAACCAGAAGTGGTCTGGTGATAATAGTTTGTGTTTCTGCTGGTTAGAGGGAGCAGGAGCTCCGCGTTAAATGAATGGGGACAGGAGATGTGAATTGTTTTGCTCTCAAGAAAAGGGCTTCATTGAAAGGAATGATTACTGGGGTAGTGGTAAATGTGAAAGTTGACCAACTGAAGGGGAATATTCCCAGTGTTTGTGATGCTCGTCGTTTGGTGCGATGCAGACAGGGTGGCGTGAGTGCTGAAACAAGAGTTGTTCTGTTCTTTTGAATCTTTGCCCGACAAAGTAATGTTAGGAGCTTTTGTGCCGAATACATTACGTTGTTACAGGTGTCAAGCTTATGTGCATGTGGCAGCAGTGTGTAGGAGGGAGGTTCCCATGTCGGAGAAGTGTGCAGAAGGGCATGAGACAAAGGAATGTGTAGGATTGGGGAAAGTAAAAGCTGTGATTTTGCTGACCGAATTTCCATGGTTTATGGATGTGAAGGGTCTGGCAAGCTCTTCAAAGTCAACATTTGAATGTAGTTGTAGTTGGACATTGTTTTTAATCCTTAGATCAAGCAGTGGGCCTATGTAGTTACAGGTAGACCTGGACCATCGGTGTAAACTAAAACAATACTTTTGGACCAGTTGGTATTGCCAGTTTGTTGGAAAAATTCTGCCCTTGTTGGCTAAATAATTCCTGTTTTAATACTGCTGCGTCAAACTCATAAGTGTCTGAGTAGAAGTGGAATTTTGGGCAAAAAGCATGCTTGCATAAAACCAATGGTTTGTTCTGTCCTTTGTCATTTAATTTATGCAGTTTGGAGAGACATATCTAATTTGATGTTTGAAGCATAGCACTGAAGAAATAATTTTTGGACATGATGCAACCGTTCTGTTTGGATTCATTGTTATTTTGTAATTCCAGGTAGCACTACATTTATACACCTGACAGAGTAACCAAAAATGTGAATGTTAAATGTTTTGTTTAACACTAGGAGTTAACTCTAGATGAACACTAGTGTTGAATAGAAATGATTAATTATCCCATAGTGTTAAATTTGAGTAACTCTGGCAAGTGTAACACAGTGTTATATATATATATATGTTGTGTCTTTGGGCATCATTAAACTGAAGACATATTTATCAAATAACTCTGTAATTATTATTACGTGAGGGAGGGAGCTTGTTCCACCATTGGGGTGCCAGAGCAGCGAACAGTTTTGACTGGGCTGAGCGGGAACTGTGCTTCCTCAGAGGTAGGGAGGCGAGCAGGCCATAGGTGGATGAACGCAGTGCCCTTGTTTGGGTGTAGGGCCTGATCAGAGCCTGAAGGTATGGAGGTGCCGTTCCCTTCACAGCTCCGTAGGCAATCACCATGGTCTTGTAGCGGATGCGAGCTTCAACTGGAAGCCAGTGGAGAGAGCGGAGGAGCGGGGTGACGTGAGAGAACTTGGGAAGGTTGAACACCAGACGGGCTGCGGCGTTCTGGATGAGTTGTAGGGGTTTAATGGCACAGGCAGGGAGCCCAGCCAACAGCGAGTTGCAGTAATCCAGACGGGAGATGACAAGTGCCTGGATTAGGACCTGCGCCGCTTCCTGTGTGAGGCAGGGTCGTACTCTGCGAATGTTGTAGAGCATGAACCTACAGGATCGGGTCACCGCCTTTGCACACTAATCCTTTGCACATGAACGCAACAATTGCAATCAAGTCGGGAACAATTGCAATCAATATATATATTTACGCTCAGTGTGTCGCCGGGATCTTTGTTGAAAAGTTCGTTCTGTTGGAGAGTTTTGTCCTCACGTTCTCTCTCCCTCTGTTAGAATGGATATTTCAAAAGATATTTCAAAGTGACATTCATTAATGTCGTTATAGGACAGATGTTTCTTCGGTCTTCGCGTTCAATGATACCGAATTCCTAGCTGCAGACTAGTAATCAATATCAAAGACTTGTTATTATTCTGTCGGTATCAATAGTCTAAGAGTTTAACCTCTATGGGCTAGGCGGGACGAATTCGTCCCACCTACGTAACAGCCACTTGAAGCCTGTGGCGCGATTTTCAAAACCTTAAAAATCCTATTACTTCAATTTCTCAAACATATGACTATTTTACAGCTATTTAAAGACAAGACTCTCGTTAATCTAACCACACTGTCCGATTTCAAAAAGGCTTTACAACGAAAGCAAAACATTAGATTATGTCAGCAGAGTACCAAGCCAGAAATAATCAGACACCCATTTTTCAAGCTAGCATATAATGTCACCAAAACCCAGAAGACAGCTAAATGCAGCACTCACCTTTGATGATCTTCATCAGATGACAACCCTAGGACATTATGTTATACAATACATGCATGTTTTGTTCAATCAAGTTCATATTTATATCAAAAACCAGCTTTTTACATTAGCATGTGACGTTCAGAACTAGCATACCCCCCGCAAACTTCCGGGGAATTCGCTAACATTTTACTAAATTACTCACGATAAACGTTCACAAAAAGCATAACAATTACTTTAAGAATTATAGATACAGACCTCCTCTATGCACTCGATATGTCCGATTTTAAAATAGCTTTTTGGTGAAAGCACATTTTGCAATATTCTAAGTACATAGCCCAGGCATCACGGGCTAGCTATTTAGACACCCGGCAAGTTTAGCACTCACCATAATCATATTTACTATTATAAAAGTTTGATTACCTTTTGTTGTCTTCGTCAGAATGCACTCCCAGGACTGCTACTTCAATAACAAATGTTGGTTTGGTCCAAAATAATCCATCGTTATATCCGAATAGCGGCGTTTTGTTCGTGCGTTCCAGACACTATCCGAAATGGTAAAGAAGGGTCGTGCGCATGGCGCAATTCGTGACAAAAAAATTCTAAATATTCCATTACCGTACTTCGAAGCATGTCAACCGCTGTTTAAAATCAATTTTTACGACATTTTTCTCGTAGAAAAGCGATAATATTCCGACAGGGAATCTCCTTTTCGGCAAACAGAGGAAAAAAATCACAAAGGCGGGGGCGGTCGGGTCACGCGCCTAAGCCCAGAGTCCCTTGATCGGCCACTTGAGAAAGGCGATAATGTGTTTCAGCCTGGGGCTGGGATGACGACATTCTGTTTTTTCCCGGGCTCTGAGCGCCTATGGACGACGTAGGAAGTGTCACGTTAGAGCAGAGATCCTTAGTAAAAGATAGAGATGGAAAAGAAGTTCAAGAAATGGTCAGACAGGCCACTTCCTGTAAAGGAATCTCTCAGGTTTTGACCTGCCATTTGAGTTCTGTTATACTCACAGACACCATTCAAACAGTTTTAGAAACTTTAGGGTGTTTTCTATCCATATGTAATAAGTATATGCATATTCTAGTTACTGGGTAGGAGTGGTAACCAGATTAAATCGGGTATGTTTTTTATCCAGCCGTGTCAATACTGCCCCCTAGCCCTAACAGGTTAACCACGTCGTATGGTTAAAGTTCAGAACGAGGAATGCATGGTCAAACCTTGGCCCTCTCGTTATCGAGGTAAGCTGGTCTCCAACCTTTAGCCACTCGTAATGGAGGTAAGCTCAGTCTGGTGATAGAAACCCTGGGTGGGGGTTATATTCGGAATTCGGAAAAAGACTGTCTCATGACGCCAGATCCCGTCTGTTCATGGGGGCGCGCCGATGACTTGGTGAAACTTTAAACAGAAATACAATTCTCTCACATTAACATCTTACAAGCATCCCAACATATTCCAAATAGCTTTATCCTTATTCATTCATTTTATACAACCATTAGATGTAAGTCTCAGGCTATTATATAAACAGCGCCATGGTAATGTGGCCGTATTGTCTCTCATGAGTTTCACAAAATTGTACCAAATGGACCAGTTCGTAGCTGGATTCTTCACCGATCTTTTATACCTTCTCCAGAACATAAATGTAGTTCGGTTCTCCAGTCCTGTGAGGTGGAAGAATTCCTGGGTTCTTTCTATGAAACCCACTCTGTCTCAAAACTGTGGCCATGAGGTAGGACATTCTTTTAGGAATTTATGACCGCTCTCACAGAGCCTAGGTAGGGGGATGGTGCATAGAAAACCCAAAGAGGGCAACGTCATGACATATATTAACACTCAAAATGTAACACTATAATCAGAGTACTTCTTACACTCAGAGTGGGACCATATGTTATAGGTAGTGCTAAAATTAACTCTTAAGTACTGATTTAACACAAAATGTACTCTGTCATGCCCTGAATATCTTGAAACTCTCACGCCCTAAATATCTAAACTCTCGAGTAGCCATAGGCAAGATAAAATGTGCCACACCTCGGCTCTCTGACCATCTGTCCCTCATGAAAATGTACTGCTGAATTACTACACAAAACCTATTTGTGCAGTAGTGACTATGTAGAGACGTGTAGGGGTTGTGTATTGAATGTGTACTTTATGCACTACTCAAGATAAACAAGTAAAGTTTTGTAGTGTTCAATAGGAAAGCAGTGTTTCCAGTAGTAATCAGGTAGAGCTTTTTACTACTTGATGTTGGTTGTAAATAAGTAGTCAAAACACTACAGCTTTACTACACAGGCTTTTTGCCAGTGCAGAAGAAGACAAAACAGGAAGTAGTTGGTTGTTGTTTGCTAGCTACTGTATTTGACAATACCGAATGTAATCATCTTCAATCCTTCATCATCCTGTCTTTCATAGCCCTTATGCTGGCACCATCTGTAAGTTTAACTTTCCTTTATTGCTAGCCAAAATTTTTATTATGTTTAGCCTAACTGTTTGCTAGCCCCATTGAAATGTGGCAATGTAGCCTCTGTTTTTGTCATGCTAGCTAATAAGTATGTTTGTTAGTATGCAAATGTACAGTAGCCTATGTTCATATTGGTCTACTTACCTCTTTTGACCTGTTGCCAAGGAGGCCCTCGACATAAGAAAACTGGAGGCCACTGTTGGTAAGATTAACATTGTTTATCAAATGTTTTTGTCTTATGTGACCTCTGTTAGCAGATGATTGATAATGGCTTATAATTGGTTGTCTCTTAAATGTTACATGGTGGAGAGATGTGGATCCAACAAAGAAGAGGATCTGAAGATGGTTAAGTCAAAGCTGAATGAAGACCAGGCCTAAAAGAGATTTAAAAAAAAGTATAAATATGTAATTTTATAGGAGCAGATAGTGTGCTATAGGCTATTTTCTCAAGCTCAGATGGCCAGATAGTGTCATCCTGGACCTGGACTCTCTTCTATAGAATAGGCCTAGGTGGCCTTATCACACTTCTACAACTTTGTCTGTGTTACTTCCTTCAATAAGCCAAAAATAAGAACAAAGTTGGGCAGTAGAGTCTTGCATGGGCTACAATGGAACTTTTGTAGGACTGGTGGTTGAACGCACTGTAGTGTCACTGTGCCAATAATATTATGTGTTTGCGTGTCCCCCACGCCCGAGCACGCTTTCATCCTCCAATTTGGGACAGGAGAATCTTTGTGCGTGCCCAAGAGTCCAGCCAAGGTCACCCTGGAGACAAGCTTCATTGCGATAAAAAGGGGATACTTTCCGCAGTCAAATTATCTTTAGATAGGTTGTGACTAGAGGGAGTACAGCTACGAGCTCAGTCAGAACCCTTTAGATAGGACTCTTCTCTCTTTTAGAAATGTGTGGTCATGAACGGAGGTTGGACAGTGTGTGAATGAGTAACCTCCTGCCAAATGTATGACCATATTAGAGACATAATTCCCTCAGATTACACAGACCCACAAAGAATTCAAAAATAAATCAAATTTTTATCTTTTGATGATTTTGATATAGTGTATGTAATAATGACAATTACAACAATACTGAATGAACAATGAACACTTATTTTAACTTAATATAATATCAATAAAATCAATTTAGTCTCAAATAAATAATGAAACATGTTCAATTTGGTTTAAATAATGCAAAAACAAAGTGTTGGAGAAGTAAAAGTGCAATATGTGCCATGTAAAAAAGCTAAATTGAAGTTTCTTGCTCAGAACATATGAAAGCTGGTGGTTCCTTTTAACATGAGTCTTCAATATTCCCAGGTAAGAAGTTTTAGGTTGTAGTTATTATAGGACTATTTCTCTCTATACCATTTGTATTTCATATACCTTTGACTATTGGATGTTCTAATAGGTACTTTAGTATTGCGGTACTTTATTGCCAGCCTAATCTCGGGAGTTGATAGGCTTGAAGTCATAAACAGCGCAATGCTTGAAGCATTGCAAAGAGCTGCTGGCAAATGCAGTAAAGTGCTGTTTGAATGAATGCTTATGAGCCTGCTGCTGCCTACCACCGCTCTGTCAGACTGCTCGTCTTCAAATCATTGACTTAATTATAACATAATAACACACAGAAATACGAGCCTTAGGTCATTAATATGGTAAAATCCGGAAACTATAATTTCGAAAACAAAACATTTATTCTTTCAGTGAAATACGGAACCGTTCCGTATTTTATCTAACGGGTGGCATCCATAAGTCTAAATATTGCTGTTACATTGCACAACCTTCAATGTTATGTCATAATTACGTAAAATTCTGGCAAATTAGTTCGCAACGACCCAGGCGGCCCAAACTGTTGCATATACCCTGACTCTGCGTGCAATGAACGCAAGAGAAGTGACACAATTTCCCTAATTTAATATTGCCTGCTCACATGAATTTCTTTTAACTAAATATGCAGGTTTAAAAAAAATATACTTCTGTGTATTGATTTTAAGAAGGGCATTGATGTTTATGGTTAGGTACACATTGGTGCAACGGCAGTGCTTTTTTCACAAATGCGCTTTTGTTAAATCATCCCCTTTTGGCGAAGTAGGCTGTGATTCAATGATAAATTAACAGGCACCGCATCGATTATATGCAACGCAGGACAAGCTAGTTAACCTAGTAATATCATCAACCATGTGTAGTTAACTAGTGATTATGTTAAGATTGATTGTTTTTTATAAAATACATTTAATGCTAGCTAGCAACTTACCTTGGCTCCTTGCTGCACACACATAACAGGTAGTCAGCCTGCCACGCAGTCTCCTCGTGGAGTGCAATGTAATCGGCCATGATCGGTGTCCAAAAATGCAGATTACCGATTGTTATGAAAACTTGAAATCAGCCCTTATTAAATCGGCCATTCCGATGAATCGGTCGACCTCTACTCCCATATCTATTGGGTGAAATACCAGTGTGCCATCACAGCAGCAATATTTGTGACCTGTTGCCACGAGAAACGGGCGACCAGTGAAGAACAAACACCATTGTAAATACAACCCATATTTATGTTTATTTATTTTCTCTTTTGTACTTTAACCTCTATGGGCTAGGTGGGACGCTTCCATCCCACCTACTCAACAGCCAGTGTAATCCCGTGGCGCGATATTCAAATACCTCAAAAATGAAAAACTTCAATTTTTCAAACATATGACTATTTTACACCATTTTAAAGACAAGACTCTCGTTAATCTAACCACACTGTCCGATTTCAAAAAGGCTTTACAACGAAAGCAAAACATTAGATTATGTGTTTTATCTTGGCTCTTTTTATTGAAGACTGAGGATCTTTGCAATAACGTGACACTTCCTACGGCTCCCATAGGCTCTCAGAGCCCGGGAAAAAGCTGAAGGATATCGAGGCAGGCTCTGGCTGAAACACTTTATCGCTTTTGGCAAGTGGCCGCTCAGAGTAATATGGGCTTAGGCGCGTGCCCGAGTTGACCGAATGCTTTCTTTTCTTTTGTCTGTTTACCTAAACGCAGATTCCCGGTCGGAATATTATCGCTTTTTTATGAGAAAAATGGCATAAAAATGGATTTTAAACAGCGGTTGACATGCTTCGAAGTACGGTAATGGAATATTTAGAAATCTTTTGTCACGAATTGAGCCATGCTCGTAACCCTTATTTACCCTTTCGGATAGTGTCTTGAACGCACGAACAAAACGCCGCTGTTTGGATATAACGATGGATTATTTTGGACCAAACCAACATTTGTTATTGAAGTAGAAGTCCTGGGAGTGCATTCTGACGAAGACAGCAAAGGTAATAACATTTTTCTTATAGTAAATCTGACTTTGATGAGTGCTAAACTTGCTGGGTGTCTAAATAGCTAGCCCTGTGATGCCGGGCTATCTACTGAGAATATTGCAAAATGTGCTTTCACCGAAAAGCTATTTTAAAAATCGGACATATCGAGTGCATAGAGGAGCTCTGTATCTATAATTCTTAAAATAATTGTTATGCTTTTTGTGAACGTTTATCGTGAGTAATTTAGTAAATTCACCGGCAGTGTTCGGTCTGAATGCTAGTCACATGCTAGTCACATGCTAATGTAAAAAGCTGTTTTTTGATATAAATATGAACTTGATTGAACAAAACATGCATGTATTGTATAACATAATGTCCTAGGGTTGTCATCTGATGAAGATCATCAAAGGTTAGTGCTACATTTAGCTGTGGTTTGGGTTTATGTGACATTATATGCTAGCTTGAAAAATGGGTGTCTGATTATTTCTGGCTGGGTACTCTGCTGACATAATCTAATGTTTTGCTTTCGTTGTAAAGCCTTTTTGAAATCGGACAGTGTGGTTAGATTAACGAGAGTCGTATCTTTAAAATGGTGTAAAATAGTCATTTGTTTGACAAATTTAAGGTTTTGCATTTCTAAGGTATTTGAATATCGCGCCACGGGATTACACTGGCTGTTGAGTAGGTGGGACGCAAGCATCCCAACTAGCCCATAGAGGTTAACTGCCTTATTCAGGGGCAGAAAGACAGATTTTTACCTTGTCAGCTCAGGGATTCAATCTTGCAACCTTACGGTTAACTAGTCCAACGCTCTAACCACCTGCTTTACATTGCACTCCACGAGGTTACGCGAATGCAGTAAGAAGCAAAGGTAAGTTGCTAGCTAGCATTAAACTTATCTTATAAAAAACAATCAATCAATCATAATCACTAGTTAACTACACATGGTTGATGATATTACTAGTTTTTAACTTGCCTGTCCTTCGTTGCATATAATCGCTTAGGTATACGTTGCTCCAACCATAAACATCAATGCCTTTCTTAAAATCAATACACAAGTATATATTTTTTAACCTGCATATTTAGTTAATATTGCCTGCTAACATGAATTACATTTAACTAGGGAAAATGTGTCACTTCTCTTGCAAACAGAGTCAGGGTATATGCAGCAGTTTGGGCCGCCTGGCTCGTGAAAACTGTGAAGACTATTTCTTCCTAACAAAGACAGCCGACTTCGCCAAACGGGGATGATTTAACAAATGCGCATTTGCGAAAAAAGCACACTCGTTGCACGACTGTACCTAACCATAAACATCAATGCCTTTCTTAAAATCAATACACAGAAGTATATATTTTTAAACCTGCATATTTAGCTAAATGAAATCCAGGTTAGCAGGCAATATTAACCAGGTGAAATTGTGTCATATTGCGTTCATTGCACGCAGTCAGGGTATATTCAACACTTTGGGTAATTTGTCAGAATTTGACTAATTATGACATAACACTGAAGGTTGTGCAATGTAACAGGAATAACGTTTTGTTTTCGAGATGATAGTTTCCGGATTCGACCATATTAATGACCTAAGGCTCGTGTTTCTGTGTGTTATTATGTTATAATTAAATCTATGATTTGATAGAGCAGTCTGACTGAGCGGTAGTAGGCAGCAGCAGGCTCGTAAGCATTCATTCAAACAGCACTTTCGTGCGTTTTGCCAGCAGCCCTTCGCAATGCATTGCGCTGTTTATGACTTCAAGCCTATCAACTCCCAAGATGAGGCTGATGTAACTGATGTGAAATGGCTAGCTAGTTAGCGGGGTGCGCGCTAATAGCGTTTCAAACGTCACTTGCGCTACATGGGTAACACTGCTTCGAGGGTGGCTGTTGTCGATGTGTTCCTGGTTCAAGCCCAGGTAGGAGCGAGGAGAGGGACGGAAGCTATACTGTTACACTGGCAATACTAAAGTGCCTATAAGAACATCCAATAGTCAAAGGTATATGAAATACAAATCGTATAGAGAGAAATAGTCCTATAATTCCTATAATAACTACAACCTAAAACATCTTACCTGGGAATATTGAAGACTCATGTTAAAAGGAACCACCAGCTTTCATATGTTCTGAGCAAGGAACTTCAATTTAGCTTTTTTACATGGCACATATTGCACTTTTACTTTCTTCTCCAACACTTTGTTTTTGCATTATTTAAATCAAATTGATATGTTTCATTATTTATTTGAGGCTAAATTGATTTTATTGATGTATTATATTAAGTTAAAATAAGTGTTCATTCAGTATTGTTGTAATTGTCATTATTACAAATAAACAAAAGGTTTTTTATTTTAAATCGGTCAATTAATCGGCATCGGCCTTTTTGGTGCTCCAATAATCGGTATCGGCGTTGAAAAATCATAATCGGTCGACCTCTAATCTGTAATGTCTCTATTCCTTTGGAACTTTTGTGAGTGTAATGTTTACTGTTCATTTATTGTTTAATTCACTTTTGTTGATCAATTTCACTTGCTTTGCCAATGTAAACCTGTTTCCATGCCAATAAAGCCCTTTGAACTGAATTGAGAGAGAGACTGAGAGCACGAGTGTTCTTGATGAAGCAAGCAATAAAACTCACCATGAACAACATTCATTGGTGTAAAGTACTTAAGTAGTACTTTAAAGTAAGTTTACTTTAGTCATTTTTGGGGCTATCTGTACCTTACATTGCTATTTATATTTTTGCCAACTTTTACTTCACTACATTCTAAAGAAAATGATGTACTTTTTACTCTATACATTTTTCATGACACCCAAAAGTACTCGTTACATTTTGACAGAACAATAGTCCAATTCACGCACTTATCAAGAGAACATCCCTGGTCATCCCTACTGCCTCTGAACTGGCAGACTCACTAAACACAAATGCTTTGTTTGTAAATTAATGTTGGAGAGTGCCCCTGGCTATCTATTTTATAAATTTGTGCCGTCTGGTTTGCTTAATATAAGGAATTTGAAATGATTTCTACTTTTGATACTTAAGTATATTTGAGCAATTCTTTTTACTTTTGATACTTATGTATATTTAAAAACAAATACTTTGACTTTTACTCAATTAGTATTTTACTCGTTGACGTTCACTTGAGTCATTTTCTATTAAAGGTATCTTTACTTTTACTCAAATATGACAATTGAGTACTTTTCCCACCACTGCTTATAGTCCCGGCCCCAGCCCAGACTAATAACGTGATGAAGACATTGCAAACATTACTGTAGGCTACATGGACTATGAAACAACATCGCCATCAAGCGGACCCTGAACCACATTTCCATGCCAAGCTTCGAAACTCCGGCGATATTCTGATTGGCTGCTTTCTTTTTGCGTCATTTCCTGCATATGACTTTCACCGGGAAGGAGATTTGGCGCGAAATCTTCTGTTGTGTTGAACTGTGAAGCTAGCTACCAAGAGAGAGCTGAAGGTTATCAATCCATTTGGAATAAATAGCAATGTCTCCGGTTTCTAAGCCAGAGAAGGACGTGGACAACCCGGACGGCGGTGAGTCTGACCGGAATATTACTGCAAACAAGCGTGAATACGCGGACACGGTTTAGCCAACAAGCTGTCAGCTAACTATCGCGCGCTAACAACAAAGCAAGCAACCAACGTTAATAGAATGACTAAATTTAGCTAGCTACGTGCCATTAAATTAACACCGAATGTTCATAAATTGGATAATTACCCACAGTTAGCTGGCCATTTAGCTACTGTGATGTTGACATTTTATACTTTAAGACATACTCCGCTGGTATTTTGGCGACTAAGAAAGTATTGTTTAAACCTCCCGCTTTGGGCTAAACGTGTCTCTGTGTAGTTCATACATGTATAATATATGCGCAGAACTACTGTTTTACCTCAATTAGCCACGAAATCCCTAGTTTGAGGGGAACTTTTCTTGGAGCTGCGCTGGACGCCATTTTCCCTTAATTCCTCACCCAGGTCAGCCTGCCCCCTAGCAATTAAGAGTTCTAGCCAATGAACTTCAGCCCCTCGCGTTTGACATCTAGCAAGAGGCCTAACCTGCATAATCCAATGAGGTTGCAGAGCGGTCCCAACAGCTCAGTGGAAACAGCAGAGAGAGCGCAATGATGTGGTGATCTTACTTTATCTGCAAATATGTGAATTAGTACACCATTTTCAGCGACCACTCCTGAGTGCTACTTTCTACTGGCCAAAAAATATATACAACAGTACCGGAGAATCTCTTTAAAAGCTGTCAGTCGCTTGCCTGATGCCTGTAGAAGAACAACTGGGTTTTGAACTCTCTTTCTGCTTTTTCACTCTCCCTTTCTTCCCCCATCTTTTACGCTCCCTCCATCTCAATCACTCACCACTCCATCTCTCTCTCACCCCTCACTCTCTTCCTGTTTTCTCTCTCCAGAGAATGACTGCGGCCTGGCAATGGGTCGCTCCAGGAGGGAGAAGAAGGAGAAGACGGGGAGGAAGTCAGCTCTGGAGCAGCTCAAGAGAGCCAAGAAGGGAGAGAAAGTCAAATATGAGGTGAGATGTGTGTGTTGTCCAAGTCCTGATCTGACAGAGGAGTGTTTGTGTCCTCCGCTTTTAATCTGTGTGTTACGTGATCAAGTTGTATAGTGTACGTTATAGTGTGGGTGTTATAGCCAAGCCTTGTTTTAACATGTATGTTGAATCTGTGTGTGCTGTGTGTAGGTGGAGGATTTGACCAGTGTGTATGAGGAGGTGGATGAGGAGCAGTACTCTCGGATGGTGAGAGAGAGGCAGGATGATGACTGGATCATTGATGATGGTGAGTTGGTCTGAAATGCCTTAAGAACCTTTCTGCTTCTGTCCCAAGTTATAGCAAGTTCTCTCTCTCTCTCTCACAGATGGCACAGGGTATGTGGAGGATGGGAGAGAAATCTTTGATGAGGATTTGGCGGATGATGTGTTAGAGAAAGGCGCCAAAGGTAGGAACCGTGTGTGTCTGTGTGAAAACAAGCCTGTGTGTGTCTCCAGCCTAATTATTGTTTGTTTGTAGGTAAAGTGGGGGCTAAGGGAGCAGACTCTAAGAATAACATTAAGAAGGCAGCGGTGGCCAAACCCAACAGCATCAAAAACCTCTTCATGAACAGCAACGTCAAGAAACCTGCTGAGGTGAGTGTTTGTATTTGTGCACCTGTTTATCAAGAGTCGCTTCGCTAATCATGGGTGTGTGTTTCTCACCCTCTGTGACCCAATACATGCAATCCAAAACACTCAATAGTTAGTGTTCTAGTCCATTTGTTTCTATTTTGTAATTGAACCAGGATTGTGTGTTTTGTCTCTTACAGAAAGATGTGGACCTGTCCAAAGATGACCTACTAGGGGACATTCTACAGGACCTGCACTCTGAGGTCAGTCTCTCGGGTCCTGTCAACCTCCACACCTTCTCGCAGCGGGGGGGAAAAAGTGCATGTCGGCTCACTCACACATGAAGTTTACTCCGCTAGTGGTGCAACAACGCTTCAGCCTTAATGTTTTTTTGTCAGGTTGCTGTGTATGGTTTAGTCCAGCTCCTGTAATTCCCCTCTCTAAAACCAAGTTCAGCTAGATCATTTGGTAGATGCTTAGATTTCAGCTTGTTGTTTGATTCTTTTTCACTAAGACATGGACTCACTGGGGGAGAATACGTTATCAGTGTGTCTGAGTGTCTACGTCTGCCCCCTCTTTCAGAGGCTGTCTCCCCTGACTCTTCCGGTTGTCACTCTGAAGAAGAAGAAGGCCCTCGGAACTACCATGAACCCCTTCTCCATCAAAACCCAAACCCCTAAGGTATACTTCTTCTCTCTCTCCATTGATCCCTGCCCCCTCTTATATTCCATTAAGGCCAAACGTTACTGAGTACACCCCTGGTCTTCTTCCTGTTGTAATGTGTCACTTCCTTCCATCGCAGGGGTCTCCCTCTGCCCAGGGGTCAAAGGTGAAACACCCTCCTCCTGGTGAGCTGACTCCCCGGGTGCCCTCCCGCCTCCCCACCTCCAGGCCCTCCGTCCTCGTGGAGAAGAAGAGAGTGAAGGTGGAAGAAATTGAGGAGGAGGGTAAGAAATCAGACTAGGAGTTAATCTAGCACTCGCTGGGCTGGTTTCCTGGACCCAGATTAAGCCTAGTTCTAGACTAAAAATATAAATTGTAAGTGCTTTTTAATCTAGCATTAGGCTTAAAGCGGCAATCAAATCAAATGATATTGTATTTGTCACACGTGCCGAATACAACCTTTCCGTGAAATGCTTACTTACAAGACCTTAACCAACAATGCAGTTCAAGAAATAAAGTTCAGAAAATATTTACTAAATAAAATAGGTGGTGGTTGTCAATGTAAATAGTCCGGGTGGCCATTTGATTAATTGTTCAGCAGTCTTATGACTTGGGTGTAGTAGCTGTTAAGGAGCCTTTTGGACCTAGACTTGGTGCTCCGGTTCCGCTTTCCGTGCGGTAGCAGAGAAAACACTCTATGACTTGGGTGATTGGAGTCTGACTATTTTTTGGGCCTTCCTCTGACACCGCCTCGTGTATATAGAGCCTTCGATTGCTGAAGTTTGGCCCCAGTGATGTACTAGGCTGTACGCAGTACCCTCTGTAGCGCCTTACAGTCGGATGCCGAGCAGTTGCCATACCAGGCGGTGATGCAACCAGTCAGGATGCTCTCGATGGTGCAGCTGTAAACTTTTGAGGATCTGGGGACCCATGCCAAATCTTTTCAGTCTCCTGAGGGGGAATGATAGTTTGTTGGTGATGTGGACACCAAGGAACTTGAAACTCTCGACCCACTCCACTACAACCCCGTCGATGTGAATGGGGGTGTGTTCGGCCCTCCTTTTCCTGATCACCTCTTGTGTCTTGCTCACGTTGAGCGAGAGGTTGATGTCCTGGCACCACACTGCCAGGTCTGTGATCTCCTCCCTATAGGCTGTCTCATCGTTGTCGGTGATCAGGCCTACCACTGTTGTGTCATCAACAAACTTAATGATGGTGTTGGCATCGTGCTTGGCCACGCAGTCATGAGCGAACAGGGAGTACATGAGGGGACTAAGCACGCACCACTGAGGGGTCCCCGTGTTGAGGATCAGCATGGCAGATGTGTTGTTGCCTACCCTTATCACCTTGGGGTGGCCCGTCAGGAAGTCCAGAATCCAGTTGCAGAGGGAGGTGTTTAGCCCCAGGGTCCTTAACTTAGTGATGAGCTTTGTGGGCACTATGGTGTTGAACGCTGAGCTGTAGTCAATGAACAGCATTCTCACGTTGGTGTTCCTTTTGTTCAGGTGGGAAAGGGCAGTGTGGAGTGCGATTTGAGATTGCGTCATCTGTGGATATGTTGGGGCGGTTTTGGAGGGGGTCTAGGGTTTCTGGGATGATGGTGTTGTGAGCCATGACCAGCCTTTCAAAGCACTTCATGTCTAATGATGTGGGTGCTACGGGGTGGTAGTCATTTAGGCAGGTTACCTTCGCTTTCTTGGCACAGGGACTATGGAGGTCTGCTTGAAACATGTAGGTATTCCAGACTCGGTCAGGGAGAGGTTGAAATTGTCAGTGAAATCACTTGCCAGTTGGTCCGCCCATGCTCTGAGTACACGTCCTGGTAATCTGTCTGGCCCTGCAGCCTTTTGAATGTTGACCTGTTTAAAGGTCTTGCTCACATCGGTTACGGAGAGCGTGATCACACAGTTGTCCGGAACAGCTGGTCCTCTCATGCATGCTTCAGTGTTGCTTGCCTCGAAGCGAGCATAAAAGGCATTTCGCTCGTCTGGTAGGCTCACGTCACTGGGCAGCTCGCGACTGGGTTTCCCTTTGTAGTTTGTTAAGAGAATTATGTTCTCAATGTTAACTTCAATTAAAATACTCAGTCTGCCATCCAGAATGTGTAAGATTCTGGTGTAATAACACAGACAGAGGACCAGCTTACAAGAATCAGAATTTTTATTCAGGAGAGCGCTCTGCAGTTCATACACAAAACATCCATTATATACCAGGCTCCTCATTTACGCACACACTAACGCTAAGGAGAGTTAATTGTTCTTCACCAGAACTCTCCACACCGTAAATTGTTACCCAGCCGACAGTTTCATATCTCTGAGATTAGGGAAACCTAGAGGGTTCAAGCTAGGTCAGGTCAACCACAGTTTAAAAGTTCTTGATGTTTACTTAAACACACAGACCCCCATTCCTCTCCTATCCTAGTCAATCTCATGAGACTTCTGCTTAACCCTCTAGTTACTCATTCTCCAGGCTATATAGACCATATCCCTAAATTCGGTGTAGAATTATTTAATCATTACTCTCAAGCAGGAATTCCTTTAACACTCCACCCTTAATGACTCAATAAGTCACACTGATATATCAAACTCTATGGTAAACATAAATGTTACATAAGAATACACAAAACCAATACATGTATTTACATTCGATACTCCTCAATGACTGTCCTAGGCTTACATCCAAGTATTTTAATACGAACAAGTCTACCCTTATCCTGGTTTTGTCTTCCCATTATTAAACATTTCACCATATCCTATAATGACAGAGTGGAAAAATGTAGTCATTATTCTAACACATACAAATTATTCTACCAATTAACCCTTTAACTAAAGGTTACACACTGATGCTTCACTTCTTTATTAGAAAAGAAAATCATAATCAAACAATTAAATGTATATACCGTAATTTCCGGACTATTAAGCGCACATGAATATAAGCCGCACCCACTGAATAAATTTTTTTTTTATTTTGAACATAAATAAGCCGCACATGTCTATAAGCCGCAGGTGCCTACCGGTACATTGAAACAAATGAACTTTACACAGGCTTTAACGAAACACGGCTTGTAACAAAAATAAATAGGCTTTAACGAAACACGGCTTGTAATAAAAAAATTGCAGTAAGCTTTAGTTGTCTTTTTGCACCGAGTCAATTCCTCACGCTGCTGTTTCCAACGTCTTATCGACTCATTAAGACCAAGCTCCATTCTCACCAAGCTCCTCTCATTAAGACCAAGCTCAATTTCCTTTTCCAACAGCCAGATCAATCGCCTTCAACTTGAAAGCTGCATCATATGCATTTCTCCGTGTCTTTGCCATGATGAGGGTGACAAAATGACTACCGTAATCAGAATGATGGGACGTTTGAGAGCGCTCAATTTAATCTAAACAGTAAATAAAAAAAGTTGTTTGACCTTAACCCGTTCGGCAATTTCATTGGTCTAATGAAAGCTTCATGCCGCCAAAAAACTGAGCACGTCACAGAATGTGTTTTTTTTGGGGGGGGGGGGAATTGAAAGCGGGTAAAACCCATATATTAGCCGCGTCATTGTTTAAGCCGCGAGGTTCCAAGCCTGGGGAAAAAGTTGCAGCTTATAATGGGCACAATGTTTTTTTCAAAAATCGCTGTAGCGCCCCCTATCCTAGGCGACCGTCAAGAAGTTAAAGTCCGGAATTTGCGGTACATCATCTACTCCTCGATTGCTGTTTAATACTACTTCCAATCATAACTCTTCTGTTCAGGATTTTCATCATGATTTTCATTGAATAAACAGTCTCTAAACATTGAATATAGTCTCATGAAGTTCCGGCTCCTCCGGATTGAATGTATCAACGGTGTCCATCAGGTTTGGATCTGTATATTGTTCATTCCATTGATCAGACTCTGTGATAGGCCCGTACCTCACCATCTGCTGAGTCACTGCATTCTCCAATGCCTTTCTACAAACCTCGGACATGGGGAATAAAACAACAACCACATAATACCAGCATACCCATACAAACAATAACCGCCCCCACATTAGTAGCTACTATAGTTTTCCATTTGCCAAACTTTTCCTCAAACCATCCGGTCACAGATGTATTCACCCCTGAGTTTTCAGCCCATTCATCACTTAGTGCAGTCCACCCAGCCCAGGCTCTAGTTACAGTCCCCTCTGGTGATGTATTATTTGGAATAAAAGTACAGCAATGACCCCCCCCCCCACCACCATTCTACAAACCCCGCCCTTCTCGGCCAATAGCATATCGAGAGCCAACCTATTTTGCCAAGTCATGCGGGAGGTGGCGGATAATTGGTCAGAGAGTCCCTTCACTGCATCTCTAGTTTGATTTACAAATCTTTGCTGATTTATAATAGATATAGTTTATCCAATCCACATTCTTATTTATCGTAACCCACCAAAATAAAGTAGTTGTGGACCCTTCACCTATTTGATTCAACGCCTTGTATTCATCTGGTACTCCTCTATGAATCTCTATGGAATCCATCCATATGGGGCTAACCTCATCTAGGACCAGACCTCTCTTATTTCTTACATTTTTACTCACCACTGGCCTTTGATGACTAATCCTTACTGGTTGAACCAATAACACCGGGGCGCAGGTACCTACCCACCCTTTTGGTAACATCTGCCTTATGCGTCCTTGGTCAGAACATGTCCACCATACATCAGTTACAGGTGCTGTGAGGTTAAGAATCTTCTCCTGCACTTCCCAATCTAAGTCCGTCACATTTACTACTTTCTTACATCCATTAAAATCTCTCAAATTCCTACTACCATTCCTGTGCCTATAACACTGATACTCTCCAGGAGTTAGAGTGAACTGAGGTGGATTGGCTGCACTCTTTAATCTGGCCAACCCCATCCCTGTACAGTTTACGTCTTCCTGATTCGATCCTAAGTCTAACACACAAGAGAGCATAGTCTGTGGCATTGGAGCCGTCAACATAGTTGGTCGCCCAGTAGAACATGCATAACAATTAGTTTGGCCCAGAGCCCTGGCCGTGTAATTCATCCATTTCAACCAGAGATTTTCATCTGGTATTCCTTCTATCTCCCCTTGGTTCCTTTCTTGGAGAAGGAAATCCTTCACATCAGGTAGACTAGTGGAACCAAATGTTTTTCCACCTGAATGATCAATTCCTACTAACAGATTTACTACGGGGTATTTTACTGTAGTGTCTGTCAACTGAAATGATATGCAGGTATCCTTGCCATACTCATCAGCGCATGCCATATACTTCAATTGCATGTCATTACTAGTTACATTTTGTATAGTTACTACTATCCCCTACATACATGAGGGAATATCCTTATTCTGTTCAACACCCCACCGTGCACTCCATTTCCAGATATTAGTCTCATATTCCCTTCCCCCTGTGTGTTTAAACACCTGGGACCAGGAACACATAGACCTAGTTGGTTGACACAGATAAAAGGGAGTGTTGTCATCATTTATCTCATTATAACAGTGTCCCCTCCCGTTAGTCATATTTAGTATCCTCATCTTAAATCTCGCGTTTTGTCCTTCTCCAACCCCTATTTTATAGGTTACTCTTCCTTGCCTGTCCTTATTTTGAGTAGTTTGTCTTTTGCTTCTCAAAACTGGTAGAGATTCGGTATGATTTATGCCTACTGATGGTGGATCTGGATGTATCAAAATTATTATTAGTACTATGATGCAGCTTAGGGTCCCCCATATTCCCAAAACCTGCCAACCCTCTCCTGCCTGTAGCTTATCTGCCCAGAACCACCCCATACTCGCACTCTAGGAGCACACACAGTGATGACAGGTCGGGTTAGGGAATCTTCGTTAAGGAGGTAACCCCCGAACCCTATTGGTACTCGGTTCTTCTCCTAACTCTCTGTGTGTGTGATCAGTAGTGCTTGTATGTGTTCCTACCTTCTTGCAGTGGGTAACATGGACCCAAGTGGCTCTCTCAGCTATTCTAATGGCAAAGGCAGTAGTTTACAGAACCTGGTAGGGTCCTTCCCAACGAGGCTGTTTCCAGTCTCTTCGTTTCAACGATTGGATCCACACCCAGTCTCCAGGCTGTATTGCGTAAATCGCCTTCTCCTGTAATTCACCTGTTGGACACAAAATCTTGGACATACGGGTATGGCTAACAAACAGTCTTCTCGTGTGTTCTGCTAGTATATCTTCACTTCTATGTCTGCTTGTTCTAATCTCCCTAACTCTGGCATTCTATAGGCTCTCTCTTCCTGATTAGCTAAATTCTAATCAATTACTTAAAGAAATAGATCCTAGTAAACCAAGTCTAGGGATAATATCTTAACCTATTATTTTAGCTACCATAATCATTTCTGCCACGTAAGTTGGGAACGCTTCTATCCATTTACTATTCTTATCTATTACTGCTAAACACTACTTCTTTCCCTCACTTCGGGATTGTTTATAAAATATATAATTGAGGTCCATTTCCAATAGTTGGAATGGATATTCTACCTGGGGGGGGTATGCTCCCAGTGGTGCTCTTACTCTACCTTGATGATTATTCTGTGCACAAATTACACATTTGGAACAAAACATATATATTTTTTTTTAAGTAATTTGTACTTCCGTATGTTGCCAAGTGTTTTCTTATTATTTCTACCATCCCCCCCCTTTTGATACATGGCTTTGCCCATGCATCAATATTCCTGCATATCTGAACAATGACTTAGATAGTATGGGAAACGTATCCCTGTACCAAGTCCCATCTTAATAGACCGCTCGCTTAATAGACCAGCTAAAATTATGCACTAACCTTTGACAATCTTCATCAGATGACACTCCTAGGACATTATGTTAGACAATACATGCATTTTCTTGTTCTATCAAGTTCATATTTGTATCCAAAACCCCCATTTTACATTGGCGCGTGACGTTCAGAAAATGTATTTCCCCCAAAACTCCCGGTGAATCAGCACAACAATTTACAAAAATACTCATTATAAACGTTGATAAAATATTAAACTGTTATTCAAAGATTTATAGATTAACATCTCCTGAATGCAACCGCACTGACAGATTTCAAAATGACTTTACTGGGAAAGCACACTTTGCAATAATCTGAGTACTGCGCTCAGAGAAATACATCAGGCAATTACAGATACCCGCCATTTTGGAGTCATCTAAATGCATAAATAGCATTAGAAATATTCACTTTTAATAATCTTCATCAGAAGGCACTTCCAGGAATCCCAGGTCCACAATAAATGTTGTTTTGTTCGATAAAGTTCATAATTTATGTCCAAATAACTCCATGTTGTTTGCGCGTTCAGTAAGCTACTCAAAATGTAGGATGCACGAGGAAAATGTCACAACGAAAAGTCCAAAAAAGTTATATTTACGTTCGTTCAAACATGTCAAACGTTGTATAGCATCAATCTTTAGGGCCATTTTAACGTGAAACTTCAGTAATATTCCAACTGGACCATTCCAGTGTCTTGAAAAACGTTTTGAAACGCAGCTAACTCTCGCGTGAACCGCACCAATGAACTGATGTCCTTCCCTGTCTACAACTTCCCCACCTTCTCGTTCGGTCTCTGTTCACCATAGACGCCTCAAACAACTTTCTAAAGACTGTTGACATCTAGTGGAAGCCTTAGGAAGTGGAAAATGAACCCTAACTTACTGTGTGTTAGATAGGCAATCACTTGAAAAAACTACAGGCACCAGATTTTCATTTCCTGGTTGTATTTTTCTCAGGTTTTTGCCTGCCATATGAGTTCTGTTATACTCACAGACACCATTCAAACAGTTTTAAAAACTTCAGAGTGTTTTCTATCCAAATCTACTATAATATGCATATTCTAGTTTCTGGGCCAGAGTAGTGAAAATACTGCCCCCTAGCTCAGACATGTTAAACAAACACTAACAACCGTATCGTTCCAGTCAAAACATAACAATAATTAAATTAACATTTAGTCCCCTGGTGCATGGGCTGGGATACGAACCCAGGCCTCCCGCATGGTAGGTGAGAATTCTACCACTGAACCACCAATGCTATTGCTTAGGGCTGCAATTTCGGTGGTTGTGTCCTACTCGGTCACAATGTTTACAGGGAGCCTTACACTCCCGGGCGAAATGTCCTGTCTTATCGCAATTAAAAGGCTGTCTGGTTCTATCCTTTTTCTACTCTCCCTGTTTCCCTCTTTCACCTTTTGACAATCTCGGTTATTATGACCCGTTTTGTTACAATGTTTACACGGTGCCTCACAATCCCTTGCATAATGCCCCGACTTCTGACAGTTGAAACATATAATTTCATTATTCCTATCAATTTTTTTTGTTTTTTGAACACAGTTACCCCTACAGTTACTGTTAGATGCTCTACCTCAACCAGTTCACTCTTTTTACAGTCTCGGTTATTATGACCTACTTTATTGCAGTGTTTACACGGTGCCTCACAATCTCTAGCGAAATTACCCGGTTCGTTACAGTTAAAGCATCTATCTCCCCCTTTCTTTTGACTGTCTCTATCCACTTCACTCGACTTTCTCCACCTCTATCTACTTTCTCGATAAGTTTGCTAAATCCTGTTCTCCTTTCTGCATCTCTGTGGGGAACTTGGGAGTCCTCTCCGTCTGAGAGGATTTACTACTCATGTTTGTTCAATTACTATCGTTGTTATCATGCTTCTCCTCACAATCTATGTGGACTGCTATTTATCTCTGTGTGTGCTTTTAAAACTCTGATTCAATTAGTTCTAGGTGTATTCCTTACCTACTGATTAATTTCCTCTAGGATCTTAGAATAATTATTTTGGCGACTTTTGATAGATTATTAGGTCTCGTCTCACATGTATACGACTTTTGACTGATCCATATATCTATCTCACACGTAATTATCTTCTTACCCCCGTGGAAATTTCCCAATGAGTCTATGTGTTGCTACTACTCTCTGTCTGTATCTCTTCCTCCTACTACGCCCGATTCCTCTCTTCCAATTGCCTAGAATACTACCTATCCGGATTCTCTATACAACATTCTAAAGACAGGTCACCAGGGTCTTTTAGTTTACACTGGTAGTGCAGATACCCTATGTCATTTCGGACAAAGTCACTGAGGACTTATCTCTTCATAGGTGGCTTCTACTCCCAATTCCTATCTTCCAATTGCACAGAATGCTACCTATATCAGGGTTCTCTATACAACATTCTAAAGATAGGTCACCAGGTTAGAATCCGCTCTCAAATCTAGAGATCAATGTCCAAACCACACAAGAATCATTAAAATGTTTCTCTGAATGTAGCCTAGACGTCAATTCCCCAAATCCGTGAATAAAGATTTACTGACCTTCGTCTTGTAGGCTGGGAAAAGCAATGTAGGTTGGATCCAGTCACCATCTCTGTCGACCTTAGATATTTACTGGCCTGTTATAGAACCCCAATTTCAGGGGACCGGTCTTTATTGAACGAGTCAATGACCCGCCCGTGCACGGTTTTCGGCGTGTTACCTTAGGAAGACAGGGACAGATTTATGGATCCGGCTCAAAGGACCAATTTGTTAAGAGTATTATGTTCTCAATGTTAACTTCAATTAAAATCTGCCATCCAGAATGTGTAAGATTCTGGTGTAATAACACAGACAGAGGACCAGCTTACAAGAATCAGAATTTTTATTCAGGAGAGCGCTCTGCAGTTCATACACAAAACATCCATTATATACCAGGCTCCTCATTTACGCACACACATTACACACTAACGCTAAGGAGAGTTAATTGTTCTTCCCCAGAACTCTCAACACCGTAAATTCTTAGCCAGCCGACAGTTTCATATCTCTGAGATTAGGGAAACCTAGAGGGTTCAAGCTAGGTCAGGTCAACCACAGTTTAACAGTTCTTGATGTTTACTTAAACACACAGACCCCCATTCCTCTCCTATCCTAGTCAATCTCATGAGACTTCTGCTTAACCCTCTAGTTACTCATTCTCCAGGCTATATAGACCACATCCCTAAATTCAGGGTAGAATTATTTAATCATTACTCTCAAGCAGGAATTCCTTTAACATAGTCCGTAATAGTTTTTAAGCCCTGCCACGTCTGACGAGCGTCGGAGCCGGTGTAGTAGAATTCAATCTTAGTCCTGCATTGATGCTTTGCCTGTTTGATGGTTCGTCTGAGGGCATAGAGTGTTTTTTTAAAAAAGTGTCCTGATTAGTGTCCCACTCCTTGAAAGCGGCAGCTCTACCTTTTAGCTTGATGCATATGTTGCCCGTAATCCATGGCTTCTGGTTGGGATACAGTGAGGGAAAAAAGTATTTGATCCCCTGCTGATTTTGTACGTTTGCCCACTGACAAAGAAATGATCAGTATATAATTTTATTGGTTGGTTTATTTGAAAAGTGAGAGACAGAATAACAACAAAAAATCCAGAAAAACAGATGTCAAAAATGTTATAAATTGATTTGCATTTTAATGAGGGAAATAAGTATTTCATAACGTTGACAGCCTTCCCTGTTGCTCAGTTGGTAGAGCATGGTGTTTGCAACGCCAGGGTTGTGGGTTCGATTCCCACGGGGGGCCAGCACAGAATTTTGTTTTAATGAAATGTATGCATTCACTACTGTAAGTCGCTCTGGATAAGAGCGTCTGCTAAATGACTAAAATGTAAATGTATGGTAAACTAAAGTTTAAAATGAAATACTAATGTTAATGTACCAAAATTGATAGGTAGATGCAAAACATTTGGGGACTGTATTAAGACCAGGCACCCCAGGCTGAAATTGCATTTTTGCATGTCAGTGAAATTTTCAAGAAGCAAGGTGTCGCTTGCCACATCATGATGCATTTTTGATGTGGCAAGTGACACATTTTTGCTTCTTGAAAGTCCAATATCTTGAAAACTTCACTGCTGACATGCAAAACATTTGGCACTGTATTAACAGTTTTCTAAGCAAGTAACTACTAAAATATAGTTTGGATTTTTCCTTCAATCTCTTTGGTAAACCAGCTCTCGGCTAACCCTTTCATTGTTTCCCCTATATTCTGCTAAATCGTGGATGCTACTCCAATAGATATGATGTAAAAACATTTTCAGTGTAAACTTAAACGACTAAAACCAGATATAAAGTATGTAGAAAAGATAATGGAGCTATATATTTTTTTAAATAATATCACGTTTGAGAACTAACAACAATCAGAATAAAAACTAGACAGTCAGGGAAAATCTCAAATAAAGAAAATGGCATGGGGCAGCCATTGATTTTATGTTTGAGTCACTTGGATAGAATAGGAAAACGGCATAAGCAATGGGAAAATGTGTAGATTTGTAGTAAATTAGTTTAAAGTAACTTTCCAGTGTTTCCAGGTTCCTATAAAATATGACCTATAATTACTTACAATATGAGTGATAGTTTTCCTTCCAAAAAATTGTACACTGAACAAAAATATATAAACGCAACATGTAAATTGTTGTTCCCATGTTTCATGAGCTCAAATAAAATATCCCAGAAATGTTCCATACACGCAAAGCTTATTTCTCTCCACATCCGTCTTCTTTACCTACGGGGTTGTCTGAGACCAACCACCCTGACAGCTGATGAAACGGTGGGTTTGCACAACAGAAGAACTTCTGCACAAACTGTCAGAAACCGTATCAGGGAAGCTCATCGGCGTGTTCATCGTCCTCACCAGGGTCTTGACCTGACTGCAGTTCTGTGTCGTAATTGGCTTCAGTCGGCAAATGCTCACCTTCGATGGCCACTGGCTCGTTGGAGAAATGTGCTGTTCACGGATGAATCCAGTTTTCAACTGTACCAGGCAGATGGCAGACAACCTGTAAAGCGTTGTTGGTGAGCGGTTTGCTGATGTCAACGTTGTGAACAGAGTGCCTCATGGTGGCGGTGGGGTTATGGTGTGCAGGCAAAAGCTACGGACAACAAACACAACTGCATTCAAATCTGTCAATTTGAAGGCACAGAGATAACGTGACGAGATCCTGAGGCCCGTTGTCGTGCCATTCATCCGTCGCCATCCCCTCATGTTTCAGCATGATAATGCACGGCCCCATGACGCAAGGATCTATACACAATTCTTGGACGCAGAAACTGTCCCAGTTCTTCCATGGCCTGCATACTCAACAGACATGTCACCCATTGAGCATGTTTGGGATGCTCTGGATTGATGTGTAAGACGGCGTGTTCCAGTTCCCGCCAATATTCAGCAACTTCGCACAGCCATTGAAGAGGAGTGGGACAACATTCCACGGGCCACAATCAACTGCCTGATCAACTCTTTACGAAGGAGATGTGTTGCGCTGCGTGAGGCAAATGGTAATCAATCAAATTGATTTATAATGCCCTTTTTTACATCAGCCAATGTCACAAAGTGCTGTACAGAAACCCAGCCTAAAACCCCAAACAGCAAGCAAAACATGGTGGCTAGGAAAAACTCAGTAGAAAGGCAGGAACCTAGGAAGAAACCTAGAGAGGAACCAGGCTCTGGGTGGCCAGTCCTATTCTGGCTGTGCTGGGTTGAGATTATAACAGTACATGGCCAAGATGTTCAAACGTTCATAGATGACCAGCAAGGTCTAATAATAATCACAGTGGTTGTAGAGGGTGCAACAGCTCAGCACCTCAGTAGTAATTGTCAGTTGGCTTTTCATAGTTGAGCATTCAGAGTTAGAGATAGCAGGTGCAGTAGAGAGTGATCACACCAGATACTGACTTGTTTTCTGATCCACGCCCCTACTTTTTAAAAATAAATTTAAGGTATGTGACCAACCAATGTGTGTCTGTATTCCCAGTTGTGTGAAATCCATAGATTAGGGCCTGATTCATTTATTTAAATTGAGTGATTTCCTTATAAAATCTTTAAAATTGTTGCATGTTGTGTTTATTTTTGTTCAGTATAATTATATTAAAAAACAGCATTTTTTTTGTTTGAATGGTGTGGGCGTACCCCTACAACAGAATATTGATATTAGTATACCGCTTATTGGCCAGCTCATCCTCTTCTAGACCGCTGATTTCCAGCTCATCCTCCTCAGGAATATGACATATTCTGTAAGGAAATAGCAAGCATTGAAATGGTCTGTTTAAGATACAAGTTTGAGGTGGGGTTTTTAAGTGCTTTTTATCTTATTTATTTTTACTCCCAATTTATGCATTGGCCACATACGAGTATAGGACAAAAACATTATTTGGGTTTGAGTTTTCCAGAATGTTAACTTTTAAAAGGGAGATTTTCACTGGACGGTTACTTTAAAACTGCACATTTTCTGTAAGCACCATGGCCAAATGTGTAGAATTGTGGGAAATTAGCTTTAAAACAGCAAAATTGTTTCCGCAGCCAAGAGGAGGGCCTCTAAAATGTTCAGTCGGACAGTGCACCATTGGCCACACCAACGATCCAAGGGGAAACACTACCTTTTCCCCAATGGCTGTCAGTCTGTCCATCTCTCAATCAATCTCTCTCTCCCTTGCCCTCTCTCCCAGAGGACAACTCTCTGCAGTTTGACGGGGTGGACTTTGACGAACCCATGGAGGTGGGGCATGAACAGGAAAAGGAGGGGCCTGTAAATGAAGAGGAGGAGCCAGAGACCAAACCGGCTGTTAAAGTGGAACCCAAAGCAGAACCACAGGACCTGGTCCTACTGTGAGTGTGTGTTTGCTTGCTTGTCTTCTGTTAGTGGTTCTACCATAGACTTTGCTAGACATGGCATCATTGTATCTGTCCCATTATGGTGTCTGTGAGAGCACAGGCAGTGCCATTGAGGCCATCTCCATTTTGAAGTTGTCAATTTTCTTCTACTTTTATGAGTTGGCAAACAAACTGAAAGGCTGCATACTGTTTGAACAGGTATAAAGTCATCGTTGGGGATTTACTGCCACCTGCATTTATGGAATGTTTGCTCACGTGTAATTAATTGGCTGATCCCTCATGGTGACTTGAGTAGGAATTATGTGGTCCTTCCTTAACCCATATGAAGTCCCACCAAGTTGACTACTTCAAAAATGGTGAAAGTCCACAGTGACGCTGCCAATGCTGAAATAGGCTTTTGGGCACTAGTCTTCTATCTCTATGGGTTATACTATGAGTCAAGGCCAAATACCTTTGTGTGTGTGTTTACATCAGTGGTGGAAAAAGTACTCAATTGTCATACTTGAGTCATTTTCTATTACGGTATCTTTACTTTTACTCAAGTAAAAGGGAGTCAACCAGTAAAATACTACTTGAGTAAAAGTATTTGGTTTTAAATATACTTAAGTATCAAAAGTAAATGTAATTTCTAAAATAAGTAAAAGTATAAATAATTTCAAAATCCTTATATTAGGCAAACCAGACGGCATGACTTTCTTTTATATTATGGATAGTCAGGGGAACACTCCAACACTCAGACATAATTGACCAATGAAGCATTTTTGTTTAGTGAGTCCGCCAGATCAGAGGCAGAAGGGATGACCAGGGATGTTCTCTTGATAAGTGCGTGAATTGTACCATTTTCCTGTCCTGTTAAGCATTCAAAAAGTAACGAGTACTTTTGGGTATCAGGGAAAATGTATGGACTAAAAAGTACATTATTTTCTTTAGGAATGTAGTGGAGTAGAAGTTGTCAAATAGTAAAGTACAGATACCCCCAAAAACTACTTAAGTAGTACTTTCAACAATTTTTAGTACCACTGGTTTACATTAGCAACCATTGGATCATGAGAACCATTTTAGCCCCTCTATCCTGTTCCTCCAGGAGTGGCAAGCTGGGGGGGTCTTGGGGTCAGGAGGAGGGGGACAGTGAGGCCCCCATGGAGGTGCAAGTCGACCCCAGCCGTCTCCCATTGGCCGAGGGGCTAGAGGGAGAGCTCATGTTCCGCTTCTATTGGCTGGATGCCTTCGAAGACCAATACAGCCAACCAGGTGAGTTCTTACCAAACCCATGGACTAGTACAGCCAAACAGGTGTGTTCTTACTTAACCCATAGACTATTACAGCCAACCGAGTTCATATTACCAATCAGATGTCCAGGAATCCTCACTAAAACAACCAAGAAAGTGAGCCCTTCCTAAACAAAATGTGGCTAAACGTGTTAAGATGGGGTCATTTTATGGTTATGTAATGTGTTTTCCAGGTGTGGTGTACCTATTTGGTAAGGTGTGGATCGAGTCAGCCAAGGCCCACGTCAGCTGCTGTGTGTCAGTGAAGAACATCGAGAGGACCATGCACTTCCTGCCCCGCGAACGCGTGAGTCCTGTTTCCTGTCACATGATCATCTACTCCAGAATATCCATGTTTTCACACCATGTTAGACTATTGGTTTCTTAATACTGTTTTGTGATTGCTCTTCTGGTAGGTTGTGTGTTTTATAATGGGTCTCCTTATTGGTTGTGTGTTATTGACAGAAGGTGAACCCAAAGACGGGCGAGGAGACAGACACTCCGGTGGGGATGATGGACGTCTACCAGGAGGTCAATGACCTCTCTGAGAAGTTTAAGATCATGAAGTTCAAGTCCAAGGTCTGTGTTGTCTCCCCTAGGACCAGATAGAGAAGGATTAGACTTACAGAATGTCAGAGGGGTTGGGTTAACATTTCAGTTGAATGCGTTCAGTTGTACAACTGACTAGGTATACTCCTTTCCCTTTCTTAGCAGAGACCAGGAAGTAGCCTACACATGGGAACCAATGTTCATTTCATGACTTCCTTAGCATGTTTATTATAGACACGTTGACTGATTCGGTTGAATGATTAGTTGATAGACTGACTGTGCTCTCTGTTTCCCTCTGTAGAAAGTGGAGAAGAGCTACGCCTTTGAGATCGCTGACGTCCCTACAGAGTCCGAGTACCTGGAAGTCAGATACTCTGTGAGTATTCTCGCTTGCTCTCTCTCTCTCTCACTCACTCACTCACTCACTCACTCACTCACTCGTATCTTATCCATTATTATTGTATTTTTTGTGCAGGCTGAGTATCCGTCTCTGCCCTCGGACCTCAAGGGGGCGACTTTCTCCAAGGTGTTTGGAACCAACACCTCCAGCCTGGAACACTTCCTTCTCAGCAGGAAGATCAAAGGACCCTGCTGGCTGGACATCAAGACCCCACGTAAGACTACACACACGTTCTGAGACACACAGATGTTCATACGCACTCTCTCATAGTCACACACTCACACAAACAAGAAACACACACCTCTAACACTAACCCTCTCTCCTGTCTCCCTGTAGAGTTGAGCAGCGTGCCTGTGAGCTGGTGTAAGGTGGAAGCAGTGGCGATGCGTAGTGACCTGGTCACCGTGGTCAAAGACCTGCCTCCTCCACCTCTCACTGTCATGTCCATCAGCCTAAAGACTGTACAGAACCCCAAGACACACCACAACGAGGTCCGTCTCTCTGTCATATGTTAAGATCAGGGGTTTTCAACCTTCTCTTGCCCAGGGACCCCCTCCCAGGCAAACCAGTGAGCCATAGACCCCCATCATAGATAAACGGGGGGGGGGGGGGGGGAATGTAACGTCTTATCAGGTGAATGATAATGGCAAGGAGAAGTAATCAACATTTTAAAATGAATGCATTTGGTAGATAGTTTTTCATTATTTTGACCCCCCCCCCCCCCCCACACACACACACACACACACACACACACACACACACACACATTATAATTGGAAGAGGAAGTATAAACTCTAACATAGTCTATTAGCTAGAAAGGTAACTCCAAACACATTTTTGTAAAGATCAGCTGTTTAGCTGGTAAACAAAGGTCAGACGTGTTGAATTATTTTTATTTCCGACAGTCCAAGTTAAGAAAGCTTACTTGCAGCACTGGTAGCCTATTCTACTACTGTAGGCATGTCATTAAAAATGTATTTATTCAGCCCTGCAGTACTTCAGGGCTGCTAACCCCCTGTTGAACACCCCTGGTTTAGATAGGTTAACGGCTGCACATACAGTCCCCAACCTCAGCACTCTGGATATGGCATCACAGCAGTTTTTAGTCTAGGTGGAACTAACAAGTGGAACAAGTACCCTTTAACTAACCCATAGAATTAGAATTCCTAGATCACATTCCCATTCAGACACTAGAACAGATATTCCCATTCTATGGCATTGACATGGTCTGAGGAGACAATGTTCCCATTCTATGAGTTATATTGCTACACTCCCACTGTGAGTAATCTAGTAAATGACTAATTCTGTCATTCACTTGAACAATGGTCAGACCCTCTCCGTGGCACCACAGCCATTACCTCTGCGTTTGCATGTTATTGTTCAAATTTTCCAGCCACTGAGCAGCAAAAGGGCTGAAAAGCCATGGTTACACATTAACCCTACATGTCTGGAGTCTTCTGAAACCATCCACCTCTCTCTATCCAGGGTTTGCACAAGGTGCTTAATGTACTTCAATATGGCACTCTGAAATTCAAGTACTGGAATACCTTGAAAATCAGACATTTTCTCAAGTTGGTACTTGAAAAGTACTTGAATTAAATTGAGATGAGAACAGATTATGAACAAATATGTTTATCAAAAATATTAGAAAAATGTATTGGTCTTGCCAATTAATTTCCAGACAGACTACCGAGTTTTATTTCCTTGTGTGTTTTGTACTGTGGTTGCCAGGTGAGCTCGCTCATTCCACCTACACTGGCACACAGCCAGGCAGGTACAGAACTGAATGATTAGGTGCCACCTAACGTCACATTGAGAGCTAAAATGCCTGACAAATGTAGATTCAATCCTGCCTTTTGTGCGTATGGAAAATGTTGGGGATATTAGAATATTAGTGTTAAAGTCCTTAAATTTAACATGCCACTGTCTGTACAAACCCCGTTTCTCACTCTCTGTCTGTGTGGTGTGATTACGTGTGATACTGACTCTGGCTAAATAATTAGTGATGCAACTGGCCTGAACCTTACCTATTATTTCCTGCTTCCTGTGCATCCCTAGATTGTGTCCCTGGCTGCCCTGGTCCACCACAGGTTCCACCTGGACAAGGCCCCCCCTCAACCCCCCTACCAGACACACTTCTGTGGTGAGTTGGCGTCACAACCTGCAAGGAGGGGAGGAGAGAGGAAGGATGTTGTGGCTTTTTCACTGTCTCAAATGTTTGCTCACTCAGTGTTCTGTCCTTTGTGTGTTTTAGTGGTCAGTAAACCCAACGACTGTATCTTCCCCTATGACTTCATGGATGCTGTAAAGAAGAAGGTGAGTGATGACAGAACAACACCACACTGGTTTCTCTGAAATCCTGTCCGTGAGCAGGTGAAGTCAGAGCCCTGTTCAAATGCTTAGAAATGCGTCCCTCTCCTCCTTTGACTTGATCAACCCTCTCATTTCTCTCTTGCCCCCTCTGTCAGAATGGTAAGGTGGAGATAGCGGCCACTGAGAGAACTCTACTGGGATTCTTCCTGGCCAAGATGCACAAGCTTGACCCTGACATCGTGGTGGTGAGTAGGACGGGAAACTATATACCAGCTACTTATGAGCTACATAGCAGAACCATAAAGATACAGACCAGCTTCATATGAGATACTTATGATTGACGTAATAAGCTAATTGAGAATATGCGCTGCATAGGAGCTACTTTGATATGTAATTTTCATACATTGCATTCGGAAAGTATTCAGACCCCTTGACTTTTTCAAAATGTTACGTTACAGCCTTATTCTAAATTTGCGTAAATAGTTTTTTCCCCCCTCATCAATCCACACACAATACCCCATAATGAGAAAGCAAAAACAGGTTTTTCAAAATTTGTGCAAAATTATAAAAAATAAGACACGGAAATAGAACATTTACATAAGTATTCAGACCCTTTACTCAGTACTTTGTTGAAGCACCTTTGGCAGTGATTACAGCCTCGAGTCTTCTTGGCTATGACGCTACAAACTTGGCACACCTGTATTTGGGGAGTTTCTCCCATTCTTCTCTGCAGATCCTCTCAAGCTCTGTCAGGTTGGATGCGGAGCTTTGCTGCACAGCTATTTTCAGGTCTCTCTAGAGATGTTCGATCGCGTTCAAGTCTGGGCTCTGGCTGGGCCACTCAAGGACATTCAGAGACTTGTCCCGAAGCCACTCCTGCTTTCTCTTGGCTGTGTGCTTAGGGTCATTGTCCTTTTGGAAGGTGAACCTTCGCCCCAGTCTGATGTCCTGAGCACTCTGGAGCAGGTTTTCATCAAGGGTCTCTCTGCACTTTGCTCCGTTTATCTTTCCCTCGATACTGACTAGTCTCCCAGTATCTGCCTCTAAAACCATACCCACAGCATGATGCTGCCACCACCATGCTTCACTGTAGGGATGGTGCCAGGTTTCCTCCAGATGTGCGGCCTGGCATTCAGGCCAAAGAGTTCAATATTGGTTTCATCAGACCAGAGAATCGTGTTTCTCTTTGTCTGAGTCCTTTAGGCCCCTTTTGGCAACTCCAAGCGGGCTGTCATGTGCCTTTTACTGAGGAGTTGCTTCAGTCTGGCCACTCTACCATAAAAGCCTGATTCGGTGGAGTGCTGCAGAGATGGTTGTCCTTCTGGAAGGTTCTCCCATCTCCACAGAGGCACTCCAGAGCTCTGTCAGAGTGACTTGGGTTCTTTGTCACCTCCCTGACCAAGGCCCTTCTCCCCTAATTTCTCAGTTTGGCCGGGCTGCCAGCTCTAGGAAGTCTTGGTGGTTCCAAACGTCTTTCGTTTAAGGACTGTGTTCTTGGGGAAATTCAATGCTGCAGAAATTAATACTTAAACTACCGTTCAAAAGTTTGGTTTCACTTAGAAATTTCCTTTTTTTGAAAGAAAAGCTTTTTTTTTTTTTTGTCCACTAAAATAACATCAAATTGATCAGATACAGTGTAGACATTAATGTTGTAAATGACTGGCTACAAACTGGATTTCTGCATAAATTTGATCTGATCTTCATCTAGGTCACAACAATGGACAATCAGTCTCCTTAAACTAATAACACACACACAATGATATGTTTTTATTTTATTGAACACACCGTGTAAACATTCACAGTGCAGGGTGGGAAAAGTATGTGAAATCAAATTTTATTGGTCACATACACATGGTTAGCAGATGTTAATCCGAGTGTAGCGATATGCTTGTGCTTCTAGTTCCGCCATGCAGTAATATATAACAAGTAATCTAACAATTTCACAACAAAGGAATGAATTAGAATATGTACATATAAATATATGGATGCAGCATAGGCAAGATGCAGTAGATGGTATAGAGTACAGTATATAAATATGAGATGAGTAATGAAGGGTATGTAAACATTATATAAAGTGGCATTGTTTATAGTGACTAGTGATACATTTATTACATCCAATTTGTAATTATTAAAGTGGCTAGAGATTTGAGTCAGTATGTTGGCAGCAGCCACTCAATGTTAGTGATGGCTGTTTAACAGTCTGATGGCCTTGAGATAGAAGCTGTTTTTCATTCTCTCGGTCCCAGCTTTGATGCAGCTGTACTAGAGGTCGACCGATTAATCAGAAGGGCCGATTTCAAGTTTCGTAACAATCGGAAATCAGTATTTTTGGTACACCTTTATTTAACTAGGCAAGTCAGTTAAGAACACATTCTTATTTTCAATGATGGCCTAGGAATGGTGGGTTAACTGCCTTGTTCAGGGGCAGAACGACAGATGTTTATCTTGTCAGCTCGGGGATTCATTTTTGCAACCTTCCGGTTACTAGTCCAACGCTCTAACCACCTGCCTTATATTGCACTCCACAAGGAGCCTGCGTGGCAGGCTGACTACCTGTTACGCTAGGGCAGCAAGAAGCCAAGGTAAGTTGCTAGCTAGCATTAAACTTATCTTATAAAAACAATCAATCAATCTTAACATAATCACTAGTTAACTACACATGGTTGATGATATTACTAGTTTATCTAGCGTGTCCTGCGTTGCATATAATCGATGCGGTGCCTGTTAATTTCTCATCGAATCACAGCCTACTTCGCCAAACGGGTGGCGATTTAGCACTGTCGTTGCACCAATGTGTACCTAACCATAAACATCAGTGCCTTTCTTTAAAATCAATACACAAGTATATATTTTTAAACATGCATATTTCGTTAATATTGCCTGCTAACATGAATTTCTTATAATTAGGGAAATTATGTCACTTCTCTTGCGTTCCGTGCAAGCAGTCATGGTATATGCAGCAGTTTGGGCCGCCTGGCTCGTTGCGAATTGTGTGAAGTCCATTTATTCCTAACAAAGACCGTCATTAATTTGCCAGAATTGTACATAATTATGACAGAACATTGAAGGTTGTGCAACGTAACAAGATTTTGACTTAGGGATGCCACCCGTTTAGATAAAATACGTAACGGTTCTGTATTTCACTGAAAGAATAAATGTTTTGTTTTCGAAATGATAGTTTCCGGATTCGACCATATTAATGACCTAAGGCTCGTATTTCTGTGTGTTATTATGTTATAATTAAGTCTATGATTTGATAGAGCAGTCTGACTGAGCAATGGTAGGCAGCAGCAGGCTCGTAAGCATTCATTCAAACAGCACTTTCATGCGTTTGCCAGCAGTTCTTCGCTGTGCTTCAAGCATTGAGCTGTTTATGACTTCAAGCCAATCAACTCCCAAGATTAGGCTGGTGTAACCGATGTGAAATGGCTAGCTAGTTATCGGGGTGCGCGCTAATAGTGTTTCAATCGGTGACGTCACTCGCTCTGAGACTTGGAGTAGTTGTTCCCCTTGCTCTGCAAGGGCCACAGCTTTTGTGGAGCGATGGGTAACGATGCTTCGAGGGTGGCTGTTTTCGATGTGTGCCTGGTTCGAGCCCAGGTAGGGGCAAGGAGAGGGACGGAAGCTATACTGTTACACTGGCAATACTAAAGTGCCTATAAGAACATCCAATAGTCAAAGGTATATGAAATGCAAATGGTATAGAAAGAAATAGTCCTATAATAACTACAACCTAAAACTTCTTACCTGGGAATATTGAAGACTCATGTTAAAAGGAACCACCAGCTTTCATATGTTCTCATGTTCTGAGCAAGGAACTTAAAACGTTAGCTTTTTTTACATGGCACATTTTACTTTCTTCTCCAACAGTTTGTTTTTGCATTATTTAAACCAAATTGAACATGTTTCATTATTTATTTGAGGCTAAATTGATTTTATTGATGTATTATACACTGCTCAAAAAAATAAAGGGAACACTTAAACAACACAATGTAACTCCAAGTCAATCACACTTCTGTGAAATCAAACTGTCCACTTAGGAAGCAACACTGATTGACAATAAATTTCACATGCTGTTGTGCAAATGGAATAGACAACAGGTGGAAATTATAGGCAATTAGCAAGACACGCCCAATAAAGGAGTGGTTCTGCAGGTGGGGACCACAGACCACTTCTCAGTTCCTATGCTTCCTGGCTGATGTTTTGGTCACTTTTGAATGCTGGCGGTGCTTTCACTCTAGTGGTAGCATGAGACGGAGTCTACAACCCACACAAGTGGCTCAGGTAGTGCAGCTCATCCAGGATGGCACATCAATGCGAGCTGTGGCAAGAAGGTTTGCTGTGTCTGTCAGCGTAGTGTCCAGAGCATGGAGGCACTACCTGGAGACAGGCCAGTACATCAGGAGACCTGGAGGAGGCCGTAGGAGGGAAACAACCCAGCAGCAGGACCGCTACCTCCGCCTTTGTGCAAGGAGGAGCAGGAGAAGCACTGCCAGAGCCCTGCAAAATGACCTCCAGCAGGCCACAAATGTGCATGTGTCTGCTCAAACGGTCAGAAACAGACTCCATGAGGGTGGTATGAGGGCACGACGTCCACAGGTGGGGATTGTGCTTACAGCCCAACACCGTGCAGAACGTTTGGCATTTGCCAGAGAACACCAAGATTTGCAAATTCACCACTGGCGCCCTGTGCTCTTCACAGATGAAAGCAGGTTCACACTGAGCACGTGACAGAGTCTGGAGATGCCGTGGAGAACGTTCTGCTGCCTGCAACATCCTCCAGCATGACCGGTTTGGCGGTGGGTCAGTCATGGTGTGGGGTGGCATTTCTTTGGCGGGCCGCACAGCCCTTCATGTGCTCGCCAGAGGTAGCCTGACTGCCATTAGGTACCGAGATGAGATCCTCAGACCCCTTGTGAGACCATATGCTGGTGCGGTTGGCCCTGGGTTCCTCCTAATGCAAGACAATGCTAGACCTCATGTGGCTGGAGTGTGTCAGCAGTTCCTGCAAGAGGAAGGCATTGATGCTATGGACTGGCCCGCCCGTTCCCCAGACCTGAATCCAATTGAGCACATCTGGGACATCATGTCTCGCTCCATCCACCAACGCCACGTTGCACCACAGACTGTCCAGGAGTTGGCGGATGCTTTAGTCCAGGTCTGGGAGGAGATCCCTCAGGAGACCATCCGCCACCTCATCAGGAGCATGCCCAGGAGCATGCACGTGGAGGCCACACACACTACTGAGCCTCATTTTGACTTGTTTTAAGGACATTACATCAAGTTGGATCAGCCTGTAGTGTGGTTTTCCACTTTAATTTTGAGTGTGACTCCAAATCCAGACCTCCATGGGTTGATAAATTGGATTTCCATTGATTATTTTTGTGTGATTTTTGTGGTCAGCACATTCAACCTTGTAAAGAAAAAAGTATTTAATAAGATTATTTCTTTCATTCAGATCTAAGATGTGTTGGTTAAGTGTTCCCTTTATTTTTTTGAGCAGTATATTAAGTTAAAATAAGTGTTAATTCAGTATTGTTGTAATTGTCATTATTACAAATAAATAAAATAAATTGAAATAAAATCGGCCGTTTTTTTTTTTTTTTTTTACCGGTATCGGCTTTTTTTTGGTCCTCCAATAATCGGTATCGGCGTTGAAAAATCATAGTCGGTCGAACTCTAACCTGTACTGACCTCACCTTCTGAATGATAGCGGGGTGAACAGGCAGTACGCTCGGGTGGTTGTTGTCCTTGATGATCTTTTGGCCTTCCTGTGACATCGGGTGGTGTAGGTGTCCTGGAGAGCAGGTAGTTTGCTCCCGGTGATGCGTTGTGCAGACCTCACTACCCTCTGGAGAGCCTTACGGTTGTGGGCGGAGCAGTTGCTTTACCAGGTGGTGATACAGCCCGACAGAATGCTCTCGATTGTGCATCTGTAAAGTTTTGTGAGTGTTTTTGGTGACAAGCCGAATTTCTTCAGCCTCCTGAGGTTGTGGTTAGGGCAGTGTCGTTTAGCTCAGTTACCTTAGCTTTCTTGGGAACAGGGACAATGGTGGCCCTCTTGAAGCATCTGGGAACAGAAGACTGGGATAGGGATTGATTGAATATGTCCGTAAACACACCAGCCAGCTGGTCTGCGCATGCTCTGAGAACGCGGCTAGGGATGCCGTCTGTGCCGGCAGCCTTGCGAGGTTTAACGCGTTTAAATGTTTTACTCACGTTGGCTGCGGTGAAGGAGAGCCCGCAGGTAGCGGGCCGTGGCACTGTATTGTCCTCAAAGCGAGCAAAGAAGTTGTTTAGTTTCTCTGGGAGCAAGACATCGCTGTCCGCGCCGGGGCTGGTTTTCTTTTTGTAATCTGTGATTGACTGTAGACCCTGCCACATACATCTCATGTCTGAGCCGTTGAATTGCGTCTCCACTTTGTCTTTATACTGACGCTTAGCTTGTTTGATTGCCTTGCGGAGGGAATAGCTACACTGTTTGTATTCGGTCATGTTTCCGGTCGCCTTGCCCTGATTTAAAAGCAGTGGTTCGCGCTTTCAGTTTTGTGCGAATGCTGCCATCAATCCACGGTTTCTGGTTGCGGAAGGTTTTAATATTCGCCGTGGGTACAACATCACCGATGCACTTGCTAATAAACTCACTCACCGAATCAGTGTATACATCAATGTTGTTGTTCGACGCTATCCGGAACATATCCCAGTCCACGTGATCGAAGCAATCTTGAAGCGTGGAATCAGATTGGTCGGACCAGCGTTGAACAGACCTGAGCACGGGCGTTTCCTGTTTTAGTTTCTGTCCGTCGGCTGGGAGCAACAAAATGGAGTCGTGGTCAGATTTGCTGAAAGGAGGGCTTTGTATGCGTCGCGGAAGTTAGAGTAACAATGATCCAGGATTTTGCCAGCCCGGGTCGCGCATTCGATGTGCTGGTAAAATTTAGCGAGCCTTGTTTTCAGATTAGCCTTGTTAAAATCCCCAGCTACAATTAAATCAGCCTCAGGATATGTCGTTTCCAGTTTACATAGATTCCAATGAAGTTCTTTCAGGGCTGTTCGAGGTGTCTGCTTGGGGCGGGGATATACACGACTGTGATTATAATCGAAGAGAATTCTGTTGATAGATAATGCGGTCGACATTTGATTGTAAGGAATTCTAGGTCAGGTGAACAGAAGGACTTGAGTTCCTGTATGTTGTTATGATCACAATCATAAGGCATACACCCCCGCCCTTCTTCTTACCCTTGGATTTAATAACTGGTTGACCCTCCTTTGGCAGCAATAACCTCAACCAAACGTTTTCGTAGTTGCGGATCAGACCTGCACAGTCAGGAAGAATTTTGGACCATTCCTCTTTACAAAACTGTTTCAGTTCAGCAATATTCTTGGGATGTCTGATGTGAACTGATCTCTTGAGGTCATGCTGAGGTCAGGTCGGGTTGAGGTCAGGACTCTGACTGGGCCCTCCGCAGCGCCTCGGTGATTTACTTCTGTGTTTTGGGTCGTTGTCCTGTTGCATCACCCAACTTCTTTTGAGCTTCAATTGGGGGACAGATAGCCTAACATTCTCCTGCAAAATGTCTTGATAAACTTGGGAATTAATTTTTCCATCGATGATAGCAAGCTGTCCAGGCCCTGAGGCAGCAAAGCAGCCCCAAACCATGATGCTCCCTCCACCATACTTTACCGTAGGGATGAGGTTTTGATGTTGGTGTGCTGTGCCTTTTGTTCTTCCATACATAGTGTTGTGTGTTCCTTCCAAACAACTCAACTGTAGTTTAATCTGTCCACAGAATATAGTGCCAATAGCGCTGTGGAACATCCAGGTGCACTTTTGCAAACTTCAGACGTGCAGCAATGTTTCTTTTTAAGACAGCAGTGGTGGCTTCCGTGGAGTCCTCCCATGAGCACCATTCTTGTTTCGTGTTTTATGTATCGTAGACTCGTCAACAGAGATGTTAGCATGTTCCAGAGATATCTGTAAGTCTTTAGCTGACACTTAAGGATTCTTCTTAACTTCTATGGGCTAGGTGGTGGAATCGCGTGGCGCGAAATACAAATACCTCAATGTTATAACTTCAATTTCTCAAACATATGACTATTTTACACAATTTTAAAGACTATACTCTCGTTAATCTAACCACATTGTCCGATTTCAAAAAGGCTTTACGGTGAAAGCAAAACATTAGATTATGTCAGGAGAGTACCCTGCCAAAAATAATCACACAGCCATTTTCAAAGCAAGCATATATGTCACAAAAACCAAACCCACAGCTAAATGCAGCACTAACCTTTGATCTTCATCAGATGACACTCCTAGGACATTGTTATACAATACATGCATGTTTTGTTCAATCAAGTTCATATTTATATCAAAAACCAGCTTTTTACATTAGCATGTGATGTTCAGAACTACCGAAAACTTCCGGTGAATTTACGAAATTACTCACGATAAATGTTGACAAAATACATAATTATTTTAAGAATTATAGATACAGAACTCCTTTATGCAAACGCTATGTCAGATTTTAAAATAGCTTTTCGGCGAAAGCACATTTTGCAATATTCTGAGTACATAGCTCGGCCATCACAGGCTAGCTAATTTGACACCCACCAAGTTTGGGGCTCACTGAACTCAGAATTACTATTAGAAAAATTGGATTACCCTTGCTGTTCTTCGTCAGAATGCACTCCCAGGACGTCTACTTCAACAACAAATGTTGTTTTGGTTCCAAATAATCCATAACTATATCCAAATACCTCCGTTTTGTTCGTGCGTTCAGGTCACTATCCGAAGGGTAACGCGCGAGCGCATTTCGTGACAAAAAATGTCAAAATATTCCTTTACCGTACTCAGAAGCATGTCAAATGCTGTTTAAAAAATGTTCCCGTAAAATAGCAATAATATTCCAACCGGGCAACGTTGTATTCATTCAAAGGCTGAAAGAAAAAAAATTGAAAAGTCTCGTGACAGCGCATCTCAGTCTCACTGTCCCCAGGCTGACCACTTACAAACTCTGCTGCTGTACTTTGCCCAGAGACAGCAGACACCCCATTCCACTTTCTGGCGGCTTTAGAGAGCCAATGGAAGCCTTAAAAAGTGTCACGTTACAGCACAGATGCTGTATTTTCGATAGAGATGCAACAGAAGGACAACAAATTGTCAGACAGGGCACTTCCTGTATGTAATCTTCTCAGCTTTTGGCCTGCCATATGAGTTCTGTTATACACAGACACCATTCAAACAGTTTTAGAAACTTTCGGGTGTTTTCTATCCATATCTACTAATTATATCCATATTCTCGTTTCTGGGCAAGGGTAGTAACCAGTTTAAATCGGGTACGTTTTTTATCCGGCCGTGAAAATACTGCCCCCTAGCCCCAACAGGTCTTCTTAACCTCATTGAGCATTCTGCTCTGTACTCTTGCAGTCATCTTTGCAGGATGGCCACTCCTACGGAAAATAGCATCAGTGTTGAACTTCTCTCCATTTTATAGACAATTGGTCTTAATGTGGACTGATGAATAGGGATACTTTTGTAACCCTTTCCAGCTTTATGCAAGTCAACAATTCTTAATCTTCGGTCTTCTGAGATCTCTTTTGTTCGAGGCATGGTTTACATCAGGCAATGCTTCTTGTGAATAGCAAACTCGAATTGTGTTGTTTTTTTTGTTTATTTTTATGGGGCAGGGCAGCACTGTAGGCGATCTTTGTACTTTGTACGCCTACAGTGGCAAGATAGAGGCCCATTTATCAGCAACCATCACTCCTGTGTTCCAATGGCACGTTGTGTTAGCTAATCCAAGTTTATAAGTTAAAAGGCTAATTGATCATTAGAAAACCCTTTTGCAATTATGTTAGCATAGCTGAAAACTGTAGTTCTGATTTAAAATAAGCAATAAAACTGCCCTTTAGACTAGTTGAGTATCTGGAGCATCAGCATTTGTGAGTTTGATTACAGGCTTAAAATGGCCAGAAACAAAGCACTTTCTTCTGAAACTTGTCAGTCTATTCTTGTTCTGAGAAATGAAGGCTATTCCATGTGAGAAATTGCCAAGAAGCTGAAGATCTGGTACAATGCTGTGTGCTACTCCTGTCACAGAACAGCGCAAACTGGCTCTAACCAGAATAGAAAGAGGAGTGGGAGGCCCCGGTGCACAACTGAGCAAGAGGACAAATACATTAGTGTCTAGTTTGAGAAACAGATGCCTCACAAGTCCTCAACTGGCAGCTTCATTAAATAGTACCCACAAAACACCAGTCTCAACGTCAACAGTGAAGAGGCAACTCTGGGATGCTGGCCTTCTAGGCAGAGTTGCAAAGAAAAAGCCATATCTTAGACTGGCCAATAGAAAGAAAAGATTAAGATGGGCAATAGAACACAGACCCTGGACATAGGAAGATTGGAAAAGGGTGTTATGGACAGACGAATCTAACTTTGATGTGTTCGGTTCACAAAGAAGAACATTTGTGAGATGCAGAAAAAATGAAAGATGCTGAAGGAGTGCTTGATGCCATCTGTCAAGCATGGTGGAGGCAATGTGATGGTCTGGGGGTGCTTTGGTGGTGTAAAGTGGGAGATTTGTACAACGTAAAAGGGATCTTGAAGAAGGAAGGCAATCACTCCATTTTGCAACGCCATGCCATACCCTGTGGACGGCACTTAATTTGAGCCAATTTCCTCCTTCAACAGGACAATGACCCAAAGCACAGCTCCAAACTATGCAATAACTATTTAGGTCAGAAGCAGTCAGCTGGTATTCTGTCTATAATTGAGTGGCCAGCACAGTCACCGGATCTCAACCCTATTGAGTTGTTGTGGGAGCAGCATGACCGTATGGTACGTAAGAAGTGCCCATCAAGCCAATCCTACTCGTGGAAGGTGCTTCAGGAAGCATGGAGTGAAATCTCTTCAGATTACCTCAACAAATTGACAACTAGAATGCAAAAGGTCTGCAAGACTGTAATTGCTGCAAATGGAGGATTCTTTGACGAAAGCCAAGTTTGAAGGACACAATTTCAATTAAAAATAATTATTTCTAACCTTGTCGGTGTCTTGACTATATTTCCTATTCATTTTACAACTAATTTCATGTATGTTTTCATGGAAAACAAGGAAATGTCTAAGTGACCCAAAACCTTTGTATGTAAATAAGGCATTTTTATTTTATACATTTGCAAAAAAAAAATGTTTATATATATATATATTCGCTTTGTCATTATGGGGTATTGTGTGTAGATTATGTGAAAAATAATTTAATCAATTTTAGAATAAGGCTGTAACTTAAGAAAATGTGGAAGGGAAGGGGTCTGAATACTTTCAGAATCCACTGTGTATTTCTGCTTTCTATGTTTACACCCCAGCTGACCTCTTCTCATCTATTTCCTGTAGGGTCATGATATATTTGGCTTTGACCTGGAAGTGCTCCTTCAGAGAATCACTGTGTGTAAGGTCCCCCACTGGTCTAAGATCGGACGCCTCAAGAGGTCCAACATGCCCAAACTAGGGGTGAGTATCAGGTACTCGAACCTGGGTCCTCAGAGCAACTCAATATCATCTTAGCCCACTGAGCTAACGTCTCCTTCATTATGCTTGCACATGTCACTCTCCTTTGCAGTAGCTTTGGTCCGTATCTAGGCCTTACAGCAAAGGATAGTGGAGGTTACAGTGGGTGTTAATGGTCTTCCTCTCTGGTGCCTGTGCTGCGTAGGGTCGCAGTGGCTTTGCAGAGAAGAGCGCCACCTGTGGTCGTCTGGTGTGTGACGTTGAGATCTCAGCCAAGGAGCTGATTCGCTGTAAGAGCTACCACCTGACTGAGCTGGCTGCTCAGGTGCTGAAGACTGAGCGAGCCACTATACCTGCTGAGAACATCAAAAACCTCTACAGGTGTGTGTGTGTGTGTGCGTGTGCGTGCGCCTCTACATATGAGTGCTTGGTCCCACAATAAAAATCTGAAGTTCAGCTGTAAAGGTCCTGGTGTGTGTCTGTCCCTCCATCAGTGACTCCCCCCACCTGTTGTACCTGTTGGAGTTGACGTGGACGGATGCCAAGCTGATCCTCCAGATCATGTGTGAGCTCAACGTGCTGCCTCTCGCCCTGCAGATCACCAACATAGCAGGCAACGTACTGGTGAGCGAGACACACACACACACACACGCACCGTTGAGTGAAATGCTGAGTAATTCTTAACACATGCACCCGCCCTCTCTTTTTCTCTCTCGTCTTGTTTTCTCGCTCTAGTCTCGTACTCTGATGGGGGGTCGTTCTGAAAGGAATGAGTATCTACTGCTCCATGCTTTCCATGACAAGAACTACATCGTACCTGACAAACCCTCCTTCAAGAAGGCCCAACAAGAACTGGTATTTTCACTTGCATGAGGCCAATACTAGACACTTGATTTTGTTTCCTTTGTGTCGTAGCAAGAGCCAGGGTAGAGAACTGCACTAAACTAAAGTCTAAACACACACATGTTTTTAGGGATTTTGAGGTCTGGCTTATTTAGGTTTTGGCACTGAAAGGAACAGGAAGCCTACCAATGTAATATAACATTTTTAGATTTGTCTGTCATCACTCACTCACTGTATGGACCTACTGCAAGATGGACTTTCTTCCTTTCTCTCTTACGTTCACCTCTCCTTTTCTCACTTTCTCTGTTTCTCTCTCTAATTTTTTCTCGCTCTCCATCTCACTTTCTCCATTTTCCGCTCTCACATTCCCTCACTCAGACAGAGGGAGAGGAGGAGGGGGATTCTGGGAAAGGGAAGAGTAGAAGAAAGAAAGCAGCATATGCAGGTGGACTGGTACTGGACCCCAAAGTGGGTGAGTCGGGGTGGGGGGGGTCATATGTGCATTATGAAGTCTCTCACGTTTCTAATATGTTTTTGTAACATTCTGTGTGAATTTCGCCCCAAAATGTCCATGCTGTAACAGAAGTAATATGTGGGGATGTTCTCCTGTCCTTACCTTAAGTGTTGTCTACACACCTCATCAATAGTACTGTAGCATGGATTGAATTGTTTTGAAGTGTTTTTAATCATTCCCGGAAATATAACCCCCCCCCCCCCCTCCAAATATAATGGTCTTTGTTTGAGGCTACTGTACTCGCTTCCTGCATACTGTCAGAAAAAGGTTTGTGTGTTCCATAAAACTGATAGTTCCGTTAGGTTTCATATTGAACAAGGTGTGTGTAGTAACTACTGTTTTGTTATGCAGACTTTGTTTACTATGAATTATACAATGTAAAAAAAAATATGTACACCAACAAAATGATAGACGTGTGTTTCTATGAAGTACCCTGCTAGTCAGAATGCACCCTAGAGTGTGACATTCACTGGAGCAAAGAATTCTGAGTGGCACCGAAATGTATTTTATTTTGATGAAATGGTCTGTGTGTAGTAACTCCTATTCACTCCCCGTAGGTTTCTATGATAAGTTTGTGTTGCTGCTAGACTTCAACAGTCTGTACCCCTCCATCATTCAAGAGTTCAACATCTGCTTTACCACCGTACAGAGAGAGGCCCACAGCACACGCAAGAAGACTGAGGTGTGTGTATGTGTGTCTTAGTCGGAGTGTGTGTGTGTGTGTGTGTGTGTGTGTGTGTGTGTGTGTGTGTGTGTGTGTGTGTGTGTGTGTGTGTGTGTGTGTGTGTGTGTGTGTGTGTGTGTGTGTGTGTGTGTGTGTGTTATTTGAACAGTACCATTTCTTGTTTCTGTGCCAAAAGGAGCATGACCCTGATGAGATTCCAGAGGTTCCGGACGCCGACCTGGAGATGGGAATTCTGCCCAAAGAGATTCGCAAGCTGGTGGAACGACGTAAACAAGTGAAACAGCTGATGAAAGCACAAGACATCAACCCTGACCTTTACCTGCAGGTACATGCATAACGACTTCTGCTGTCAGGTTTCTCTCTGTTGTTGTGATTTTCAGAAACCTCTGATTTGTTACTCATAACCCAGACCCCACTTGGTTGAAGCTGAAATGTGTAGGTGGTGGCTTTTCTTGAATAACACAGGACTATTTGAACTTATTTGCTTTTCTCTAAATCTCTCTGTCTCTTTGTGCAGTATGACATCCGTCAGAAGGCTCTGAAGCTGACGGCTAACAGTATGTACGGCTGTCTGGGCTTTAGCTTCAGCCGCTTCTACGCCAAGCCACTGGCCGCGCTTGTCACACACAAGGGCAGAGAGGTGAGTTACGTCCTGCTGGGTATACTGTAGATGTGAACGACTGGTCAAGTATGAATGCTGGAGCAAATCCCACTAGAGGGCAGTCCAAGACCAGCCTCTCACACACCACTACTCTTCCACATTTTTTTTCTTCTTCTGTTGATATTGATAATCCCTTTTCATTTTTTGCATTGACAAATGTAATGTCTGATTCTGAATACATTTGGTCCATCTCGTTTCATCATCTGTGGTTGGACTGTGAGGTAGCAACACTTTTTCCTCTTAGCCTTAGGGACAGCAGGGGATGCTGAAGGGTGACATAAAGGTCTGATTTTAGTCAGGGGTTTACCTGTAGCTGGTCACCACACACACCACGCCTGTATTAATTTAATGAGCTCTAACAATACCCACACCTACCTCTGGTGTTCCAGTGATCCTCAGGGAGCTGTTTATTGGGATTCCCTTACAGCACCATTGTGTTCCCTAATAGAGGTCAGTGCGTGTGCTTGTGTGTTTGGTTCAGCTCTGTGAGAGTGAGTGACTGATCCCAACATTAACAGGTGTGCCGTATCTGTATCTGTAGCCCTGAGCCTTGGGTTTGGTCTTAGCCTAGTTTAATTTCACACCTCATTCTGTGACAGTAGAATAGATAGGACCAGCATTAGCCCAGGGCTATCCTCCCCTGCATAGTTCTGCTTCAGAGCTGAACTACGACTTAGTAAGTTATCAGTGATGTACACAGGATTCTCCCCTTCTATAAAATTAGGGGAAGTTCTAATTCTATGGTTAATGCAATCCCTACTCAACGGTATAAACTCTGGAATAGAACACCTAAAATAAGCAGTTCTAAGAAGTCACTTTGAAAATGAAAGACCTTGACTCAGATTAGACTTCTGACAGTTGAAAGCCAAGTAGCTCCAAGTTAGTTTCTATTGATTGGGAGCCAAAAAGGGCAGCTGGGTCTTTTTGTAGTGTGTTTTCTAGTGTATTTATACTTGTCTAAAACCACATAGCTGTCCTGTATCACCATACACAGACCTATCATCAATTGAATCTTCCCGTTCATGCTTTCCTTTTATGATCTGATTTTAGGGCTGTTTATAAATAAACATTACACAACACCACCACTGACCCAGAATGCTTTGCTTATAAAGGCCTTTTTGCGGCTCCCTTTGTAGTCCCCTCTTTGTTTGTGTGTGGGATCTCCTCTTTCTCTCACTCTTGTCTAAGCTGAGGCCTAACCCCTCTGGGAATAGCAGGTCAGGCCTGGGGCCACTGTGAGTTCTCAGTCCAGGGAGGGGTTAAGATGCCTGGGCTTAGGAGGGGATGACAGCCCCCTGGCTCTGGATGTTCTTGTCTGATTTACCAGGTTGGAAGGGAAATCTCCCTCCTTCTGCCAAGTTGCACCCGCATTAGTGTACAAGCGTGTGTTTGTGAGGCAGAGAGACAACTCTACTGTTTGAACTCTGGCCTTTGTAGGGAAACATTTGTTGTGCCCCTGTCCCCCCATCCCTGGTATGTGGGGGTATTAGGGGATGGGGAGCATTAAGTGGAGGGTTTAGGGTTACACGGCTCAGGGTCCGGCACAGATGGCCCCAATGTGTTATTTTTGGTTCCTTTGTGTGGGAGCCAGGGGTAGAGGGGAGGGCATACACAGATGTAATGTACAATCACATTTGACACAATGGTTATTTTGGATAGGTTAGTGTTAGACACTTTAGTCTATGGGAGCTGTTGATGGTTGTGGAACGCTACTTAGTTTGAACTGTGACCCGTGTGGGTCAGGGTTTCCGTTAGCCGGTAGTAGCTAGTAGCTGGCTTTTGGCCAATAATCTTTTTTTATATATATAAAAATGCGATAAATGAAACTAGCGCTGGACAATTGACCGGGAGGAGAAGAAAAAATCCCATTGCAAAATAATGCTTTTTAGCCTATTCATTGATGGAAATACATTTGACCGGTCATGCTTATCGGTCTGTAGGATAATTTTGTAGAATTAAATTGGCACGTGTATATTTTTCGTTAGTTATGTTTATCACATGCATATAGATACAGAGCCTATGAGCGAAAAATTGTTCAGGCGGCACGATGCTTCTACAACTTCTCAAACATCCGCTCATTTGTTGCTGCTGGAGTGAAACGTGCTTTTATAAGCCCAATCCTTGCCTAACCATTCTAAATGCAATCCTGTGGTAAAACAGTGTTATGGCCACGATTTAATAAGTGCTTCTATTTTTATTTCTCAACTGGTAGGCTAATTGAAGTGCTCTTCCCATTCGCCATTCAAGTGCATATGGGCAAAGGTCGGCAAGTTTCAGCGCGTCACACACCACTTTGCAATGAGCTGGAGGCAGTATGCATTTTGAAAACGTATACTTCATTGTTTGAAACTTGAACATTTTACATTGAACAAAAATATAAATGCAATGTGTAAAGTGTTGGTCCCATGTTTCATGAGCTGAAATAAAAGATCCCAGAAATGTATCATATGCACAAAAAGCTTCTATATCTTATTACATCCATGTTAGTGAGCATTTCCCCTTTGCCAAGATAATCCATCCACCTGACAGGTGTAGCATATCAAGAAACTGGGGACAATAAAAGGCCACTCACAAATGTGCAGTTTTGTCACACAACACGATGCCACAGATGTTAAGTTTTGAGGGAGTGTGCAGTTGGCATGCAGACTGCAGGAATGTCCACCAGAGCTGTTGCCTGATAATTTAATGTTCATTTCTCTACCATAAGCCGCCTCCCAAGGTCGTTTTAGAGAATTTAGCAGTATGTCCAACCGGCCTCACAACCGCAGACCGCTTGTATGGCGTCGTGTGGGTGAGCGGTTTGTTGATGTCAACGTTGTGAAGAGTGCCCCATGGTGACGGTATGGTATGGCTAAGCATAAGCTACGGACAACGAACACAGTTGCATTTTATCGATGGCAATTTAAATGTACCGAGACACCCATTGTCGTTCCATTCATCCTCATGTTTCAGCATGATAATGCACGACCCCATGTTGCAAGGATCTGTACACAATTCCTGGAAGCTGAAAATGTCCCAATTCTTCCATGGTCTGCATTCTCATCGACGTGCACGACCACATGTTCCAGTTCGCGCCAATACCCACACAGCAGACATTGTGGGCTAGGATGGGAATGCTATGTTGTACGTGTAGCGCAAAATTTTATGTGGCATCATTACGTAATTTACCTATGTTATATAGGTATGCACGTCAGCTTTGACATCGGCATTAAACTAGACATCGGGCCAATACCGACATTAGCATTTTTAGCTAATAATGGCCGATTCCGATATGTTCACCGATATATTGTGCATCCCTAGTTAGAACTCAACTCTGCGTCCACACTGGTCCTCTGGATAAGAAGCCATGTAACGATGACCATAACACACACACAACTTTCAATGAATTATCTGAAATTTCATTTACATTTGCTGTACTGCTATTCTTGTTAATCTACTTGTCTCCCTAAAGCCTATCTGAAGACAGTTTTTTAAATCTCTCTCTATGTATTAAAAAGATATCGGTGGTGGACCAAAAAACAGAATCACCTGGATGAATGCAAGACAACAATAAGCCCCCACCCAAAAAGTGCATGAGTAGTCCCCCAATAGTCATTTTCTTGTCCCTCCATTTGTTTGCATTTTTATCCACCACTTTGTAGGTCTTCTGTCCCTGATACCCCCCAACCCTGATCTATTTCTTCTCTCTCTGCATCAACGACTACTTGTTCACTCCAAACGTCTTGGAGAGGGTACAAATGTTTTTTAATTGGTTCTAATCTTGGTAAAGGCACCATAGCTAGATGCACAACACACAACTAGTTTTTGTGTGTTTTAATCAGTTTAAATCTGTAAATATATATTTTTGCTCATGTTCATTGAATATTAGGCATATCAACACACTATCCCCATGTGTTTCAATGCCAACCGGGCTTAATAGGAGCATACTGGCCTTAATTGGAACAAAAGTGATTTATGGTGAGAAAGACGGAATAGAAAAGTCTACTCATAAAATATTAGAAACCAATGGTTTGGGGGTATAAATATACTTTATAAACTACAATGTTGTGCTAAGTTAGTATTGAGCATACTGAATAATAATGCTTCATTGTCATTTACATTATGTATAGAGGGAGTGCTTTTTGTGCTACTGTACCCTTTAAGCCTACCTGAGATGAATGTCGAATTTACAAAAAAGGAATCTACACTACATTACCAAAATAATGTGGACACCTGCTCCTCAAACATCTCTGGTCTGAATACTTAGGTGAATAAGGTATTTCTGTTTTTGATTTTTAATACATTTGCGAACATTTCTAAACTGGTTTTCGCTTTGTCATTGTGGGGTATTGTGTGTACATTGACGAAAAAAATTATTGAATCAATTTTAGAATAAGGTTGGAATGTAAAAATGTGGAAAAAGGGAAGGGGTCTAAACATTTTCTGAATGCACTCTATAACAATGCAAGGTTCATTTAACAGCAAAAACTGCTAGCACAACTGCTAGCATGAAAAACCCATATATTCAGTTGGTAAGAAAAGGTAATGAATGCTCATGAAATAGGCTATCATGTGCATATATCAGCACATTAGTCTCAATTTTAGATAAAGTATGATCACTTATCTGAAAACGTACTAAAAATATATATTTTAAGTGTTTATCTGAGGGTAGCCTCAAAGCCAACGTTTTTTTTGCAGCTTTGAGACTGGTCACGAGTGGGAACTTACACATTGTCAATAACTTAATAATAAAACATGTGAATTGGTTTATAATAAAATAAAATAATGAATATAACATCCAGATGAATTAGTTGAAACATTAAATAACAGAACATTTTTTTATTTCAATCCACAGATGCAAGTTGGCTTACCGAGTATGCTTACCCTAAACTTTTCTACTATGGGGGATTTTAGATTGACATAGGCTAGTGATTTTGCTGTTTGTTACTCGTCTTCTTGGCTTCTTCTGAAGATGTGCTTTGGAATTTGGTAAGAAGGACGCACGCAGTTGCATGTTCTGTTAAGACAAAGAACCATAATATAAATGTGATTTCTGTCATTCTGAGCACCGTGGGTGGACACCCCAATCATGCACCCAATGCATATGGTTCCATTAAATGAAAATGCTGCTGGTCAAATGTCCGGTGCTGCATTTTCCTAATGGAAACTGCCGTGTTTGCATGTGTGCGTGCATGGTGAGGGTAGGGCCATATTTCAGGACTGCGGAGGGCACTTAAAACACTTTGTTGTAATTGAGTCTCTGACTGTCCTTGGGTTTAAAAACCGACAGATGCCTGTAACTTACAGCAGGGAAGTCAGCGTGGAAGCAATGGCCAGGGTCATAGGTGAGGGGTAAGGAGGTAGAATGAAAGAAGAGGCATGGCGCTAAGGCTAGGGGACGGTTGTTATTAGGGGTGTGCACATTTTAAACTTTTTTTTATGTACAAAATTCAAATCACAGTTCAGTTATCACTAAACATTATTTTCCGCATTATAGCCTAACTAGATGATAGGCTACAAAGGCCTGGGTGAAGTTGTGCAATTTTAAATAAAACCTGAGAAAAATGTGAACTTTAGGCTACTTTCGTGAATTTGTGAGTCAAGACATTGAGAAATTTAGATGACTGAGACACGTGCGCACCATGTTATTTTTTTTATTTTATTTTTTTCGGCCTGCTCCCTCGCTCTGGCTCGCCTGGGGGCGTATTCATATGTGAACGACCAGCTCGATTCGGTCTTATGTAGCAAAATTTGAAATTGTGTTTTTTACATTTGATGAAAGTAGAGACTTAGAAAATGTTACAGTGCCTTCGGAAAGTATTCAGACCCCTTGACATTTAGTTACGTTGCAGCCTTATTCTAAAACTGATTTAAAAAATCTCAGCAATCTACACAATACCCCATCATGACAAATCAAAAAGTTTTTTAAGAAAGCTTTGCAAATGTAATAAAAATATGGTATGTTTTTTTATTTTTAAAAGTATTCAGACCCTTTGCTATGAGACTCAACTGAGGTCAGGTGCATCCTGTTTCCATTGATCATCATTAAGATGTTATTACAACTAGATTGCAGTCCACCTGTGGTAAATTCAATTGATTGGACATGATTTGGAAAGGCACACACCTGTCTATATAAGGTCCCACAGTTGACAGTGCATGTCAGAGCAAAAACCAAGCCATGAGGTAAGAGGAATTGCCCGTAGAGCTCCGAGACAGGATTGTGTCGAGGCACAGATCTGTGGAAGGGTACCAAAACATTTCTGCAGCATTGAAGGTTCCCAAGAACACAGTGGCTTCCATCGTTCTTAAATGGAAGAAGTTTGGAACCACCAAGACATCCTAGATCGAGAGAAAGATGAACGGAGCAAATTACAGAGGTCCTTGATGTAAACCTACTTCGGAAAGTATTTAGACCCCTTGACTTTTTCCACATTTTGTTAAGTTACAGCCTTATTCTAAAACTGATTAAAAAACATTTTTAAAATCCTCAATCTACACTCAATACCCCATAATGACAGAGCAACATTTAAAAAAAAAAAGTTATTTTCTTTGCTAGTTCAGAAAATAAAATGGAAATATCACATTTACATAAGTATTCAGACCCTTTACTCAGTACTTTTTGTTGAAGCACCTTTGGAAGTGATTACAGCATTGAGTCTTCTTGGTATGATGCTACAAGCTTGGTACACCTGTATTTGAGGAGTTTCTCCCATTTTATTCTCTGCAGATCCTCTGTTGCTGAACAGTTATTTTCATGTCTCTCTTTGATTGGGTTCAAGTCCGGGCTCTGGCTGGGCCACTCATGGACATTGAGACTTGTCTCGAAGCTACTTCTGCTTTGTCTTGGCTGTGTGCTTAGGGTCGTTGTCCTGTTGGAAGGTGAACCTTCGCCCCAGCCTGAGGTCCTGAGTACTCTGGAGCAGGTTTTCATCAAGGATCTCGCTAATTTGTTCCGTTCATCTTTTCCTCCATCCTGACTAGTCTCCCTGTCCCTGCCGCTGAAAAACATTCCCACAGCATGATGCTGCCACCACCATGCTACATCGTAGGGATGCTGTCAGAAGACGTGAGGCTTGGCATTCACACCCGCTAATAACGTGGGTGTGTGTTGTCTTCAGTTTGTTGCATGTTGAAGGGCCCTGCTTTACTGAAGTTGTGAGACATTGTAAGCCAAGAAATTTCCAGATACAGCATTCCATTGCGAGATACGGCTTTGATTGCCAATAGATTAATTTATGTAGCCAGGCATAAAATAAACAGCTGAACCTAGATCCTCCACTAGATCCTTTACGAGAATGGAGAAGAAAAAAAACTGTTGGAGGATGTCTTCTGCAGTGTTCAACCAATCCAGTGAAATTTTAAGGAGGAGTTAAGATGGAGTGTCGCCTTCGTAACCCTTTAGACCCCAATAGAATTCTATAATGCTGCTTTTCAAGATAAAGTACATTTTCTCACACATTTTCAAACACCGCTGAAAAACAATGAATAAATGACTCTTACAAGTTAATTTAAAGAGCACAACCTCTTCTCTAACCCCCTAGAGTCGATGTCTGCTCCCCTGCGGAAATGAAATTAGCATAATAAAAAAATCCCCGTATAAATCTGTTTTAAGCAAGATGCATCTTCTTTTTTTTTTCGTGTTGGATGCGTCTCAATGCACCGCATCCGCTGATGTCGCACTTCCGCATCTGCGGTGAAAGGTGGCAGAGCTAGAGCTGTGTTTGTCAGACCATGAGACATCCAGAAAATCGGTCTTCTCATACAATCATCTGTAGCGTACGAACGGTTTGGCCTACAAACTAGTATGACCCCTCTATGGAAAGAGACTCTCACGAACACGATGATGTTATCTGTTTTGCTCTACGACCCCCACAAGCGTCTTGGGACTCGGCACAGCCAATCTGCCAACTTCTGTCTGTAGCGTCCGAACAGTTTGGGCTACACACTAATATGACCCCTCTGTGGAAAGGTGAAAATGTACAGTACCAGTCAAAAGTTTGGACACACCTGCTCATTCAAAGGTTTTTCTTTATTTTTACTATTTTATACATTGTAGAATAATAGTGAAGACATCAAAACTATGAAATAACACATGGAATCATATAGTAACCAAAAAAAGTGTTAAACAAATCAAAATATATATTGTGTTTGAGATTCTTCAAAGTAGCCACCCTTTGTCTTGACAGAGGTGAGTCATTTTTGGTGAGTTTCGACATTTACAAGCAGATGTGAATGAGAGACATTGTGCAAATGAACAGTTTTGTGGCATGCTTCTCTGAAGAAAGAACGGTACTGGCTCTCTAGCTGCTTATCTACAGCTGTGTCTGTGTGGAGTCCTGAAGTCGCTAGGGCAACAGGCCTGCCTGCTCTGCTCGGAGAATAGGGGGGAGGAGCAGACGGGCCTTAAAACTGAGAGGAGAAAAAATGCAAGGAAATCAAAATAGCAGCTGTACAAATAACTAATCTAAGGGGCTTTGATTTCTCAAACACAGCAGAAAGCTAACACGATATCAATTCAGCCGCTTACTTAGATAACACAACCCCTAAGTTAAACTTGCTAACGCAGAATTCTGCATTTTTCATGCAGGGAAAAACATAAAACGCATAACAAATATCTTGCTGCGTTTTGTAAACGCACATCTAAAATTCTTATTGTAATTTCTGCTCGGGATCAGAATAATTTTGTTCTTCAGTTGCACTTCTAAACTCTGATGAGATTTCAAAAATGGCATTCTATCAGCAGACAGCACTCTGACTGATATGTAGCTACTTTTCCATGTTACTTTTCTAGGTGTAGCCAGCCTATTTTTCTCTGGTAAAATGCAAGATCAACTTTAAGCAAAACATGAGGAAATGTAGCTGACTACATTCTTTCTATGATAGGCCTAAACATTAAAATATGGTGGCCATGCATCGTTTTTGAAAAAGATACTTGGCTTTTTCATTGTGTGGCTCACAGCCAAATAGTGTTGGACTTCTGTCATATGATGAAAATGAAGCTATTTACTGCCGAATGTGTTGCACTAATGTATTTCCTGTGAAGGAAAACTATAGTTGCATCTCCCTGATCACTTGATTGAAGCAACAACAAAAAACACTGACTTTCAATATAAAACGCGACCCCTGTCAATACACACCTGGACTCACCTGCTCCCGCCTTTACAAACAAACACCTGACTGGCTCAACTGTTCTGGTGAACTACTTGAGCTTCATAATGTAAAATGTGACCGGTGAAATGAAGAACGCGATCTGCTTCATCTCCTAACACATTGCACAAGTTGACTGCAGATATTTACCTACAAAAATAGATACAAATATTAAAATGCTTTGAAAAACTTCAAAGAAATTGTTTCAACGGTATTGAAAAACCCTCCTGTGGCTATTTCCAAATACCCCGGTGTGTATATACGGAATACCGCCCAAGCCTAAATTGTGGTCAGGATAATAATATCTCTCTTTCACTGACACACACTCTCCCTTCCTCACTTTCCTCAGCCATACACATACTATTCTACCAATCACCTCAGGGGTTTCCATAATAAATTGTCATAGTTATAACACGCCTCCCATTTTACACACACACACACACACACACACACACACACACACACACACAGTATAATCATGTGGTACCCCAGGAAGATTAGCAGCTGCATGAGAAACATTTCATGAGAATTCTAATAAACTAAATCACGATGCTATACAGCACTTTCAACCAACCAATCAATCAAATCACATTACACACACACATACAGTATCATCATAAAGCTATATAGCACTTGTATTCAATCAGTCATCAATCAAAATTATTTTATAGAGCACTTATTGGCCAGATTGTTTTTGTTCGTTTGTGTGCATATACACAGAGTGTACAAAAGATTAAGGACACCTGCTCTTTCCATGACATAGCTTTCAACTGGTCAGTCTATGATCCCTTATTGATGTCACTTGTTAAATCCACTTCAATCAGTGTAGATTATGGGGAGGCTGTTTAAGCCTTGAGACAATTGAGACCTAACTAGATTGTTTGTGTGCCATTCAGAGGGTGAATGGGCAAGACAAAATATTGCCTTTTGAATGTGGTATGGTAGTAGGTACCAGCCGCACCAGTTTGTCAAGAACTGCAACGCTGCTAGGTTTTTCACACTCAACAATTTCCTATGTGTATCAAGAATGGTCCACCATCCAAAGGACAGCCAGCCATCTTGACACAACTGTGGAAAGCATTGGAGTCAACATGGGCCAGGATCAGTGTGGAATGCTTTCAACACCTTGTAGAATCCATGTCCTGACGAATTGAGGCTGTTCTGAGGGCAAAAGGGTGGGTGCGCAACTCAATATTAGGAAGGTGTCCTTAATGTTTTGTACACTCCGTGTATGTTTGTCAGACTGATGGCTAATCAAACAGGATAGATTTATGGCTCGGTGCTATAGACAAATCTAATCACTTTTTGATGGTATGGCGGTAGTTGATGGTATTTTATGTTTTTAAATAACATTTCTAAATATGCTTTGAGTAGTTCATGACACTAGGGTGGCAACACATAAGTGAATTCAATGGGGCATTCTCCATTCATACTGTTCAATCCTACTCCAAACCAAAATAATTTTCAGCATTTTGATCAATTTCTAAATTTACTGCACGCTTACTGTATTATCATTTCCACACTGCCACGCAGTATGATATGGGCAACAAAATACATGCCTAGTTAATTGGTGAACTGTTGGAATCATGGAAATATAATGATTCTTCTAAATCTGTAGTTGCAATATAGTGGCCAGCACCTTCAATATGTTCTTTGACATGACAATGAATTGATAAACCAGGGAGAAATTGACAGGGTAGGAACCAAAGTGTTGATCAGTGTTTCCAGGTGAACCTAATTAGATGTTAGAGCTTACTTCATCTAGCTAGCCAACATTATTCATGCTTTGCCTATTCCTCTCTGATAAAATCTAGTTGTACAAACTTATCTAGGCCTACACCAGCACTCATACCAGGCAATATTAGCTAGCTAGCTACGTTTGCTCTGACACAAGCTAGCTACGAACAATTATCATTAGCGGCTAACACGAAGTATTTTAGCAACACCTTGCTAAGAAAAAACAAACTAGCAGACACTAGTTTGCAGACAGTAAGATTCACAAACTAATAGTATATAGAATGCTTGCTTTAACCTCTCTGGGACATGTGGGACGCTAGCTCATAATTCAGATTTCTCAAACACACAAGTATTATACACCATTTTAAAGATAAGATGCTCCTTAATCCAACCACAGTGTCCGATTTCAAAAAAGCTTTACGGCGAAAGCATAACATTAGATTATGTTAGGACAGTGCTTAAACAAGAAAAACCACACAGCCATTTTCCAAGCAAGGAGAGGTGTCACAAAAACCAGAAATACAGCTAAAATGAATAACTAACCTTTGATCTTCATCAGATGACACTCCCAGGACTCAATGTTATACAATACATGTATGTTTTGCTTGATAAAGTTCATATTTATATCCATAAACCCCATTTTACATTGGCGCGTGATGTTCAGAAAATGTATTCCCATCAACACTTCCGGTGAATGAGCACATCAATTTACAAAAATACTCATCATAAATGTTGATCAAATTTACAACAGTTATTGAAAGAATTATAGATACACTTCTCCTTAATGCAACCGCTGTGTCAGATTTTAAAATAGCTTTACGGCGAAAGCACATTTTTCAATATTCTGAGTACAGAGCTCAGCCATCAAAGCAAGCTATACAGTTACCCGCCAAGTTCTGGAGTCAACTAAACTCAGAATTTGTATTATAAATCTTCCCTTACCTTTGCTGATCTTCGTCGGAATGCACTCCCAGGACTCCCACAAGAAATGTGGGTTTTTTTTCTCAAAAAACTCCATATTTATGTCCAAATACCTCAGTTTTGTTCGCGCGTTCAGATCACTAATCCAAAGGCATAACGCACGAGCGCAAAACCAGAGACGAAAAGTCATAGTTCCATTACCGTTCGTAGAAACATGTCAAACGATGTTTACAATCAATCCTTAGGGTCTTTTTAACATAAAACTTCAATAATATTCCAACCGGACAATAGCGTATTCATTACAGAGGAAAAAGAAGGAGCGGTGTGCCTGCGTGCTCGCGCAGTAAACAACTCACTGGTCCCAGGCAGTCCACTGATTGACTGAGCTCCTATTCTCTGCCCAGTAACAGTAGAAGCATGAAACAAGTTTCTAAAGACTGTTGACAGACAATGGAAGCCTTAGGAAGTGCAAAATGACCCCACAGACACTGTAGTTTGAATAGGGATTAGATAGAAAAACTACAAGTCACTTCCTGGTTGGATTCTTTTTCTCAGGTTTTTGCCTGCCATATGAGTTCTGTTATACTCACAGACATCATTCAAACAGTTTTAGAAACTTCAGAGTGTTTTCTATCCAAATGTACTAATAATATGCATATCCTACCTTCTGGGCCCGAGAAGCAGGCAGTTTAATTTGGGCACGTATTCATCTGAATACTGCCCCCTGTCACGAAGAAGTTAAAACCTCTTACATCTAGGCATTCCGCTAGCGGAACCCCTAGCCAACAGCCAATGGGATCGCATGGTGCGAAATACAAAAACTTAAAAAATCCAATCATTTCAATTTTTCAAACATACGACTATTTTACACCATTTGAAAGATAAACCTCTCCTGAATCCAACCACGTTGTCCGATTTTCAAAAAGGCTTTACAGCGAAAGCAACACATTAGATTATGTTAGGAGAGTACATAGACCAAAATAACCACACAGCCACACAGAAATATTGTATTGCCTTTGCTGATCTTCATCAGAATGCACTCCCAGGACTGCTACTTCCACAAGAAATGTTGTTTTTGTTCGAAATAATCCATAGTTATGTCCAAATACCTCCATTTTGTTTGTGCGTTCAGGTCACTATCCAAAGGGTAACGTGCGAGCGCAAATCAAGACACAAAAAGTCAAAATGTTCCATTACCGTACTTAGAAGCATGTCAAACGCTGTTTAAAATAAATTTTTATGGTATTTTTAACGTGAAATTGCGATAATATTCCAACCGGACGATAGTGTATTCATTCAAGGAGGAAAATAAAAACAGCGTGCTCGCGGGAAAGCACATATCCAATCTCTTTGTCCTCAGGCAGACCACTCAGTAACTGAGCTCCTATAGTCTGCCCAGAGACAGGAGAAGGCTCAATCCACTTTCTGAAGGCTTTAGACAGCCAATGGAAGCCTTAGAAAGTGCAACGTAACAGCACAGATACTGTAGTTTTGAAATGGACTAGAAAGAACTACATTTCTCAGACCCTACACTTCCTGGTTGGATTTCTTTTCTCAGGTTTTTGCCTGCCATATGAGTTCTGTTATAATCAGACACCATTCAAACAGTTTTTTAGAAACTTCAGAGTGTTTTCTATCCAAATCTACTAATAATATGCATATTCTCATTTCTGGGCAAGAGTAGTAACCAGTTTAAATCGGGTACGTTTTTTTCATCCAGCCGTGAAAATACTACCCCCTATCCATATCAGGTTAATATCAGCTTTTCTTTCAAAAACAAGGACATTTCTAAGTGACCCCAAATTTTTGGATGGTAGTGTACATATTCAACCAAAACCCGTGGATTACAGGCAACATCCGCTAAAGTCTAGAGCTGCATTTTCAAGGAGTTTGACACTAATGGTCGCTTATAGGAAATTCGACTACGTCCTCCGACTAACCATCAAACAGGCAAGGCATCAATACAGGACTAAGATCAAATCCTACTACACCGTCTCTGACGCTTGTCGGTTGTGTCAGGGCTTGTACTCTGTGTTAGTTTGAAAAGTGAAACCCAGCCGCAAGCTGACCAGTTACATAAGCCTGCCAGACGAGCTAAATGCTTTCTATGCTTGCTTCGAGGCAGGCAACACTGAACCACGCAGAGGAGCACCAGCTGTTCCGGACGGCTGTGTGATCACGCTCTCTGTAGCCGATAATGAGTAAGACCTTTAAACAGGTTAATATTACTGACGACACAACAGTGGTAGGCCTGCTAACCGATGACGATGAGAAAGCCTTGTTGTGCTGGTACCACAACCTCCTTCAACATCAGCAAGACAAGGAGCTGATTGTGGAATACAGGAGGAGGGCAGAGCACACCCCCATTCATATCGAAGGGGCTGTAGTGGAGCGGGTCGAGAGCTTCAAGTTCTTCGGTGTCCACATCACTAAGGAGCTATAATGTTCCACACACAACAACACAGCTGTGAAGAGGGCCCGACAACGCCTCCACCCTCAGGAGGCTGAAAAGATTTGCCATGGGGCCACGGATCCTCAAAGTTCTACAGATGCACCATTGAGAGCATCTTGACTGGTTGCATCACTGCATGGTGTGGCAATTGCTTGGAATCCGACCACAAGGCGCTACAGGTGGTAGTGCGCATGGCCCAGTACATCACTGGGGCTGAGCTCCCTGCCGTCCAGGACCTCTATACTAGACGGTGTCAGAGGAAGGACCTACAATTTTTCAGACTCTAGCCACCCAAATCATAAGCTGTTCTCTCTGCTGCCGCACGGCAAGCAGTACCGATGCACCAAGTCTGAAACCAACAGGACCCTGAACAGCTTCTACCCCCAATCCATAAGACTCCTAAATAGTTAGTCCGGGTAGCTATTTGGTTATCTATTTAACTATCTGCATTGATTATTTTTGTACAAACTTTTTTGACTCATCACATACGCTGCTGATACTGTTTATTATGCCACTTTATTCCTAGTTATATGTACATATCTGCGTCAATTACCTCAAACCCCTGCACTACGACTCGGTACTGGTACTCTGTGTATATAGCCAAGTTATCATTATTCATTGTGTATTTATTATTACGTGTTTTACTTTTCTATTTCTCTATTTTCTTTCTGTCTGCGTTGTTGGGAAGGGCTCGTAAGTAAGCATTTCACTGTTAGTCTACACCTGTTGTTTACGAAGCATGTGACAAATAAACATTTGAGGTGAGGTGGTTGTATTAAATCGGACCTAGTTTTACAACAGATGTACCCACCTGAGATTACACATGGCCGCGCTGCCAAGGAATCCACTAGGACAGGTGTGTGTCACTCATGTAGTGTATGAAAGTCAGTGTGTGTGTGTGTCCGCTCTTTGACAGGAGTGTGGGTGTCCGCTCTTTGACAGGTCTTAACATACCACCTCTGATCTGGGCGGGCTGTGTGTGTGTTGGGGTAGAGGGTGCAGAATTCCCTTTCACTGCGCAAATAACCTTTTGGTGTCTTGAGTGAGGAATTGTGTTAAGGGGACATGCATATTTTGACTGCAAGTGCCTTGACTGTTGATCAATTAAGGCATCTGTTACTTCCTATCCTACCTTCCATACATTTTCTCCCCCTTTCATTGCATTCCTTTCTTCCCTCCCTTTGCATCTATTTGTCTTTCCTTCTTTTAGCCACTTCTTAGCTCTCCTTCCCCTGCCACCACCTCCATCTCTACCTTACCCACATTCTCCCCATCTGTTTAGGACATAGACCTTTTTCACAGTCTGAACATCTCAAGTCTTTCCCTGGGTGTATCTGTATCATCTTCTGTGACAGTTTGACCTCCCGTTCAGTGATGGCCTGTAAAACCCAGCTTGACCCCTGTGGATGTCATTCTGTTACCCAGAGGTTTCAAGTCTGTGATCCTGCCCCTGGCACCGCAGGAGGGCCCGTCAGCCAGCTGCTAATTTACTGACCAGACTAATTATACACTGACAGGAGGGGAGGGGGAACGGGTGGGGGAGAGGTAGAGTGAAGTGGAGAAGGGAGGTGAGAGAGGGAGTCTAAGGGTTAGAGAGCAATGGATACTGCAGTTTAGGGGAAGACAATGAAAATAGATATATAAAAGAGAGAGAAATGGTGAGGGAAAACAAGGGAAAGAGAAGATTGTATGTAACTGGCTATAGTTGATCTTCACAAAACTACACTATCATAATTCATCTGCCCCTGTGGCACCACAACTAGTTGTTTATCTGTAACATGAGTGGCGTTATTCAGGGGTGTGTGTGTGTGTGTGTGTGTGTGTGTGTGTGTGTGTGTGTGTGTGTGTGTGGACTACAGTGCCTTCAGAAAGTATTCATACCCCTTCACTTATTTCACATTTTGTTACACCCTGAATTCAAAATGGATTAAATATATACAAAATCTCACCCATCTACGGCTGACCCTCTTTAGTTGGCTGGTCGATAGATTGTTGGTCGACCGAGATTTCTTTAGTTGAGCAGTCGCATTATAATTTTTTTTCTTTCATGGTGCACAAGACACCTGTCTGATTCGAGCCTGTCTCAGTGGATTAATCCGTTGCGTAGGCCACGGGGATGGCACAGTCCGTCATTCTAAGACATGTGATACTGAAACTGTATATGCTGCAACATTAATAAATCAAATATTATTTTATAACAAATGCGCTTTCTCCTGCGTTTTGATACGGTCACTGTCCGCGGTTCTGAAACAAACTTCAGTGCGCTGTAGAATTGCGCCTTTCCCCATGTTGCTATGTGCTTAAGAGTAAAGTTAACCAGCGTATTGGGATTGAGAAAAATGCGGCGGTGGCAGCAGAGACGAGTAAACACCCAGCCTTTGCCTTGATGACAGCTTTGCACAATCTTGGCATTGTCTCAACCAGCTTCATGAGATAATTTCCTGGAATGCATTTCAATTAACAGGTATGCCTGTTAACAGGTGTGCCAAGAACCCGATGGTCACTCTGACAGCGCTCTAGAGTTCCTCTTTGGAGGAATGCATTTTGATGTCATGCATTTTGGTATCATGTGTTACTGTGTTCGGAGTTTGTTATAACCAATTTATTGATGCTTGCATGTTTCACGTAAAGAGAGCAAGGGTTGAGGGAATAGGGAATGTTTTTCCTAAACAAATGAGGAATTTGGATAACAGAACTTTTCAGTCAGAAACAAGTAAGAAACTGCTGAAATGTTGCAATAAACGCTGTGCTGTGGTGCCTTTTTGCAGCAGTAGGGAGGAGAGCGAGACAACGTGCGCCAGTCACAGGCACCCGCTGTCATTTCTTTTAACATAGTGTGACCATCGGGCTCTTGAGTAATTTGTGTGTCTTAATTATTTAATCAAACAGTAGGCTATGCTTAAAGTATCATACAAGGTCAGTGCATATGTAGTTGCTTTTATTCAAACACAGACAGATACCCTATATATGGAAATATAAGTTTAAACATTTTTTTAAACACTAAAACAAATCTTGGTCGACCGAGAGTCGTCCTGTTCTTTCGACCAATCCATTGGTCGAAATATAATTTTTATTTATTTTTAACCTTTAACTAGGCAAGTCTAGGAACAGTGGGTTAACTGCCTTGTTCAGGGGCAGAAAGACAGATTTTTACCTTGTCAGCTCAGGGATTCGATCTTACAACCTTTTGGTCACTAGTCCAACGTTCTAACCACTACGTTCTAACAACGTTCTAACCACCTGCCGCCCCAATAATTCATAATGAAATAGTCTAAACATGATTTTTGCCAATGTATTAAAAATAAGATGCAGAAATATCTAATTTACATAAGTATTCACACCCCTGAGTCAATACATGTTAGAATCACCTTTGGCATGGATTACAGGTGTGAGTCTTTCTGGATAAGTCTAAGAGCTTTGTACACCTAGATTTTATAATATTTGCAAAAAAAAATTATATTCAATCTTTGTCAAGATCATTGGTAGACAGCCATTTTAAAGTATTGCTATAGATTTTCAAGCTGATTTTAAGTGAAAACTGTAACTAGGCCACTCGGGAACATTCATTGTTTTGGTAAGCAACTGCAGTGTATATTTGGACTTGTGTTTTAGGGTATTGTCCTGCTGAAAGGTGAATTTGTCTCCCAGTGTCTGTTTTTCCTCTAGGATTTTGCCTGTGCTTAGCTCTATTCCGTTTCTTTTTATCCTATAAAACTTCCTAGTCGTTGCCGATGACGAGCATACCCATAACATGATGCAGACACCACCATGCTTGAAAATATGAACAGTTTTACTCAGTGATGTGTTGTATTTGCCCCGAACATAACGCTTTGTATTCAGGACATAAAGCAAATTTCTTAGCTGCATTTTTTGCAGTTTTACTTTAGTGCCTTATTCTAAATAGGATACCTGTTCTGTAATAGTTTTATTATGTACAGGCATCCTTCTTTTCACGCTGTCATTTAGGTTAGTATTGTGGAGTAACTACAATGTTGTTGATTGTGTAATTAATAGCTTCACCATGCTCAATGTAATATTCAAAGCCTGCTTTTTACATTTTTACCCATCTACCAATAGGTGCTCTTCGCGAGGCTTTGGAAAACCTCCCTGGTTTTTGTGGTTGAATCTGTGTTTGAATTTCACTGCTCGGCTGAGGGACCTTACAATTATCAATTATATTACTTATTGACTCGAGGCATTTCAGATTTTCATTTTTAATGAATTATTAAAGATTGGTACAAACATAATTCCACTTTGACATTGGGGTGTTGTGTGTAGACCAATGACACACAATCTAAATGTTATATGTTTTAAATTCAGGCTGTAACACCACAAAATTAAGAAAAAGTCACCAGGTGTGAATATTTTCTGAAGGCACTGTATCTGTGATATGTGCGGTGGTTAGTACAGTGCAGTCGTCGGTTTGGATACCATACACAAATTCATGGTCAGATGACTAGTCTTTCAGTGGGGTGGCTCCTTGAGTGGTCCATCCTGTGGTCGCTGAAAGCATACGGAAAACTGGCTAAATACGATCAGACCACGCATCAATTATATGAACACTACCTCACCTCCTCTCCCTCGCTCCACCTCTCTTTAATCTCAGCTGCTTTCTTTCCTTCCATCTCTTTCTTCCCTGTTTTGACATTTTTAGGCACAATATTACATTCTTAGGCATGTGTGTGTCTGCGTGTCCATGTGCCTGCGCGTGCATGTGATGTAGGATGACCTTGGTGGTAGTCTCTAATGGACGAGGCTGTGCTGTAATTACTCAAACTTCCCCTTCTCCCTCCCTTCTCCTCACATCTCCCTCCATCCTGTATCGGAGGTATGTAGCAGCCCATAAAGCTTAAGTCCCACTCTATTTTCAGGGAGGGGAAACCACTCGTAACCTCTCCTCTCCCCGCGCTGTCGGTCTCAAATAGCCCTGTCCTTGTCCCTGCGGAGGGTTGTGTGTGTCAGGGTTTCAGATAAGAAAATGTGGCACCTGACATTTGACCTGCAGCATTTTAATTTACTGGACATTTGAGAAATTTACCAGACCCATATGCATTGGGTGCCTGATTTAGGGCGTCCACCCACAGTGCTCAGAATGACAGATTATGATAATTCATTTTAACAGAACATGCATCTTGAGGAAGCAACTGCATACGTGCTCATTACTGAAATCCGATGCGAATTTCAATGTTACAATAACTGTCCGTTTACTTTTCCTCAACCAGCAAGACGAGTAACAAACAGCAAAATCACTACTCTGTCGATCTTTTATTCCCCGTAATAGAAAAGTTGACCTATTCTATTGGTCAGCTTGTCATTTTTTGCGAGAAAGAAATGGCCTATTCCGAACAAATTCGAGGACAGTTGTGGGGCGATAGATCCATACAACCAGTAGGCAGGCGTAGGCTACATAATTTATTTTTTAAAACAGCAAAGAGGCTGATGCAACATATATGAATGTTTAGCTTAAAATGCTGATAAACTATTTATTAACATTATAAGTGCAGCTATACGCACAAGGTAGTAGGCTACTCGTGAATGTTCATTCCATAATGCTATTAGGAGGATAACACCATTGTCAAAAGCGCTCCTCACCTGAGCGGTTTCATGAGACTGAGATGAAAATATTTGTTAGAAATGTAGAAAGAGGTGAGATCTAAAGATGCAAAAAGTAGCATGGGTTGCTAATATGACTAGGATTGTGCATTTGGCTAAAGGACAATGAAAGTTAATTTGAAAACAAATGGAACGTAAGAGAGAAGCTACCACTCTTACCCCACCCTCAGATTAGCATCCCTGACCCTTGCACTATACACACACACTCAACCCCCACCTGTTAGGATCCCTCTGCTACAAAGGACACAGGCACTAGTGCCTTAGTGTTTGTCCATCTATCCCTCAAGCTCTCTCTCTTCCTTATTCTGTCCATTTTTCTCTTACACCTTTCCTTGATGCATTTGAACAGACACTTCACTCTTGGTTTCACTCTGTTTCTTATCTTTTTCTCTCTGCCTGTCCCCATTTGAGCACAGCTCCATTCGTTCTCTCACTCGCTTCATCTGTTTTCTCATTCCCACTCTCTGGTCCGTCACTCACTCTGTTGGCTATTGAGGCCATTAGGAGTCATTAGGCTCGCTGTGTGTGTGTGGGTTTGAAGGCCCATTGCAGCGAGACTAATGGCCCTATTAGCCAATTATCCTCCATTTAATAGCAAATCACCAAGGCTTTATGCGTGTGTGTGCACGCGCGCACACACACACAAAGATGCAAAAACAGCAGATTTTTCTGACATTGAAATCATTAGATGGGCCACAGTCCAAACAATGTGGGGGGAAAAATAATAAAGTATATTTACACACACACACACACACACACACACACAGTGTATACAATACAAATTCACTATAATAGTAGACTAACTCTGTAAGCCACTCTACACAATCAATGAACCAACAGCATCGCCTAGGCCCTATGCGTTCTCGTGCATAGGTTTGGAGCGTAGCGTAAGGTAACCAGTCCATCCAGAATGCATAATAATACAGTCCACACTCAAAGGTGATTACTATAATTGTTTTATTTTAGAGTATAGACTGGACATATGTGGTAGGATATTAGGCTAGGTATTGTATAACGGCACAATCATTATTTTAATATTTATTTTTTTATATATTATTTATTTTTGTGCTTGAGCTCTAGTGAGCGTATGGGTGTTCTACATGCAACGTCTTAAATGCTTTGAATGAATCACCTTAAAGTGCTGTCCATTAGTGTTGTTTGCCTTTGAAACAACATCCACAACAACCATGTTTTCTTCTGAGTTTCATCCTATTGTTGAACTTTTTCCTTCAAATTTATCATCACAGTGAGGTATTAAAAAAAATATGTAACGGTCAGTTTTAAGAACAGGAGACTGTCTTGATAAATGTTTGTGATTTTCCATTTCATTTGCATTGATGTCAGAGTGGTTAGAGGGACAGTAGAGCCCTGAGTACCAGGCCATTAGGACCTGATGGAGGGACAATAGAGCCCTGAGTACCAGGCCATTAGGACCTGATGGAGGGACAATAGAGCCCTGTGTACCAGGCCATTAGGACCTGATGGAGGGACAATAGAGCCCTGTGTACCAGGCCATTAGGACCTGATGGAGGGACAATAGAGCCCTGTGTACCAGGCCATTAGGACCTGATGGAGGGACAATAGAGCCCTGTGTACCAGGCCATTAGGACCTGATGGAGGGACAATAGAGCCCTGAGTACCAGGCCATTAGGACCTGATGGAGGGACAATAGAGCCCTGAGTACCAGGCCATTAGGACCTGATGGAGGGACAATAGAGCCCTGTGTACCAGGCCATTAGGACCTGATGGAGGGACAATAGAGCCCTGTGTACCAGGCCATTAGGACCTGATGGAGGGACAATACAGCCCTGTGTACCAGGCCATTAGGACCTGATGGAGGGACAATAGAGCCCTGAGTACCAGGCCATTAGGACCTGATGGAGGGACAATAGAGCCCTGTGTACCAGGCCATTAGGACCTGATGGAGGGACAATAGAGCCCTGAGTACCAGGCCATTAGGACCTGATGGAGGGACAGTAGAGCCCTGAGTACCAGGCCATTAGGACCTGATGGAGGGACAATAGAGCCCTGAGTACCAGGCCATTAGGACCTGATGGAGGGACAGTAGAGCCCTGAGTACCAGGCCATTAGGACCTGATGGAGGGACAATAGAGCCCTGAGTACCAGGCCATTAGGACCTGATGGAGGGACAATAGAGCCCTGAGTACCAGGCCATTTGCACCTGATGGTCGTTAGTGAGTTGAGTACTACCAATGCATGTACACAGTGCATAAGAGGAGGTTACCGTGACTCAACGGTCACGTGGAATTTGACAGCAGTCATGACTCATGAATGCCAGTTTGGCAGTAATACAGTCACCGCAACAGCCCTACTTGACAGTTCATTATGCTATTTGAGGGCTTTTGTATTCATGATGTTCTGTCCTGTGTTTCCCTTAGATCCTGATGCACACCAAAGACATGGTTCAGAAGGTGAGTACTTGTTCTACTCTAAACCTAACTGATCAATGGAATAGCTCACCAGTAGTCACTACATGGCCATGTTAGAAAGAACAGTGTAACAATATCCTTACTGATGACCAAGAGCTAGGTGGTGCGCACAAAAGGTCACCCTATTTTCTATATAGTGCACTTCTTTTAGCCAGGGCCCAGGGCTCTGGTTAAAAGAAGTGCACTAAATAGGGAATTTCCGTACCAATTCGAACGCAGTCCTACTTTAGACCCCACTCCTCACCTCTGACTTCCTGTGTGTGTCAGATGAACCTGGAAGTGATCTACGGCGACACGGACTCCATCATGATCAACACCAACAGCTCCAGTCTGGAGGAGGTCTACAAACTAGGAAACAAAGTAAGGAAAGGGAGGGAGGGAGAAATAGAGGGGTCTAGAGCAAGAGACTCCATCGTAATCATACTCCAACAGTTATATTATGTGGGTGGGTGGGTGGGTTGATGGTGAAATAAAGGCATGGAAAGTGGAATAGAGAGAACAGAATGCCAGATGGATAAAGAGAGATTGACATTGCCTGTGTCTTCCCCCAGGTGAAAGCTGAGGTGAACAAGCTCTACAAGCTCCTGGAGATTGACATCGACGGGGTGTTCAAGTCTCTGCTGCTGCTGAAGAAGAAGAAGTACGCTGCCCTGGTGGTGGAGCCGCTGGGGGGTGGCCGCTACAGCACCAAGCAGGAACTCAAGGGGCTGGACATCGTAAGAAGGGACTGGTGTGACCTCGCCAAGGAGTGTGGCAAGTAGGTGGACTCGTCAACTAGAGAACACTATATACTGTACTCATCCCCTTCTTCCTCTTGTATAATGCCAAGAGGTCTCAACTATTTTGGCACAGAAGGTAGTGTGTTTGCTGTTGCTGCAGGGTTGGCTGGTTCAAACCTTGCTCTGGCTGCTTCCCCTTAGTCGTGGCAATGTTAATCAATGACCTGATTCTACCCATCTTCCTCCTCCACCTCTTTCTCAGCTATGTGATTGGTCAAATCCTGTCGGACCAGAACCGTGACGTCATCGTGGAGAACATCCAGTGTCACCTTGTGGAGTTGGGAGAGAAGGTCACTAACGGAACCATCCCGCTCAACCAGTATGAGATACACAAGGTGTGTGTTTTTCAACATTCTTTGCGTTGGTATGCGTGTCTACAGTGTGAGTTTGTATCAATGCTCTCTCTCCTCTCCCTCTTTTTTCTCCTCATCTCCCTTCTCTCTTTTTCTCCCTCTTTTTCTCCATCACCCCTCCCTCGCTCTCTCCCTCTTTTTCTCTCCCTCATCTCCCCTCCCTTCTCCCAGGCCCTGACTAAGGACCCCCAGGACTACCCAGACAAGAAGTCTCTTCCTCATGTTCACGTGGCTCTGTGGATCAACTCTCAGAGCGGACGAAGGGTTAAAGCTGGAGACACAGTCTCCTACATCATCTGCCAGGTAGGGATGGGGGCGTGTGTGATGGCAAGTGTATTATGAGTTTACAGGTGTGGTTTTTTGGAGAGGGACTTTCAGTCAGTGTATCTGTGGATGAAAGTGTCTGTGTTGTATAACAGAAGTGTTTTTGACCCTCTCTCCCTTCTCCCTCTCTCCTCTCCCCCAGGATGGCTCTACATTGGCAGCCAGTCAGAGGGCCTACGCGTTGGAGCAGCTCCAGAAGCAGGCCGGGCTGAGCCTGGACACCCAGTACTACCTTGCCCACCAAGTGCACCCCGTGGTGGGCAGGATCTGTGAGCCCATCGAGGGTATCGACGGGGTCCTCATCGCTACATGGCTTGGTGGGTCTCAGTTCTCAGCACTGTTTCACTGTTATTAGAGTAGATATGAATTGTAGAGGCTTTCCTGGCCTGGGGCCTGAAGTTTTCCCTGATAAGGTCACATGGTCTGGAGAAAATCCTGGCCTTAGAGATGAGAGCCAGTAGATATATAGTTCTTAACAGAAACCTTTGTCCTTGGTCTTCACATTCTGTCTGTAGATGGCACTGTGTGTGTTGCTATGGGGGGGAAGGAGAGGTGGGGGGTTCTGTGGCCTAGTCCTCAACACTGATTTACTAACACATTATTCACTTAGCCACGGAAGGTGTGTGTTTTCTCTGTGTGTCAGTGTTTGGGTTCACCTGGGAATATGAAATGGGTGTTCAGCTGCTCAGCTTCTAATGATATGATTATCTCAGCTGCTTGCACACACACAGTGATTTGATTGTTTTGGCATCCTTACAAAAATCTGATATTTCCGGTTTGTTTTTATCACACCTCCCTCACGATCTGCGCTCTCTCTGTCCTTCCTCTCTACCTTTTCCTCTACAGTCTCCACCATACCATATGTTAGAGTTCTGTCCACCCACTCTCCCCAGAGTGATTTGGTGATAAAATAGCACTTCCTTATGTTTTAAAATATATTTTACCAAGACAAATATGATTTATTAATGTTCTGAGTCGTTCAGTAGGGTTTTTCTAACTTTTGATTAACAGTATATCAACAAAGTCGGATTTCGTAACCTAATACATCCAATAAGCACCGAGCTCTGACAGCCGTGCAGCTTTCTTGCAGCAACTTTGAGGATTTTACATATTGTGGTGGTCAAGTTTTTTATACGGGTCGCTAAAAGCTGAATTGGCATGACACAAGCTGAATTAAATGTAAAAAGCTTTGAAAATAGAAACACAATTAGTTGCACGCCCCTTACCACTCTTTTGAAGCCAAAAAACACTGACTTTCAATATAAAATGCAGATTGTCTTTTTCATCGCAGATTTTTTTTGTATGTCTGCGTTTTGAAAATGCATATTTCTGAAAGCTATTGCGACCCCATGTTTTGTGAAATCTTCGAAAAAGAACAGGAATTTTGCATTATTATCAACAGCATATGCTATACGGTGGGGGGAAAAGTATTTGATCCCCTGCTGATTTTCTACGTTTGCCCACTGACAAAGAAATGATCAGTCTATAATTTGAATGGTAGTTTTATTTGAACAGTGAGAGACAGAACAACAACAAAAATATCTAGAAAAACGCATGTCAAAAATGTTATAAATTGATAAGCATTTTAATGAGGGAAATAAGTATTTGACCCCTCTGCAAAACATGACTTAGTAATTGATGGCAAAACCCTTGTTGGCAATCAGAGGTCAGACGTTTCTTGTAGTTGGCCACCAGGTTTGCACACATCTCAGGAGGGATTTTGTCCCACTCCTCTTTGCAGATCTTCTCCAAGTCATTAAGGTTTCGAGGCTGACATTTGGCAACTCGAACCTTCAGCTCCCTCCACAGATTTTCTATAGGATTAAGGTCTGGAGACTGGCTAGGCCACTCCAGGACCTTAATGTGCTTCTTCTTGAGCCACTCTTTTGTTGCCTTGGCCGTGTGTTTTGGGTCATTGTCATGCTGGAATACCCATCCACGACCCATTTTCAATGACCTGGCTGAGGGAAGGAGGTTCTCACCCAAGATTTGACGGTACATGGCCCCCCGTCCATCGCCCTTTGATGCGGTGAAGTTGTCCTGTCCCCTTAGCAGAAAAACACCCCCAAAGCATAATGTTTCCACCTCCATGTTTGACGGTGGAGATGGTGTTCTTGGGGTCATAGGCAGCATTCCTCCTCCTCAAAACACAGCGAGTTTAGTTGATGTCAAAGAGCTCCATTTTGGTCTCATCTGACCACAACACTTTCACCCAGTTGTCCTCTGAGTCATTCAGATGTTCATCGGCAAACTTCATACGGGCATGTATATGTATTCTTGAGCAGGGGGACCTGGCGGGCGCTGCAGGATTTCAGTCCTTCACGGCGTAGTGTGTTACCAGTTGTTTTCTTGGTGACTATGGTCCCAGCTGCCTTGAGATCATTGACAAGATCCTCCTGTGTAGTTCTGGGCTAATTCCTCACCGTTCTCATGATCATTGCGACTCCACGAGGTGAGATCTTGCATGGAGCCCCAGGCCGAGGGATATTGACAGTTCTTTTGTGTTTCTTCCATTTGCGAATAATCGCAACAAATGTTGTCACCTTCTCACCAAGCTGCTTGGCGATGGTCTTGTAGCCCATTCCAGCCTTGTGTAGGTCTACAATCTTGTCCCTGACATCCTTGGAGAGCTCTTTGGTCTTGGCCATGGTGGAGAGTTTGGAATCTGATTGATTGATTGCTTCTGTGGACAGGTCTTTTTTACAGGTAACAAGCTGCGGTTAGGAGCACTCCCTTTAAGAGTGTGCTCCTAATCTCAGCTCGTTACATGTATAAAAGACACCTGGGAGCCAGAAATCTTTCTGATTGAGAGGGTGTAAAATACTTATTTCCCTCATTAAAATGCAAATCAATTTATAACATTTTTTACATGCGTTTTTCTGGATATTTTTGTTGTTATTCTGTGTCTCACTGTTCAAATAAACCTACCATTAAAATTAGAGACTGATCCTTTCTTTGTCAGTGGGCAAATGTACAAAATCAGCAGGGGATCAAATACTTTTTCTCCCCCACTGTATATGAAAATACTAGATCTCATGTCTCAAAATCTATATCTTACATCCATATTGTTTTATGTCCTGTGGATCGAGAAGAAATATGAGTTAGGCAGCCTTCATTCTGTCACAGCATCCAGCCTAGTCGACATGATACTGTGCAATATTCCTTACTTTTGAGCACTTTTTTTTGCTGGCCTTGATTTTGTCGGCCTGATTTTGGACATCCTACAAGGTAAGAACTCCAATAACTTTTGAACGTATTATCATAGAAACATGAGGTTTGGACCATTTGGTTTTCTCAGAGGATTATCTACACAATAATATCGTTGGACAAAATATGCATTTTTAATTTGACATTTTAATTACATTCGGAAAGTATTCAGACCCCTTCACTTTTAATGCATTTTGTTACTTTACAGCCTTATTCTAAAATTGATTATCAAAAAAAATTTCCCTCATCAATCTACACACAATACCCCATAATGACAAAGCGAAAACAGGTTTTTAGACATTTTTGCAAATGTATTAAAAATAAAAAACCGAAATGCCTTATTTATGTAAGTATTCAGACTCTTTGCTATGAGACTTGAAATTTGAGCTCAGCTGCATCCTGTTTCCATTGATCATCCTTGAGATGTTTCTATTACTTGATTGTTGTCCACCTGTGTTAAATTTAATTGGTTGGAAATGATTTGGGAAGGCACACACCTGTCAATGTAAGGTCCCACAATTGATAGAGTGTCAAGAGCAAAAACCAAGCCATGAGGTCAAAGGAATTGTCCTTAGAGCTCCGAGACAGGAATGTGTCGAGGCACAGTTCTGGTGAACAGTACCATCAAATTTCTGTAGCATTGAAGGTCCCCAAGAACACTGTGGCCTCCATCATTCTTAAATGGAAGAAGTTTGGTACCACCAAGACTCTTCCTAGAGCTGGCTGCCTGGCCAAACTGAGCAATCGTGGGAGAAGGGCCTTGGTCAGGGAGGTGACCAAGAACCCGATGGTCACTCTGACAGAGCTCCAGAGTTCCTCTGTGGAGATGGGAGACCCTTCCAGAAGGACAACCATCTCTGCAGCACTCCACCAATCAGGCCTTTATGATAGTGGCCAGACGGAAGCCTCAGTAAGAGGCACATGACAGCACGCTTGGAGTTTGCTAGAAGGCACCTAAAAGACTCTCAGGCCAAAAGGGGACTAAAGGACTCAGACAATGAGAAATAAGATTCTTTGGTCTGATGAAACCATGATTGAACACTTTGGCCTGAATGCCAAGCCTCATGTCTGGAGGAAACCTGGCACCATCCCTACAGTGAAGCGTGGTGGTGGCAGAATCATGCTGTGGGTATGTTTTTCAGAGGCAGATACTGGGAGACTGTGCCGTTCATCTTTCCCTCTATCCTGACTAAAGTGCAGAGAGATTCTTAATGAAAACCTGCTCCAGAACGTTCAGGACCTCAGACTGGGGCGAAGGTTCGCCTTCCAACTGGGCAATGACCCTAAGCACACAGCCAAGACAACGCAGGAGTGGCTTTGGGACAAGTCTCTGAATGTCCTTGAGTGGCCCAGCCAGAGCCCGGACTTGAACCCGATCTAACATCTCTGGAGAGACCTGAAAATAGCTGTGCAGCCACTATCCCCATCCTACCTGACAGAGCTTAAGAGGATCTGCAGAGAAGAATGGGAGAAAGTCCCCAAATACAGATGGTAAGCTTGTAGCATCATACCCAAGAAGACTCAAGGCTGTAATCGCTGCCAAAGGTGCTTCAACAAAGTACTGAGTAAAGGGTCTGAATACCTATGTAAATGTGATATTTCCGTTTTTTAAAATTTGTAATACATTTGCAAAAAAAAAAATTTAATCATTTTTTTCTCTGTCATTATGGGGTATTTTGTGTCGATGGTGGGGGGGGGATATTTAATCCATTTTAGAATAAGGCTGTAACGTAACAAAATGTGGGAAAAGTAAAGGGGTCTGAATACTTTCCAAATGCACTGTATGTCAACTTCACCATATTGCCACACACATTCAGACAAAGTAGTCTTGATTGGTTCTGCCTCAGACTGGTTTTGTGTGTTTGTTCAGTAGCAGTGTGTTTATAACTGGCGCCAATAGCATCTGTGTAGATATTGTGATTGATTGTGTGTGTTCCCCAGGTCTGGACCCCAGTCAGTTCCGGGCCCAGCAGCAGGCGCAGAGAGAGGAGGAGGGAGATGGCTTCCTAGGAGCTCCGGTCCAACTCACTGATGAGGAGAAATATAAAGACTGTGAACGCTTCACATTCACCTGCCCTCTCTGTACCACCGATAACGTCTATGACAATGTGTTTGAGGGAGCGGTACGTACACGCACGTGCGCACGCACACACATTTGATATGCTATAGTATGCTATAGTCTTTCATGTCTTATTTTTAGACAGGACTGACTCATACACACAGTCTGTCTTCATTGACATAGTTTACACTCCTGCACTTAAAGGCTCTCCTAAACCCCTATACACACACTCCATCTCGATCTCTCTGTGTCTTTTGTGCTTTTTCTCTCTCTCACTCACTCACTCTCACACATCACACTCCTACCCACCTACTACAGCCATTCCTGGAACCGAGGTCACTGGAAAAGGGAGGGGGTGTGTGTGTGTGTGTGTGTGTTTTCTTATCACTCAGTAATGAGTTAGACGGACACAGCTTTCTCTTGTCGCAGAGAAACTCTTGAAGCTGACACTTTCCCCTTCGTTTGTCCTCCCATGGTTCTGACATCACACACACTGATAAGGTGGTACGTTAATTAGTTGTAACATGGTCTAACAACTCAGGCGGGCCTTGACTTGAGTTACAGGGGGAGTGACGGAAAGAGGCCAGGGAGATTGAAAGGGGGTGGCAAGAGAGGAGAAGAGCTGGAGGGAATGGGAAAGACAGACGGGGGAGAGGATGAGAACATCAAATAGAGCGAGGTAGACGGCTGTTATCAAAACCAGAGAAGAGAAGAAGCAGTGAGCGAGATAGGGAAAGAAGGAAAATCAATTGATGTTCTCTAGTCATCTCCTGAGGACGAAAACCCAACTTCAAACTTTTGCTGTATGTGTACGCCCGGCTGTCCTGCCATCCGTCTGTCAGTCCAACTCCCCATCCACCACTTCTGTAAAAGCAGGGAAACCCTGTAGGAATACCACTACCACTGTCTGGATGTACCACTGTCTGGATGTACCACTGTGTGGAAATGTGTGTATCAGTGCAATAAATGCATAGCCCTGTTGAGACATTCCCCAGTCCTGTCACTGACTAATTGAGAACATTGTTTAGGCCTTAGCAGATAGGAAGTAGTTAGCTACTAGTTGAGGAATTTCCATTGTGTTAGCAGTCCAGGTTGGTGCCTATGAAAGCCTGTTCTGACAGGTGAATGAGTGGGGAGATTGGCTGGAGCTTGGGAGTCTGCAGGCTGGGGAGATTGGCTGGGGGTCTGCAGGCTGGGGAGATTGGCTGGGGGTCTGCAGGCTGGGGAGATTGGCTGGGGGTCTACTTGATCTGCCTATATGTGGTGCTGCATGATTCCTACAGTCCTGCGTTCTCCACTTCTAAACCTGGAGAGCAGGCTTTTACTGGTCCTGTGTGTGTGTGCCAGCGCTGTGCTGACGAAGTCCCACCCTGTTTGTGTGTAGGGTACGATGGTGGAGGCGGCGATGCTGCGATGCTGCAACCCGACCTGTGGGGGGCGTCCTCTGGACTACCCCACACACATCAGCAACAAGCTGCTATTGGACATCCGCAAGCACATCAGGAAATACTACAGCGTGAGTACCAACCGGGGTGTGTAAGAGGGGGGAGAGGTGTGTGTGTGTGTGTGTGTGTGTGTGGTTTATTGCAGGCAGTTTTGTCCTGCTCAGATTTACTATTTATTCCTAATCTCTACTGAATGCCGAACACTGGCCTTTCCCTCTGCTACACACACCCCTCGCCCTTCTGCATTACTGCAAATGGAGTTTTCTTTCAGGCTTTAGTGCTTTCCTGGAATACACTACACTGTACTCACTGTAGTAATCAGGCTCTGACTGGAGCTTGTATTTGGATATCTTTCGTTGGAGAAATAGTGTGGAGGGCTTTTAGAACTGTTCTGGAACTCTCTGTATTGGTTTTAGAACTGTTCTGGAACTCTCTGTATTGGTTTTAGAACTGTTCTGGAACTCTCTGTATTGGTTTTAGAACTGTTCTGGAACTCTCTGTATTGGTTTTAGAACTGTTCTGGAACTCTCTGTATTGGTTTTAGAACTGTTCTGGAACTCTCTGTATTGGTTTTAGAACTGTTCTGGAACTCTCTGTATTGGTTTTAGAACTGTTCTGGAACTCTCTGTATTGGTTTTAGAACTTTTTGTTTAGTAGAACTTGTATGTTTTCTAGAACTAGCGCTGATGCTGTCTTCAGGATTGTGGAATGCAGTGGAATATTGGAGTGGCGTTGCCTGCTAGTCTTTTAGATTGAGCATTGTGTGGAGGTAGGGGAGGGGGTGTTACTCTCCCACAGTGCTGAGCAGAAATCAATTAGTGGGGCGAATGTGCCCCCAAAAAACACGCACATACACTCTCTCTCTCTCAGGGAACGAGGCCCTCGCCCCCTTTGTAATGTGTGAAACAGCTGCTGCCACTGAATACTAACACCACACACACACACTCTAGGAACACACGTGTGTATAAACACACAGAGGGGGCGATGAAGAGTGGTAATTAAGGATTTCTTTCAGACGAAGGGAGAGCTCAAATGGAGCTGTTTGTCTGGCCAGATAGACTGAAAGCCCTGGCCTGCACCTCTGTGCGCGTGTTCCTACAGAGATGTTAACCCCCCCCCCTGCTATTATCAATAAACCTGCTCTGCTAGACTGGCCAAACACTGATCCCTCTCTCTTCTGCCTCTTCCTCTCCATCAATCTTCCTCTCCATCTATCTTTCTCGCTCCCCCCCCGAGTGTCGTTGGTTCATTTTGTCATTCCGACCCCCCTCTTATTTACCCCTTTCAAACACCCGTTGCCATGGCGTTTAACAAATTATTGCAATTACTCTCGTCATGTGGGTCACCCCTGGAAACTGGCTGAGGGAGGGAATAAATAGAGAAGAAGGTGATAATCCTATTTTGAACAAAAGGTCAAATTGCTGAATGGAGCCGCTTTGATTAAGCGGAGGATGTACAAAGTGGACTGGTTTCAGCTCTATTCAGAGAGTGAGAGGTGATTTCGGTGTGTGTGTGTGTGTGTGTGTGTGTGTGTGTGTGTGTGTGTGTGTGTGTGTGCCTGGTTGCGTGCTTTGTCTACAAAAGTGGACTGGTTTCAGACCTATTCAACTCTAGAGCTGGCAGGATTGATTACCTTACAAGCTAGAACCTCTGTCTCTTCTCTCTCTCTAGTCCTTTTATCCTGAGAACCACCAGTCAAAATAGTGTGTATGTGCGCGCGCCAGGTTGATTCCTGTGTGTTGAGTTCCACTGGTCTGAGATCACTGTGTGAAACAGTAACCCTCCACAAAGTCAACTATCTGCCTCATTATCACACCCTGGACGGAGGGAGAAAAAGCGGGAGAGAGTTGGACAGAGGACGAAAGGGGAGCGTGTTAGAAAAGTGTGAGAGGAGAGAGAAAATGGGATGAGGTACAAATAGGAGGAGAACAGAAAGAAGGAGAACAGAAAGAAGGAGAGAGGACTAGGGATGGAGAGGGAGGGAGTGTAGGCTAGTTTCTGTGTCTTGTCTCACTGCAGTTTAATCTGTTTAGTTAAATGGTGTGGAAGTCATCTGACGGCTGGATTCAGTGTGTCAGGTAGCGACTGCTGTAATTATGTCATTATCAGCCCCCCCCATCTCCTTCTTGCTCTCTCTCTGGCTTAATGTTTTTCTCTCTTTCTCTCCTCTTGCTCAGTTTCACTCAAAGACCCACAGGACTTTATCAGTTAATATACCCTTTCTCATGTGTGTGTTCGCATGCATCTCCAGCCCATGGGAACAGTGCTGTGTGTTTAGGCTTGTGTCCTCAGGAGACTCTGGGATCAGACAGTCAGGCAATAACATCCCTAATGAACACACACAGCATCCCGCCAATCGCCTATAAACGAAAACCAAACACACACATATGTCCCAATTCAATTACAATCTCCCAGAGTTCACAGCATTACCCACAACCCCCAGGGCCAGAGACGTTATCTAAACATTGCCAACCGCCACAGACACGAGGATCATGGGACATTAAACTGCTCTGTTGGCTCTGATAATATTCACCACAATTCTGTGTGTGTGTGTGTGTGTGTGGTTACAACCAGGTTAATGAGATTGATAACAGTACAATAGACCCTTCAGTTTATCTGTCTACTCTATGATTGTTATTGATACAGGGGAAAAGAGACCTCCATATTTCCTCCTTTTCTCTGTGGCCTAGTATATCTGGGAGAGTTATGGGGTGAAGGGTGCATAAGGGGTGTGTGGCTCACCCTTAGACTGCTCAACTGGGACGTTGTGTGTGGGAGGATTTGGTATGTGAGGTGGTAGGACAGGTGCAGTATGTAGTAAGGGGTTGGATGTCTTGGGAACTGTTATTAGTTGGGTAATAACCCCAACACAAAAGGGCAGGCCAGGGAGATATAGGGTATTAGATTAGGGATGAGGAGGAGGGGAACAGAGGGAGTAGGGTCTGCACCTGTCCAAGGCCACTGACTCACCCCAGGGGTCCTAACCACCTGCTGCCCTCTGCTTTGCCTGTCTGAAAAGGGAAGGACCCCCAGGCTCAAGCAGATGTGCCTTATTCACATGGAGGGGTTGTCTTGGAAAATTCCAGAATATACAATTTAGGGAGGAGGCAGAGAGAAGACGGGAGAAAGTTAATCTATGTGTATTTAGGCAGATAATTATGTAATTGTTTCCAGCAAGTTAGCCTCGTTTTTTTTTTTTTTAAGTTTCCTTGATATGAATACAATGTTGTATAATCATTTTATTTCCTCTGCTTCTCTCTGTCTCTCTGTCTGTCTCTGTCCCCCTCTCACACCATCTCTCTTCACCCCCAATCCCTCTTCACTCCCATCACTCTCTCCTCTCTCTCTGTCTCCCTCTCTCCATGTCAGGGTTGGTTGGTGTGTGAGGACCAGGCCTGTCAGAACCGGACTAGGAGGCTGCCTATCTCCTTCTCCAGATCTGGACCCATCTGTCCTGCCTGCACCCGCTCTACACTCAAACCAGAGGTAACAGATACACACTAACACACCGCACACACATACACCCACAAGCATGAACACACCACACACATATAATCCACTTGCATAAACACACTGGATGTGTACACACACCCACACACTCACTGTATTGATGTTGGATGGTTTGTCCAGGTGATGGTGCTGTAGAGCCATTTTAAAAGCTACTGAGCTCTCGTTCTCTTATCTCATCCTCTTTTCTCATCCCCTTCTCTTCTTGTCCCCTCCTCGTCTCAGCTCTCCTCCTCTTCGCATGTCGCGTCCTCTCCTCTCGTCCTCTCCTCTCGTCTATTCACATGGTCTAAATTCTCTTCTCACTCACCCTCTCACATTTCCTTGTTTTTGCTCTCCTTTTTATTTACCTCCCCTCCATATTTCTCCTCTTTCACCCTCCCTCCCTCCCTCCCTCCCTCCCTCCCACCCTGTCCTTGCCTCAACTGTTGTGTTCATACTTTAATGAGATTCTTACACAGGCCTTCCCCACACACACACACACTTGTAATTCTTGTTGAAGTACAACATACATACACTGATAAGGGTATCCTCTGTTCTCTACACAGGCCTCTTACGGCCTTGAGTGTGTGTCTGTAGGAGGGTACTGGTAGTTTTAAACTGTCTCCTTTATGAAGACCAGGTTAGCCTGAAGGGTAGATGTTTTTCTTTCTGTGTTTCTCTGCCTTCACTTGATCTGACGTCTCTTTCCCTCTCATTTTATCCCTGACGTTTCAATGTATTTTTCTCCTGTAGTTCTCTCCCTTTTTCCTCTCTTTTTCACTCCCTCTCCACTTTCTTCCTCCTTCCCTACAAGCTTCCTCTTTCTCTCTCTCTCTCGATCCTCCCCCTCTTTCTCTCCCCAAGCTCCCTTTCCCCTCTTCCTCCCTCTTCTCTCTCCCCCTTCTTCCCCCTCTTTCTCCCCCCCTCATCCTCTTTCCCTCCCCTTCTCTCTCTCCCTCTATCTCTCTCTAGCAGTGTGTAGGGTTGTGTGGCGACAGGTTGAAACCCAAAAGGCCAATTTGTCTTGTCACCACGGCCACTTAGGCGTCCTTCTCTGTGCCTGAGGGCCCTGCCACTTTAAACTGCTGGCTGAATAAAACATTTAACTCACCCCTCTACCCTTAACCCACCTCTTCTCTCCTCCGCTCCCTCCATCCCTCCTATTCTCCCCTGCTCCCTCCATTCCTCCTTCAGCCTTCCTCCCTTTCGCTCCTCGCCCACTCACTCCCACCTTTTTGTTCTCTCCCTCTTTCTCCCCTCTTGTACTTTCATTCCTCCCTCCTTTTCTCGTTCTCTATCTCATTATCCGTCACCCCCTCTTTCTCCCCTTTGCCTCCACCCTTCTCCTTTATCATCTTATCCCTCTATCCTCTTCTTACTCTTCGTTCCACAGCCTCGTTCCTGTCTCTGTCAGTGATGTGTTTTCTGCTTGCTCTCTCTCCCACTCCTGCTACCTCCCTCTCTCCCCTTCTCATATTCCCTCCCTTTCCCCCCCTTATGTCTCTCTCGCACCCTACTCTCTTCCTCACTCTCTGATCTCCATGTAATAGAGGAGTAATAGCCACTCTTGTTGATTGGTTAGTAATTTGAGGGAGTTATGCACAGGTGCAATTTGTAATATTTTCAGTAAATTAAATTTCTCTTTCTCTCTCCCTCTTTAACAATCTCCCCCTCCCTTGCTTTCGTTTTGTATCTGATGCGCTGTTTCTCTCTCTCTCATTTTCTGTTTCTCTATCGCTTCTTTTTTCCCTTTCGTTTTCAGTTTAGCCAATGCGCTCAGTCCCCTCCCACTCTTTTTCTCTGTCCCTCTCTTCTCTCCCTCTCCTCCTCCCTCTTTCTTCCTCTCTCTCTTCCTCCCTCCCTCTTCCTCCCTCCCTGTCTTTCTCCCTATCTATCTTTCTCTCCCTGCTTCCCTCCCTGTCTTTCTCCCTCAGTTTTATTGATGTACGTTCAGGCGCCCATTAAAGCTCTTTTTTCCTCTCTAGTGGAAATTGCAGCATGTTAATTTTCACACAAATTACGGCAATAGCAGGTATCTCTATTTGATACATTATAGCTGGAGCAATCAGAGATAATTGAGTGCCTTTCAGAGGGAGACGGCTGCATTCACTCCCGGCTCAAAGCCGCCCCATTATCGCCTAATCGCTCTTTAAACACTGAAATTCACCGAACAAAAATTCTTGTCATAATTTCGCTTAAGTGTATTTGGAAATCACAGGGCCTTTGAGCGAGGATAATTGAAATCAAATCCCTTTCACTGAAGCTGACATTTCTACATTTCCCCCCAATTGAAATTAATTTCAAAAATTGAGCATGAATATCTTCAAATAGCAGGCAATTATGCCTTGTGAATGGGGAGAAATTACCCATTGGTGCAGGGCTGCGCTAGCGAGCGGGAGCGCCAGTTAAATGTCTTTGTTTCCTGCCGTGTTTGGCTAGTAAAGATTTACATATATTGACTCATTATGGAGGCTTGTGAAGCCGATCGCTGGGAGGACTCAACCCAACGCTACAACGTCTGAGTTAAACCCTATCAGATATCACAACGCACAGCTACACAGTGATTTCTCTCTCCTCTCTCTCGCAGCTACAGTGGGGTGTGTGTGGTGTGTGTTTAAGGGGTCAACTGGATCTGCAGGTTAGCAGTGTCTAGGTGGAATATACACTGAGTGTACAAAACATTAGCAACACCTTCCTAATATTGAGTTGCACACCCTTTTGCCCTCAGGGGCATGGATTCTACAAGGTGTCGAAAGCCCATGTTGACTCCAATGTTTCCCACAGTTGTGTCAAGTTGGCTGGATGTCCTTTGGGTGGTGGACCATTCTTGTTACACATGGGAAACTGTTGAGCATGAAAAACCCAGCCAGTGCACCTGGCACCCACTACCATCTACCAGTCTGTTGTCTTGCCAATTCACCCTCTGGAGGGCACACAAACACAATGCCTCAAGGCTTAAAAATCATTCTTTAACCTGACACTGACTGAAGTGGATTTAACAAGTGATATCAATAAGGGATCATTTCTTTCACCTGGTCAGTCTATGTCATGAAAAGAGCAGGTGTGCTTAATGTTTGTACACTCAGTGTATGGCATGGAACCTTGAGATGTAGCTCCAGTGTTTATGGATTAGTACTAGTGATGGCTGACTGTGCCATATTTACTGTATGAATCTCATACTGAGCAGGAGACTGTCACAGTTACACACTTATTTTGTCATGTAGCATGCAGTTATCCATGTAGTCATTGACCTCTCAGTACCTGTCTGAATAGAATACTAATTGTAGTGGGGGGGCATTTTACCGTGTTCAGTTTGTGTAGGCTTTTGTGGTCTGTTTTAGACTGTTGGCTGTGGTTTAGCTATTTAGACCCATTTTGTATGCTATCTCCCCCTTTTTCTCTCCCTTTCATCCTCTTTCACTCTTCACTCCCCCTCTTTGCTCTCCCACAATTGTTTCTCCCCCTGTTCTCTCTCTCTCTCTCTCTCCCCTTGTTTCTCTCCCTCTCAGCCCATACTTTACAGGTTCACTTGCATGAGAAAGGGAAGTGCACCTACTATATGGGTGTGTGTGCAGATTGAGTGAGGGGGGTAGTTAGCGAGGTTGTGTGTGGAGGGGGGGGGGGGGGGTTGTTCGCTCCCTAGAGAGGCAATTTCACAGCTGGTTTGCTCTTTGGGCAGCCAGGCTGAAAATGCAGCAGATTTGTGGTGCAAATTGAAATGGTGTCAGTACAAGAACAAAGCACTGAGCCGAATGACGAGGCGTTTGTGCGTGTGTGGTTGTGTGTGCTCTAAATTCAATAACGACCTGTAACACCTTTAGCCACGCCTCTTCGACACCTGTCAGTCAAGTCCAGTGCGACTTTGTGTGTATGGCTAGTTTGTGTGAGAGGGGAAGTGTGTGTGCTCAGCTCTGTGTTGGCAACGGTAACCAAGGATCCATTATGGGATTCATGGTTAGTTATTCACCAGGCAGTGCATCGTGGGTCAACAGCTGTGTGTCTCGCATGGCCATAGATGACCATTACATACATACGTACATACATTCATTCATACGTACATACATTCATTCGTACATACATACATACATACATACATACATACATACATACATACATACATACATACATACATACATACATACATACATACATACATACATACATACATACATCTTATCCAAATACATTTAAACTCAGTTTTTCACAATTCCTGACATTTAATCCTAGTAAAAATGCCCTGTTTTAGGTCAGTTAGATCACCACTTTATTTGAAGAATGTGAAATGTCAGATTAATAGTAGAGAGAATGATTTACTTCAGCTTTTATTTCTTTCATCACATTCCCAGTGGGTCAGAAGTTTACATACACTCAATTAGTATTTGGTAGCATTGCCTTTAAATTGTTTAACTTGGGTCAAACGTTTCGGGTTGCCTTCCACAAGCTTCCCACAATAACTTTGAAAGTCTGCTTGGGGTCATTGTCCATTTGGAAGACCCATTTGCGACCAAGCTTTAAATTCCTGACTGATGTCTTGAGATGTTGCTTCAATATATCCACATCATTTTCCTCCCTCATGATGCCATCTATTTTGTGAAGTGCACCAGTCCCTCCTGCAGCAAAGCACCCCCACAACATGATGCTGCCACCCCCGTGCTTCACGGTTGGGATGGTGTTCTTCGGCTTGCAATCCTCCCCCTTTTTCTCCAAACATAATGATGGTCATTATGGCCAAACAGTTCTATTTTTTGTTTCATCAGACCAGAGAACGTTTGTCCAAAAAGTTTGATCTTTGTCCCCATGTGCAGTTGCAAACCGTAGTCTGGCATTGTATGGCGATTTTGGAGCAGTGGCTTCTTCCTTTGTTGAGCGGCCTTTCAGGTTATGTCGATATAGGACTCGTTTTACTGTGGATATAGATACATTTGTACCCGTTTCCTCCAGCATCTTCACAAGGTCCTTTGCTGCTGTTCTGGGATTGATTTGCACTTTTCGCACCAAAGTACGTTCATCTCTAGGAGACAGAACGCGTCTCCTTCCTGAGAGGTATGACGGCTGCATGGTCCCATGGTGTTTATACTTGCATACTATTGTTTGTACAGATGAACATGGTATCTTCAGGCCTTTGGAAATTGCTCCCAAGGATGAACTAGACTTGTGGAGGTCTACAAAAAAAAATTCTGGGGTCTTGGCTGATTTCTTTTCATTTTCCAATGATGTCAAGCAAAGAGGCACTGAGTTTGAAGGTACGCCTTGAAATGCCTCCACAGGTACATGCATCCACAACTCCAATTGACAAAAATAATGTCAATTAGCCTATCAGAAGCTTCTAAAGCCAATGGCCTTCCCTGTAGCTCAGTTGGTAGAGCATGGTGTTTGCAACGCCAGGGTTGTGGGTTCGATTCCCACGGGGGGCCAGCACAGAGAAAAAAAAAAAAAAATGTATGAAATTGTATGAAATGTATGCATTCACTACTGTAAGTCGCTCTGGATAAGAGCGTCTGCTAAATGACTAAAATGTAAAATGTAAATGTACGTCATTTTCTGGAATTTTCCAGGCTGTTTAAAGGCACAGTCAACTTAGTGTATGTAAACTTTTGACCCACTGGTATTGTGATGCAGTGAATTATAAGTGAAATAATCTGTCTGTAAACAATTGTTAGAAAAATTACTTGTCCTAACTGACTTGCCAAAACTATAGTTTGTTAACAATAAATTTGTGGAGTGGTTGAAAAAACTAGTTTTAATGACTCCAACCTAAGTGTATGTAAACCTCCGACTTCAATTGTACAAAAGTTTGGGGTCACTTAGAAATGTCCTTGTTTTTGAAAGAAAATCCAAATTTGTCTGTTTAAAATAGCATCAAATTGATCAGAAATACAGTGTAGACATTGTTAATGTTGTAAATGACTATTGTAGCTGGAAACGGCAGATTTTTAATGGATTGTCTATATAGGCGTATAGAAGCCCATTATCAGCAACCATCACTCCTGTGTTCCAATGGCACGTTGTGTTAGCTAATCCAAGTTTATAATTTTAAAAGGCTAATTGATCATTAGAAAACCCTTTTGCAATTATGGTAGCGCAGCTGAAAAATAGTTATAATTAAAGATGCAATAAAACTGTCCTTCTTTAGACTAGTTGAGAATCGAGAGCATCGGCGTTTGTGGGTTTGATTACAGACTCAAAATGGCCTGAAACAAAGCACTTTCTTCTGAAACTCGTCAGTCTATTCTTGTTCTGAGAGATGATGGCTATTCCATGCGAGAAATTGCCAAGAAACTGAAGATCTCGTACAACGCTGTGTGCGACTCCCTTCACAGAACAGCGCAAACTGGCTCTAACCAGAATAGAAAGAGGAGTGGGAGGCCCCGGTGCACAATTGAGCAAGAGGACAAGTACATTGTGTCTAGTTTGAGAAACAGACTAGGGGTCGACCGATTATGATTTTTCAACACCGTTACCGATTATTGGAGGACCCCCAAAAAAAAGCCGATACCGATTAATCGGACGATTTTTATATTTATTTATTTGTAATAATGACAATTACAACAATACTGAATGAACACATTTATTTTAACTTAATATAATACATCAATAAAATCAATTTAGCCTCAAATGAATAATGAAACCTGTTCAATTTGGTTTAAATAGTGCAAAAACAAAGTGTTGGAGAAGAAAGTAGAAGTGCATTATGTGCCAGGTAAAAAAGCTAACGTTTAAGTTCCTTGCTCAGAACATGAGAACATATGAAAGCTGGTGGTTCCTTTTAACATGAGTCTTCAATATTCCCAGGTAAGAAGTTTTAGGTTGTGGTTATTATAGGACTATTTCTCTCTATACCATTTGTATTTCATATACCTTTGACTATTGGATATTCTTATAGGCACTATAGTATTTCCAGTGTAACAGTATACCTTCCGTCCCTCTACTCGCCCCTACCTGGGCTCGAACCAGGGACACATCGACCACCGCCACCCTCGAAGCATCGTTATCCATCGCTCCACAAAAACCGCGGCCCTTGCCGAGCAAGGGGAAAAACTACTTCAAGGTCTCAGAGCGTCACTGATTGAAACACTATTAGTGCGCACCCCGCTAACTAGCTAGCCATTTCACATTACACCAGCCTAATCTCGGGAGTTGATAGGCTTGAAGTCATAAACAGCTCAATGCTTGAAGCACAGCGAAGCGCTGCTGGCAAATGCAGGAAAGTGCTGTTTGAATGAATGAATCAGTCAGACTGCTCTATCAAATATCAAATCATAGACTTAATTATAACATAATAACACACAGAAATACGAGCCTTAGGTCATTAATATGAAAACAAAACATTTATTCTTTCAGTGAAATACAGAATCGTTACGTATTTTATCTAACGGGTGGCATCCCTAAGTGTAAATATTACTGTTACATTGCACAACCTTCAATGTTATGTCATAATTATGTACAATTCTGGCAAATTAATTACGGTCTTTCTTAGGAAGAAATGGTCTTCACACAGTTCGCAACAAGCCAGGCGGCCCGAACTGCTGCATATACCCTGACTCTGCTTGCAAGAGAAGTGACACATTTTCCCTAGTTAAATGAAATTCATGTTAGCAGGCAATATTAACTAAATATGCAGGTTTAAAAATATATACTTTTGTATTGATTTTAAAGAAAGGCATTGGTGTTTATGGTTAGGTACACATTGATGCAACGACCGTGCTTTTTTTTCGCGAATGCGCTTGTTAAATCATCACCCATTTGGCAAAGTAGGCTGTGATTCGATGAGAAATGAACAGGCACCGCATTGATTATATGCAATGCAAGACAAGCTAGATAAACTAGTACTATCATTAACCATGTGTAGTTAACTAGTGATTATGTTAAGATTGATTGTTTTTTTGTAAGAAGTTTAATGCTAGCTAGCAACTTATCTTGGCCCTTTGCTGCACTCGCGTAACAGGTAGTCAGCCTGCCACGCAGTCTCTTTTTGGAGGGCAATGTAATCGACCACAATCGGTGTCCAAAAATGCAGATTACCGATTGTTATGAAAACTTGAAATCGGCCCTGATTAATTGGTCGACCTCTAAAACAGACGCCTCACAAGTCCTCATCTGGCAGTTTAATTAAATAGTACCCACAAAACACCAGTCTCAACGTCAACAGTGAAGAGGCGACTCCGGGATGCTGGCCTTCTAGGCAGAGTTGCAAAGAAAAAGCCATATCTCAGACTGGCAAATAAAATAAAAGATTAAGATGGGCAAAAGAACACAGACACTGGACAGAGGAACTCTGCCTAGAAGGCCAGCATCCCCGGAGTCGCCTCTTCACAGAGACTGGTGTTTTGCGGGTACTATTTAATGAATCTGCCAGTTGAGGACTTGTGAGGCGTCTGTTTCTCAAACTCGACACTCTAATATACTTTTCCTCTTGCTCAGTTGTGCACCGGGGCCTCCCACTCTTTCTATTCTGGTTAGAGCCAATTTGCGCTGTTCTGTGAATTGAGTCGCACACAGCGTTGTACGAGATCTTCAGTTTCTTGGCAATTTCTCACATGGAATAGCCTTCATTTCTCAGAACAAGAATAGACTGACGCGTTTCAGAAGAAAGTTCTTTGTTTCTGGCCATTTTGAGCCTGTAATCGAACCCACAAAAGCTGATGCTCCAGATACTCAACTAGTCTAAAGGCCAGTTTTATTGCTTCTTTAATCAGAACTACAGTTTTCAGCTCTGCTAACATAATTGCAAAACGGTTTTCTCATGATCAATTAGCCTTTTTAAAACGATAAATTTGGATTAGCTAACACAACGTGCCATTGGAACACAGGAGTGATGGTTGCTGATAATGGGCCTCTGTACACCTATGTAGATATTCTAGAAAAAATCTGACATTTCCAGTTACAGTAGTCATTTACAACATTAACAATGTCTACACTGTATTTCTGATCAATTTGATGTTATTTTAATGGACAAGAAATGTGTTCTTTTTTTATATTTATACAAGGAAATGTCTAAGTGACCCCAAACTTTTGAATGGTAGTGTACATACATACACACACACTTGTTAAACACTACACACACTCATTCATAGACATTGAAAACACAATCCATACGTGGACACAGGCATTACGGATGCTAACACTGTCATATATGCATCATAATACTAACATACTACATACCCCTGATGCTAGTTATGGGCGTGTCCTGTAGTTGAATGTAACAGTCAGTGTAATTAGCGTTGTCATAATGGCCTCATGCAGAAAAATGTCTAATCACATTGACGGAGGCTGTTGTTCAGCTGCCTCTCCTCTCTCTCAAAAACCTTATCACAACAAACTATCAGCCAGGTGATTTACACATGATCAGATCTCTTTCCCTCTCTCTTCTCTCTGTCATTTCCCTCTCTACCTCCTCTCTCTCTCTCTCTCTCTCTCTCTCTCTCTTCTCTCTCTCTCTCTCTCTCTCTCTCTCTCACCCATTACCTCATTATCTCAGCCTCTCTCTCTCTCAGGCGTGTGACTAGAGTTAATTGTTGCTGAAATTAACAAACCAAACTACGGCTTTATTGGTCATGCTCCCTGAGAGGAGGATGGCGAGATGTATAAATAGATGAGAGATGGAAATAGGAGGATCAGGGATGTGAGAGCATCGTCCGAGAATGTGGGAGGAAAGTGAAAGAGGTGGAGGAGGAGACAGTATATCTCCCATAAGTGTTCAATTGGGTTGAGTTCTGGTGACTGAGATGGCCATGGCATATGGTTTACATCGTTTTCATGCTCATCAAACCATTCAGCGACCACTTGTGCCCTGCGGATGGGGGTATTGTCATCCTATGGGGGCATAGCTACGGTTGCCAAAATAATGACCTGCCCAGCACTTTTATACATGACCCTAAGCATGATGGGCTGTTAATAGCTTAACTCAGGAACCACACGTGTGGAAGCACCTGCTTTCAAAACACTTCATATCCCTAATTTACTAGCATTTCCATTATTTTGGCAGTTGCCTGTATATTATCAGAGCACCTTGGGTGTTAGTAACACTGGGGTTGGATTAAGGGGCTTGGAACAGTTTAATTTTTTTCTCTCTCTCTCTCTCTCTCTCTCATTTGACAAACTACAAGTTTGACTGTTACAGTACCTGTTGATGAGTGTGTAGTAATGTGTGTTTTCTCTCCACAGTACTCTGAGAAAGCCCTGTACACCCAGCTGTGCTACTACAGGTTCATCTTCGACTGGGAGTACGCTGTCACCAAAGTACTACAGAGCGACGAGAGAAGTAAAACTATGCACACACTAGCATTCAATCAATATTACAATTGACACCCACTTACTGTACATACATCTTACAGAGGCCTATGTATTAAGACGCACATACAGTTATATTGTAGTGACTGTCACACTCACGTAGACACTAGTGATACGCGGGTTGACTCATAACCCACAGTTCCCGCGGTTACATCCGCCTGGCGGGCAGGTTTAGGAACATTAAATATTGTGTGGATGAACGGTGGGTGGAATAGAGAAAACAATGCATAAAAAATCCATATATATAATTCTTATCTATAGGCTACATTAAAAAATGTTTATTATTGTTATTTGACGTTAGTGCGTAGCCGAAGCCTACGCTTTAGGGCCTAACTGTACGCTCGCCAAATACACACCAATTGCCAAATGCTTTGGGAACAGAGAAAGTTAACGTTGATCCACTGAGGCAGAAAAGACTATCGGAGTTTAATTTAATAAGAGGAAAGCTGCAAAATGGTCAGTTGAAAATAAATAGGAGGGCCAGAACAGTAGTTTAATGTTTGGGAAAGATTTGGTGAAGTGGTAAAAGAGGATAATAGCGGTGCCGGCTATGTTATATGTGATGATTGTGAGGCGCTATACAAATTCAAGTCACACGACGGGGACTTTAACATGGCATGTCGAGGGAACTGTAGGCTAATATTCAGATGGTTAAATGGAACAGTCGCCTGAAATCTGGACACTGACTAGGTCTATAACCTCTCACATAGCCTAATATAACATTTACTCCTGCAGAATGATTTCTTTCTTTCAGCATCTTGAGAGAATGAATGCGTGGTTAGGGACTGTCTGTAAAGGTTCTATCTTTATCAGTATCATAAAATATGCATCCAAGCCAAAACATTTTAGGTAGTTTTCACAGCTTTTAATTTCCTTAAAACCTGTCAAACTTATGTAATTTGGAAATTTTGAACATTTTAAAATCATTTCCGTTTAATTTTTTATTGCATTTTCACCCCGGTCCCTAGACGTCTTTTCTGTCCGAGTGAAGCAGTGAAGAAAGAACTTTACCAATGTCAACTAGAAGCATTCATTCTATCGATTTATGGCATTATTCTGGTGAGCAAGGGTTTATTTAGTATTCGAAGGCAACAAGTAATGACTGAACATAAGCTGCATGTATCTAATTATACACAGGTTGACTAACAAATAGACAACCAAAATGTTGAAATTATAAGCAGAAACACAGGCCTATCTAAAAGTCCTGTCAAAAAATTGCTCCGCCTCTGACTGTACATCACATTTTCTATATTTGCGTGTTAGGTTCGGATTTGGGCCTCAGATTTCAGCTATCACATAGTCAGTCGGGTGTGGATGAACAAACAGCTGACCAACGCATCACTAGTAGACACACACCCATGCGTTGGTGGATGGGCGTGGGCTATGAGGGGGTTGGGTTAAGGACGCTCAGCTCCTCGAGTCGACAGCCCTAATTTTGTAGACGGATTCAATCTCACACACACACACAGAGAGAATCTCACACAATCATACACACACAGAATGCAAAATGCTCCAATCACGGAGAGAAAGAGGGAAAGAGCTCTCCATCTCTCTCTCTTTCCCGCTCTCTTCCTTTTCTCCGACAGCCACTCTGTTGCCAGTGTTGATTGAAAACAGGTTTTAGATTTGGGGAAATGATAGGGGGAGTAATAGGCAAGCGGATGAAAGGATAGCCCTTCTGCCTTAATAGGACATGGAGCGTATATTTCCTCCCGGACCCATTTAGCCGCGACACACCACGCTCTGGGCTCGCTCCGTTGGCCCCTTACCCACAGTCCTCTGATTGATGTCACTTGATTAGAAAGGGTCGCTCTGCGAATAGATTTATTTATTTGATTAAATATTTATGTATGTATGTGTAAGTGCGTGTGTCTGGACGTGTGTGTGTGTGTGTGTGTGTGTGTGTGTAGACGCATGTGTGAAAGCGAGGGCCGGAGAGAGGGAGCGAAAGAGCAAGGCAGCGGAGGTAAATATAAGTTGTAATCAATAGATGACCACTCTGGAGACGGATGGCGCAGGAATGGGGATGGAGGAGAGGTGGAGGCGGCGAGGAGGGCTAACATGATTATAGCCTCTTTTCTTTTGTGTTTTTCCCCCTCTTTCTTTGATGTGAGAAATCAACGCCAATCCTTTCTTTCCCGCCCCTTTTCTGCCTTGCTTTCTTTACTTGCTTTTCATTATTTCCTTCTTTTGCGTCTGGCCTTGTCAGGTTCTTTGTTTGGTCAACTTTAGAAATAACCGTTTAACCCTTTACGATCGTGGGAATTGGCCTATATGGATAGGGCTAAATTGAAATGTTTCTTACAGAAGAAATATGGAATGCATAACCATGGTAGCAATTAAAAGGAACTGGGAGATTATGGGGAAATGATTAGACTAAAGGTGAGGTACACAACAGTTCACCTAACTAACACATGACTGAATCTAACCATTACACTGTTTTGATTTTATGTGCATTTTACATTTACTGTACTTTCACTGCATTTGTTAAAGAAATATTCTGGATACATTCAGTAACATGATAAGAATGTTGGGTAGGTGCAACATAATACAAAATAATTACAAGGGCTTGAGTGAGAGGTCTAACTGGTGTTTCCAATTAGCCACAAACCTCTCCAAAGTGTGCACAGTTCCTAAGTCATTTCAATGCACTTATATGACTAAAAGAAGTGTCTTCAACTATACAGTGCTTTTTTTGAGCTCTCCTAGTTGTGCCATTGAGGAACTAAAGCAAGCACACTTGTAGTTGTTTTGTTTGGAACACAGCACTGCTTCCCCGCCATCACACACTTACTGTTTGCGCAATCCAAAAATGTCCCATTATAAATGGCAATCTGGGTCAGGTGGGCATAATTTGAATGCTTGTTCTATTGCCAACATGACTAGCTAAATTATAAGATACGATCTTACAGTGTTAGGCTTTCACAAGGCAATTCAGAGAAGCCGATCATAATTCTGGTGCGCATAGAAAGGAGTCATGAGTGCATTCTGATGCGTGGTCCGTGGCAAACTTTCTTCACAATACAACAAACAGGCTCATTCTGTTCAGGACAACCCAGGATATGACACCATGTCATCTTGTAACTGTACATCAAACATAGTGATCAGAAATGTTGACACTGTATATTACATGAGTCTTATGATACGGAAATGTGAAGTGCACATTTGGACTCACGGGTATTTGGCTTGCTTGTATTTCATCAAAGCGGTATTTATTATATAATCCTCAATGTCTCATCTTTCAAAATACATTGAGTCCTCATGGTTTACAGAATTTCCCTCACTCAGACAACAAAAGAGTTGCAAAAGTTACCCAATTACCAGCAGGGATGGGGGAGACTTCTAGTTGGGCGCGGTACTCAAGTTCAGAACGGCTGTCAGTCAAAACCCATACAGCGCTGTGAAGCACAGAGCCTGAGCTCTGACGTCATGTATAACATGTTTCTGTTACAGTTTAGGCACTTACCAGTGTCCAAGTCTGCTATCTTCAACCCTTATACGGGTACAAGTGTAAAGGGCTACACATTTATTGTGTTGTTGAAAACTACACACCATGTTGAAACTATTCAGAAATGTGTATTTCATCTCCCAGGCCTAAACACACAACTGTATATGACAAGTCTCACTCACCCTCACAACACACACCCTGGCTTCGCTCAGACTGGGATAACTCTAGGTGTGACTGGATTAGTGGACTGACTGGGACGACACGCACACCCACACACACAGACCGGTGCAGCTGTAAAGTACATGTTGTGTGTGTTATCCTCTGGTCCCGGGGCAGTAATACCACATATTACTGTATTACACTCCCTGGGGAAGCTTTGCTAGGATTACAGGGCCAGACAACAGTGGCCCTACACACTCCTTACCTGCTGGGTTACCACACCTTTAACCTAGTTTAGTTTCCTTAACCTTTTGCTTTCACGGGCACACTTTATTTGGTAGTATGAACATCTGCAGAGAATCTTATCTGTTGATAAGCAAATGCTTGCTGAACTTGTGATTAGGGTAAGGGTTACGGTTAGTAGGTAGGTAGTTAGTTGAAATGGACTATCCAAATAGTGTTTCCGCTTTCACTGATATTCCTTCAATCTTTACCTCGATAGGCCTATATGGCTTGTGTTTGCTGCAGCAACTACTCTTCTGTTACCCGAGAGAAGACAGAAGGTGTCTGTCCATCTGTCTGATCTACATATACCCTACATTATTGTGCCCGATTGCTGTGACTGAGTTAAACATGGAGGTAATTTCCTCCCCGGCAGGATAGCTCTAATAGAATACACAGACGTTCACACACCTAGCTACCAGCAGTATTCCCCCATGATAAAACAATCTCATTCTTGGCAATAATTAATCATCTCATATCAATGACTTCCACAGCATTTACTGGCACGCTTCAGCTTTCTCTCCTCCCTCCTTCACTCCCTCTCTCTTTCCTCCTCTGTCTCGCTGTCTGTCTGTGGTGTACAGAATATGATTGTGTGTGTGTGAACCATAATTGAATTTCTCTGCATTGATCAGATATAAATTCTCCTCTCCTGATGGCTCAATCACACACAGAGCTCCTCTGCCCCACTTCACAGCACTGTACCTTTCCCCCCTCATTTCACTCTTTTTCTCCCTCCTCTCTCTCCTGCCCCCCTCTCTCCTCTCTTCCTCTGCCACTCTCTGTCTTCTCTCCTGATCTCTCTCCCTCCTCTCTTAACCCTCCCTCCATACCAGTCCATATAAGGATGGTAAATCCGTGGGTGCGATTGTCAAATCAATTATTCTTTCTGTGCAATTACCCTCGCACAAAGAAGTTTCCCCGTCCTAACTGTGCTCCACCATGCTCCGACGAGTGATTAAATTAACTCCTGTCCCAGTTGCCCGCTACGCTAGCTGCTAACAGCCATGCGCTAATAGAATATTCATGTTTGCGTTAGCAAACGCTATGGCCCGGCTCCATTATTTTTCATCACGTTAGTGTTGGTGCCAGGATCGCTTTGGCCCATCTCCATTAACTTCATCATGCACACTTAATTATACCCTTGTTATTGTATACCTAGATAGAGTGGCGCACCGCACAGCCCTGATACACTGCAGACAGGCCCGGCCTTGTGTGCGTGGTGTCTCCTTCTCTCCGTCATGCCTTTTTCTGTAGTCTTTTCTCCTGTTCCTTTTCTTTCATTCTGTTTCTCCTTTTGCTTTGTCTCTCTTCTTCTCCTCATTCCTCCATTTCTCTCCCTCCTATCTTTTTTATTTTTCTCCTTTCACTCGCTCTTTTAAAGGGAGGCCATTTATTTGAACTGCAACCCCTACTGAGAACTGGGCTCTATCTTTCTCTCCCTCCCTCCTTCCCTCTCTTTCTCACTCTGACTCTTAAATCATTCTTTTATCCATTCCACACACAGTGATTGAGGGGGGAAAAGAGAAAGAATGAAGAAAAGCAGGAGGAAGACTAGAGAAAAAAAGAATTATTTTCTCCTACCTTTCAGAAATGATGACATGATTGCGTTCGCTTGATCATGCATCATCTTCTTTCTTCTCCCCCCTCTCGCTCTATTCCTCAGATAAATAGTCTCCCCCCTCCTCTCGCTCTATTCCTCAGATAAATAGTCTCCCCCCCTCCTCTCGCTCTATTCCTCAGATAAATAGTCTCCCCCTCCTCTCGCTCTATTCCTCAGATAAATAGTCTCCCCCCCTCCTCTCGCTCTATTCCTCAGATAAATAGTCTCCCCCTCCTCTCGCTCTATTCCTCAGATAAATAGTCTCCCCCTCCTCTCGCTCTATTCCTCAGATAAATAGTCTACCCCTCCTCTCGCTCTATTCTTCAGATAAATAGTCTCCCCCTCCTCTCGCTCTATTCCTCAGATAAATAGTCTCCCCCTCCTCGCTCTATTCCTCAGATAAATAGTCTCCCCCTCCTCTCGCTCTATTCCTCAGATAAATAGTCTCCCCCTCCTCGCTCTATTCCTCAGATAAATAGTCTCCCCCTCCTCTCGCTCTATTCCTCAGATAAATAGTCTCCCCCTCCTCTCGCTCTCTTCCTCAGATAAATAGTCTCCCCCCTCCTCTCGCTCTCTTCCTCAGATAAATAGTCTCCCCCCTCCTCTCGCTCTCTTCCTCAGATAAATAGTCTCCCCCCTCCTCTCGCTCTATTCCTCAGATAAATAGTCTCCCCCCTCCTCTCGCTCTATTCCTCAGATAAATAGTCTCTCCCCTCCTCTCGCTCTATTCCTCAGATAAATAGTCTCCCCCCTCCTCTCGCTCTATTCCTCAGATAAATAGTCTCCCCCCTCGCTCTATTCCTCAGATAAATAGTCTCCCCCCTCGCTCTATTCCTCAGATAAATAGTCTCCCCCCTCGCTCTATTCCTCAGATAAATAGTCTCCCCCCTCGCTCTATTCCTCAGATAAATAGTCTCCCCCCTCGCTCTATTCCTCAGATAAATAGTCTCCCCCTCCCCTCGCTCTATTCCTCAGATAAATAGTCTCCCCCTCCCCTCGCTCTATTCCTCAGATAAATAGTCTCCCCCCCTCCTCTCGCTCTATTCCTCAGATAAATAGTCTCCCCCCCTCCTCTCGCTCTATTCCTCAGATAAATAGTCTCCCCCTCCTCTCGCTCTATTCCTCAGATTAATAGTCTCCCCCCTCCTCTCGCTCTATTCCTCTGATAAATAGTTTCCCCCTCCTCTCGCTCTATTCCTCAGATAGTCTCCCCCCTCTCGCTCGATTCCTCAGATAAATAGTCCCCCCTCCTCTCTCCCTCTTCTCTCCCCTTTCCTGCCATTTTTCCTCCCTCCCTTTGTCTCACTTTCTGCTGAAGTGAGGATTATCTAGTAATGGTTGCTTGTGGTGGCTGGGTCAGCCTCACGAACCTGTGTGTGTAAGCGAGGAAGCGAGCACATCACATCTGTGTGTGTGTGTGCGTGTGTGTGTGTGTGTGTGTGTGTGTGTGTGTGTGTGTGTGTGTGTGTGTGTGTGTTTAACCTTTGTTCCCTCTGGGCAGCCTGTCCCTGTGTATTTATACAACACCCACTAATGCACCACACAGAGAAGAAAACGAGAGAGAGAGAGAGAAAGAAGGGATGACAGAGAGGAGGATGGGTAATAGGAGTGTAGTAGAGGAGAGTGGAATCGGATAGAGGGATTAATATGTGCGTATTTACAATATATACTGTATATGTTTTGTATGAAAGGGGTAGAAAGAAAGGCTTAATTGGAGATTATAAACTGGGTTGTATACCACAGGTATGACACAACATGTATTTTTACTGTTCTAATTATGTTTTTAACCAGTTCATAATAGCAATAAGGCACCTCGGGTTTGTGGTGTTGTGCATACGAACAGCCCTTAGCCATGTTATATTGGCTGTATACCACACCCCCCCAGGCCTTAATGCTTAATGTTGAACTGGGTGGTTCGAGCCCTGAATGCTGATTGGCTGAAAACGGTGCTATGTCAGACCCTATACCATAGGTATGAAAAATAAAAAATACTGTTCTAATTACATTGGTATCCAGTTTATGATAGCAATCAGGCACCTCTGGGGTGTGTGAGGTATATGGCCAATGTACCACGGCTAAGGGCTGTATCCAGGCACCATATACCACACCCCCTCGGGCCTTTCTCAACATACCAGCCAATATCGGAATGACACTTTAGTGCATCTGTGTTTGCGAGCATCACCTCTGTGTGCGAGACTAGTGGGCCCGTTGCTCAAAGAGCGATGAGAGACAGTCGGGCAGGTAGGCCTGGCCCATAGCTACAGGAAGTAGGGGTGCTGATAAATCTGGGGGGATATACGTACATACATGCATGCATGCGTACAGTACCAGTCAAGAGTTTGGACACACCTACTCATTCAAGGGTTTTTATTTTATTTTTGCTATTTTATACATTGTAGAATAATAGTGAAGACATCAAAACTATGAAATAACACATGGAATCATGTACTAACCAAAAAAGTGTTTAACAAATCAAAATATATTTTTATATTTGAGATTCTTTAAAGTAGCAACCCTTTGCCTTGATGACAGCTTTGCACACCCTTGGCATTCTCTCAACCAGCTTCATGAGGTAGTTCACAATTCCAGTGGGTCAGACGTTTACATACACTAAGTTGACTGTGCCTTTTAAACTGCTTGGAAAATTCCAGAAAATGTCATGGATTTAGAAGCTTCTGATAGGCTAATTGACATAATTTGGGTCAATTGGAGGTGTGAAGGTGGATGTATTTTATGGCCTACCTTCAAAGAAATCAGCCAAGACCTCAGGAAAAAAAATGTAGACCTCCACAAGTCTGGTTCATCCTTGGGAGCAATTTACAAATGCCTGAAGGTATCACGTTCATCTGTTTAAACAATACTACGCAAGTATAAACACCATCGGACCACACAACCGTCACACCGCTCAGGAAGGAGACGAGTTCTGTCTCCTAGAGATGAACGTACTTTGGTGCGAAAAGTGCAAATCAATCCCAGAACAACAGCAAAGGACATGGTGAAGATGCTGGAGGAAACAGGTACAAAAGTATCTACACTGCTCAAAAAATAAAGGGAACACTAAAATAACACATCCTAGATCTGAATGAATGAAATAATCTTATTAAATACTTTTTTCTTTACATAGTTGAACGTGCTGACAACAAAATCACACAAAAATAATCAATGGAAATCCAATTTATCAACCCATGGAGGTCTGGATTTGGAGTCGCACTCAAAATTAAAGTGGAAAACCACACTACAGGCTGATCCAACTTTAATGTATTGTCCTTAAAACAAGTCAAAATGAGGCTCAGTAGTGTGTGTGGCCTCCACGTGCCTGTATGACCTCCCTACAACGCCTGGGCATGCTCCTGATGAGGTGGCGGATGGTCTCCTGAGGGATCTCCTCCCAGACCTGGACTAAAGCATCCGCCAACTCCTGGACAGTCTGTGGTGCAATGTGGCGTTGGTGGATGGAGCGAGACATGATGTCCCAGATGTGCTCAATTGGATTCAGGTCTGGGGAACGGGCGGGCCAGTCCATAGCATCAATGCCTTCCTCTTGCAGGAACTGCTGACACACTCCAGCCACATGAGGTCTAGCATTGTCTTGCATTAGGAGGAACCCAGGGCCAACCGCACCAGCATATGGTCTCACAAGGGGTCTGAGGATCTCATCTCGGTACCTAATGGCAGTCAGGCTACCTCTTGCGAGCACATGGAGGGCTGTGCTGCCCCCCAAAGAAATGCCACCCCACACCATGACTGACCCACCGCCAAACCGGTCATGCTGGAGGATGTTTCAGGCAGCAGAACGTTCTCCACGGCGTCTCCAGACTGTCACGTCTGTCACATGTGCTCAGTGTGAACCTGCTTTCATCTGTGAAGAGCACAGGGCGCCAGTGGCGAATTTGCCAATCTTTGTGTTCTCTGGCAAATGCCAAACGTCCTGCACGGTGTTGGGCTGTAAGCACAACCCCCACCTGTGGACGTCGGGCCCGCATACACCCTCATGGAGTCTGTTTCTGACCGTTTGAGCAGACACATGCACATTTGTGGCCTGCTGGAGGTCATTTTGCAGGGCTCTGGCAATGCTCCTCCTTGCACAAAGGCGGAGGTAGCGGTCCTGCTGCTGGGTTGTTGCCCTCCTACGGCCTCCTCCACGTCTCCTGATGTACTGGCCTGTCTCCAGGTAGTGCCTCCATGCTCTGGACACTACGCTGACAGACACAGCAAACCTTCTTGCCACAGCTCGCATTGATGTGCCATCCTGGATGAGCTGCACTACCTGAGCCACTTGTGTGGGTTGTAGACTCCGTCTCATGCTACCACTAGAGTGAAAGCACCGCCAGCATTCAAAAGTGACCAAAACATCAGCCAGGAAGCATAGGAACTGAGAAGTGGTCTGTGGTTACCACCTGCAGAACCACTCCTTTATTGGGGGTGTCTTGCTAATTGCCTATAATTTCCACCTGTTGTCTATTCCATTTGCACAACAGCATGTGAAATGTATTGTCAATCAGTGTTGCTTCCTAAGTGGACAGTTTGATTTCACAGAAATGTGATTGACTTGGAGTTACATTGTGTTGTTTAAGTGTTCCCTTTATTTTTTTGAGCAGTATAAATCCACAGTAAAACGAGTCCTATATCGACATAACCTGAAGGGCCACTCAGCAAGGAAGAAGCCACTGCTCCAAAACCGCCATTAAAAAAGCCAGACTACGGTTTGCAACTGCACATGGGGACAAAGATCATACTTTTTGGAGAAATGTCCTCTGTTCTGATGGGGGAAAAAATAGACTGTTTGGTCATAATGACCATCGTTATGTTTTGGAGGGAAAAGGGGGAGGCTTGCAAGCCGAAGAACACCATCCCAACCGTGACGCACAGGGGTGGCAGCATCATGTTTTGGGGGTGCTTTGCTGCAGGAGGGACTGGTGCACTTCACAAAATAGATGGCATCATGAGGTTGGAAAATGATGTGGATATATTTAAGCAACATCTCAAGACATCAGTCAGGAAGTTAAAGCTTTGTCGCAAATGGGTCTTCCAAATGGACAATGACCCCAAGCATACTTCCAAAGTTGTGGCAAAATGGCTTAAGGACAACAAAGTCAAGGTATTGGAGTGGCCATCACAAAGCCCTGACCTCAATCCCATAGAAAATTTGTGGGCAGAACTTAAAAAACGTGTGCGAGCAAGGAGTCCTACAAACCTGACTCAGTTACACCAGCTCTGTCAGGAGGAATGGGCCAAAATTCACCCAACTTATTGTGGGAGCTTGTGGAAGGCAACCCGAAACGTTTGACCCAAGTTAAACAATTTAAAGGCAATGCTACCAAATACTAATTGAGTGTATGTAAACTTCTGACCCACTGGGAATGTGATGAAAGAAATAAAAGCTGAAGTAAATCATTCTCTCTACTATTATTCTGACATTTCACATTCTTCAAATAAAGTGGTGATCTAACTGACCTAAAATAGGGAATTTTTACTCGGATTAAATGTCAGGAATTGTGAAAATGAGTTTAAATTTAATTGGCTAATGTGTAAACTTCCGACTTCAACTGTACATACATACAGCGTATTCGGAAAATATTCAGACCCCTCGACTTTTCAAGGCTATTTTCAGGAGATGTTCGATCGTGTCGTCCGGGCTCTGGTTGGGCCACTCAAGGACATTGAGAGACTTGTCCCGAAGCCACTCCTGCGTTGTCTTGGCTGTGTGCTTAGGGTCGTTGTCCTGTTGTAATATGAACCATTTATTTATTTATTTTACCCCCCCCCAATTTCGTGGTATCCAATTGGTAGTTAGTTTTGTATCATCGCTGCAACTCCCGTGCAGTCTCGGGAGAGGCGAAGGTCGAGAGCCATGCGTCCTCCGAAACACAACCCAACCAAGCCACACTGCTTCTTGACACAATGCCCACTTAACCCGGAAGCCATCCACACCAATGTGTCAGAGGAAACACTGTGCACCTGGCGACCGCGTAAGCATGCACTGCGCCCGGCCCGCCGCAGGAGTCGCTAGTGTGCGATGGGACAAGGACTTCCCTGCCGACCAAACCCTCTCCTAACCCGGACGACGCTGGGCCAATTGTGCGCCGCCCCATGGGTCTTCTGGTCATAGCCGGCTGCGACAAAGCCTGGACTCTAACCCAGAATCTCTAGTGGCACAGCTGGCACGGCGATGCAGTGTCTTAGACCACTACGCAACTCGGGAGGCCCCCAGGAAGGTGAACCTTCGCCCCAGTCTGAGGTCCTGAGCAGGTTTTCATCAAGGATCTCTCCGTACTTTGCTCCGTTCATGTTTCCCTCGATCCTGACTAGTCTTCCAGTCCATGACGCTTATAAACATCCCCACAGCATGATGCTGCCACCACCATGCTTCACCGTAGTGATGGTGGCAGGTTTCTTCCAGACGTGACGTTTGGCATTCAGGCCAAACAGTTCAATCATGGTTTTGTCAGACATGATATTCTTTCTCTTGGTCTGTGCTTTTTTGTTCCTTTTGGCAAACTCCAAGCATACTGTCATGTGACTTTTACTGAGGAGAGACTTCCGTCTGGCCACTCTACTGTAAAAGCCTGATTGGTGGAGTGCTGCAGAGATGGGTGTCCTTCTGGAAGGTTCTCCCATCTCCACAGAGGAACTCTGGAGCTCTGTCAGAGTGACCATCGGGTTCTTGGTCACCTCCCTGACCAAGGCCCTTCTCCCCCACGATTGCTCAGTTTGGCCGGGCGGCCAGCTCTAGGAAGGGTCTTGGTGGTTCCAAACTTCTTCCATTTAAGAATGATGTAGGCCCGTGTGCTTGGGGACCTTCAATGCTGCAAAGATGTTTTGGTTCCCTTCCCCAGATCTGTGCCTCGACACAATTCTGTCTCGGAGCTCTACGGACAATTCCTTCGACCTCATAGCTTGGTTTTTGCCCTGACATTCACTGTCAACTGTAGGACCTTTACATTGACAGCTGTGTGCCTTTCCAAATCATGTCCAATCAATTGAATTTACCACAGGTGGACTCCAAGTTGTAGAAACATCTCAAGGATGATAAATGGAAACAGGATGCACCTGAACTCAGTTTTGAGTCTCATAGCAAAGGGTCTGAGTACTTATGTAAATAAGGTGTTTCTGTTTAATTTTTGATACGTTTGCAAAAAATTCTAAAAACCCGTTTTCGCTTTGCCAGTATGGGATATTGTGTGTAGATTGATGAAAATGTATTGAATTCATTTTAGAATAAGGCTGTGATGTAACAAAATGTGGAAAAAGTCACTATATATATATATTTTTTTTTTTAAGAAGCTGAGAAAAATACTTGTCAGCAGAGCGGAGAGAAGTAATACTCATCCCTCTGAATCGCAAACAGTAAATTTAGGAACAATTATTTGATATAGAATTTATTTTGGATTATGTTGCTTCAAAACTTTTGTAGGTCCTTACAATTGATTTGAGCATCCACATGTATGGGACTTTGTAACTCAATAGATGCTAGTCAGCCTGCAGAGTAAACACTTCTAAGGTAGCTTCGATAGATAGAGCTAAACAAGAAAAGGTACAATTGTGAGTTTGCTTCAATGGAATACAAAGATTTTTAGCCTACCATAACCATTTGATCTTTTGATTATATTATTTTATTGAATATTAAAAAATACAATCTACCTGCGTAGAAGCAGCTCAACGTTTCCATTACATTCAGTCATCTTAGACTGCCATCCAGAGTGTCCCACAGAAGCAACGAGGGTCAACATCCTGCCCAAGAGCACATCCACAGGTCTCCCACCAAGTCAAAACTGGGACCCAAACCAGCAACCTATTGGCCACCGGCCCAAGCTCCCAACTGCCAGGCCACCAACCCTCCAAGATCCCCCCACAATTCCCAGAGAGCTGCCCCTTAACCATCCAAGAAAATAAATAATAAAATACCTCTCCCTCCATTCCCCACCCCCAAATCCCCTAGCCATCGTCCCCCAATGCACCAACGAAATGTACAAAAGAGAAAAACAACAGAAAACAACAATGCACAAACTAAATAAATCCAGGACAACAAAAACAGCAAGGCCAACCCGAATACCTTTGAGTGCATGTGTGGCTCTATTTATGTGTGGGTGTGTGCGTTTTGAATCCGAGCGTGTGTATATGCATGTGTACGCACGTACAACCACCTGCGCGGCATCAGCCTCAGGCAAACAGGCATTGTATGTAACAGCGTTGCCCCTCAGTGTCATTCCAACACAATTTTTTGCTTTGTTTATTTTGACTTATCTTTGACCGTCATTCTGTCCCCTGCCCAGCAACTCCACTCCCAATTCCACATCCCAACCCTCTGCTTCCATCAGCCCATCCTACCCGTCTCTGCTGGCCACTCTCTTTGGATTTCTACATGCATGATTTAGTTCAATTTTGCTGTGATGTTTAACATACAATTTGAATCTATCTAATCAAATAGAATCCACAGATTGCGAGTTGAAGATAAATACTTTTACTTAGAATATTAGTATGTTATTAACTGACTGACCAGGTCTCTCCAGATCTACAAACAATGCTATTTCTAGGGTCAATTTTAGATTATGCTTTTTCAGCCATTCCTGAAACCAGAAACAGGATACCTAATGTAAAACCAGAACAAATGGTCTATTGATTCAGTATCCTCACAACAAAATATGCAGAGCTCTGACGATTGTATGCCACCAAATATTCCACATTTTGTTGGTGGCAAGAATTCTATACGATCAGTTTAACTGATTTAGCACAAAGTCTTGAATCTTGCGTTGTTTTATATATCAACTCATACACACTGTACCATGGAATCGGTACATCAAAAATCTCTTCCCAGCTATTTTGCTACCTGCATGGCACAGCTGTCAACATCCTGGTCCTCAAGTTAAACTGCCGTACTTTCCTATTTATGCTATTCTTATTCCTCCGCCAGTTTTGATCATTTATATTGGGCAGATAGACCAGTTCCCTACTACCTCCCGTTGCCACCTGTCTCCTCCATTTTTTGGGGCTATCTTTTGATATATTGAATAAGCAAATTATTTACAAAGACAAATGTATTTGGTTGCAATGTTATACATCAAGGGCGGTCAACCATTCTCCAGGAGAGCTAATACCTTTGTGCAGGCTTTTATTCCAGTCCCCCTTTAACAAACCACATTATAGAAATGAGCTGCTCAACCAGACTTTGATAAACTGGCTCTGATGTGTTTGAGCAGGGCTTGATCAAGAGCCTGCACACCCAATAGGTCTACAGACTAAGGGTTGACCGCATGTGTTTTATACATTTGCCTAACAGGTATTCCACTTTGTCAGGGGTTAAGTGCCTTGCACAACGACAGGAGATGGTACATGGGATCAGAGAGCAGCCTCGGTGTCGATACCACATTATGCTTACTTTTTTATATGTACATAGACGCCGCCAATTGTTGGTCATGGAAATGTAGTTAAGTCATGGAAAAGTCATGAAATTCCATCTGACACAAAATGTGTGTCGACCCCATAGCCCAACTTGAAGTGATAGTATCACTGCTCCGCTATAGATCCCTCAACTTTCCAGTTAAGAGTGATATAAATCCCAAAGCCTGTATTTCTACCAGAGAGAATATTGTCATACAGTGCAACATTTTACACTGTTGTGCTTCTGAACGCTGTCTTAGACTGACCATGTTCTTCAATTATTTCTCTTCTCCCCCTCTTTCCCTCTTCTCCCTTTCCCTCTCTCTCCACCTCTCTTCTCTCTTTCTCATCCTCCTCTCCAGTAAGGGTTAAGAAGTTATGGAAGAAAGAGATGGAGGTCTACAGGAAGTTAAAAGATGTTCCAGACCGCTCCCTCCTTGCCAGCGGTTACTCTGAGGTCAACCTCTCCAAACTCTTCCAAGCCTTCACTTCCCTCAAGTAAATCCTGCATCAACTCCTCCTTCACAGTTATTGTCCAGTGGGGATTTTAATGACTTAACAGCTGTGGAGTCCTATAAGCATGCACGTTTGGGCAGTAAAGGCCCCCACCTCCTCTGGATGTGACTGTATCATTATGGATGTGACTTGGTTTACCGAAAAGAAACTGGTTTTCTTTGACAACATATTTCTTGGTGAGTGTCAGTCCTCATGTTGCATGAGTGTTAAGGCATAGAATTATTCTGGTAATGCTTGTACATGTTGCTTGTGTGTTTGATGAAGTTGCATTGACCTTTGACTCTTGATGCTTTTTCTTTGTATGTATGATAATTTTACTACATTTGAGTGAGATTAGGAGGACGGTGTGTATAGGGTCTTTGTATGAAATTAGGTCTTGATTTACATAGTGAGGTGTGTGTGTGAAAGATTACAGCCAGTCGGTGTGACCCTTGCTCTCATATCAGCACATCTGTCTCTTATCAACCCATTATGATTGGCTGCTGAGATGGGGCTAAAGACCCTCTATTCCCCCCACACACTGTCAAACACACTCTGTGACCTAGTCACACTTTTTTGGGGGGGAGGTGGTGGTGGTGGGTGACAATCAGCTAAACGAGACACCAGAGGATGGCTGGGTGAGGGGGGAAGATGACTTCTCACCACACACCACACACACACACACCGTCTCTCTCTCACACACACGGAATTAGCCAATGATACAAGCCCTGGCCAGTGAGTATACTGGACTCCTGCCGCGATTGGACACTTGTTAAAATTACCCCCATTCATTGTGTGTGTGTGTGTATGTGTGTGTGTGTGTGTGAGAGAGAGAGATGGACAGAGATAGAGGATGGGTGGTGAAATAGATTGGGTGAGGGAGGGCAGGAGTTGTGTTCTTTAATGTCCGTATTGAACAGGTGATGTCGCTCTCCAACCTTCCTCTGTTTAAGTGATGTCATTGGAATGGCCTCCTTCACACTTTCCTTTCCTGTTGCTATGAAAATTGGCTTTTTAATGTGTGTAATTTTCCACTTTTTCTCATTCTGAATGTTGTATTTTTTTTTTTTAGATTCATAATCTTCTGTTTAGATACGGAAAGTGTTTTGTACAACATTTGATACTGAAGCTTAAATAAAAGTGAAATAACTAAATGAAAATCTCCTTGGTAATGTATGTTGATACATGTTTGTATGAACTAGCCTTTTCAATTAGCTGCTTGGTGGCTTAGAGGTGTGTGTGTGTGTGTGTGTGTGTGTGTGTGTGTGTGTGTGTGTGTGTGTGTGTGTGTGTGTGTGGTGTGTGTGACAGTAGGAGTGTGTCTAAGGGCCTCTTAAATTAGTATATTAGGGAATATCCGCTGTGTGTTCTCCATCCTTCACTGTAGTTGTGTATGTATAATGACAGACTGATCATTTTCACTAGGTCTCATCATCATTGCAGGAACCATTTCCATAAACGCCGCTTCAGAAATCACTACACACCAGCCTCAGACTCCTAGAACAGACCTTAAGTAGGCTCAACACTTAAACCACCATTCCCTATTGTGTGTGTGTGTGCATATAGTTGCATTACCTTTTTTTATATTTATTTATTTATACTGAACAAAAATATAAACACAACATGTAAAGTGTTGGTCTCATGCTTCATGAGCTGAAATAAAATATCCCAGAAATGTTCCATGCGCACAAAAAGCTTATTTCTCAATTTTGTGCACACATTGTACATCCCTGTGAGCATTTCTCCTTTGCCAGGATACTATATCCACCTGAAGGTGTTGCATATCAAGAAGCTGATTAAACTGCATGATCGTTACACAGGTGCGCCTTGTGCTGGGAAAAATAAAAGGCCACTCTAAAATGTGCTGTTTTGTCACACAACGCAATGACACAGATGTCTCAAGTTTTGAGGGAGTGTGCAATTGGCATGCTGACTGCAGAAATGTCCAACAGAGCTGTTGCCAGATAACTGAATGTTAATTTCTCTACCAATGTAATTTTTGAGAATTTGGCCATACATCCACCTGGCCTCACAAACGCAGACCACGTGTAACCATGCCAGCCCAGGACCTCCACATCTGTCTGACTGGGTTTTCAATAGTATTTCTGTGTAATAAAGCCCTTTTGTGTGGAAAAACTCATTCTGATTGGCTCGGCCTGGCTCCCCAATGGGTGGCCCACCCATGGCTGTGGCACTGACCAGTCATGTCAAATCCATAGATTAGGGCCTAATGAATTCATTTTAATTGAATGATTTCCTTCTATGAACTGTAAATCAGTATCTTTGAAATTGTTGCATGTTACGTTTATTTTTGTTGAGTATATTTATTAAATCACAACATGAAGGTGGGTTTAACACTTAATGGCAGTTTTTATTCTACTTTTACCAGATTAAATCATCGGTGGCGCGGCTTTTGTATTTATGCGTTCCTTTCCTCGAGCTCTGCGGAAGGAAAAAGCATATTCACATCAGCAGCGATGTGCACGTCAATCCACGTGCGTTCCTGCATGGGCGAATAACTGGGTTTTTCAATAAGGCTGTGATTCCCGAATCACCTCCCAAACAAGACTTCGCATTAATTCGACGTTGTCCTAGACTAATAAAGAGCGAACGAGTCGTATTGTGTGCGTGATGTTAAGCTTTATTGCCTGTCCTCTTTGACCAGAATGGCGGCGTTGAGCAAAGCGTCGGACAAGGCCTTCTTTGATGAGGTAATTAGCGGCCTATTCTATCCCTATTATTCATAGCGCGGTGGAACATGTAAGTACCAGGAAGGGTGTCAAAGGGAGAGCCGGTCCTGTTGCTGTGTCCCTCTTGTTCGTCCTGAAAGGACAGCTATGAGACGATAAACCGCTTAATACAGCCAGCTAATTGGATGAGAGCGAAGGGGAGCGTAGGGAATTAAGGGGGGGGGGGGGGGGGGGGGCTAGAGTGCCAGAGGCCTACCTATTCACTCCTTTTATTCACCTCCATCTCTCTCTCCCCAATTCCTCTCATCAGTCTGCGTCACTAGTCCGAGGGGAGGCGAGATGGCTCCTCATCAAAACAGCTTTTAGAGCGCCTCACGGGAGCGGGGTGAGGAGAGGAGTGATTGGGGCTATTCTGTTGGAAGGGTTCGGTGGGAGAGAGGGTCCTGGAGAGTCGGAAATCAGCGGTCAAATCAGTCTCGCGCAGACCAGGGATGTAAGCTATATGATGAAATGGGTGCGTCATTGTGGAGAGCAATTTTAGACATCTCTAATAAGCAACCTTTATAAGAAGATTGTAGTCGTGTTGGCCATAGGTCTATATATTCTCATTTTTACTCAATGTCCCCTATTTGAAAATGTTATATTATTATATTCAGAACCTATTCATAGATATATCTTAAAAGAGAACTTTCATTATTTGATGTATAGACCTACATTATGGCGTTTTCAAATTCGTTTGAATCCGAGAGCCTATCCAATCTGCAGGCCATTCTCTGTCAAATAATGTTGAGTATTCTCTAATGTGCGCGCACCTAACAAGTGAGAATTAGTAGAACCATGAACAAGTGCCCCCGTGGCCACGACAACTCATTTCAATCTTCTCGTCTTTTTCTCGCTCTGGAAAGAAAGTTTAAGCCTCGAGCGCAGCGGGTCACCTGCCTCCTGCGAAGCCCATGGCATTCCCCAGATATTAGGGGCAAATGGGTTTGCCATTCATTAGTAATGTTCACAATAAGACCTCATATACAATCCTATACATAAAAACACGCTCTATTGGTCTTTTTTCCCCATAGAATGGGCATTTTTAAAACACTCAGAGTTCACATAGAAGGGGAGGGTTTGGGTACAAGATAATTATATTTTCGTTTTTTTGTGTCTTTATTTTGCGTAATGATCCTTTGAGCGCAAAGAGCGAGTGTGCAGTTTTCGTGTGTGCATAGCAGGTCAGATTGGCGCGTAATGCAGGCTCGAGGTGGGTGGCAAGGGGGTCTTTAGTACGCGGTATTTATGGAAATATTAAGTGTCAAATTAGGACTGATCCAGCCGGAGAAAGTTGAATTTGCCACCCCCACCTTTCCCTCTCTCTCTCTGTCTCTCTCTCTCTATCTGTCTCTCTCTATCTGTCTCTCTCTCCGACACGCACATCATTTTCATCTTTGATTGCGTTATCATTACATCCATCTGATCTGATGTCATTCTGTCTTGGATTAGCAGGTGTATAAAACAAGGCCGATGAAAGAAAAGGGTTTCCACCAGAGCGAGACTATAAAAACGGACTAAATTAATCCGAAAGGTAATTTCACGCGGTTTGGTCCGAGACCATGGACGGGTCAAACGGGCGAGAATGACTTAGGTGAAAGGAAGCGCATTGATGGCGCGTAATAGAACCGCTTCTTAGGGATTTGGGGAATTAAATCGTGGGTAGAGGGATGGATGAAAGCAGGGAGGGTAGAAGAGGGGGACTCGAGAGAAAGACGTTTTGATGAAGTGGTTTGTTACTTCATTAATGACAAAGGGACTCGCTTCCATCGACATGGCATTACCGATGTTAACACCAATTTAGCGCCTTTAAAAGTTTTTAAAGCGCGTTTTGTAGAGGGCCCCAAATAAAGTGGGCGATCTAATTGAAAACCCCTCGCCTTTGTCGCCCGTTTCACATGTGGGGATTTAGCTCATGAATATATGGGTCTGTATTTTGTCAACTCGGCTGGAGAGACCAGACGCACACAGCGGCCTAGTATTATATCTGTCATTGCTGAACTAACCTATTTTGTCTTTCAGTTAGCCAATCCAAGGTGACCAGCCACCATTGTGCCTATGAAAATAGGACTATACTCCCGTTCTCAGCTCCTCACACTCACAACTGAATTATTTTCATTTCTGGTGAGCCTCTCCTTTTAAATTAAACTTCAAAACAATTTAGATCCGTTTTGGACCTATTTCCAAACTACTTTTCAATTGTTACATTAATGTTAAAGAATATTACCATAATTTAAGTCCTGCAATTTAATAAGCAAGTACTTATAATAAAGGTTATTTTGATATAGACCTATATTATATGAAATTCTATGATAGTGGGTCTGAATATTTCTCATAATTAAAGGAAATGTGATTAATGTAATTCCACGTTTAATCATTATAACAACCTCATTGGAACTAACTCTTTATGCTTTAATTTTACTATTCCTTTTCAAACAGAATGGATTCACAAAATAATTTGGTTTTGAGGCATTCATTATAATATTATTTATAAATATGCAAGACAACATCAGTTTATTCATAACAATTTTATTAATAGTTCTATAATTCTATTTCACCATTTTTTAATTCCTGGGCATTTGTCAGTTCTATAAGGGGTTTAAATAATAATCTAACGCATATTTCATTTCACCACTTTCATTTATTCAACTCTCTTTTTTCCATCTATTATTAAACCAGGAAATGTAGACAATCACTTTAAACAATTAAAAATAAATCCTGCCCTGCACTCAATCTGTTGTGGAACAGTTTCGACATAAATAATCATCTAAAAACCTATGATATTCCATAAACACGGGGGAATTTTACACAGGGACACATTCATACTCATAAAACACTACACCAAGTGCAACTTCTCATAACATTGTCTTTTTCAAATATACAAGGCTCTGTTTTGAAAATCATCCTTTTTTGTTTTGTTTTTCATTTTTTACAATAATATTTACAGCAGTTTACTTTCTTTCTCACACAGTTCAATTATAAGAGACACTGGATAGAATCTAAACTTCACTTCATTTGTCCTTTAGTCAAACTCAATTAGCTGAACATTTGTGGATTTTCTTCCAATACCTCTTCCAGGTGATAATGTAAGTATCAATGCAGATAAAAGAACAAACTCGATGCAGGTTATTGAGCCAGCAACAGGTTGTGTTGCAGAGGAGGACAGAAAGGTCTATGGACACGTTGGTTGCTTTGGCTTGGATGGAGACCTCCTCAGACTGCTATGGCACTGGGTTCATGTGGTCCAGACAAATGCCACAGTCTCCACTGTTCCTTGTTCTGGTTCATTCTTTCTCTCTCCCCGGAGTCGAGTGAGCGCGCACGTGTGTGTGTGTGTGTGTGTGTGTCCAACCAGCAGGTAGTCATGGAGTTTACCCTGCTGAGATCGTAGTTTATATCTGTCACAGAAAAGAAAGTGGACTTTGTGAACCAGGAAGCATGAGCTAGAGATGGGTTATCACAATATGGAGGTGTGTGTGTGTCTGATTCTGGATGAAAGGGCTCTACAGCTAAAGGTTACGCTCATCCAGGAGACCTGGGGGGAGGGGGGATGATGCTCTCACACACACACACCTGGCTCCGGTTTGCCAGTGCTATTTGAATTTGGTCGTGCTTTTTGTTTGAGGGTAAGAGGTATGGGGAAGGGGTGGAGGGGGGGGCTGTTGGGAAAGGAGTCTTCAGCCCAGAGAGGATCAGGGTTTAGGAGACAGAGATCAGGGGTCAGGGTTGGATCCATCCACCAGTCCTTTCCCAGATCTGCAGGGATATGAGAGGTGGAGAGGGGGGACAGGTGATGGACAGAAGCCTAGGAAAGAGAGTGCTGGGTGGGGTAACAGCTGTTCAGCACACCTCCTTCCCTGGAGCTCCGCTGGGCAGGATGTTGAGCTGGGTGATCTGAGCAGAGTGCTCTTTAGCCTTCAGCCTCAGAGCTGCAATACTGGAGGCCCTGCGATCCGCTGCAGCTAAGGAGGAGGGAGAGGAGGAGGAAGGTTCGGAGAGGACTGGTGGAGGGATGGAGGGAGTCTCGACGGGCGGGGCAGGCTGGCGGAGGAGTGCGGCGGCGGTGGAAGCACTGGTCAGAGGGCCCATACTGGAGAAGAGCCTGAAAGAGAAGCAGGGATGACCGATGAAGGGATGAGACAAAGAAGAGAGTGTTAGACCAGAATGTGAATGGCTTCTCCAGGTATTTGCAATCACCAGCATTTTTACACCAGTGCAGAAAGAAGAGGAAGCCACTTTAGATTATTGAGACACATGCCTTGTGTTTGGAGTGTGTGTGTCTGTTTTGGCACCTCCGCTAACAGCTTGGTTGTCAGCATCACACTGTCAGCTAATTACTATCAACACTGACATGAATGCACACCAACATAGTCTCATGAGCAAAACACCCCGAGCAACATTCAGGGCTGAAAACTAACATCCTACTGAGACCAACAAAGGTAGAGGTCAGGGGGGCCTACTCTGTCTATGTAATAGTACTGAGGATGATGGATGCTGTTGGTCACCGGTGTGAGGTGGTGTTATAGGGTACAGTACAGGTGTGAGGTGGTGTTATAGGGTACAGTACAGGTGTGAGATGGTGTTATAGGGTACAGTACAGGTGTGAGGTGGTGTTATAGGGTACAGTACAGGTGTGAGGTGGTGTTATAGGGTACAGTACAGGTGTGAGGTGGTGTTATAGGGTACAGTACAGGTGTGAGGTGGTGTTATAGGGTACAGTACAGGTGTGAGGTGGTGTTATAGGGTACGGTACAGGTGTGAGGTGGTGTTATAGGGTACGGTAGAGGTGTGAGGTGGTGTTATAGGGTACGGTACAGGTGTGAGGTGGTGTTATAGGGTACAGTACAGGTGTGAGGTGGTGTTATAGGGTACAGTACAGGTGTGAGGTGGTGTTATAGGGTACAGTACAGGTGTGAGGTGGTGTTATAGGGTACAGTACAGGTGTGAGGTGGTGTTATAGGGTACAGTACAGGTGTGAGGTGGTGTTATAGGGTAGTGTACAGGTGTGAGGTGGTGTTATAGGGTACAGTACAGGTGTGAGGTGATGTTATAGGGTAGGGTCCAGGTGTGAGGTGGTGTTATAGGGTAGGGTACAGGTGTGAGGTAGTGTTATAGGGTACAGTACAGGTGTGAGATGGTGTTATAGGGTACGGTACAGGTGTGAGGTGGTGTTATAGGGTACAGTACAGGTGTGAGATGGTGTTATAGGGTACAGTACAGGTGTGAGGTGATGTTGTAGGGTACAGGTGTGAGGTGGTGTTATAGGGTACAGTACAGGTGTGAGGTGGTGTTATAGGGTACGGTACAGGTGTGAGGTGGTGTTATAGGGTACAGTACAGGTGTGAGGTGGTGTTATAGGGTAGTGTACAGGTGTGAGGTGGTGTTATAGGGTACAGTACAGGTGTGAGGTGGTGTTATAGGGTACAGTACAGGTGTGAGGTGGTGTTATAGGGTAGGGTACAGGTGTGAGGTGGTGTTATAGGGTACAGTACAGGTGTGAGGTGGTGTTATAGGGTACGGTAGAGGTGTGAGGTGATGTTATAGGGTACAGTACAGGTGTGAGGTGGTGTTATAGGGTACAGTACAGGTGTGAGGTGGTGTTATAGGGTACAGTACAGGTGTGAGGTGGTGTTATAGGGTACGGTACAGGTGTGAGGTGGTGTTATAGGGTACAGTACAGGTGTGAGGTGGTGTTATAGGGTAGTGTACAGGTGTGAGGTGGTGTTATAGGGTACAGTACAGGTGTGAGGTGGTGTTATAGGGTACGGTACAGGTGTGAGGTGGTGTTATAGGGTAGGGTACAGGTGTGAGGTGATGTTATAGGGTACAGTACAGGTGTGAGGTGGTGTTATAGGGTAGTGTACAGGTGTGAGGTGGTGTTATAGGGTACAGTACAGGTGTGAGGTGGTGTTATAGGGTAGTGTACAGGTGTGAGGTGGTGTTATAGGGTACAGTACAGGTGTGAGGTGGTGTTATAGGGTACAGTACAGGTGTGAGGTGGTGTTATAGGGTAGTGTACAGGTGTGAGGTGGTGTTATAGGGTACAGTACAGGTGTGAGGTGGTGTTATAGGGTACAGTACAGGTGTGAGGTGGTGTTATAGGGTACAGTACAGGTGTGATATGGTGTTATAGGGTACAGTACAGGTGTGAGATGGTGTTATAGGGTACGGTACAGGTGTGAGGTGGTGTTATAGGGTACGGTACAGGTGTGAGGTGGTGTTATAGGGTAGGGTACAGGTGTGAGGTGGTGTTATAGGGTAGGGTGCAGGTGTGAGGTGGTGTTATAGGGTACAGTACAGGTGTGAGGTGGTGTTATAGGGTACAGTACAGGTGTGAGGTGGTGTTATAGGGTACAGTACAGGTGTGAGGTGGTGTTATAGGGTACAGTACAGGTGTGAGGTGGTGTTATAGGGTACAGTACAGGTGTGAGGTGGTGTTATAGGGTACAGTACAGGTGTGAGGTGATGTTATAGGGTAGGGTACAGGTGTGAGGTGGTGTTATAGGGTACAGTACAGGTGTGAGGTGGTGTTATAGGGTACAGTACAGGTGTGAGGTGGTGTTATAGGGTACAGTACAGGTGTGAGGTGGTGTTATAGGGTACAGTACAGGTGTGAGGTGGTGTTATAGGGTACAGTACAGGTGTGAGGTGGTGTTATAGGGTACAGTACAGGTGTGAGGTGGTGTTATAGGGTACAGTACAGGTGTGAGGTGATGTTATAGGGTAGGGTACAGGTGTGAGGTGGTGTTATAGGGTAGTGTACAGGTGTGAGATGGTGTTATAGGGTACAGTACAGGTGTGAGGTGGTGTTATAGGGTACAGTACAGGTGTGAGGTGGTGTTATAGGGTAGTGTACAGGTGTGAGGTGGTGTTATAGGGTACAGTACAGGTGTGAGGTGGTGTTATAGGGTACAGTACAGGTGTGAGGTGGTGTTATAGGGTACGGTACAGGTGTGAGGTGGTGTTATAGGGTACAGTACAGGTGTGAGGTGGTGTTATAGGGTACAGTACAGGTGTGAGGTGGTGTTATAGGGTACAGTACAGGTGTGAGATGGTGTTATAGGGTACGGTACAGGTGTGAGGTGGTGTTATAGGGTACGGTACAGGTGTGAGATGGTGTTATAGGGTACAGTACAGGTGTGAGGTGGTGTTATAGGGTACAGTACAGGTGTGAGATGGTGTTATAGGGTACAGTACAGGTGTTAAGTATACAAGTTTATGAAAGTAGAGGTACCTATTGTCTCACCTGCCGAAGGTGGGTCCCATGAAGGCGGGGTGACGGAACATAGCGGCTGTACCCAGGAATGTTCCGAGGCCCAGCGGTGTCCCTAGGTGCTGGCCTGAGTGGTTGCTATGGGGATGAGCCAGACCAGGAAATGCAGCTGCTGCGGCAGCAGCAGCTGTCCAGGCAGACTCTAGGACAGGGTGAGGGTGTGGGGGAAAGGGACCCCCATCCAGGTAGTGGCTGAGGGGGTGGGCGGCTGACAGGGGACCAGGGAAAGGGAGTCCAGAGGGGTGCGTCTGGACACCTGCCTTTTCACGCTTACGCCACTTAGCACGACGATTCTGAAACCATACCTATAGAGAGAGAGTGGGAGAGAGGTCAGAGGTTAGCTAACATAGATATAGGTAGGCTACATTTCATTTTGTATAGGTTTATTGGATTGAGTGAATAGATCCAATTTAGCAGAATAAAACAAAGTTGTCTGCCCATGCTGGCTTCCTACAAATTGATATTGAGAAACATGAGCAACTTTGGAGCGATATAAGGTGACATAAGGTTATTTAGGCAGCGGCCTATATTTGGAAGACCGGGAAACCCTTGCTGTGCCACATCGAACCTACTCGAGCACAAGCTCCTGTGTAAACGGAAGATCCCCTCGCTCTGGTTCATGAGGTGACAAACAGGCGGAAAGTCAGCGGTAATTACACAAGCACTAAAACCCGCGCTCCCTCATGGTCCGTTAGTCTAAAGTTAGCTAATTAAAATCAGTTCCCCCTGCAGTCTGACTGATAGACTGAGATCGGTGTGGCGCGCCGTAATTAAGAACCGTGTTAACAAAAGATGGGGAGAATAACAGCTGAACAGAGTCCAATAACAATTAATGCGCTTTAAATTAAATTCTTCAAAATGTTGAACAAGTCATTTCCAAAGGGTATTTAACTTTCCCACGCCCGACCCCCTTGCCTATTGCGCTGCTGAAACACGGGCTCTAACAATGGAAGAAAATGTCAACAGTAAGAGAAAGTGAACGATATTAGCCCTGCACACACACACACACACACACACACACACACACACACACACACACACACACACACACACACACACACACACACACACACACACACACACACACACACACACTATTCCGTTGGAAGCTGTTTAGCATTACACGGACCCTCGGGAATGTATGCGTTTTATCACCTCCCGATGGCGCCCGTTAAGTGATTTGTTCACCTACGGTCCGGCGAAGGGACATCTGTTGTTTTATACCGGCCTTAACTCCGGATGGAGCATCGCTGTGTTTGAACTGTCTCTTTGGTTATGAGCCCTGGGCTAATACATGCAAGCCACACTCTCTATGGAGAGATAGGAAAGGAGAGGAGAGGAGATGGGGGGAGGAGGGGGGGCAAACACCTTTAATGGTCTCTCATTCGCTCCAAGTGCAAAGCATCGGATCAATGCGGCTCTATTGCAATCACAAAATGAGAAATGAAATAGCATTATCCTGCAGCCACCCCTTTCTCCCCCTCTCCTCTCTCTCTCTCCATCTCCCCCCTCCCTCTCTCTCTCTTCCTCCCTCTCCACCTCATACACCTCCTCTCTCTCTCTCCTTTTCTCTCTCTCCCGGCGATGGTAATTCAAACACCATTTTCTCCCTGAGAATAGCTCGTGTTTGCTCTTGGACTAAGTGCGCTTTTATGAATCGTCCGCGTCCGCTTAATTACCGTTAAAACGTCCCTCGGTGCATGTAATAACTTCCAATAACAGGATGGAGCTTCGCTACGCAGCGATTGGGGTCATTTAACACATTTCAGGGTAGTAAATCACTCAGACCCTCATAAAGACTTTTATCCATAGGCTACTGCTAAAGGCCTGAACTTGTGCCAACTTTATTGTATGCGTCATGTCAACAACAAAAAAAACAGCAAATAACGTAGGCATATTGGGAAATACAAATAATTATAGACTTAGTAAAATTATGATTCTATGAAGGTGTAAATCTGAAGATGCGTGGAAATGATGTTAGGCCTACATTGTATAAATATGCATTTGACGTTTTTGATTATTAGAACAAGTCAAAGGCCTAATAATAATAAAATAGGAATTGTTTCATTACATACTCTAAGCCTAAGTGGTACTGGCCTTTATATTCGTTTCTAATTTGGTAGCCTATTTATTTCAATAACCTATTTGAAATGTTCAAGTGTCATTATATAACCATTTTAGTTGAAAGCGACAGTCAGCCGTAATTGCAGCAATAAAACGTTAAAAAGCCACTTACTTGGACGCGCGCCTCGGTCAGATCCAGCCGCATCGCAAGCTCCTCTCTGAAAAGGCAAGAAAAGAGGTTACCGTTTTTGACCGAGAACTCGAATGTTTTTTATCTCTCCCGGACCCGTAACAATACAAGAAAATAGTTATTTTTCAAACACCGAAAACCCACAGAGAAACGACGGTCCTTTATGCTATTTTCCTTGCGATGGTTTGAGGGAAATTGTCAGGGTGATTGTATTGTAATCTGTGTTTTTTCCCCCATAATAGCTGCCTTATACAATGGCTTTCTTTAGAGTCAGTGGAACAACATAATGGTGGAATTTGGAAATAATGACATCCAAACTATTACAAAGACATCGTGCGCTTGGCTGAAATAGAAGTCTATACATGCACAAATTGATTACCACAATTTCGCCTTTGAAATAATAAACGCACAAAAACATCGATCAACAATAGCATATTTATTATTTGGCTCATGTTGCCATTGTTAAATAATATTTTCCATTCCATTTTTTAAAACATTATATTTTCTATTCCTTATCTTGAACGTGTCCTATAGATGATTTACCTTACTGAAAGTGATAGGCTAACCCGTCTGTCTGCTGCATGTATGAAAAATAATGACATTCTGAAGCCTGTTTTACATTTCATTGTGCATAGTAATATTCCATTCTGTAATAGTACAATTTTAATAAGATAATAGGCTAATGAGACAAATCTAATCTCAAATCTAAATATTCAACTCTACATGTGGGGTCCTGAAAACACATAGTCTTAGCTAGAATACATTTGCTTTAAGAATAATAATAGGTTTTCATTAATGGTTGAAAAAAATATTTACATTTGAAATTCCCTTCAAGACCTACATTTTGTAGTCTATTGCATCAAAAAAAAAGAAGTAGGACCTACTCGTGTATATATATTTTTTAATTTAAATAAAAAAACTCTTATCTAGAGGCAGGTAGCCTAGTGGTCAGAGCGTTGGGTCAGTAACCGAAAGGTTGCTGAATCGAATCCCCGATCTGACCAGATAAATATCTGTCGTTCTTCCCCTGAACAAGGCAGTTAACCCACCTTTCCCCCGGCAGGCCGTCATTGTAAATAAGAATTTGTTCTTAACTGACTTGCCTAGTTAAATAAAAGTTACATTGAAACATTTATTTTTATTTTTATTTAGAGCAGCCTTAGCAGTGACGTACTCTCAATTCATCAGTAAGAAGAAAAACTATTGCATTCCATGACGTGATTGAGGAGCAAAACATAATGAGTCTAAAATAGAATTATATGCCAGTAGCCTATGTGTAGCCTTAACAAAAATGAAAAAATAGACAATTTCTTAGACACGATTTAATATGATTGAATTAATTTGACACTGCCAAAAACATGATTTGCCTTTAATTGTCAGGAACAGATGGATTTGTGTAAAATGCTGTTTTCACGTCCTCTGTTTTCTCGAGATGCGTAGCCTAGACCTTCAGCTAATGAATGAATAAAGAAAGAGTTGACGTGCGCGTCATCGTGTGTGTGCATGTGTGTGTGTGTGTGCGTTTTATACTCTTGAGCTTGGGCAGGCCCAGAAACCTACATTTCGTTGAATAGATCAGCAGTGCGCACGGACGAGCTGCCACCAGCTAATTTTCCATGTGAGAATAATATCCATATCGCCGATAACAATGAGGAGGTAAATGTGACAAAACGGATTGGTTCTCCCACTTTAAGCTATTGTTCTGCCTTATGTAAGGCACTGGTTCGGCTACATGGTAGGTGTCAACGCACCAGTCTCGAATTATAGATGGGTTGAATTACCTCAGTGGATAAAAAGTGGACTGTTTTCTAGGCCTACTATTTTTTACATAAATAAATAGTGACGATAAAGGGTTTTAATGTTGTTACCACAGACATCACAATTAAAATATAGGCATCATAAATGACAAGGCTTATGCATGTTGGACCTCATGTTATACAAGTTGATACACCATTGTATGATATAGCAGGTTTGTGACATTCTTTCACATTATTCTGAGTTTTGTTTGCCTCTGGTAGTTGTATCTCAGGCTCTGTAAAGATAAAATAATGTTATATTTTCCAACTTCAACTATTCCATTATTATTATTATGATTATTATTACTAAAGTAGGCACACTGCTACTTGTTGTTCGTTATGTAGCATACAACTAATGTAGCTTAGACGAAAAAAGTGGAACGTGAAATAGAAACGTCTATCCAAAACGTGCATTTAACGAAATGTTGTCATGGTTGGGTGACATTGTTGTAGGTGTTGCAACAATGATGGCGTTAATGTTAGGGATGTTGCATATGAATGAATACCTGAGTTTGTGCTGTAACTGTAGCCTATACTGTACCTGGTGAAGACATCGGGGTAGTGTGTCTTCTGGAAAGCCCTCTCCAGCTCCTCCAGCTGATAGCTGGTGAATGTAGTCCTGTATCTTCTTTGCTTGCGTTTTAGCATTCCTTCCTCCGAATCACTGCCTGCCGACAGACACACGCTATCCTCGCCGTCCCTCACGTCTCCATCCCCGGCGTGGAGGCTCTCCCTCTCGTCGTCCTTCGGGGAGAGACCCATCGCCTCCCCGCAGCTCTCCTCCTCTTTTCCCGCGTCCTCGTCAAACTTCATCGACCCTAACTCGCCTAGCCTTAGTCCAGGCCCGTCTTCCGGCCCTTCAGTGGGACTCTGGCCTCCCTCTCCCTGGATCAGGGACGCGTTCTCCCGGTACGATTTGCTCCGGCTGATGCTCACCTGTGGAGCCTGGATGATTTTGAGGCTCTCGCAGGCTTGGTCCACCAGGAGCCTCTCCTTGTCCAATTTCTCCCCTAGGTCGTGAACTAAACCCCGGCCGTGGTCCAGGTACTTCCCCCCTGGTCCGTAGAGCCGGCGCATCTTTGGTGGAAGGTGCATGTCTGTGTCTAGGGATAGGGGATCTTTAGTCGAGCCTATAGTGAGGGTGTCAAAGGTATGGAGAGGATGACGAGACATGTGTAAGTGCAGGAAAAGCAAATGGAGACCGGAGCGCAACAAGGCGCATAGTTCAATGCAAAGTAATGCACAATGCATTAAAGCGATAATGTTTGAATAAACTTGAAAATGTATTATTTCTGTCTACAATTGCATGCACATTTGAGTAGCCTATGTATCATATCGACGATAAAGTTGACAAATATCTTATTTTCCACTGTCGCACAACCTCAGACACTTTTAAATCTGATGGACCATTATTAGCAAATGTTTAATTCCCTTCTGCAGTCAGCTGTAGCCAATGCTTTATGTTGATTGTTTATTATCATGTTATAAACACACACCGTTATATTGCCTATATTCAACAACCAAAACATGTCATTGGAGCATGCAGCAACCCTTTCCCAAGTTGGAGAGCCATGTTTTCATGAGCGGGGTTGTCTTACCTTCGGTCTGCTTGTCGTGCTCCTGTCTCCCGGGTAGACCTGTCAAACTTTGCGCCCCTATCAGCCTGACTTTACAGGGGCTCCGTCGGCCCAGAATACTGTCTATACAATAGGAGGAGAGCAGAGTGGGCGATTTACTCTTACATTCTCCCCGGTCGTGGATATCTTCTTCGAACTGACTAGTCATTTTGATCTGTTTAGTGAAGCGCTTATTTGACAGGAGAGCGGCAGTAGCCTAAATATGATCCTCACTCACCCTCCCTCACTCTCTTTCTTTCTCTCTCTTTCCCTCACTCTCTCTCTCTCTCTCTCTCTCTCTCTCTCTCTCTCTCTCTCTCTCTCTCTCTCTCTCTCTCTCTCTCCTACTCTCTCTCTCTCTCTTTCCCTCTCTCTCTCTGACGTTCCGAGATTGTTCCTCTCACTATCCCTCCCTACCCACCGTTAATGACAGACACTGTTGGCTGGCTCAAGCTCGGCTCTCCGCGTGCTTGCATTGACGTCTGTTATATCCCCTGATTGGCTCGCGTCGGGGAAAGAGAAGCTTTATATATTTTAGCTGTTAAAGTTAATTTTGGAGAAACGGAAAAAAACAAAGCTTGCGGTGGAACCCGGTTCCGATGGATTGAACTCAGTAGTCGATTTTCCTTTTGGATTTCAAAAGGATATTGTAGGCCTACAAATAATGTGCTGCTAATAATAATTATAATAGCCCAACAATAGTAATTATAATAATAACAACAACAACAATAATAATAATAAAGACATTATATTGGCCTATTCAAATATGGATTATTTTGTTGAGTTAAATAATCATGCAACATAGTTCAGCCCTTCAGTTAAAGGAATATTCCACCCAAAAAACGATCTTTGGGTATTTGTTTCATTAGTTCATTGTTGATATAATCCCAAATGTTTTGCATGTCAGCAATCAAGTTTTCAATATATACTGTATATAACTTTCAAAATACAGAAATACAGCAGGTATGTTGCAAAACGCAGCATCATATGATGCAAAACGCATATTTCTGTATTTTGAAGGTCATATACTGTATCTTGAAAACTTGCTGATGTAGCACATGGGATGTGTGAAACTTACTCCTCAGCCTGAAGTCTCCCGCTAGCTTTTGACGTGGCGAGATTGGCTAAGATGCTTGAGGACGGCGGTCACGTGTTTGTGAGGTCCTGAGTTCACACCAGTTATGGGCCAAATCGGGATGAAGTGGTACTCGCTAAGCAAGCAGCATGATGCCCTTTACAGTGGTGCCGTGACCCAGATCTACAGTGGCGCTTAGCTCAATGCTGGGGTTGCTGTTGAGTAAGTTTTTATTTATTTATTTAATTTTGGTACTTTTTAGCCTTTTTTCTCTCCAATTTCGTGATTACAGTCTTGTCCCATTGCTGCAACTCCCGTTACGGACTCGGGAAAGGCGAAGGTCGAGAGCCATGTGTCCAATACGACCCCGCCAAGCCGCACTGCCCACTTAACCCGGTAGCCAGCCGCACCAAATGTGTTGGAGGAAACACCATACAGCTGGCAACCGAAGTCAGCATGCATGCTCCCGGCCGCCACAAGGAGTTGCTAGAGCGCGATGGGACAAGGACATCCCAGCCGGCCAAACCCTCCCCTAACCCGGACAACGCTGTGCCAATTTCGTGTGCCGGCTCATGGGTTGGATCAAACCCGGATCTGTACTGACACCTCTAGCACTGAGATGCAGTGCCTTAGACCGCTGTGCCATGTAGCACATGGCAATGTGTGAAACTTTCTCAGCCTGAAGTGTCCCTCTTGTGTTGCCTCATTAGTTCGCTTTTGAGGTGGTGCGATTGGGTAAAACAGTTGAGGGAAGATGGTCACGTGTGCTAGCAAGGCAGAGGTCCCGAGTTTGTGTATGAGTCGAATTGGGAGGAACTGGTTCTCGCTAAACAAGCAGCGTGACATTTTTCACACTGACATGCAAAACATTTTGGGAGTATATCAACAATGGACTGAACAAATATCAAAAGATAGTTTTGAGGTGGAGTTTTCCTTTAACTGAAGGGCTGAACTGATGCATGATTGCTGGGCTGCACCCATGATACAAGTCAGTATTTGATGTGCATCCATGTCTGAGGAAGTTAATGTGGAAACTGACCACTAGGGGCAACAGTTATCTTCAGGTTTTGCTTTTGCTCGGGTGTTGTGGATGAGCGTAAGCATCTACCTCTGGTGCCAACAGCTGCATGTTCAAATCCAATGATTGAAAGTAGTTTTTTATATTTTTGTTTTAAGCCTATCAGAGTTAATGCCGAAACGTGACCATCTGGTGCCAAAAGTTGCATGTCAGGATCCAGCAATCAAAAGTTGTTTTTTATATTTTTATTTTAAGCCTATCGCAGACCTTAACACTTACGTTAACCATTCAGAGTTAATGCCTAACCCAGGGTTTTCCAAACTCGGTCCTCGGGATGGTGCACGTTTTCGTGTTTGGCCTAGCACTACACAGCCGATTCAAATAATCAACTAATCAAGTTTTGATCATTTGAATCAGCTGTGTAGTGTTAGGGCAAAAAACTAAATGGGCACCCCTTGAGGTCCCGAGGACTGAGTTTGGGAAACACTGGACCCTAAGATTTCCGAGTTAATGGCTAAACTTAACCCTAACCTTAAAAATTCGGAGTTAATGCCTAAACGTCACCTTAAACACTTCGAAATTTGACGTTTGGAACAACAACAAAAATGTGACATTTGACAAACATGGATGAATGTCTATTTCTGATGTGAGATTGAGAGAGCTTCACAGGTGACCTGGCTGGATTATTTAACTCAACTAAATAATCCATATTTCGATAGGCCGTTTGGCAAGGTCAGAACTAGTCCATAGTTTACTGTGAGCCTTGTCACCCTCGTTTTATAGCCTACTTTAATTCCATCAAGTCCCTCGGATCAATAGCCTATCTAATAAGAGAGAAAATAAAAAATACCAAACTGTCGGCCTATGTAATCTTAGAAATATTCCGAATAATAGTGACATATTTTATCCTGTAGGCCTATATTAGGCCTAATGTAAACTAGGACTTTAATCTTGTGCATTCCCAGGACAAATTAGAAAAACACGGGACAAATGTAAGATTACAGGCTCGATGTTTTCTAATAGAATAAGGATTTTTACAGTAGAGCACTTTCATACACTCTCCTTTTCAACGAACAATTGCATTATATTAGCTGTAAATATAATCAAACAATCACTGCAATAACTACGAAATTATAATGACAATTTGATAAATTGATTGCTATTGATTACACAGAACGCTCTCAAAAGCCCTGTCACCTTCCATCTCTCACTCCACACACACACACACACACACGCACGCACGCACGCACAGACACACAGACACACACACACACACAACACACACACACACACACACACACACACACACACACACACTGTTACAGGCGAACACGAAACACTAATTGCGTAGCCTCTCTCCGGCAATTGCAGAGGCGATCAGATGGTCCGCTTGCCGGATGATTGACTTAAAAAGTGAAGGTGCATGGCGATGATGAGAAGGCGCGTGGGGAGCCGGGACGCCTTGCAGGCTAGCGCCAGAGAGGGGGAGATGGATCGAGAATGTAATTTTAAATGAAAGTCTTTTTAACCCGCTGAAAATGGCGTGACCCCATCCTTCGCCTCGCAAGCCCATCACTTTTAAAAGGATCATTTTCAGAATTCAATCCCAAAACTTCAACAAGCTACAATTGACTCTTTCTTTCTTTCTTTACTCTACTTCTCTCCCTTTATGTGGCTGTCCAGTTACTAAGATTCAGAAGAACATGAAAAATAACAATAAAACATATCTTCAGAAAATTGTTAAACTTTTTAAAAGTGATATAACCTTCTGATTGTTTGAGCTGTCGTTCATGGACGGCATTGTTATTTTGTGAAAATAAATGAATTCGGTTTTCTGGTTAGAGCGCACGGTAGATCAATGGCCAAGAGGTGCCCAACATTCAGTTCTGTCATTGAAGAATTGAATGCATTTTCAGGATGACACATTGTTTGTATGCCAGATCTTATTTCAAAACGATTCACTCATCTTGGTGCAAATTGCAGGCAGGATTTCATTCATTCATTCTAATCAGGCCTCTAACGCGTGACCATAACAAAATGTTCCTCGTTACTGACAATTACAAACAATTCACCGCGTTTATTGAGTCAGAAACTTCAGGCCTCGTTTTCTGCTCTCAGATCAGCAAAGTAATGAGATTTAATAACAATATAAAATGTTCAGTTTTTTTCTCCTCGGCGGTCACAAACAGATGCATGTAATACAGACGGGTATTTAGCGTCGCTATGTAATTTGGGGGCCACGATTTGATTCATTTATCCGCGCTCTGTTATTAACCCGTGAAAAGAGAGATGTCAGCCGCGGTTTGAGCCAGCAGGACATCCGCGCTTTGTTTAAACGCACTAATTATGCCAGCACACATTAGCGAGGGACGAAATAAGCGCAATTTTCACATTTTCAATTTTCGCTCTATTTAGCGCGCCGCATGCGGGTGGCAGAAGTTGGGGGAGGAGGGGAGGCAGTGCCCGACTGTGGCTCGAGCTCTTTCCGTTCCCCTCTCTTTTACCCTTTGCCAAAGTGTGTTTTGTATTTTCATAACACCCTAACTTGATAATTTTTTACACCCGATGCACTTATTGTATTGTGTTACTTTGCTGTTATAGTCACATTTGGAATTCGTGCAAGTGTAGCCTAATGTGCAACAGAATAGGCACTAGAAACCATTTTCACCATAGGGTCAATTTCAAGAACATTTCTCGGTGTGTTGGCATATGCATACTAGGCTAAGTACTGGGGGTTACTGTCAACAGACTACTGATTTAGGGTCAGTTCTTCCACACCCCATCTCTAGTATGAGTTAAACAGCAACACGTCCCGGGACAGTGGTTAAGGACATGGCCTAGCCACAGGTGTGTCGTTCAAAATGCTTAGATCTAGGAACGTTTCCAGCTAGTGTTCCATGGATCACCGCTTTGCAATGTTATATTTGGTGTGTGTGTGTGTGTGTGTGTGTGTGTGTGTGTGTGTGTGTGTGTGTGTGTGTGTGTCTCTGTCTCTTTTCGTGTCCATAGCCTACTCTGCATGTGTCCACACAGATGCGTAAAGGTTGGACCAACGATCTCCATATTATTTCCATCCATTCCACGCGCGCCATCTTCTGGACTAATCAACCTGTCTGTCGTTGCATCTGGAGAGAGATCTGCCTAATAACCCATTAATAGCCTAATAATCAGAGACTTGTGAACTGGAGTAACATTAACTGACAGCAAGTGCTCATTACAAAATGTAAGGGTTTACGTCTTGATTTTAATTAATTAACATATTTTATTCCGTTGGTTAAGGCTGATTTTCGACAATTACGCATAATTGCATAATTAATCAACAAGCCGATCTCGTGATTGTTTTCCTTGAGAGTAAATGTGGTTTATCTTCTGACATCACATCACGTGGTGATTTACATGATGCGATTATTCATATAGCCTTCTATGAATATTATGTCGGAGAAGCAGGGTTGTAGAATGTCTCCGATGCAAGTCTCATGTTCATTATATGCACTGTGAATATCTGGCATATGCTACTAGGCCCGAGTTTTACATAGATATTTGGTGGTCAACACAGATTTCAGGTCTATCAGGTCAGGCACCATTGTAACCAACCAACATCTCTCTCTTTCTCTCTCTGCGTTGACTGAACTAACCATAACCCTTACCTAATCCTGGGGCGGCAGGTAGCCTAGTGGTTAGAGCGTTGGACTAGTATCCGGAAGGTTGCTTGATCGAATCCCCGAGCTGAAAAGGTAAAAATCAGTTGTTCTGCACCTTTAACTAAGCAGTTAACCTAGGCCATCAATGTGAATAAAAATGTGTTATTAACTGATTTGCCTAGCTAAATACTTACTCTTACTTTATCCCTATTAAATGTCACCTTCAATGGGGGGTATGGACGTCCCAAGGTACCGTATATCAAAGACCCTGGGTTTACACAGGCAGCCTAATTCTGATATTTGTTCTACTAATCTGTCTTTTGACCAATCACATCAGATATCTTTCAGAGCTGATCTGATTGGTCAAAAGACCAATTAGTAAAACAAAAGATCAGAATTGGGATGGCTGTGTAAACGCAGTCATAGTGACACGTTGTTAAAGCCTGTGTTCAGACAGAATCTGACAGAATATGGAACACGAATATGAGCCGGTGAGGTTATCCACCCGCATGAGGCCCCGCTGCCGGTGTCTTGTCTTCATTCTTTCGCTGTTAAATAAGTGGATGCTGCTCTGTCTGGGAAGGCTAGCAGGAGGAGAGAAAGAGAGAGAGAGAGAGAGATACGGATGGGGCTTTTAAAGGCGCATGTAAGCAACGTTAATTAGCGGTTATTAACAGCCCCGCATAATGAAAGCGCGAGGGAGTCAATTTAATGACTTTGTTAGCGAGAGGTTCAGAATGACAGGCGATGATCGGAACAACAAAGTCGTCGGCACATGCAGGCATCATCAGTAATTTCCAACCATAATGTGCTCTGATAAAAAACAAAGGGCTCTAATTTCACTCAACTGACTGGATAATTAGTCCCTTATGTAAGGAAAATAATTAATGACTTAAATATTTCAACCCCAAGATTAGGCTTCATTCTCCTCAATGATTAAGTAAAAATAAACTCAGGGCCCATCACTCTGCTTAAGAAATGCCTGTTAGCAGAAGTGCCCATGCATGCTGGCCTTTATGTTACAAATGTGTTTTGGCCCATGCATATACAACGTTAAGTTCATGAAATATGTTGCAACCAACCATTCTCCAATATCACAGAATATGATGACAATAAAAAATACACTTTGTGGTCATCAAGCATATCTACAGCGATATGTGTGGTCGCCTATTTATGAGGTACTGTTTTGAGAAGCCCAGGGAGCACCAGGTCTACCCAGGTCTACCCAGGGCCCTTCCCGATTCCAAGGAATTGTAAATGAACACGAGATAGATACATTTGCCCACGAGATAGATACATTTGCCCTTTTATTGATTGCAGCCGTTCAGTTAATAGAGTCCCAAAAAATTGTGCAGAAGAATCACCTCTCCCCTTTATGAGATAATCAAAGTAATGTATGCAAATGAATTATCTTGTGAGCTTATCAAAATGTACCTGTCCCACTCAAGTCTGAAGAAGTCCATTTATTCAGTTAGCAGCAATAATGTGGTGGATGGCGTGATGCAAATGATGGTTGATTAGGAAAAATTAAGGACCTCGCTGGTATCTGACCTTGTCTGAGTTTTATGTAAATTATAGAAACAATCGGTGTGATAGGATAAACTGCATTATAATGTGATAAAAATGCATTTATAAGAGAATGGCTAATCAGTTGATAGGCTATTTTGGAGATGTGTTAATTGGCCTAAACCTTGAAGATTTATCCCAGTATTCAGCTGCTTTGATTCAAGTTAAACGGTCTCTCAGAGTTGGCACTGCAGATGCCAAAAGATAAAACATTTGAGGTTCTTTTGGATCTGGATTGAGCAGAGTGTGTGATGTAAACAAGGTGGTCAGACTCGGTAATAATGGGCCATTTCCACTGCTGCGATTTCCACTGATGCTTGACCTAAAGCCTCAGACGTTTGTGCACTTTCCATGGCTGAGGCCAGGGCCAAACAAAACCTCTACTTTAACTCATTGAGGCCAGACTGAAGATGTTTGGAGGGCTTTGGAGGTGGGACAGATTTGTAGCTGGAGCTGCATGGGCACAAGGGCCCCAGGTATTTTGATGTGTTCCTGTGCGGCCATGGGTTCAAGGCCCTCAGAACCTGATTGAATTGGGTGATTTTAGCACCTTGTGGCTGAGGTTGGTAGCATATCAGGCAGATGAGTGAACTTGATGTTGAAGAGACTTGATGTCCAACAGTACGAGGCCTAGTAGCAGCATGAATCAAATCATCACCTATAGTTCTAGGATGTCTTTGAAGCTGCCATTATGATAAACGAGACAAAGTTGGAAACATTTAAGTGGATCACTCTTACATGTCTGTATTTACTTCAGTAACCTCAGGCATCTTATTACCCTCCAGAGGGAAACTGGGTAGCAGACACTCTGCGGTTGGCACAAAATGGCCGCCACAGTGAGCCTTGTGAGCCTTGTGAGCTGGTAATGAGGCATGTAGAGCCGCAATGTCCTCCTGAGGGGCATTCAGTGTTGCTGGATTTGGATCCTGATCACGGCAGCTACCCAGCGGCTTGTCAGACACTTCATCTCAGATGGAATTAGCTCCCCGGGCCGCCTCAAATGGCCGGAGTGGGTGGGACACGTAAAGACACAGTCTGGGCTGTGTGTGTGTGGAGGGTGGTCAGACGCTGTGCCCAGCGATGTGGCATGATGCCAGTCATTCTATTACTCTTCTCTTCTATTTCTCTCTTCACCCGTTCCCCATCTTCCTTTTCAGCATTCGACAGTTATCATATTGTTACATTTTGATGGAGAATAGAGTGGTAAGGGGTGCATGGCTGTCAGAGGGAATTGTGTGTTTGTGTGTGTGCAAAACTTTTTGGGTGTGTGTGAGAGAGAGAGAGTGCAGTGTATTGGTATTGTTTGTGTCAGAGGTTTGAGTGGCATGAAGTGGGATGAAGACTTGAGGAGACTGTCATTTTCTGTGGGTTTGGGTGTGCTTGTGTGTTGTGTGTGAGTATATCTGTGTGTGTATCAAAGTGTGTGTGTGTGTGTGTGTCTGTAGCATCATCATTAGGTCGTAGGCAGCCCCAGTGTGTGGGGTGGTGGTTCGGTCGGCTCTGCAGCCCCTCTGAACCATTTAGTGGGAGAACAGCTCTTGGATCCCGGCCTGCAGGTGTGGTGGTGCCCAGTGGGAGGCAGCGTAGCCCTGCAATCTCTATTGGGATTTATTCCTCTCCCATCGCCTGGCCCCATACACACCCCGCGGTTAGGAAGTAAGAAATGCACACACAGATGCAGCGCACACACACACTCTCACACACACACTCTCACACACACACACACACACACACACACACACACACACACACACACACACACACACACACACACACACACACACACACACACACAGACACACACACACACACACACACACACACACACACAGAGGGAGATACATACACACACACACACACACACACACACACACACACACACACACACACACACACACACACACACACAGAGAGGGAGATACACACACACACACACACACACACACACACACACACACACACATACACACAGTCCCCCCCACAGTAAGGAAGTCATAACTGCACACTCTCTGTCCCTGTGGGAGTCGCCCAGGGGTCAAGAAAGGTGGGATTTAACAGACTCACTGATAGACAGAGAGATAGAGAGAGACAGGACTGAACATTCCATTCAAGTGTCCTCTGTTAATGCCTGTTCCGCTGTTCTACTTCTCTCTGTATGTTGTTTGTTGTGGCTTTCCTTCCTCCCTAACTGTCCTTTAAAGTCTGATCATAGTTCATTTGTAGGAGACTTAGTGCCAAAACGATGATCAGGGAAATCATTATCTCTTTACATCTCTATCTCCATCAGTTGATGATACCCTTTACCTTCTCTTTCAGTTCCTTTCTTCCATCTCATCTTCTACCTTCCTCTTCTCCAGTTCCTCTGCTTGACTCGTCAAGACTAAGGCGACACCAGGCTCCTTCCTCTACTGTTTTCATCACTCAGGAAGAGCTTTGACCTTTGACCTTTAATCTAGTGTGACCCCTGATTGACCTTTGCCCTCATGAGGGGACCATCAGCTGAAGCCTTCCAGACAGTCCTCTAAGCAGCGATGATTGCATTTCTGCTTAGCTTGGCGAGAAGGATAAGTAATGTATTCATGAGTAATTCAACATTTCCTCTTTTCTCTTGCTCTCTCGTTCACACATATGCTTCCCCCCCCCCCCCCCCCACACACACACACACACACACACACACACACACACACACACACACACACACACACACACACACACACACACACACACACACACACACACACACACACACACACACACACACACACACACACACACACACACAACAACAACACATTCACACTCCACAAATATCTTCTGATATATAATTGGTAAATCCACTGATTAACCAGCAGTACGAATTGTCCACAGAGCGCTAAAGTAATTATGTTTGTGTGCTGTGTTTTTTTTGTATTACTTATCTTTTTTCTCTACCTCTTAAAGCACATCTTTATAACCAAGCAATTCCAAAGCAATTTTCTCTGTGGGTGGAGAGTGTAATTTTCTATTCTGTGACACTGTGATGTGTAAGAAACTGGGAGCGGGTGCTAAAAGGCATGTGTAGAGAGTGTGTATGTGTGTTTGTGTGTGTGTCAGAGAGGGCACCGTTTAATGTCTCCGGAATATTGCTCTTGTGTTAGAACTATCGTCGTGGAAACCTGAGGGCATGAACCAGGAGAGCGTAACGCATGGCAACAGTCTTTATCTTTATATTAAAACATTTGCATAGCATTAGTGGTGTAGAATGCAGGAGAGACTCAACTCGGAGAGGTTGAGAGAGAGAAGTGGAGAGGAGAAAAGGAGGGAAAGGAGATATTCAGTCTTTGGTATTGCCTATGCCAAGGCCTTCTCTCAAGACAATTGTTTTGTTGTGTTCAAGTTTTGTATTTTTTAGGCCATATTTCAGACAAGTGACAGACAACAAGAAATATTTGTCATTAAATATTTCTCTATGTTTCAACCGTGTCAAAATGCAGACTGGTCCATTTAATCTGACTCACTGTGTGAAGGCCTCGTGCTGGTTGGGTGGATTGGGTTTGTATCAGGTGAGCTAAAATATGGATGCCTTTTCCCATCAAGACATTGAGTCCAGCAGGCCTCTAATAACAAACCATTTACTACCCACTCACTCATGCATAGATACAACCATCTGGATGGAATAGGCTACTTTCCTCCATTCTTCACTCGTTCAGCCCCTCTTAAAACACACAGGCCTACCTGGAGAGGTGACAAATACTCTAGAATTCTATCATCAAACTCGGAGGCGAAATTAAAATCACTTTTTTCCATCCAAGGAGGAGATCAATTTCCGCAGACTGGGTCGCGATATTTTCCGCAATTGGGCTTTCTCGTCTGAGACGCGGCACCCTAACTGCTTCGCAGCGGGGCGCGCGCGGCAACTGCACGCCTCGCTGGAGAACAGTTACTTCTGCCGCACAGAGTTTATTTGCGCCTCGCTATGAGAATTGCCATCGTTTACCCTAGTCCGACACCTCCCAAAAAGAAAAGAAATAGACAGGAGAGTGGATTGGGAGTAAGAATGAGAAAGGGAAAATGATTCTTTTTGATACTGCTGGGAGATTTGGTCCTCTCCTTTTGACAAAATTAACTGAATACATTTTGAATAATGTATATATTTTTCGTATTTTGTTATGTATATTGTATGTTGTTCAAATCACAATTCGATTGCATTTTTACATGTAATATCCAATGTACTCTGAATAAACAAATAGGCCTAGACTCGGCCTACCCACTGGGCACAGATGTCATTTCAATGTCTAGTTTTGATTTACATTTGGTTGAGTTGTCAGCTAAAGTGAATTCAACGTGAAATCAACACAACATGTCACCATGTCATTGGATTTACTGTAGGTTCAAAAAAAGTATAAATTCCCTTTGTTGATTACCTTTTGCAAATCCAATCCCTTTTCCACGTTGATTCAACGTCATCACATTTCATTTAGTTTAAATAACATGGAAACAACGTTGATTCATCCAGTTTTTTGCCCAGTGTGTAGGCAGGCAGGTGCATAGGCTATCAAGCAGATAATAATCAATAATCAATCATTTCCAAATCTCTATCCCACAGATTGCTTGTACATTTCGATTTGATCCACAATTGTATAGGCCTGTACGCCTGATTATTAGGCTATACCAAGTTGAATGATTCATAGGCCTATACCAAGGCTGATATACCACATGCTCAACAGGCCTGACGATATTGCCACTATTGTACTTTCCAACATCGCCAGCTAGTGAAGTAGGCCTACGGGGGTCATCATCTCGTTGGTTTCAGTGCGCTGGTGTGCATCACCATAGATATGGATTCTATTTCTATGTTCATCGCCATCAGCGAGGTGCATCCATAACCGTCAATGTGGTTGGAACACAGGAAGCCTTGAAACGTATCATGTCCATTGGACCCATGATGTATTTAAAAGGTGGCTTGGGGTTGGTTGTATTTGCATTGGCTATGACTTTGGTCCTTGTTTGCACACTTTTAAGCAACCCGACCTCAGTCTCTCCACCAATTTCTCAGTTTTTTTCTTTGGATATCTAACCCTTCTCTCAGAGAGAACCCCCAATATACGTCACGGACCGAGTCTGGTCCTAATTGATGCCATATTGAGAAAGAGCATAAATCCATCCCTCCTTTCTTCTTCACTCTATCACGGGACGTGGGGGTTGTGTGGCCGATAGGTTAGGGAGCTAACCTAGTTACGTTTGGAGATAAATACTTAAGTTTTAACAAGGGTGTTGGACATTGAAAACGTATTTGCTTCAGTTGGACAGTTTCCTAAGTAAGCACAATGGTTGGGCTCAAGGTAAGGAGGCATAACTTCAGTAAATATTACCTCCATTTATGATTAAGCAATGTTCAGGTTATATATTATTGCGGAGAATGACTTTTATTTTTCATTCATTGTTTTCTTCATTATATTATATTTTACATATAGTAAAGATAATAATTGTTATTCTTCTGTCATTTGAACGTTTTACTTTATGGGTGATGGAGCTATCAATCGCACCAACAAATGTCAGAAATCTTACAATATGTAAGACTTAACTGTGTGTAGGCTGTACGTCTGTAGCCGACTTTCGCTGTCAAGTGGTGCGCTGAAGGGGCGTTTCCTTCTGCCCAATCATTGAGCTGGATTCAGCAGATGCTCAGATGTTGAGCCCAAGTTGCTTGTGGAACGCAGAGTTCTGTAGTCTAAACACAGTGGTAGTGTGTGTCTTTTATCAGTTAACGTCAGTTGACATTTATATAATCTATTATATTACCACTGCATTGTTTATTGAGACTTTAGACATTCTTCTCCCCACAAAGTAAAGTAGCCTACTCCGCAAGAAATGTAGATTTACGTGTGCGCACGCATTATTGGAAACAGACCCGTGCGCTTTTGCAGACCCCACGTTCCTAGTGTAGCAGAGAAAGAGAGTAAGAGGGCTCGTCCTGTGGAGTTGCATGCCTATCAGAGTAGTCATGTATGTTTGCATTGTGTGACAAGTATGCAAACAGATGACACAAGTAGCACGACTCAACATTGACGCCAATCAAAGTTCTTATCAATGTTAAACCAAAAGCAAAAACACAGGTATAATGTCACAATATCACCCAATATGTCTGTTTTAAAGACTAGGCCTATCACTGTCCAGCCAACCGTCTGTCCCATAATATGTTGCTCTCTTCCAGTACCTGAGTGGGTTTGGGAATGAGTTCTCATCTGAAGACCCTTGCTGTCCAGGAGCCTTACATGAAGGTCAGGTAACATTCCATAGATGGTTGGTTGCTTAGCAACAAAACGACTCTTGCACAACTATGGGGCAAAACAGATGGGGTTGGCTTAGATTGTTGACAACATGTAAACTATATTTAGACTCCAATGTTTATTGAAAATATACACACATTTGCACAATGAGCATTAGTTGTCTCTCAAATATATACATTGTTACAGTTGTTGATGAGCTTGAGATTTTTGGGCCATATTACCACAAGACATCAGTCAAACACCTCAATAACAAGCTGAAATGAGCCACTTACGATTCAACACATGGTAGTTTCTTGACATTGTTGCTATCTATCTGGCCATCCAGAATCACAACAACACACAGACTTCTGTCCCTTTGAAGTGCGGGCATTGTTTTTGTGACATCAGCTAACCAGTCTATACCCCTTACTTGTTATCCAGCAACACCCCTTTACACCCACTTTACCACCGGCATAAGGCAGTTTCTCTGGACCTCCGCAAGGTCGGAGTTACCCTACCCCCCCAAAAATAAGAACAAATCCAATGCGTCAGCCAGAAAGCCACTTACAAAGTAGGTCTATACAGGGTCGCAACTTGGGGTTTAGAAGTGTGGGGGACATAACTTGGCAGTGGTCTGTATTTTAATAATTTTTTTGGGGGGGGGGGCATCTAAAGCTAATTTCCTGCATTTATACACAATCTAATATGACCCATGGCCCTTCTAGCTGTCTCTAGAACAAAAAGTAAGCAAAAATGTCCACAGTCATCAAGCTAGGTAAGAGATCATTATTAAATACACTACAGTTCAAAAGTTTGGGGTCACTTAGAAATGTCCTTGTTTTTGAAAGAAAAGGCAATTTTTCGTCCATTAAAATAACATCAAATTAATCAGAAATACAGTGTAGACATTGTCAATGTTGTAAATTACTATTGTAGCTGGAAACGGCAGATTTTTAAGGGAATGTCTACATAGGCCCGTTATTAGTAACCATCACTTCTGTGTTCCAATGGCACGTTGTGTTAGCTAATCCAAGTTTATCAGGCTAATTGATCATTAGAAAACCCTTTGCAATTATGTTGGCACAGCTGAAAACTGTTGTTCTGATTAAAGAAGCAATAAAACTGGCCTTCTTTAGACTAGTTGAGTATCTGGAGCATCAGCATTTGTGGGTTCGATTACAGGCTCAAAATGGCCAGAAACAAAGAACTTTATTTTGAAACTCGTCAGTCTATTCTTGTTCTGAGAAATGAAGGCTATTCCATGTGAGAAATTGCCAAGAAACTGAACATCTCATACAACGCTGTGTACTACTACCTTCACAGAACAGCGTAAACTGGCTCTAACCAGAATAGAAAGAGGGGTGGGAGGCCCCAGTGCACAACTGAGCAAGAGGTCAAGTACATTAGTGTCTAGTTTGAGAAACAGACGCCTCACAAGTCCTTAACTGGCAGCTTCATTAAATAGTACTAGCAAAACACCAGTCTCAACGTCAACAGTGAAGAGGCGACTCCAGGATGCTGGCCTTCTAGGAAGAGTTGCAAAGAAAAGCCATATCTCAGACTGGCCAATAAAAAGAAAAGATTAAGATGGGCAAAGAACACAGACACTAGACAGAGGAACTCTGCCTAGAAGGTCAGCATCCCAGAGTCACCTCTTCACTGTTGATCTTGAGACTGGTGTTTTTGGCACAATGATTAACACACGGGACGAGACCGTAATCATCTGCGCAAACCACAATGGCACGAAAGCCAAAAACACACAGCGCAGGTACTCACATGCACCAATGGACATAGTAACAATAATCGACAGCCCAATGGAACCCAAAGGGCACACTTATTCAAGTAAAAATCAGTGGGAATAGGAGACAGGTGTGAGTAATGAAAGTTCCAGAGGGATCCGTGACAAGTATGGCAGACCCCCTGGCCAGGACTGAGCATCCCAGCAGCTAGGGATTGCCTAAATAGGTATCCTCCCTGATGTAGACATGTTTTCAATAGAGACTCCTTTTGTCAAACAGTATTCCATATAAGGCATCCAGACTTTATGAAAGTTGCACAGTATACCCTTAATCTTATAATAAATCAAATCTAGTGATACATAACTTGACATTTCTGCCATCCATTGTGGGAGGATAACCAACCTGCATTTCTTAGCCGCTATAAATGCTAGGTTACACAGTTTCTTCTGAGAACAGTCTCCAGTATCAACATTTCCAAGCAAACAAAATTAAGGAGAAGGAAGAATCTGTAGACATGCTGAGATAAAATAACATACTCTTTGCCAGAATTCAGACAGCCTTCACAAGACCATAACATATGCAAATATGTCCCCATTTGTGTTTTCCACCTCCAGCAGAAGAATTGTATTTCTGAGTGCATGATAATCAGTTTCACTGGCATATAGAACGCTCTATGGATGGTCTTAAACTGCAGTAATTTATGTCAGATTATATGAAAATGACTGGACATTCTAAAATATCTGTATCCATTCATTATCGTCAATAGCGCCTCCCAGGTCTTCCTCACGTTTTCGTTTGACATGTTTTGTGTCATTGGGGAAAGCCTCTATCAACCCTTGACTATCAACCCTTGATTCAGTTTGGAAATCAACTTTAGAGGTTTGTCAGACTGCCTTAAAATAGTTTCAATCTTTGAAGCTTCTTACTTGTCCTGTGTTTGCTGTACAGAGAGAATAAAGTGTTGTGTCTGCAAAGGTTATCTGGCTGCCTGACCCTGATGCTCAGATGAGGCGTGACAAAGAATTACTTTGGTGTACATTTATAAATTATATTATCCAAGAATATAATCAATGGTTCAATAATTGAAATGACCATTATTCCAAGATCCCAGACTGTAGCCTACCAATCAACTCAAGATGGAACTTTGTATCCATTCACTGATTGTTATAATATACTGCAAAATTCACCTGAGTGCCATGGACTGGTCTTCCCTGTCTGTCTGACCCTGCAGGGAAATCTGTCACCATTTGATAATGCTAAGACATGATGAGCACAGTGTTGTGTATTGACTGTGCACCATGACAGTGAAGCCCGTAGAGCTGTTTATACCATGTCAGTGTGAAAAGTAGGACATTAGCTAGTGAAACTGACAGATCAACAACGTTACATTGCTATACTGACTAATAAAAACTCGCATTGCGCAGAAAAAAGGTCAGAATATCAGTCTTCAATCGTTTGGCTGCTGGTTTCATTGTTTGATTCAGGTCTAGTGTGATTGAAGCAAAAATAATAGCTAACGTTAGTGAGCTAGCTAGCTAGTTACAGTTAGCCAACTAATGGTACAATGGTACATCATCACATTTACTTCTGTTGAAACAGGACAAAACAAAGGCTACAAAACATTTCCATACACACAAGAGCTGTTAGATACTGCTACCTGACAGATAGCTAGAGGCTAGCTAGAGCTGAACTGGCTGTGGTAGCTACTAGCTAGCTAACTAAACTAGCAGCTAGAAGTTCATTCACTTCAGTGGAGAGGCGATGAAACATTAGCTAACGTAACATGTCAGTTACAATACTAGCTCAGCGCTGGGAATAAATACATTATTTTTATATCAAACAGCAGTTAACTTGCCAGCTAGATCAGTCAACTAAAAGGTAGCCATTTTCTGCCCTGCTTGCTTTTACGTCTCAGAGAAAAGGCGCAACAAACACAGACAGCAGCTGCCTCTGTTCATCTCTCCCGTGCTGGTCCTATACATCAGCATTTCAGAAGCTTTCCCTTCACACAGCTAGCCTGTCCACATGCTCTGTGATGTCCATGTGGTTCTAAACTCAGCCGTCTAAAACCGGAAAATAGCATACCCAACCGCTCTGAGGCATTTCACTGTCCCCAGTGAAAGTTGCACCCCAAGAAACAAATACTTAGCTTCCTGTGGAAGTAAAAAGGTTTATGAATTACTTTTAGGAGGGGTTACTGTCAAAATAATTTATTAAATAACAAAAATAATAGACAATGATGACAGGCGCATGGGCCCCTAGAGCTCATAAGCAGGGGGCTGCGGGGGTGTCCGGTACACCAGTGTACGTTACTCCCTTATAGGAAGTTAAACCCAGCTTTGTTGTCTCAGCAGAACAACCCTCAGGTGTGTCCCTACGGTCTCTACGCTGAACAACTCTCCGGCTACACTTTCACCTGCCCACGGCCAACCAATAAGAGGAGGTATATCATAGTGATTGACAGAAACTTCTCCTTCATCGCTCAGATTTAATAAATAATGGAGTAATACACAGGCCTACACAGAAGTCTTGGGGCTAATATGTGAGTTTCATGATCTGATCAATAAGATCTAATTACTATGGCTGCGTTTACACAGGCAGCCCAATTCTGGTCTTTAGCTACTAATTGGTCTTTTGATACAGCCTATCTGATCAAGGTTTGTCATGTCTACACATTGTATTAAAATATGTCTCATCCATCCACTGTGTCAGCATGAGACCATATTAGCTGGTGCCTCCTTGTATGCAAATTATTTAACAGATATTCGGAATGTATTTATTTTAAGACAATTATTGATGCCATAAGTCAATGGTACTGTCAATGATTTTAGAGGCCAGTATAATGAGGATTTAAATAGTTTGATTATCCAGATCTGTTTATACCTGATTGATATCCAGACACAATGCGTGCCTGGCTACCTCTGGAGGTGGTCAGGACAATCAGATCACATTGTGTCTTTTAATCATCGATATTGTCTAAAAATGTTGGCACAATCAGAACGTGGACAAAGGGCACATGTTAACACCAGGTATAGGGCAGCAGGTAGCCTAGCAGGTAAGAGTGTTGGGCTAGTAACCAGGGTTGGGTAGTTTACTTTCTAAATGTAATCCGTTACAGTTACTAGTTACCTGTCCAAAATTGTAATCAGTAACGTAACTTTTGGATTACCCAAACTCAGTAACGTAATCTGATTACTTTCAGTTACTTTTTGATTACTTTCCTCTTAAAAGGCATTAGAATAAGACAAAAAAACAATCCAGCAAAGGCATTTGGTTTGTCATCATAGTGGTCTATGAACAAATTTAAACTTGTGCCTTTTTTTAATCCTGAATTGAATGCCATTGGAAAAACAGAAAGATATCATAATGTTATCCAATAATCTAATTACAAAATGTTTGCTAGTAACTTAACTGATTACATTTATAGTTTTTTTTGTACATGTGATCAGTTACTCCCCAACCCTGCCAGTAACCGAAAGGTCGCTAGTTTGAATCCCCGAGTCAACTAGGTGAAAAAAATATGTCCATGTGCCCTTGAGCAAGGCACTTAACCCTAATTGCCCCTGAAAATAGCTCTGTATAAGAGCTTCTGCTAAATGACTAAAATGTAAAAATGTAATAAACAGTACTTTATTCATACACTTAATCATGCACATACACAGACATTATCTCTCTCTTTCCTAACTCCATTTCCTTGTTTCCCAGTTGGTTCTACCGTATCCTGCCGTTTGTCTGTCACAAGCTGTACACCGCAATGCACTGTGGGAGCATAACAAAGAAGTGGGATGAAGTGGAACCTGACCCTAACCAGGTAGAGAGAAAGAGAGAGAGAAATGAGATGGACGGGGTTTGGAAATGAGACAATGGAGAGAATTAGAGAGCGAGATTAGGCGGAAGAAACAGAGAAATTTGGTTTTGAAATGGGTTTTTTTCTCACTGTCAGCTGCAATTGCTGCCATTCAGCATCATCAAATCCATTAAACCCTCTGGCTTTCCATGATAGTGATTAGCTGTTTCTGGTACAGCCTATCGACTTTCCTGGGTCTGATTGGTTCTCCCATCTGTCAATCATAGGGTCTGCACACCCTATGTGGAGCAGGAGACACCAAGTCCCGCAACGGGATCAGCATCCACATGTTCACCTGCAACACCTCCATGGTTTACAGGTGTGTGTGTTTGTGTTTCCATTGTATGATACCATTATATACATACAGTACTACATACACAATTTGATCTCGCCCATCGTTGATCTTTACAACTCTATGCCCAATATCAAGTTTTTAATAATGTTGTCTCTGCTTTTCAGTTGTTTCAACAACTCAGACGGAGACTTTCTCATTGGTCAGTCAAATATGCCTTTGGTTTTAGAAGTATACATAAACACAATATAACATAAGCAGTCTTAAGTACTCTCCCACTTTCCTCCCTCTCGCAGTGGCCCAGCAGGGGGAGATTCTGATCACTACAGAGTTTGGGAAGATGATGGTGGAACCCAACGAGATCTGCGTCATCCAGGTGAGACGGCAACACCTTTCAACCTTTCAATCTCAGCTGTTCCTTTTACCTGTGTCAAGACTCACCTGATTCCTCTAACCTTTTTCTCTCTCTCATCACCTGACTCTCTTACCCGTCCTCCTCACCTGTCCATCACCTCACCTGCATGTTCCCTGTGTGTTGCAGCAAGGAATGCGTTTCAGTGTGGATGTGTTCGGGGAGACCAGAGGCTACGTGTTGGAGGTGTACGGAGCTCACTTTGAGCTCCCCGACCTGGGACCCATAGGTGTGTGTGACACCCGTTCACCCTTCCACGTGTCAATGCCTTGTCAACCCTCTGACTCCGGTGGCGTGGTATGAGGACTGCGAGGTAGACGGCAGGTTACACTGTCATCAACTAGTACCAGGGCAAGCTCTTCTCCAGCCAACAGGTGTGTGTGTGTGTGTGTGTGGGGACGTGCTTGTTTGTTTCTGCTCTGTGCGTGAGTACACACGTGTGTGTCTTTGGGTCCATATGCGCATGTTCTTGCACAAACATTACAATATACAGCATTATAATTCATGATAGTAGCTTGTAATAATGTATACATGGGACACCACTAATTTTAGCGTTTAGCTAGCCATCCCAACACTGAGGCATAAATTCAATCAGATCAAGCGTTAACGGGCGATAGCCGACACCCGCATAGCTGATGTTTTGGCGGTGACGGGGGTGGAACTGCGTTGGAGCTGTCAAATCGGTGAGCAGCTGCTCTTGTGATCATTGCCATGAAGCCACGCCCATCCCACTCGTATTAGAAGTTCAGAACAAGAAAGTGTAGGCTATATAGAAATAATGAGGATTTCCATCAGTCAGGTGTAGATTACATCTCACATTCCAGTGTTACAACTTGTAAACAAGGCTGCATGGGATTTCTCTTAATGCGACAGCCAATGGCAACGTCTGCTTTAGGCATAATACCTGGAGCTGCTTGTGGATTTGACAGCTCTAACATAGTTTCACCTTTGACACGGTGCAAACATCAGCTATGCGGATGTCGGCTAAAGTGGATCTGATTGAATCGGGCCCTGAGAAAAGTTGTACAGACTATTAAAGTGAGGCCTATTAGCTGTGAGTTAATACAGAACAGCTATTGGGTTCTATTAGCTGTTAGCTGTGAGTTAATACAGGACCGCTATTGGGTTCTATTAGCTGTTAGCTGTGAGTTAATACAGAACAGCTATTGGGTTCTATTAGCTGTTAGCTGTGAGTTAATACAGAACAGCTATTCGGTTCTATTAGCAGTTAGCTGTGAGTTAATACAGAACAGCTATTGGGTTCTATTAGCAGTTAGCTGTGAGTGAATACAGAACAGCTATTGGGTTCTATTAGTAGTTAGCTGCACATTAACATTGAACTGCCATCCCCAATGATTTAACGTGAAACGCCTGACTGTTCTTCTCAGCAGCAGGCTTCGGTTTCGTCTCCCTTACCAGCCTTAATCACTAATAATTAGTTAGCTCGTCCAGGAGTTCCCGCCAGATACCTGCCTTGTCCTTTCAGAAGGGGAGAAAACCTTGCTTGAGTTAAGCACTAATTTCAGCATATTTCACTGGGGAATGATTTCCCGCCCTGCTCTGAACGCATCCTGTCGAGCAGGTAATTGGATCGACTCATTTTGTCTGACAGTAGGGGATTTTAAGGAGACAGGGCGAAAGGATGTGTGTATATGTGTGTGAGGGAGGTAACTGTGGAAACACCTGTGTTAGAGGGAATATTTGCATGGTATATACACCGGACCCTTCTTTCTTTCGTTAACCTCTCTCTACCTCTCTACATCCAACCCTCTCTTTCTCTCTGTCTCCCTCTCTGGGTTCGGACCAGGTGCCGGGGCTTGCTCTTTCCCCCCACCTAACCTGAGACTGCAGGGAATGTGTGTGTGTCACACACAGATTGGAAGTGGAGTGGGTGGGGCAGGTTCCATCTCTGCTGCGTCTCATCCTGCTGTTTGGTCCTCCTGCAGAGAGATGAAATTGCTCAAATTAACTTATTATTTGCTTGACTGGGCCAATATGTTTTTGTTTTGTGTGTGTCTGTGTGTGTGTGTGTTTTCTTGTGCTACGTTTTTAATCGAGTCTGCCAGAGTTATCACAGGAACTGTAATGCCCAAGAGATTACCTGCCTTGGGGTCCTCAGACCCCCTGGGTGCATGGTGACTGTGTGTGTGTGTGTGTGTGTGTGTGTGTGTGTGTGTGTGTGTGTGTGTGTGTGTGTGTGTGTGTGTGTGTGTGTGTGTGTGTGTGTGTGTGTGTGTGTGTGTGTGTGTGTGTGTGTGTGTGTGTGTGTGTGTGTTTGTACTGTATGCAAGTGTGCTAGTGTGTGTTTTATGGTGTATGTCTATGGGAGTAGGCGGAATATATGTGTGTGAGAATGTGTGTGTGCTTGCGCACATATGACAAGGTACATGGGTCAGCCCTGAAGACAGCTTGAGCTGTAATGAATTATATTGATTTTAGAGCTACCATTGAATGTCTCTTTCACAGTGACATTATCAGAACAGCACTGCTATATAAAATTGCTCTGGTTTTAACAATCAAGATGAAGAAATATCTCTACACCGTCTCCCTCTCCCCCCTCTTTCCGAGCCGTGGGTGCTGAAAGTTTGGGAAAGTTTGATTGTGAAGCCAATTACGGCATAATACCTGCTGGAGCTGAGGATCACAAAGAACGGGGTAAATAAAAAAAGAGCAGAGAATGAAAAGAGGTACATTGTGTTTTAAATCAGCCCCTATCCTCCCCCTGAGTTATTTTTTTCATTTTTCCATGCAGCTTTTACGGCTGTTTTTTCAATTCTGAATATCAAGGGCCCTCTTGCCTAAAATTAACATTGGCTTGAGGTAAGGCTACATCTCAAGTTCAAAGGTGCGGTAGACCAAGTGGTGCTGCCGCAGTCCCTGCTATACATTTGTTTATTATTCTGTTTCTTGCGTGTGTGTTTGTAGGATTTCTCTCCCTTTAACGTGGTGGCGTGGCATGGGAACTACACACCGAACAATTACAACCCTGAGAACTTCATGGTAGTCAACTGTGTGGCCTTCGATCATGTGGTGAGAACCTTACACACAAGCAGAAAGTCAGAGGTCCCTCCCCTCTGACCTTCTCCTCCAATGGGTTTTGAGAAGGTGACGAGAGGATGCCAGGAGTATGGAATTGAGATCTTCCCACAAATGCATGCACGTGCACACAAACTTATCCTTCCTCTCCTCCATCTCTGCACCAGGATCCTTCCATCTTCACGCTGTTGACGGCCAAGTCCAGGAATCACCATCGCTGATTTTGTCATCTTCCCCCCGCGCTGGGGTGTGGCTGACCACAGCTTCAGATCCCCCTACTACCACAGTATAATAAACACACTTACCCTCAGAAAAAAATAACTGAAATAGCTACTTCTTATGCTTGTCTTTAGTTCTGTTACTGACACCTTTGTCCGTTCTAGCATGACCCTCTAGTGACTAACTTTCCCCTGTCACTGGTCTCTTTGTGTGTTATGTAGTAGTGTGTTTGTGTTATGTCAGAGCACCCCCTGTCTGTGTTCCAGGGAACTGTATGAGTGAGTTCATGGGGATGATTAAGAGCCACTATGAGGCCAAGGAGGAGGGCTTCCAGCATGATGACCCCTCACGGTCCCGACGGAGAATGCTTCGAGAAGAACAGCACCACTCCCCTCAAACCAGAGAGGGTGGCCAAGGGGTCCATGGTAACACACACGACGTGATCACAATTCTCGAACAGCTGTACATGGTGGGACATCAAGTAACATCCCTCTTCCTCCCTCCATCTCAGACCTTCATGTTTGAGTAGTCGTTCAGCATGGCGGTAACTAAGTGGGGTCTAGAGACATGTCAGAGCCTGGACAAGAGCTACTGACAGCCACTCCGCAAACACTTTGACCCCAACTGGAGGCCCAGCAAACAGCAGAGCAGAGGCAGAACAGTCATTACTTCCCCTAGATCACCAGAAAATCATCTAGGATTTAATGTAACACGACTACACTGTGGCTCAATACATTTTATACAATGGCATTGTTGAATATTCATTTCTGATTGGCTTGAAGGGCATTCTAGAGCTTGCATTATTTCCCTATAAAGCACAGTAGCGGGATAAATCAGCATGGTAGAATTCAATGGTTCTAGTTAATTCTTACATGTTCTATGTATGAGCTGCTTTTGAAAGCAGAAGTCGAATTGAAGACTGTTGAATTCGATTTTCATAATAGCGAGCTAGGACTGATGGTTTGGTTAGCTAAACTAGCAAGTCTGTTTGGTTACCAAGACAACTAATGTAGCCATCTAGTAAACTTGCTACCTACATCAGTGGATGTTCCAACTGGAAAATAATGCCACTACGTGGAAGGTTAGTGTCACTCCGGTATCGCACTGTGGAACACACCGTCAACGTCGTTCATTCCTTTTCCTTAGAACGAATAGCCTCTTGTTGATTATCCCTTAGATATCACTCACAGCGTAATATTGAGTGCTTGGTTCATTTGGTCTATGCTCGTTTCTTTGACCAGTTCATTGATAATGAATGAATGAATACCCTGGAAGTCTTATTAGCGTGTTTTCATTACTTTGCTGCTCATGTCATTCTTAGCCCTTCGATGTTTGTAATGACAGGCAGACACCCATTTTGTTTTCAACAATAAAGGAAGTTTTATTCAGTTACCAATAATAGATACACACTGACATTATCTCTACAACACTTTACATTGGAGGTCCGTGATGAGCAAACTCAGTAGGCGAGCTTGAACTTGCGATCGCAGGTCCCAGCTTTGATCTGCTCCTCCTTCTTGTCCTGGAGACAGAGGGGGGTTAGTGAGGTCCCCATGGCAACAGAGATGGCATCATCACCTAAGCAACTTACTCATCCTCCACTGCTTAGAATATGAATGAATGTCTCATGAATAAATACAGGGTCATTTTTCTTCCTCTCAGTGGAAAAATAGCTGAGGAATTACAGCACAGAGTGACAATGGCACACTCAGTACCAAGGTCTTTGTGACATCTCTCTCTGATTCCGGCACAGATTCAGGGAGAGGATCTCAATAACAATGGAGGAAGAAGGAAGGGGTGCCATGTAGACTAAAATGTCACAGACACTACAGAGAATGGTTGCAGAGTAGAAGATGAACTTAGACATGAGCAGCACATATTCTTTCCCCTGACTATAGTTAGGTAGGCCTACTACATTCAAACAGGGCCATCAGACTGTGCCCACGAGTCATCTAATGAACAGACGCAAATGTAGCCTAATACAGCAGTGATGTATGAGACCTCCGAGACAGTATTAAATCACTCTGTTCATTCATCTTAGCTCATCGACATGGTGAAGTGATCATTTTTGCATTATGGTGAGCAAATCTGCTTTGAAGCTTTGTCTGACAATATTTTTAAGGTTTCTCCGCCCCAAAATTGTAAGAAACTAAAGATAGATCTACATGTTTGATCAATCTTCAGCACACTACATAACAGTTGCAAATCAACCCCTAACCCTAGACCAAGGCAAAGGACTATTTCAGTATGATCAATATGGCAATAACTTCACCAAGCCCTCTGATGGGAGGAATGTCCACCATATTGCTCAAATCTATTCAATCCCTTCATATCTAAATAAAGTGCCTTAGTATAGAGGCTAGGGTGGATTTGGAATAGACCCCTAATGTCAGGGAATGAGCAGGATAACGGGTTGTATCATCTCATCCATACCCTGTCAGTCTTCAGTACGTAGTACAGGACGAAGAGTGGCACCACTCCGAAGAGCCCACCTAGCAGCGACGTCTTCTTGGTGGCTCTGAAGTGGTTGTAGGGGTTGGTGCGTGCGTACACCCAGCGTGTCAATGCAGGGTCTTCCTGTAAACACAAAAGAAACAGCATGTAGGTAAGCATTTCTCGGTAAGGTCTACAACAGTTGTATTCGGCACATGTGACAAATAAAAGTTGATGTCAATAATGATGGCCATTCTTTGAGAGTTGATGCCAGTCTTATTGCAGTCAACTACTACGCAGGGCAGAAACGGTTGAATGCACAAACTGTCATGTCGCCCAAGAATACATGATACTGAATGCAACCCAAATGTTTAAATAGCAAAGTGCCTATGAAATTCTAACATCAAGGTCACATCAACTAAAGTAGCGAACGCCAGGCATAAAAAAAAAAAAAAACGGCTTGCCTAACGTTAGCTCGCTTACTCTCAAAAACGTCCTGTGATGTTGCCTGTTGTTGGATTAGTAAATTAGCAAGCTAACTAGTTACGTAGATATACATAAAACGGCATTTGCTGAATAGCTCAAATGCCGAATGCAGGCACAACATTAGCTTGTCGGGTCGGGTTTTCAGTCTGACTAGCGAATGCTTGCTGGCTACCAAACGTTAGCATTACACTGGTGAACTGTGGGTCTGACATTAGCAAGCTAGCTAGCGTTAGCATGTTAGCTCACTCTGTACTTACAATAAGCTCTTTTCTGTGGGGGTTGTTTAGCTGCATCTGATATTGTCTCTTCAGCTGAGCCCTTAAACCAGCCCTCTCCTCCTCGGCACGTCTCTGGTCCAGCGAAAGGTTGAAATATTCAGCTGGGTCCAACGTTTTTGGCCGAGTGGCCAAGGGCGCTTCTCGGTAGTCCGCCATGTTTGTGAGAAGAGACAGGCAACGTGATTGCCGCAGAATCTCGCGTTATCTCTTCCAGCAATTATGTTTCCCATGGCAACACGAAGCGTTCAGAAATCTAATCAAATCAAACTTTATTTGTCACATGCGCAGAATACAACAAGTGTAGACTTTACCTTGAAATGCTTAGTTACAAGCCCTTAACCAACAGTGCAGTTCAAGAAGAAGAAAATATTTATCAAGTAGACTCAAATAAAAAGTCATAATTAAAAGTGACACAATAAGAATAACAACAACGAGGCTATATACAGGGGGCACCGGTACCGAGTTCACACCGGACTGTCAGCTTTTGAGTGCCGAAAAAATTCTTCCAAACGTCAAAGTCCGATATATTTGACTTACAGTGCGTTACAATATACATACAATATTTACCAGCAGCATACCACCCTGCATCCCATTGCTGGTTTGCTTCTGAAGCTAAGCAGGGCTAAGTCACCCAGTAAAATACTACTCGAGTAAAAGTCTAAAAGTATTTGGTTTTAAATGTACTTAAGTATTAAAAGTAAATGGAACTGCTAAAATGTACTTAAGTATGAAAAGTAAAAGTTAAAACCATTTCAAATTCCGTATATTAAGCAAACCAGACAGCACAATTTATTCTCATTTTTTAAATTGACAGATAGACATAATTTACAAACGAAGTATTTGTGTTTAGTGAGTCTGCCAGATCAAAGGCAGTATGGATGACCAGGGATGTTCTCTTGATAAGTGTGTGAAATTGACCATTTTCCTGTCAAAACGTAATGAGTACATTTGGGTGTCAGGGAAATTAAAGTACAGATACCCCCCAAAATGACTTAAGTAGTACTTTAAAGTATTTTTTACTTAAGTACTTTTCACCACTGCCTAGACGTTTTACTTCATATGAGGCATGTCTTACCTTGCTTCAAAGTATCCTATAGCCAAAATCCCACCATAGAAACATGTAGTCAATAATTTTTTATAAAGATGTACTCATATGTGTTCTCCTGTTCTATTGGTTTTCTTTCAACTTTATTTCATTGTCTAGCGACCAAAGGCATTATCCTAGTCATATTAGTAGCCCATGATAGTTGTTGCATCTTTAAATCCCCCTCTTTCAAAATTTCTGAAACCACTCGCATGTGCGGTGTGCATTTTAGAGCAGTGTTTCACGCAATTGCTTTTTGGAACGTTCAAGCCTAGGCCTACGGTCATGTGTACATTGCTGCGCCTAAAATGTGAAGAAATTATAATAATAATTTAGCAACATTTTAAGCTAAACATTCTGACCTGTTCAATCAGCCTTATTAATTGATATGGCATATACTTCCACTACACCACTTTGATAGGTATCAGTGGGGATTAAGAAGTGAGTATACCCAAAGCCCTCTGACAAATTAGGGGCTATACAGTGAATAACCTCCACTACAACACTGGATGTCATGGCACACCCTTTATGTATTCAGTCATTGTATTGTTTCCCTAGTAGCACAGCTAGCTGCGGGAAGTAGTTTGGGGGTGGGGGTGCTGCGATATAGATATACAGTACCAGTCAAAAGTTAGAACCCACCTACTCATTCAAGGGTTATTCTTCATTTTTCTATTTTCTACATTGTAGAATAATAGTGAAGAAGTCAAAATTACGAAATAACACATATGGAATCATGTAGTAACCAAAAAAGTGTTAAACAAATCAAAATAGATTTGACTTATTTGAGATTCTTCAAAGTAGCCACCTTTTGCCTCGATGACAGCTTTGCACACTCTTGGCATTCTCTCAACCAGCTTCACCAGGAATGCTTTTCCAACAGTATTGAAGGAGTTCCCACATATGCTGAGCACTTGTTGGCTGCTTTTCCTTCACTCTGCGGTCCAACTCATCCCAAACCATCTCAATTGACTTGCCTAGTTAAATAAAGGTTAAATAAAATAAAATCTGGGTTGAGGTCGGGTGATTGTGGAGGCCAGGTCATCTGATGCAGCACTCCATCACTCTCCTTCTTGGTCAAATAGCCCTTACACAGCCTGGAGGTGTGTTTGTGTCATTGTCCTGTTGAAAAACGAATGGCAGTTCCACTAAGTGCAAACCAGATGGGATGGCATATCGCTGCAGAATGCGGTGGTAGCCATGCTGGTTAAGTGTGCCTTGAATTCTAAATAAATAACTGACAGTGTCACCAGCAAAGCACCTCCACACCATCACACCTCCTCCTCCATGTTTCACGGTGGGAACCACACATGAAGAGATCATCCGTTCACCTGTTCTGTGTCTCAGAAAGACACGGTGGTTGGAAGCCAAAAATCTCCAATTTACACTCATCAGAACGAAGGATAGATTTCCACCGGTCTAATGTCCATTGATCATGTTTCTTGGCCCAAGCAAGTCTCTTCTTCTTATTGGTGTCCTTTAGTAGTGGCTTCTTTGCAGCAATTCAACCATGAAGCCCTAATTCACGCAGTCTCCTCTGAACAGTTGATGTTGAGATGTGTCTGTTACTTGAACTCTGTGAAGCATTTATTTGGACTGCAATTTCTGAGGCTGGTAACTCTAATGAACTTACCCTCTGCAGCAGAGGTAACTCTGGGTCTTCCTTTCCTGTGGCGGTCCTCATGAGAGCCAGTTTCATCATAGAGCTTGATGGTTTTTGCGATTGCACTTGAAGAAACTTTCAAAGTTCTTGAAATGTTGTGGATTAACTGACCTTCATGTTTTAAAGTAATGACGGATTGTAATTTCTCTTATTTGAGCTGTTCTTGCCATAACATGGACTTGGTCTTTCACCAAATAGGGCTATCTTCTGTATACCATCCCATACCTTGTCACAACACAATTAATAGGCTCAAACACATTGAGGAAAGAAACTTTTAATAAGGCACCCCTGTTAATTGAAATGCATTCCAGGTGACTACCTCATGAAGCTGGTTGTGAGAATGCCAAGCGTGTGCAAAGCTGTCATCAAGGCAAAGGGTTGCTACTTTGAAGAATCTCAAATATAAAATATATTTTGATTTGTTTAACACTTTTTTGGTTACTACATGATTCCATATGTGTTATTTCATAGTTTTGATGTCTTCACTACTATTCTACAATGTAGAAACTAGTAAAAATGAAGAAAAACCTTCGAATGAGTAGGTGTGTCCAAACTTTTGACCAGTACTGTACATATACGCTGTGGAAGAAATTAAGAGACGACTGCAAAATTATCAGTTTCTCTGATTTTACTATTTATAGGTATGTGTTTTTTATAGGTATGTGTTTCGTTAAAATTAACATTTTAGTTTTTTTCTATAACCTACTGACAACATTTCTCTCAAATCCCAAATAAAAATATTGTCATTTAGAGCATTTATTTTCAGAAAATGACAACTGGTCAAAATAACAAAAAAGATGCGGTGTTGTCAGACCTCGAATAATGCAAAGAAAATAAGTTCATATTCATTTTTAAACACAATACTAATGTTTTAACTTAGGAAGAGTTCAGAAATCAATATTTGGTGAAATAACCCTGATTTTCAATCACAGCTTTCATGCGTCTTGGCATGCTCTCCACCAGTCTTTCACATTGATGTTGGGTGACTTTATGCCACTCCTGGCGCAGAAATTGAAGCAGCTCAGCTTTCTTTGATGGCTTGTGACCATCCATCTTCCTCTTGATCACATTCCAGAGGTTTTCAATGGGGTTCAGGTCTGGAGATTGGGCTGGCTATGACAGGGTCTTGATCTGGTGGTCCTCCATCCACACTTTGATTGACCTGGGTGTGTGTCATGGATCATTGTCTTGCTGGAAAAAACAATCCTCAGAGTTGGGGAACATTGTCAGAGCAGAAGAAAGCAACTTTTCTTCCAGGACAACCTTGTACATGGCTTGATTCATGCGTCCTTCACAAAGATAAATCTGCCCGATTCCAGCCTTGCTGAAGCACCCCCACATCATCACTGATCCTCCACCAAATTTCACAGCGGGTGTGAGACACTGTGGCTTGTAGGCCTCTCAAGGTCTTGCACCCACTGTTATTCCACCAAATATTGATTTCTGAACTCTTCCTAAGTTAAACCATTAGTAATGTGTTGTTTAAGAACTTATTTTCTTTGCATAATTCGAGGTCTGACAATACGGCATAGTTTTTTTGTTATTTTGACCAGTTGTCATTTTCTGCAAATAAATGCTCCAAATGACAATATTTTTATTTGGAATTTGGGAGAAATGTCAGTGGTTTATAGAATAAAACAATAATGTTCATTTTACCCAAACATATACCTATAAAAAGTAAAACCAGAGAAACTGATATAGTGCATTCGGAAAGTATTCAACCCCTTCACTTTTTCCACATTTTGTTACATTACAGCCTTATTCTAAAATTGATTTAAATGTTTTTTTTCCTCATCAATCTACACACAATACCCCATAATGAGAGGAAAAACTGGTTTTAAAATAAAATAAATAAAATATGATAATTACATAAGTACTCAGACCCTTTACTCAGTACTTTGTTGAAGCACCTTTGACAGCGATTATAGCCTTGAGTCATATTGGGTATGACGCTACAAGCTTGGCACACCTGTATTTGGTGAATTTCTCCCATTCTTCTCTAAAGATCCTCTCAAGCTCTGTCAGGTTGGATGGGGAGCGTCGCTGCACAGCTATTTTCAGGTCTGTCCAGAGATGTTCGATCGGGTTCAAGTCCGGGCCCTGGCTGGGCCACACAAGGACATTCAGAGACTTGTCCTGAAGCAACTTCTGTGTTGTCTTGGTTGTGTGTTGAGGGTCATTGTCCTGTTGGAAGGTGAACCTTCGCCCCAGTCTGAGGTGCTGAGCACTTTGGATCTGGTTTTCATCAAGGATCTCTGTACCATGCACCGTTCAACTTTCCCCCGATCCTGACAAGTCTTCCAGTCCCTGCCGCTGAAAAAATCCTCACAGCATAATGTTGCCACCACCATGCTTCACCGTAGGGATGGTATTGGCCAGGCGATGAGTGGTGCCTGGTTTCCTCCAGACATGACGCTTAGCATTCAGGCCAAAGAGTTCAATTTTGGTTTCATCACACCAGAGAATCTTGTTTCTCATGGTCTGAGTCCTTTAGGTGCCTTTTGGCAAACTCCAAGTGGGCTGTCATGTGCCTTTTACTGAGGAGTGGCTTCTGTCTGGCCACTCTACCATAAAGGCCTGATTGGTGGAATGCTGCAGAGATGGTTGTCCTTTTGGAAGGTTTTCCCATCTCCACAGAGGAACTCTGGAGCTCTGTCAGAGTGATCATCGGGTTCTTGGTCACCTCCCTGACCAAGGCCCTTCTCCCCCTGATTGCTCAGTTTGGCCAGCTCTAGGAATTGACTTGGTGGATCCAAACTTCTTTCATTTAAGAATGATGGAGGCCACTGTGTTCTTGGGAACCTTCAATGCTGCTGACATGTTTTGGTACACTTCTCCATATCTGTGCCTCGACACAATCCTGTCTCGTAGCTCTACAGACAATTCCTTCGACCTCATGTCTTGGTTTTTGCTCTGATGTGCACTGTCAACTGTGGGATTTTATATAGACAGGTGTGTGCCTTTCAAAATCATGTCCAATCAATTGAATTCACCACAGATGGACTCCAATAGAGTTGTAGAAACATCTCAAGGATGATCAATGGAAACAGGATGCACTTGAGCTGAATTTCTAGTCTCATAGCAAATGGTCTGAATACTTATGGAAATAAGTTATTTCTGCTGATCCTGGAGAGCCACCTGGGGCTGCTCCTTCTACTCCTGCTAAGACTTTGTGGCCTCCTGCTCCCTGGATGACACAGTAAGGGTTAGTTAGGAAATCAATCTTTCCCATTCGCCTACCAAACGTGGAAGACCTATTCTGACTGTATTAAGGTAGTGTGCCATCATGTTTGTAGACATTTCCTTATTATGAAGGTGTGGGACCTGCAGACTGAAAGGTGCAGCTACACACTGCGCAGCCACACTAGTGTAGAGTTCCTCCCCTCCTCTGCTGATAAGTCCCTGTGGGACACCTGTGGGCTCAAGACCCTCTACGGCTGCCGCAGCTCCATTAACCATGCTTCCTTCAGCCTTGCCGGCGACTTGCGATTCTTGTTGTGCTTTCATGCTATGTGACATCAGGCTGTGCTCACCATAGAGACAGAGCCTCAGTCTAGCAACCAGGTGGATTTCAGCCCGTCTTGCCGGATGCTGGCGGTTGCAGGGCATGACGGTAAGGTGAGGGTGGTGGATCTGGTGTCCTCACAGGTGGCGTGTGTGCTGAAGCACAAGGGCGCTGTGCAGTGTTGTTTTTGATCACAAGGGGGAGTACCTACTGTCAGGGGCATCTGACGAACAGATGTGTGGTCCTAATGGATAAGATGAATCGTTAAGAGTTAAACCTACACACAATCAATGTACCAAATAAGGACCACTAACCATTGCTCAGTGCAACAAATCTTGCCTTTGTATGAACATATTCTTTTTTTGATGTATCGCGTGCTTCGGTGTGTATTTCTAGAAATTAAGTACAACAAAAACATTACCACACATCAGTAATAAATCAACAACATCATGGTTGAGTTATAGGATTTATTAGAAACAAAAGAATCCAATGATACAAAAGTCACGAGAAAGTAAGTGACCATCTTTAAAGCAGAAGCAATGTCACATGGTAACTCGTTAACAGCGGGTAAACACAAACGTCCTGGGGTCGGACGGCTCTTACATCATGCCCAGCTTATACTCCACCATGATGTGGGGCTCACCCATCATCTCACTCTGGGCTGGATCTGCAAGGAGATGGACACAAAATGGCGGTGAACTCGCACCATTTTCACATCAGAAAAACAACATGGCCGTGAGTTCTCATCAGCTTCACTTCAACTGTGTTCCCTGTTGGCTTCAGTTCCTGATCATTTTTCTGCTCTCCTCCTTTGTAGAAAACCTATTGTTAGTGTGTTTTACCGTTGAGGATGTCCTCAAAGCTGATGCTCTCATCATTCCCTTTAAGAGTGTCCAGAGCCAGGTGTGAGCTCTGTAGGAACGGCAGGCGCTGGATCTGAGATGGGGAGGAAAGAGGGAAGGTATACGTTGGAAAGTTATTTATTGCAATTGCAGACACTGTTCCTTGTTTTCAATGAAGATCAGAGATATGCAATTGTGTGTGAGATAGGTTGTGTATACCTGTCTGGCTGCCCTGTACTCCATCTGTAGTTTGAGGGGAGCGTGGAGGCCCTGGATGTTTCTGAGGGTGGAGAAGTTCATCTTGTCCTGGTTCAGCTGAAACTGCAGGGAGAGGAGAAAACACTCAATGCTGGAGCTAAAGTAGCAGAGGTGGTTAGGAGATAAATGCCTGAAGACTTGTATTAACTCCCAGAAAAGATGCATAAACTGTAGCTCAGTAAAATAGGACCTTGTGTGTCTAATGTGTTGGTCACTCACATTCTTTTCTGAAAGCTCCAACGCATGGCTGGGAAGCAGCTCATTTTTCACACTGCTAAATCTGAGAGAGAAACAGAGGGAGAGGTGAAAACTGCAGTTATATCAAAAACTGATAGTTTAGCTAGTTACATAGTTTGAGATAAATGAGTGTCCAACACAGAGACAGTACTCTCACCCGCTCCTGAGTGTGTCCTGAACGCCATAAGCCCCAACCTGTGGACCCATGCCCGTCACCGGTACACTGTCCCTCAGCTGTGATCGCAGTCCACGGGTATTCTGGAGACGAACAACAGAACACAACTCGATTAGAATTATAACAGAGGCATAGTAACGCTTTACTGCAACCCAAACAACCGAGTTAACTTCAGCGAATTGCTACATTGTTAGTTGTCACGAAAAAAAGACAGGCCGGATGATAATTGGCGCGTTGCTATGTAGCTAACGTTAGCTAGTTAATGGTCTAAACTCACCAAAGGCGTTCGTGATTTATTTTAGAATGTATTGTTTTTCATTAAAATGACCCAAACGAAGCATGGCAGGCGGTTGTCCGCTTTGACGCCTCACTCAATTAGAACGTCTGTGTTTTCGCTGGCGCTGTAGTAGTCACAAAACAATACACATTGTCATCATTCACTTTTCCGAAATCATTTAAATTGGAAGAGGTAGTGATGGGTTGAGGCGTTACCATACATGCTAAATTAGACAAATTCACCCAATTATGGAAACAACATCGCTATCAGCGAAGAATATTGGAAACATGGCCTAGCCTGTTAGCATACAGCCACTGTTCTGCCTGTCCCGTCCTCTCCACCCGTCTCGCCCTGCTTGCTTCACCAGCTTCTGTTGAGGTTTTCGGCTTCTGATTTGTTTTTCGCGTAAGTTAGATACATTAACCAAACCGAGATAGCTAGCTAACGTTGGCTCCCTCATCGCTGCTAGTTAGCGTTAGCTAGCTCCTCGCTCACTGGCACGAGTGACTACTCGAAATCAAAACGTCTCTACAAATACAGCTAGCAATAAAGGTCCAGAACCCCACGATTCATTGGTATTTCGTATAAACAATATAGTTATCTCGCACAAATATCAACTTTACACATTTACTGTATTAATTAAACAACAATTGTTGCTAATATGATAGCTACCATTGTCGCTCTGATGCGGCTGTTTTCACTTTCAGTACAAAACTTCCGGTTGGGGTTTCGTTAGTTTTACGACACATCCGAATCAGATGAAAGAAATACAACCAGGCTAGTAGAAGGAAATAAAAAAGGAAATAACGTTTGCTGTTGTTTAAACTATTGTTGTGTTGTTTACATGTGCTCGTATATAGTTTATAATTCTTTATACACAGTTCGGTAGATGTATCTTTATATATGAATTTATTTTCACCCATTACAGCTTGGGGGTATAGCTCAGTGGTAGAGCATTTGACTGCAGATCAAGAGGTCCCCGGTTCAAATCCGGGTGCCCCCTCATTTTTTTTGTTTCCTTCTTTGAGTGATAATTTGAGCATGAATAGGTATAATATTTCGAAGCACATTGTCTCTGGTTTACCTACATCTGATGTCCTTAGACCTATTACAGTTGTTAAACGATGGTGTAGAAAAAATATAGAATACACTCCCACACTTATGACTACAAATATATAAAATGTAGTCGCAACATGGCTCAGTTGGTAGAGCATGGTGTTTGCAACGCCAGGGTTGTGGATTCGATTCCCACGGGGGACCAGTGCGGACTAGTGTGGAGAAAAAAAATGTATGAAATGTATGCGTTCACTACTGTAAGTCGCTCTGGATAAGAGCGTCTGCTAAATGACTAAAAATGTGAAACATAAAGCGACATTCACCACTTTATTTCTCTTCACATTTAATTGAATCTCATTGCATACGATCATGGTTTAGTTGTCTCTGCTAGTCTGTATTGCAATTTTCTGGTCTGGTCAGTGATCCAATCAGCCAGCCAGTCAGCCATTCAGTCAGTCAGAGAGATTGGCCTGGAGGATACTGAGGTGACTGAACTGAGCTGCACTTCCTAACCTCCTGCCAAATGTATGACCATATTAGAGACACATTTTCCCCCAGATTACACATATCCACAAAGAATTCGAAAACAAACCCAATTTTGATAAACTCCCATATCTACTGGGTGAAACACCAGTGTGCCATCACAGCAGCAAGACATGTGACCTGTTGCCACAAGAAAATGGCAACCAATGAAGAACAAACACCATTGTAAATACAAACAATATTTATGTTTATTTATTTTCCCTTTTGTACTTTAACTATTTGCACATCGTTACAACACTGTATATAGACATAATATGACATTCGAAATGTCTTTATTCTTTTGGAAATTCTGTGAGTGTAATGTTGCTGTTAATTTGTATTGTTTATTTCACTTATGTGTATTATCCACTTCACTTGCTTTGGCAATGTTAACATATATTTCCTATGCCAATAAAGCCCTTAAAATCGAAATTGATAGAGGGACGGAGAGAGAGAGAGTTGTTACTCCCTTTGACCACAGGGGGATGCTATAATCCCGGTGAAGTTGTTGGTTTGATTATAATGTGCCATAACTCAAGGAATAAATAATTGTACCTTTGCAAGACTCAGAGGAATTACTGGCGCACACATCCCTCCAGTCATGAATATACCTGCAGAAATGTGAAAAAACATTGTTGCTTTGGGTACACTGCATTGCAGCTGTCTGAACGAATTGAGGAAGATGTTCATAATGTTTTGTATACTCAGTGTAGATTAGCAATAATGACGCTGTTTGAGGCTTACAGATCAGCGAATATCATAGTGAGTGGTGCTATTCCAGGTAAGGATGCTCACTAACTCACATCTGCTTCAGCCACTTGAGCTTCCTCCTCTTCTTCCTCCTCTTCACGTGCTGCTGACTGCAGTTTGGAGTGGTGGAACTCAACCTTCCTGCCATTGGTCTCCAATGTGATGATGTCACCTAACAGAGCAACCTGAACCAATAGACTTCTCAAATTATAATCTTCTTTCACAGAGGGGCTGAGTACTGCACTAAAGCAATGATGACAACATAGTATCTCTCTTCGAGGTACCAACTATATCATACCGAACCCATATAAGATATAGTGTGATATCATGTGGTCTGAACTTCTGCCCCACCTTCACAGAGAGCAGTCTCCAGCCGTTGTTCTCTATGTGGCAGTACCAGCCAGCCTGTTCGTCCTGTACCAGGGGCCTCTGGTTGTATTTTTGCCTGGGGATGGGCCTCCTGCCTGGGGGAGGGTGTGTAGTCTTTGGGGCTATTGGCACACATGTCCACGATGGGTCGTGGGTGTAGATCTAAATAGTAGATCTTATAGTAGATGCTCGGGGGAAATGTGGTCTATGTGGGGAAAGACAAACAAATCTCACATTAGCATGCACACATCTATTTGTATTGCATAAATCATAGGTTTTTAAATAAATTCCAGTGATAGGTATTTTTTCAGCATTTTTAGCACTGTCAAAATGAACACCCCTCCCAGTCTGAATCTGATGTGGACTCCTGCCGCAGCATCCAGAATATCTCTCTGCAATAACAACCATAGTACCATTCATAATGGTCAATGTGTGTGTGTGTGTGTGTGTGTGTGTGTGTGTGTGTGTGTGTGTGTGTGTGTGTGTGTGTGTGTGTGTGTGTGTGTGTGTGCATAGGGTGCTACCTCACTGGGATTTACTTTTTTGAGCAGGAGTCGAGGGTCTCCCTGGTTACAGAACCTCACAAGGTTCTTAAAGTACTAGAAAACACGTGTATCCTACATATAGGAGATGGAGAGGTTACACAGTCTGTGTGTGAATGTGTGTGTGTTCACGTGTCTTCTCCAAGTCCTTTGTGTCATCCTGGCAACCCTGTGGTAGACCCTCTGAGGCTGGCGGTCCAGCTCCATCGTATCCTCCCCTGCAGGAGGGTCCTCCACTGGGGAGGAAGTTGGGGCACTGGGGGATCAGGGTGGAGCATAGGTTAGAGCAGTGGTTCCCAGTCAGGGGTATCAGGACCCAGTAGGGGGGATTTGGCCTATCCACAGGGGTACTTGAGAAGACTCATGAGACCATAGTACTACTAGTAAAATACACATGTGGAGGTACTTGAAGGGTACTCTTGGCAGAGCAGAATTCAGTTGGTGGTACAGTAACCGATAAAGGTTGGGAACCACTGGGTTAGAGAGGGGGTCCATAAATGGTGGGCTGAGATCAATGGTTAAAGTGGGGGGTTGGGGGGGGGGCTGACTGGTACTAAGATCCTACACTTTTAATATTTGATTGGTGGCACCTCTCTTATACCTACTCTAGAATAGCTGATATATTGCATGGTAACTTGAGTGGTTAGGTGGTGGAGGCCTACACTGTATTAAATGTTAAGTTTGAGAAGAACTTCTGCTAACCTTTCCATTACCTACCTTCTTATCCATGCTTATGAACTGGAGCTATGACTGTGACTGAAGTTGAACTGGGTAAATACAAAGAACATCAAAGGACTGTTGTTATGCACAGGTCACAATGGACAATATAAGCAGCAAAACAGGACGAATCCAGATACCCGCAGAAAATGCATTGGAAAATGACAGACACGGGCAAGTGACTCACTCAGCAACTGCATTGGAAAACTTTCGCATCTGCTACCCCAAACTGCCCACACTTGCACTTTGATGACCCACACATTCCTTCCAATTACATACATCATTTACCCTAAATGTTCATAGATAACAGTTATAATTTGTTTCTGTCACATATATTTGCGATACATGGTCGAAACGTAGGCCTATGTTAGGGTGTTAGGTCACATGACAAAATCTGGACACTGAGCGAGAAGTCTACTGTTTGACGCTGGTGCTCACTTACCCCTTTAAGGTCAATGTCCACACGGAAATCGAATTAGCATAATAACCTCCATAATAATCCGTCAGTTTAAGATAGAGATACACCTGCTCGTCAAACATCTAATTTCAAAATCATTGGCATTAATATGGAGTTGGTCCCCCTTTTCTGCTATAAAATAATCCACTCTTCTGGGCTTTCCACTATATGTTGGAACATTGCTGTGGGGACTTGCTTCCATTCAGCCACAAGAGCATTAGTGAGATCGGGCACTGATGTTGGGTGATTAGGCCTGGCTCGCAGTCACCGTTCCAATTCATCCAAAAGGTGTTTGATGGGGTTGAGGTTAGGGCTTTGTGAAGGCCAGTCAAGTTTTTACACACCGATCTCAAAACACTATTTCTGTATGAACCTCGCTTTGTGCACTGGGGCATTGTCATGCTGAAACAAGAAAGGGCCTTGTTTCAGCAACTGTTGCCACAAAGTTCACAGAATCGTCTAGAACGTCATTGTATGCTGCAACGTCAAGATTTCCCTTAATTGGAACTAAGGGGACTGAAAAATGAAAAACAGCCCCAGACCATTATTCCTCCTCCACCAAACTTTACAGTTGGCACTATACATTAAAGCAGGCAGTGTTCTCCTGGCATCCGTCAAACCTAGATTCTTCCATCGGACTCCGTGGTTCATCACTCCAGAGAACACGTATCCACTGCTCCAGAGTCCAATTGCGGCGAGCTATACACCTCTCCAGCCAACATTTGGCATTGCGCATGGAGCCGACTTGTTAGAAATATGGCATCCTATGACGGTACCATGTTGAAAGTCACTGAGCTCTTCAGGGGCCATTATACTGCCAATGTTTGTCTATGGAGATTGCATGGCGGTGTATTCAATTTCATACACCTGTCAGCAACGGGTATCGCTGAACTAGCCGAATCCACTAATTTAAAGGGGTGTCCACACCACTTTTGGCCATGTAGTGTATCTGTTTTTTTGTTGCATTGGATGCGTGTTAATCCACCGCATCCGCCTATGTAACACTTCCGCATCTGCCGTGAAAGGTGACAGAGCTAGAACAATGTTTATCAGACCATGAGGGATCCCGAAAATCAGTCTTCTAATGAAATCATCTGTAGCGTCTGAACGGTTTGGCCTACAAACTATTATGACCCCTCTATGTCTCACAAACATGATGGTGCTCGACGACCTCCACAAGTGTTAGGAGACTCGTCTGAAGTCGGTACAGTCAATCTGCCAACTTCTGTCAGTAGCGTCCGAACCGTTTGGGCTACACACAAATATTGTTTTGCTGCTGTAGGATGCCCACAGGGCTCACAAGACTCATCTGAATGTCCCAGTACCAGTTGAAAAATTAATGGAAGTATATACAGTGCATTTGGAAAGTATTCAGACCCATTGACTTTTTCCACATTTTGTTACATTATAGCCTTATTCTAAAATGGATGATCCCCCCCCTCAATCAACACACAATACCCCATAATGACAAAGCAAAAACAGTTTCTTTGAAATTTGTGCGAAGGGTGGCTACTTTGAAGAATAACAAATATAAAATACACTTTTTTGGTTACTACGTGATTCCATATGTGTTATTTCATAGTTTTCATGTCTTCACTATTATTCTACAATGTAGAAAATAGTAAAAATAAAGAACAACTGTGAATGAGTAGGTGTGTCCAAACTTTTGACTGAATACCAAGTGTCACATCTGGAGGAAACCTGGCAGCATCCCTACAGTGGAGCATGGTGGTGGCATCATCCTGCTGTGGGGATGTTTTTCAGTGGCAGGGACTGGGAGACTAGTCAGGATTGAGGGAAAGATGAGTACAGCAAAGTACAGCGAGATCCTTGATGAAAACCTGCTCCAGAGCGCTCAGGACCTCAGACTGGGGCAAAGGTTCACCTTCCAACAGGACAAGGACACTAATCACACAGCCAAGACAACACAGGAGTGGCTTCGGGACAAGTCTCTAATTATCCTTGAGTGGCCCAGCCAGAGCCCAGATTTGAACCTGATCGAACATCTCTGGAGAGACCTGAAAATAGCTGTACAGCAACGCTCCCCATCCAACCTGACAGAGCTTGAAAGGATCTGCAGAGAAGAATGGAGGAAACTCCCCAAATACAGGTGTGCCAAACTTGTAGCGCCATACCCAAGAAGACTCGAGGCTGTAATTGCTGCCAAAGGTGCTTCAAGAAAGTACTGAGTAAAGGGTCTGAATACTTATGTAAATGTGATATTTTTTAAATGTATTTTAATACCAGTTTTTGCTCTGTCATTATGGGGTATTGTGTGTAGATTGATGAGGAAACAAACCATTTCTTCTTTGCCAAGATAATCCATCCACCTGACAGGTGTGGCATATCAAGAAGCTGATTGAACAGCATGATCATTACACAGGTGCACCTTGTGCTGGGGACAATAAAAGGCTACTTTAAAATGTTCAGTTTTGTCTAACAACACAATATCTCAAGTTGAGGGAGCGTGCAATTGGCATGCTTACTACAGGAATGTCCACCAGAGTTGTTGCCAGAAAACGTTATGTTAATTTCTCTACCATAAGTCGCCTCCAACATTGTTTTAGAGAATTTGGCAGTACGTCCAACTGACCTCACAACCGCAGACCATGTGTATGGCGACGTGTGGGTGAGCGGTTTGCTGATGTCAACGTTGTGAACAGAGTGCGCCATGGTGGTGGTGAGGTTATAGTATGGGCAGGCATAAGCTATCGACAACAAACACAGTTGTATTTTATGAATGGCAATTTGAAATCACAGAGATACCGTGACGAGATCATAAGACCCATTGTCGTGCCATTCATCTGCCGCCGTCACCTCACATTTCAGCATTTTAATGCACGGCACCATGTCGCAAGGATCTATACACAATTCCTGGAAGCTGAAAATGTCCCAGTTCTTCCATGGCCTGCACTCACAAGACATGTCATCCATTGACCATGTTTGGGATGCTTTGGACCAACGTGAATGACAGCGTGTTCCAGTTCCTGCCAATATCCAGAAACTTCGCACAGCCATTGAAGAGAAGTGGGACAACATTCCACAGGCCACAATCAACAGCCTGATCAACTCTATGAGAAGGAGATGTGTCGCGCTGCATGAGGCAAATTATGGTCCCACCAGATACTGACTGGTTTTCTGATCCACGCCCCTACCTTTTTTTAAGGTATCTGTGATCAACAGATGCATATCTGTATTCCCAGTCGTGAAAACCATAGATTAGGGCCTAATGAATTTACTTCAATTGTCTGATTTCTTTATATGACTTGTAACTCAGCAAAATCTTTGAAATTGTAGCATGTTGCGTTTATATTTTTGTTCAGTATACAAAATGTAATATCTAAGCAAAGACCTGCAGACATGAAACAAAGTGCACTGTGCTTCTGAGAATGTGTTGTATCAGTTCATTTCTAAAAGCCATGGATATTTTACCCCCTTAACATTTACCTGTTTGCATAAAATGATCTAGATACCAAGTAAATGGACATGGCAGAGTGTGTCATTGTAAAAAAAGAAACAAAAAGAACAGAAAATAATGAAACTTGAGATGAGAGAAAAAGGGAGAAAGGATCTGAGCCTGTGAAATTTTTGTTGTTGTCTCCATGTCAAAACACGCTGACAGACACAACAGACATACAGTACCAATCAAAAGTATGGACACACCTACTCATTCAAGGGTTTTTCTTTATTTTTACTAGTTTCTACATTGTAGAATAATCGTGAAGACATCAAAACGATGAAATAACACATATGGAATCATGTAGTAACCCAAAAAGTGTTAAACAAATCAAAATAGATTTTATATTTGAGATTCTTCAAAGTAGCCACCCTTTTCCTTAATGACAGCTTTGCACACGCTTGGCATTCTCTCAACCAGCTTCACCTGGAATGCTTTTCCAACAGTCGTGAAGGAGTGCCCACATATGCTGAGCACTTGTTGGCTGCTTTTCCTTCACTCTGCGGTCCAACTCATCCCAACTATCTCAATTGGGTTAAGGTTGGGTGATTGTGGAGGCCAGGTCATCTGATGCAGCACTCCATCACTCTCCTTCTTGGTCAAATAGCCCTTACACAGTCTGGAGGTGTGTTGGGTCATTGTCCTGTTGAAAAACCAATGATAGCCCTACTAAGCACAAACCAGATGGGATGGCGTATCGCTGCAGAATGCTGTGGTAGCCATGCTGGTTAAGTGTGCCTTGAATTCTAAATAAATCACTGACAGTGTCACCAGCAAAGCAACCCCACACCTCCTCCTCCATGCTTCACGGTGGGAACCACACATGCTGAGATCATCCGTTCACCTACTCTGCGTCTCACAAAGACACAGCAGATGGAACCAAAAATCTCAAATTTGGACTCATCAGACCAAAGGACAGATTTTCACCGGTCTAATGTCCTTTGCTCGTGTTTCTTGGCCCAAACACGTCTCTTCTTCTTATTGATGTCCTTAAGTAGTAGTTTCTTTGCAGAAATTCGACCATGAAGGCCTGATTCACGCAGTCTCCTCTGAACAGATGATGTTGAGATGTGTGTGTTACTTGAACTCTGTGAAGCATTTATTTGGGCTGCAATATCTGAGGCTGATAACTCTAGTGAATTTATCCTCTGCAGCAGAGGTACAGTGAGGGAAAAAAGTATTTGATCCCCTGCTGATTTTGAATGTTTGCCCACTGACAAAGAAAGGATCAGTCTATAATTTTAATGGTAGGTTTATTTGAACAGTGAGAGACAGAATAACAACAACAAAATCCAGAAAAACTCATGTCAGAAATGTTATAAATTGATTTGCATTTTAATGAGGGAAATAAGTATTTGACCCCCTCTTAATCAGAAAGATGTCTGGCTCCCAGGTGTCTTTTATACAGGTAACGAGCTGAGATTAGGAGCACACTCTTAAAGGGAGTGCTCCTAATCTCAGTTTGTTACCTGTATAAAAGACACCTGTCCACAGAAGCAATCAATCAATCAGATTCCAAACTCTCCACCATGGCCAAGACCAAAGAGCTCTCCAAGGATGTTAGGGACAAGATTGTAGACCTACACAAGGCTGGAATGGGCTACAAGAACATCGCCAAGCAGCTTGGTGAGAAGGTGACAACAGTTGGTGCAATTATTCGCAAATGGAAGAAACACAAAATAACTGTCAATCTCTCTCGGCCTGGGGCTCCATGCAAGATCTCACCTCGTGGAGTTGCAATGATCATGAGAACGGTGAGGAATCAGCCCAGAACTACACGGGAGGATCTTGTCAATGATCTCAAGGCAGCTGGGACCATAGTCACCATGAAAACAATTGGTAACACACTACGCGTGAAGGACTGAAATCCTGCAGCGCCCGCAAGGTACCCCTGCTCAAGAAAGCACATATACATGCCCGTCTGAAGTTTGCCAATGAACATCTGAATGATTCAGAGGACAACTGGGTGAAAGTGTTGTGGTCAGATGAGACCAAAATGGAGCTCTTTGGCATCAACTCAACTCACCGTGTTTGGAGGAGGAGGAATGCTGCCTATGACCCCAAGAATACCATCCCCACCGTCAAACATGGAGGTGGAAACATTATGCTTTGGGGGTGTTTTTCTGCTAAGGGGACAGGACAACTTCACCGCATCAAAGGGACGATGGACTGGGCCATGTGCCGTCAAATCTTGGGTGAGAACCTCCTTCCCTCAGCCAGGGCATTGAAAATGGGTCATGGGTGGGTATTCCAGCATGACAATGACCCAAAACACACGGCCAAGGCAACAAAGGAGTGGCTCAATAAGAAGCAGATTAAGGTCCTGGAGTGGCCTAGCCAGTCTCCAGACCTTAATCCCATAGAAAATCTGTGGAGGGAGCTGAAGGTTCGAGTTGCCAAATGTCAGCCTCGAAACCTTAATGACTTGGAGAAGATCTGCAAAGAGGAGTGGGACAAAATCCCTCCTGAGATGTGTGCCAACCTGGTGGCCAACTACAAGAAACGTCTGACCTCTGTGATTGCCAACAAGGGTTTTGCCACCAAGTACTAAGTCATGTTTTGCAGAGGGGTCAAATACTTATTTCCCTCATTAAAATGCAAATCATTTTATAACATTTTTAACATGCGTTTTTCTGGATTTTTTTGTTGTTATTCTGTCTCTCACTGTTCAAATAAACCTACCATTAAAATTATAGACTGATAATTTCTTTGTCAGTGGGCAAACGTACAAAATCAGCAGGGGATCAAATACTTTTTTCCCTCACTGTAACTCTGGGTATTCCTTACCTGTGGCGGTCCTCATGAGAGCCAGTTTCATCATAGCGCTTGATGGTTTTTGCGACTGCACTTGGAGAAACTTTCAGTTCTTGAAATATTCCGGATTGACTGACCTTCATGTTTTAAAGTAATGATGGACTGCTGTTTTTCTTTGCTTATTTGAGCTGTTCTTGCCATAATATGGACTTGGTCTTTCACCAAATAGGGCTATCTTCTTTATACCACCCCTACCTTGTCACAACACAGTTGATAGGCTCAAACGCATTAAGAAGGAAAGAAATTCCACAAATTAACTTTTAATAAGGCACCCCTGTTAATTGAAATGCATTCCAGGTGAATACCTCATGAAGCTGGTTGAGAGAATACCAAGAGTGTGCAAAGCTGTCATCAAGGCAAAGGGTGGCTACTTTGAAGAATCTCAAATGTAAAATATATTTTGATTTGTTTAACACTTTTTTGGTTACTACATGATTCCATATGTGTTATTTCATAGTTTTGATGTCTTCACTATTATTCTACAATGTAGAAACTAGTAAAAATAAAGAAAAACCCTTGAATGAGTAGGTGTGTCCATACTTTTGATCGGTACTGTACATTACATGAAATAGAGAAAGAGATTCTCACACTTAATTTGGGGTGTAGCTGTCTCCTGCCTGCCAAACAGTGAACACCACAGAACTGCACCCAATGTTCTGAGACTGCATTCCACCCAACAGCCATGGGAAACGATGACTCTAGAACCCTTGCCAGAGTATATGAGAGAGAGGAGGGAGAGAGAGAGACAGAGAGAGACAGAAACCTTGCCAGGGTGTGAGGTAGATGGAAAGAAAAAGGGAGGATGGGAGGGGAGAAGAGAAAGGTAATATTTTCCAAATGACCATTTTATTTTAATAACCCATCATTATGTAATAACTATTAGGAGACGCCCTTTCGAATGTTGTTGTTGTGCTGACAGGTTGAACTGTAGTGGGGAGAAGTCCTTTGAAGTGTAGAGGCAGAGACAAGCAGGTGCATGCATGTAATGCCATGAGCACTGCTGATAGCACCTACGCCTGCTGAATACATATTCAACAACGCCTGACAGCCATACATACAGTGCATTCGGAAAGTATTCAGACCCCTTGACTTTTTCCACATTTTGTTACGTTACAGCCTTATTCTAAAATGTATTAAATTGTTCCCCCCCTACATCAATCTACACATAATACCCCAAAATGACAAAGCAAAAACTGTTTTTTAGAAATGTTTGAAAATGTATATAAGAAAAAAAAAATGAAATATGACATTTACATAAGTATTCAGACCCTTTACTCAGGTTTGATCAGGTTCAAGTCCGGGCTCTGGCTGGGCCACTCAAGGACATTCAGAGACCTGTCCTGAAGCCACTCTGGAGTAGCTTTCATCAAGGATCTCTCTCTACTTTGCTCCGTTCATCTTTCCCTCGATCCTGACTAGTCTCCCAGTCCCTGCCGCTGTAAAACAACCCCACAGCATTATGCTGCCACAACCATGCTTCACCGTAGGGATGATGCCAGGTTTCCTCCAGACGTGACACTTGGCATCCAGGCCAAAGAGTTCAATCTTGGTTTAATCAGACCAGAGAATCTTGTTTCTCATAGTCTGAGAGTCCTTTAGGTGCTTTTTGGCAAACTCCAAGCAGGCTATCATGTGCCTTTTACTGAGTGGCTTCCGTCTGGCCACTCTACCATAAAGGCCTGATTGGTGGAGTGCTGCAGAGATGGTTGTCCTTCTGGAAGGTTCTCCCATCTCCACAGAGGAACTCTGGAGCTCTGTCAAGAGTGGCCACCGGGTTCTTGGTCACCTCCCTGACCAAGGCCCTTAGCCCCTGATTGCGGTCAGCTCTAGGATGAGTCTTAGTGGTTTCAAACTTATTCCATTTAAGAATGATGGAGGTCACTGTGTTCTTGGGGACCTTCAATGCTGCAGAAATGTTTTAGTACCCTTCCCTAAATCTGTGCCTCAAGACAATCTTTTCTCTGCGCTCTACGGACAATTATTTTGACCTCACGGCTTGGTTTTTGCTCTGTCAACTGTGGGACCTTATATAGACAGGTGTGTGCCTTTCCAAATCATGTCCAATCAATTAAATTTACCACAGGTGGACTAAAATCAAGTTGTAGAAACATCTCAAGGATGATCAATGGAAACAGGATGCACCTGAGCTCAGTTGAGTCTCATAGCAAAGTATCTGAATACTTATGTCAATAAGGTATCCCTTTTTCTTTTTATAAATTAGCAAACATTTCTAAAAACCTGTTTTCACTTTGTCATTATGGGGTATTGCGTGTAGATTGCTGAGTTACATTTTTTAATCCATTTTAGAATAAGGCTGTAACATAACAAAATGTGGAAAAATTCAAGGCGTCTGAATACTTTCCGAAGGAACTGTATGCTCATGTTTGTCGCCAAAGCAAAAACTCTTTAAAAATGTTGAGTCTCATAGACATAGGTCTTAATACTTACATATATCTTTTTTTATACATTTGCAAAAATTTCTAAAAACCTGTTTTTGCTTTGTCAATACGGGGTATTGTGTTTAGATTGATGAGGGGAAAAAACTATTTTATGAAATTTAGAATAAGGCTGTAATGTAACAAAATGTGGAAAAAGTCAAGGGGTCTGAATACTTTCCGAATGCACTGTACATAACATTGTATAACACAGGAGGCTGGTGAGGGGAGAACGGCTCATAATAATGGCTGGAACGGAGCCAATGGAATGACAAACACCTGGAAACCATGTGTTTTACGTATTTAATACCATTCCATAAATCCGCTCCAGACATTATCATGAGACCGTTCTCACCCACTAAGCTGCCACCAACCTCCTGTGTTGTATACATAACATTGCATTACCTATTAATAATTATTGTGCAAAACACTATAGAAACGGACACAAATAGAGAGTTTGAACACAAACACTGAACACAAATGAAGTCCAAGATGGTCGATGAGGTCTAAAGCATGACAAAAACATTATAGCTTGTACACATTGTTCTGGGTGTGTAGGCCTGTGTGGCCCTTCCCAAGTGACATCATAGAAAATGGCCAAAGTTAACTGTGACCAGCTGCACTCTATCCCACTAACCACACAGACAAACGACTGTATCGAGGTATTCTTACAGCATTGTAATTGGAATAGAGGAAACACCGTCTTAGTACAAGACCACTAAATAGCCCCATCCACACACTCGTTACATGCACTATTTAAAGCAGCAAGTATGTAATAAGGCTTTGCGTTCAGTATTGTTAGTCTAGGTCCATTAGTATAGTTGGAATGTGGTTTGGTAGGCCTGCTCTTGTGGTGTTGGTGGCAGGCATAACTATTCAGGTATGCAAGGGGAAAGTCAAAACACTAATGTCACAGCACACAGTCTTTGGTTAGATATGATAGTTGGGCATAACAGTTTGAGATATATATATATATACTTATAATACAAAGGGGCAGATACAGAATTAGAACTGGTTTATTGTTAATTCACAATATATCTACCATATACTTGATCCAAAAACAATTGTTGAATTACACAAAAAGTAATTCACAAAATTTGAATAACAATCATCTGTTTATAATGCACACATACGCATTTCAGGAAAACCTTCCAAGACAACCAAAATAGAAAATACTGATTTCCATGAGAATTAAAACATTCAAAGATATTTACCTTGCATATCATATAGCATGCTAGCTTAAAGCATATTGATAGGCAGCACTTGACAATGAAATATGACCCCAGCCAAACTGAGTATGGTAGGTATACCTCTCACCGGGTGTAGGACTCTACCACAACAGGGCCCGTATTCTCAAGGAGTCTTAGTTTAGGAGTGCTCACCTAAGATCCGTTTTGGCTTCAGATCACAATGAATATGATCATATGTACAGGGGGGACCTGATCCTAGACCAGCACTCCTACTCTGATACGCTTTGTGAATAAAGGACATGGTTAGAACAGCTGCAGAAGTATTAAAACAGGATAGGATAGCTTCATAGCTAGAGCCCTTTGTTCATTTAATCTGTAGCAGATGAGGAAATACCTTTAACCTAGCATATACAGTACACTTCCCACTGATAACTAAACAAATATCAGACATGAGAAAGTCAAGTGAGAGGCCCATATATCCAAGCAACATGACAAAAAAACAAAGTGCCATGCTCTTGGATATGGTGTAGAGTTCATATGATGAGCTGCTCTTTGGATCCCAGGATAAGAGCATGACTTTAACCTGTGATATGACAGTGTTGACTTCTTTACTGTCAGCCATGCACTTTTTATTTTATCCAATTGGTAGTTACAGTCTTGTCCCATCGCTGCAACTCAAGCGTCCCCTGAAACACAACCCAGCCAAGCCACACTGCTTCTTGACACAATGCCCGCTTAACCCAGAAGCCAGCTGCACCAATGTGTTGGAGGATGCACCGTACACCTGGACACTGTGACAGCGTGCACTGCACCCGGCGCGCCACAGGAGTCACTAGTGCACGATGGGAGAAGAACATCCCTGCATGTCAAACCCTCCCCTAACCCGTACCACGCTGGGCCAATTTTGCGCCGCTTCATGGGTCTCCCGGTCACGGACAGGCGCGACAGAGCCTGGACTCGAACCAGGTTCTCTAGTGGCACAACTAGCACCGCGATGCAGTGCCTTAGCCCACTGCGCCACTCGGGAGGCCCAGAGCTATGCCCACTTAACAAGTCTGTTTTTAGTGAGCATAAATAGGTGTGTAAGTAAGTATCCTTTCTATAGAAGGAGACAAAAAGGAGACAGACAGACCCACTTTAGACTATTGAGATGCATCCCATACAGTATTTCTTCTCACAGTTCAGTCTCCTTCTCACCGCCATCACCTGCCAGGTAGTATTCATCATCTGTGGTTGTGTCAGAGTCCATGTCAGAGCCTGAGTCGGACTCCTCGAAGACTGCCAGGTTGGAGACGTAGCCCCTGGAGGGTAGGCGCCCCCTAGGGGACAGGCTGTCCGGTGATGCCCTGCTGTCTGTGGGGGAGGCAGAGGAGGAGCTGGGAGGGCGAGATATGCGTCTGGAGGCTGGGGACGGAGGGGGGGTTGGAGGACCCTCTGTATCCCACAGGGAGTGAGAGGTCTCCAGGCTGCCATGGTTCCACATGCGGCCAGTGGTGGTGGAGGTTGGAGATGGGGCGGTGAACTCTGAACTCCAGGATACATTTCTGGGTAGAGATTTGGATCTAGCCTTGTGTGGATTTATAAAATTAGCTTTGATTGTTTTGCGCTCATTTCTGGATGTCCTGTCACTAACGACAGACCAGTCATTTACAGCTTGGCTGTCACCTGTGGTTTTGTGGCCAGTGGTTGTGTGTGTGTCCCACATTGGTATTGTCCAATCACCTTTGACCCTACAGTCATCCCAAGTCATGACCTCTTCTCCAAAGGTCAGAGCGGGGTAAGTGAGGTCACTGACACTGCTGACGCTAGGGCCTGAGGAGATGCGTCCAGGACCCGAAGGTCGGCTAGAGAGCACAGAAGTCACACAGAAGGAACGCCCAGCCTCAAGACCATATTTGAGATCAGCACAGGAGGAGAAGGAGGCCAGACGTCCCTCACTGCCACGCTGATCTCCGGAACCAAACTCCCTGTCCCCTGGCTCACAGAGAGAGGTGGTCTTCTTCCTCTGAGGAATCCTGGGAACGTGGAACACGTTATCGTTCTCAGAGTCCTTCTGGCTGAAGTGTAAGACAGAGAAAGTGTTTCTGGGGCTGCCTGAGGAGGTTCTGTAGGCAGGGAGGGTTGCAGAGCGGCTGGGGTCCCAGGGTTGACGCATAACGGAGCTGAAGTCTCTCTGAGGAGGTTGCTTTCTGGCTCTACTGATCCTCTCCTCTTTGTAAGCTTCAAACTGCCGCCTTGTTGGGCTGATCTCGCTACTAGAAGGTTGGTCTTTGGGTTTCGTGATGCTTTTGTCCTTGTAAGACTCAAATTGAGGAAGGTCCATAACACAAGGCTGGTCTCTGTTTCTAGCCTCTGTATGGTCTTTAAAACCCTCAAACTGTGAGTGTTCACGTCTAACATTTTCCTTCGTCATATCTGACGTGTGCTCACTGCCAGCCCAGAAAGAGTTTGAAGGTTTGTGAACGCCATCATTCTCCCTCCATTTTTCCTTCTCTTCTCGATCGCTAGAACCACTGCTCTCAGTGACATCACTAATGTCACTGGCTCCTCTGACAGAAGGTGGCTGGGGTGTTCTCTTCGTCCTCTCGTCATCGAGACGTTTGACTCTGAAGGTCTGCCGGAGTCGACTCAGCACCAGGTCTATTTTGTTACTTTCCTTTTGCTCCTTCTCTGACTCGTTCTTTGGTTTCTCAGACTGAGGCATCGCTGGGTTTCTAGGGAGATTGGCAGCAGGTGTAGCAACAACATTGTCTCTCTTACCCCTCAGTGAGAATAAGCCTTTCTTTGGGCTCTGGGTTTGTAATGGAGCCACTCCACTCTTAGGCAAACTCTCGCTTTTACACACATCCTTCTCAGTGTCTAATGCTCCACTGTCATTGGAGCTTTGGTATGATTGACAGCTGGGACTTCCAATCACCTGGCTGTGTTGTAATGGTAGACGGCAGAGTTCATTGGACTTTATCTCTGTGACGACTCGTTTGTCTGGAGTGTGTCGAGGAAAACAGGGCTGTGCAGGCCTAATACTGTCCAATATGGCAGAGGAATCAACTTTAGAAATCCTGTACACAAGTGTCTCAACATTTTCTTGACTGGTCTGTTTGGAGTTGTTGTTGACCCAATCAATTTCCAAGGCAACAACCTTTGAACTGTCCTGTGACCTAGCCCTGTGATGGCCGTAGAAGGGGTAGTGTTGGGGTGAGGTAGGGGGTGAGAGAAGGGGTTGGGGTGAGTTTGTGTGTGTGTGTGTGACCTCACCCAGTGTTGGGCGTGAAGACTTGAGTGTGGAGTAGGGCGGGGAGCTAAATCGTGGCTTGGAAAAGCTCCCAAAATCTGGAAGGGAGAGAGGGGCAGCGGTCTCCCTCTGTGGTCCTATTGCGGTGGAGTCGGTTCCTGTGTGGTTGAATGTGAAGTTTGAAGTGTGGTCGCTAACACGCTCTGAGAGAGCTTGCCCTCCCTCCTTCACCAATGTATCAGATATTATGGATAAGTTATGCATCGAGGTTCCCCTCCAAACTTGTAGTTTGGTGGTCCTGGGGGTTGGGGGAGACAAAGGTGACGTAGCCCAGGTTGGGCTGCTCGATCTCAGGGAGGAGAAGATGGCGGGACCCCCTACACTACGGAGGGGTCTGGTTGGGGACAGAGGTCTCTGAGGTGAATGTGACTCCTGCCACGCTCTATGTGCTGTTACCCTCCCTTCCACTTGGGGCTGGTGTTTCTTAGGGGAGAGGTCTAGGCTGCCTATGAACGTCCTTTTCACCAGAGGGGACGAGCTGGGTGGGGAGAGGGGAAGGGTGGAGGGGGCCTGGGTGGTGGGGATACTCAGGGATATGGGGCTATAGCTGGCTGGGGACAACGGTCGGGTGTAGCGGGTCGGGGTTGGGATACTGGGGACGTAGCCGGTTTTAAGTAGGAGTGGTTGGGGAGTTGTGGTAGGCGTGTAAGCAGTTTTAGGGGCCTGCAGTTGGGATGTGGGGGTGTGAGTGTTACTCACTATGGGAATCTGGCTTCTGACGACTGGGGGTGGAGATTTTGGGCTGTTTTGGGGGTCTTGGCTCATAGAGCTGGTGGTATTGAGTGAGCGGGAACTATAGAGGGGTCTGTGGCTACTGAGGGATGTGGAGGCGATACTGGTTTGTAAGGAGAGCTGTCTGGAAGAGGGGTTCGGGGAATGGGACTTATAAAGGATTCTATGACTACTGAGGGAGGATTGAGTGTCACTGGTTTCAGAGCTGGTTGAAGTCTTGGGGCTAAATACGGTCAGAGGGGTGTAGATGGTGTCATAACTAGATGGCCTACTGTAGCGATCAGGCTTGCTGGACTTTATTGGGAAACTCAAAGTGCTCGAGCTAGCTGGGCTACTGTTGTTAGAGCTGAAGGAGATATTGGACAAACAATAGGGCTTTTGTGATTGTCGGTCATTCGAGTTAAGGGAATCCTGAGTTTTGAGTATTCTATAGGAATCCTGGTCTGGGATATCTTGAGCATAAGTCCTTTTAAGGGTGCTCTGAGTTGTGTGTTTGCCAGTGACAGTATTGCGGTTTAGGTTGGTATTGTTGGGGGTGACTAAATTATTGTTGTTATTGATGCTGATTTGGGGATTGACACCAGTGTTATCATTGGTGCTAGAGGGGCCTGTGTTATTATTTCTGGAAGTGCTTGAGAGGCTGGATGTGTTGTTGTTGTTGTTGATAGTGGTAGTGGGACTGAGGGGGGAACTGGGATTAGACACACTGTCCTCCAGAGTAATGTGCTTTCTCCAGCTAGTAGATCTCAGGGTGGTTCCTCTGGGAAGAGACTGGCTCCTTAGAAAATCCAGGTGGTCATATTGGAACGGTGGAGAGGAAGGAAGATGAGTATCACTGATGGGAACTGTGGTTCCATCTGGTCTCTCTGAGGGGGAAAGTCTCTCTAGACCACTTAACAGAAGAGTCTGCTTACTGGGGAAGGTTGGGTTGGGATACGCCCTGGAAGTCTGGGGAAGTTTGGTAAAGGGTATGCCCTCTGTGTCTTTGTAATTGGGCGAGGTTGAAAATAGTTGTGTCCTGTGTGTATTTGCTTCTCTGTGATTGGAAGTTGGTAAGGGGAGGTGCCTTGATCTCTCTATTGTCCTGTAAGTTGGAGAAGCTGAATTTGGGAGGAACTTGGACCTCTCTCTGGCTCCATCATTGGATGAGGTTAAGGAAAAGTGTGCCCTAATTGTCTCTGATGCTTTGTAATTGGTTGTGGTTGGAGAGAGGTGTGGACTTGAAGTCTCTCCATCTCTGTCATTGGTTGGAGAGGAGATATTGGTTTCTGAGTGGATAGAGCTCGCAACAGTGTTGAGCCTTCTCAGAGAGAAAAGAAGGCTACTGGTTGTTGGTTTGGAACTCAGCAATGATGTCTGGTCTCCTTGACAACTAGCCTGTAGCATTCCCTTGTGTACATGCAGGTCGGGAGTAACAGGGGAAACAGCTCCCCCCTCTCCCCCTCTGTTGACCAGCCTCCCCCAACTCACATCCAGAGAGACAGGCTTAGAAACTGGGGCCTTTGTTGGGTTGTCCAGTTTGAGGCTGGGGGTGCTTCCCTCATACCAGCCCCCCACTGTGCTTCTGCTGCTACCCAGTGTTGAAGCCCTCTCATGGACTTGTGATCCAAGGGTCAACCCCCTCTCCCCAACACGTTGGTTCTGGGTCTCCAGAAACTGTTGTTGTCGTCGTTGTCCTACAGAGTCTGTCTCGAGAGGGACTTGTGGCTTCAAAAGCACACCCCCCTTGCTCACTTCCTGTCCGCTACCTTGGGTTTCCTGTCCAGACTCACTGGTTGCCGTGCCAACCACACCAATGTCCGTACCGGCCATGCCCCGCTTGTTCCTGCGTATTCTCCCACTCCACTGCGGGGCGAGAACCGACACCAGCGTGGAGGACAACATGGCTGTCTTGGAATCCTCTTCCTCTTTAAAAGGAAGTGATGTCACTTCCTCTTCCTCTGAAGGGCGATTGGCTGGTATAAAATAATATGATGGTGAGACTTCTCTTTTCACCTGAGGAGAAAGTTCAAAGTTCAAATCAGATTATATTGATATCAACAATTAGAGACATATCTGTTAAGCTTTAACCTCAAAGCCAAAGGTTTTCCATGAAAAAGAGAATCTATGATTGAACTATTTTGCTTTTAGTCCAAAAGTTATGCAACGTCAGAAATGTGAAATCTATTGCCTTAGATCAAACTGCAGCATGTAATGGTTTTCATATGTCAACACTGTGACTTGTCACTCCACACCTCCCAAAGCTATGTAGGCTGAGTGGTAGAGTATTTGTGTGTGACAACACATTTAATCTGACATGGAAATCCAAATAGTGTACTTATTGAAACTGGAGCATTGCAGGAGTCATGTTCCCATGAAAATGTTATTAAAGTAATTAGTCTGGACAAACAGGTTATTTCCAAGTACATGAGATTTCTACAGAAACACCATTTTTCTCCTCCCCAAACTGGCATTCATGTTGGTTGTTTTCAGATTACACAATGTTCAAACTGACATTGATTATGTGCCAACGATTTAATTGAAGCATTCATAATATGGCCTCCATGGCGCTGTTAATATAGCAGATGCCATTAGCAGTCATGACAGTTGATGTTGGCTAATGGAAACACTATAATGACACAAACTGGTGACATTAACTGTAATGACTGTTAATAACATGTCTATTGTGTTATTAAGTAAAGTGTCATTAATAATGTTGCCACTAAATGGCAATGCTTTATGTTTACCTGTGCTTGAGCTATAGGTGTGTTCCTTACAGGTCCCTGAGAACTGCAGAGAAAAACATTATAACACATCATTACAATGAATGTTAATGGTTATACAGTGCATTCAGAAACTAATCAGACCCCTTGATTTTTTCCACATGTTGTTACGTTACAGCCTTATTCTCAAATTGATTCAATTAGATTGAGGAAACAATTTACACACAATACCCCATAATGACAAAGTGAAAACAGTTTTGAAATGTAAGCAAATTTATTAAAAATAAAATAAAGATACCTTATTTACATATGTATTCAGACCCGTTGCTATGAGACTCAAAATTGAGCTCAGGTGCATCCTGTTTCCATTGATCATCCTTGAGATGTTTCTACACTTGATTGGAGTCCATCTGTGGTAAATTCAATTGATTGGACATGATTTGGAAAGGCTCCACAGTTGACAGTGCATGTCAGAGAAAAAACCAAGCCATGAGGTCGAAGGAATTGTCCGTAGAGCTCAGAGACAGGATTGTGTCGAGGCACAGATCTGGGGAAGGGTACCAAAAAATGTCTGCATCATTGAAAGTCCCAAACAACAGTGGCCTCCATCATTCTTAAATGGAAGAAGTTTGGAACCACCAAGACTCATCCTACAACTGGCCACCCGGCCAAACTGAGCAATCGGGGGAAAAGGGCCTTGGACAGAGCTTCAGAGTTCCTCTGTGGAGATGGGAGAACCTTCCGGAAGGGCAACCATCTCTGCAGCACTCCACCAATCAGGCCTTTATGGTAGTGTAGCCAGACGGATGCCACTCCTCAGTAAAAGGCACATGACAGCCCGCTTGGAGTTTGCCAAAAGGCACCTAAAGGACTCAGACCATGAGAAACCAAGTTTTCTGGTCTGATGAAACCAAGGTTGAATTCTTTGGCTTGAATGCCAAGCGTCACGTCTGGAGGAAACCTGGCATCCTCCCTACGGTGAAGCATGGTGGTGACAGCATCATGCTGTGGGGATGTCTTTCAGCGGAAGGGACTGGGAGACTAGTCAGGATTGAGGGGAAGATGAACGGCACAAAGTACAGAGAAATCCTTGATGAAGTCCTGAGCACTCTGGAGCAGGTTCTCAGACTGGGGAGAACGTTCACCTTCCCACAGACAACGACCCTAAGCACACAGACAAGACAACGCAGGAGTGGCCCAGCCAAAGTCCTTAAGTGGTGCAGCCAGAGCTCGGACTTGAACCCGTTTGAATGCCTGAGGTAGAGTGCCTCATGATAAGCTGTAGACCACACTATCTACCAAGAGAGTTTTCATCTATATTTTTCGTAGCCGTCTTTTACCACCACAAACCGATGCTGGTACTAAGACCGCACTCAACAAGCTGTATAAGGCCATAAGCAAACAAGAAAATGCTCATCCAGAAGCGGCACTCCTAGTGGCCGGGGACTTGAAATCATTGAAATCATTTTTACCTGGTAGAAATTAGCATTCACTTTTTTTTTTTTTTTTTACATTTACTTCACACACAGAGACGCATACAAAGCTCTCCCTCGCCCTCCATTTGACAAATGTGACCATAATTATATCCTCCTGATTCTTGCTTAGAAGCAAAAACTAAAGCAGGAAGTACCAGTGCCTCACTCAATATGGAAGTGGTCAGATGATGCGGATGCTACGCTACAGGAGTGTTTTGTTAGCACAGACTGGAATATGTTCCGGGATTCATCCAATGGCATTGAGTAAGTAGTATACCACCTCAGTCACCGGCTTCATCAATAAGTGCATTGACGATGCCGTCCTCACAGTGACCATGCGCACATATCCCAACCAGAGGCCATGAATTACAGACAACATCCACACCGAGCTTAAGGCTAGAGCTGCCGCTTTCAAGGAGCGGGACACTAAGCCGGACGCTTATAAGAAATCCTGCTATGCCCTCAGACAAACCATCAAACAGGCAATGCATCAATACAGGACTAAGATTGAAATGAATCTCACTACACTGGCTCTGATGCTCATCGGATGTGGCAGGGCTTGCAAACTATTACGGACTACAATGGGAAACCCAGCCGCAAGCTGCCCAGTGATGCAAGCCTACCAGACAAGATAAATGCCTTTTATGCTTGCGTTGAGGCAAGCAACACTGAAGCATGCATGAGAGCACCAGCTGTTCCGGACGACTGTGTGATGCCGCTCTCCGTAGCCAATGTGAGCAAGACCTTTAAACAGGTCAACATTCACAAGGCCGCGGGGCCAGACGGATTACAAGGACGTGTACTCAGAGCATGTGCGGACCAACTGGCAAGTGTCTTCACTGACATTTTTCAACCTCTCCCTGACCTCTCTAATACCTACGTTTAAAGCAGACCACCATAGTCCCTGTGCCCAAGAAAGCGAAGGTAACCTGCCTAAATGACTACCGTCCCTTAGCACTCATGTCGGTAGCCATGAAGTGCTTTGAAAGGCTGGTCATGGCTCACATCAACAGCATCCTCCAGGATACCTTTGACCCACTCCAATTCGCATACCGCTCCAACAGATCGACAGATGACGCAATCTCAGTCCCACTCCACACTGCCCTTTCCCACCTGAACAAAAGGAACACCTATGTGAGAATGCTGTTTATTGACTACAGCTCAGTGTTCAACACCATAGTGCCCACAAAGCTCATCACTTAGCTAAGGACCCTGGGACTAAACACCTTCCTCTGCAACTGGATCCTAGACTTCCTGACAGGCCGGCCCCAGGTGGTAAGGGTAGGCAACAACACCTCTGCCACGCTGATTCTCAACACGGGAGCCCCTCAGGGGTGCGTGCTTAATCCCCTCCTGTACTCCCTGTTCAACCACGACTGCATGGCCATGCACGACAGTGTGGTGCCAGGGCAACTACCTCTCCCTCAACGTGAGCAAGACACAGGAAATGAATGTGGACTAGTGCGTACGGCCCAGTACATCACTGGGGCCAAGTTTCCTGCCATCCAGGACCTATATACTAGGTGGTATCAGAGGAAGGCCCCAAAAATGGTTAAAGGCTCCAGTCACCCAAGTCATAGACGTTCACTCTGCTACCGCACAGCAAGCAGTACCGGAGCACCATGTCTAGGTCCAAAAGGCTCCTGAACAGCTTCTACCCCCAAGCCAACAGACTGCCGAACAGTTAATCAAATGGCCACCCGGACTATTTACATTGACCCCCCCCCTTTGATTTTACACTGCTGCTACTCATTGTTTATTATCTATGCATTATCACTTTACCCCTAACTACATGTACAAACTACCTCAATTAACCATATTTTCTTAGCTCTATTTCTTGAACTGCATTGTTGGTTAAGGGCGTGTAAGTAAGCATTTCACTGTAAGGTCTACACCTGTTGTATTCGGAGCATGTGACAAAATTTGATTTGATCTCCTGAGAGACCTGAAAATATCTGAGCAGCGACGCTCTCCATCCAACCTGACAGAGCTTGAGAGGATCTGCAGAGAAGAATGGGAGAAACTCCCTAAATACAGGCATGCCAAGCTTGTAGTGTCATACCCAAGAAGACTCAAGGCTATAATTGCTGCCAAAGGTGCTTCAACAAAGTACTGAGTAAAAGGGTCTGTATACTTATGTAAATGTTGTGTTTTTAATTTTAATACATTTGCAAAATAAAACAAAAAATTACAAATTTCTGCTTTGTAATTATGGGGTATTGTGGGTAGATTGATGAGGGGCAAAAAACTATTGAATCCAGTTTAGAATAATGCTGTAACGTAACAAAATGTGGAAAAAGTCAAGGGGTCTGAATACTTTCCGAATGCACTTTATACCATAATATGTAAGACACACAAGCATGCAGACACACCTCCTGGGTGTTAATGTTTTGTAAAGATTACAGGTGTCACACGTTTTTCATTCACCCTGATCCACAGGATCAACTACATTCCATCTTCTCTCTTGACCTCCATTGCTCATTCTCCCCTTCTTGTCTATCCTCCAGCTCTCCCTTTTTCATGATTTATGTTTACCTGGGCTCATAGCCGCGGGAAGTAGGGGCGTAACAGTATTGTGGGGGTTATGGGCATATTTATGTTAGATTGTTATCAGGTCTCTGTCTGTATTGGTGTTTTAGCTGGTATATCAGTCAGCAGGGTGTGGCTGCCTGGGCGTGTTGAGTGTTGAGCAATGGGAGCAGATCCAACAATATACCCATAACCCCCTCAAATCTGAATTATAAATAAATATATTTTAATTTCAAAAATATTGAATATTTAAAACATTTTCATAAAAAGTAGCGCACTGGGCCTTTACTTGTATTAGCAGACTGATAGACGCCTGTAGCACGGGCAAAACATTTTTTACCAGCAAAAAAAAGTTGTATAATTAAGAAGAGTCTTTTGCAAGATTCAATACTTGGGATTGTAAGAATTGTTGCCCTGTCCCTTTCTCTGCAATTGTCATTCTAATGGAATTCAGAAATAACTAAATCCTGTCCTCAAATGTTTACATCAAAAAGGTGCAAAGTTATGGGCAAAGACACAAAACATCCATATGAAATTAATTGTTTTTACTGATCAAATAACATGGAAAACAACCCCTTTTTGTGCAGTATTAATTTACCATCGTTACAAACCACTTAAATGTACATTACTGTATTGTACACAAGCTGGTCATCTAGGTTTGTAACTAGACCATCACCATGAAGAAAAACAATGTACAGTAGAGTAATTGAGTACATTGAGACATCAAGTGGTTTGTGATGATGTGATGTGATGATCTGGCTGAGTTGGTAGAGCATGGCCCTTGCAATGCTAGGGTTGTGGGTTTGATTCCCACGGGGGACCAGTATGAAAAACTATGAAAATGTATGCACTCCCTACTGTAAGTTGCTCTGGGTAAGAGTGTCTACTGAAAAGGAATGAATAGACCATTTCAGTTCACATAGAAATAAGTTGCATTTGCAAAGTATTTCACGGAACTGGGAGACATATCAAGCAACTATTTTTATATTCCAACAGTACTTTCAGATGAACTGTTTGGTGCAGATAATTATCAGACTCAAGTTACAAATGCTGGTAAACACTCAACTACAACATACATTTAGTTAGGAAACTGGGCCTTTACTAGTCCTGTTTTAGCAAACCACATATAGATATCTTCAGCAGAGGCAATGTTTTTCTTTCTGCGTCGAAAACGTCACAGCACCCCCCCAAACTACTTCCAGCGGTGTTGCCTGGCTACGTTAGCAATAGCGGAACAGAGTAATAACTGAATGCCTTAAAATCACACTTGTAATAAAGACATCACACACAAACACAGGGCCACAGGGCCATATAAGTTGATGGTGAGAGGTGTGTGGCCTCAGTCTAAAGGGCTGACATGGATAGGTGACAATACAGCCAGGTAAAGGTCGGCTGTTACTAAGGGCCAGTGTTTGACAAATGACTCGTACTGATAAGAGTTGCATTCATCTCTGACATATATTACGCACGCACGCACGCACGCACGCACGCACGCACGCACGCACGCACGCACGCACGCACGCACGCACACACACACACACACACACACACACACACACACACACACACACACACACACACACACACACACACACACACACACACACACACACACACACACACACACACACACACACACACACACACACACAAGAAATCAATCTGAAGTATTTCCTCAGTACAGCAGTCCAAGGAACTAATTAACCTTGGTTAAACCCGTTTACTTTCATATCATTGATTTATGGAGCCGTGTTGGTGCAAATCTATCTGTACACATACATAGATGGTAACAGAAGGAGAGTGTCTAAGAGAAGGCCAATAAAATAAAATACATCACTGTATAATGCAAAATCCCATAACGAAGGCTATACACTCTAGCTTTAAAAATGCTCTGTCTCACCTGTGTAGACAGTGTTCCCTCTGAGCTGTGGACTCTAGTTTTTCCAGGTCGTGTTTCTTGCTGTGTTGAGAGGAGAGTCTGAAGGAAAGGGAGGATGTAAACCAGGTCTGGTTGGGGTTCTTGTTCAGAACTGCAGGTTGGCCGTGACTCTCCTCCCTGGTCCTCAAAGTTAGCTCTGGTCACAAACATCCCATATGGTATTAGAGTAGAGTTTATAACTAGACCTGTAATAGGTACTGATATAACAGTCCATGTGGATCTGTAGCAGACAGGTAAATCACTGCACACTGCTGTAAATTCCCTCAGTTGTGTCCCCTGTAGGGCTGAGCGATTAGTGCTTTTTGAGGTTGGTTCGTTTCGTTTTGATTATTAAAAAACAAATAACGCTTTTCGATTTTTTTATATATTTTTTTAAACATGAAATAATGACTTTTTAAAGCCAAAAATAGTGAACATTCAATTGCCAAAACATTAACTTATTCCATTGTCTATGTCTGGTCCACATTGGGTAGACATCCATAGAAAAAGAGGAAATTACTATGAAATAATAAATATTTCAGTTGTGTATACTACTTAGCTTTTATTTGATGACTATTATTTTTCATTCCTTAAAGTAATCTCATCAGTAGCAGTCAGCCAGCCAGGCCATCTAACGTTATGTTATCCAAAGTTAAATCTAGAATCGGCTTCCTATATCGCAACAAAGCATCCTTCACTCATGCTGCCAAACATACCCTCGTAAAACTGACCATCCTACCGATCCTCGACTTCGGTGATGTCATCTATAAAATAGCCTCAAACACTCTACTCAACAAATTGGATGCAGTCTATCACAGTGCCATCTGTTTTGTCACCAAAGCCCCATACACTACCCACCATTGCGACCTGTACGCTCTCGTTGGTTGGCCCTCGCTTCATACTCGTTGCCAAACCCACTGGCTACAGGTTATCTACAAGTCTCTGCTAGGTAAAGCCCCGCCTTATCTCAGCTCGCTGGTCACCATAGCAGCACCCACTCGTAGCATGTGCTCCAGCAGGTAAATCTCACTGGTCACCCCCAAAGCCAATTCCTCCTTTGGTCATCTTTCCTTCCAGTTCTCTGCTACCAATGACGCGAACGAGCTGCAAAAATCTCTGAAGCTGGAGACTCATATCTCCCTCACTAGCTTTAAGCACCAGCTGTCAGAGCAGCTCACAGATCACTGCACCTGTACATAGCCCATCTGTAAACAGCCCATCTATCTACCTACCTCATCCCCATACTGTATTTATTTATTTATTTATCTTGCTCCTTTGCACCCCAGTATCTCTACTTGCACATTCATCTTCTGCACATCTACCATTCCAGTGTTTAGTTGCTATATTGTAATTACTTCGCCACCATGGCCTATTTATTGCCTTAACTTACCTCATTTGCACTCACTGTATATAGACTTTTTGTTTTATTTTGTTCTACTGTATTATTGACTGTATGTTTTGTTTATTCCATGTGTAACTCTGTGTTGTTGTATGTGTCGAATTGCTATGCTTTATCTTGGCCAGGTCGCAGTTGCAAATGAGAACTTGTTCTCAACTAGCCTACCTGGTTAAATAAAGGTGAAATAAATCAATAAAAATAAATGTGCTCCCCATACCGTACTGTCTTTAGTCATCTTATTTAGCTAGCCTGTCTAAGTATACTGCAGAGTGGTCTGACAAAATCGTTTTTACTCGTTCTTCAAAGCAGACAAAAGGTCTCTGTACCCCTTGTCGTTGTGAACATTGTTCTCTTATGCGGTCTGTGTGTATCTAACCTAATGTAGCAGGCATAAAAGTGTATCGGTCCAGAGATCTGTACACAATGACAAGATGCTCATGTCTATTCCCTAACAACGGGAGTCGTTGTTCCAAAGGCGGGAAGGCAGTCGACAAGCTTAGGTTCCAAATAAGCCCATAGAAACGCATTGGGCTTATTTTTGGACCGATTTCGGCGAGAGTGAAACCTCTCGCTTCGCCTCTTCCTCTCTGATCTGTCATTGTATATAATGACCATGTTTCTGTGCTGACGTAGGTTGAGTTTACTTAATGAAAACTACAACTCCCTTCAGCCTGCATAGTTCTTGACTTCATTTCTCAAATCTCTCGTGAATGATTTGATTTCTCTGGGCTCACAAAAAAACGAAATGGAATTCAAGTAATTGAACCGATAATTGCTCAGCACTAGTCACCTGTGTCTCTAAGGTGTGCGAGTTGTCTCACCTGTCTGTTCTATCCCGCCACTGTTGGCACTGAGTGGTGTCTGAGTGCACTGGTCAGTTTCCACTTCGTTTCCATGATGATTCTTCTCCTGGGACCACCTCACATGCTGGGGTCTCCTGGGGGAACAACACACCTAAGTATCCATGGAAACCAGATCAGGCATGACCAGAACCTAAGTCCAATAATATGGAACTAGACCATAAAGACAAGGTCCAATCGGTCATAGGCAATAGCAGCAGGTGAGTGACTGTGATTCTAACACTCACATTATCTGTCCATCAGCCTTTCCTTGACATATAAAATCATTTGGTTTATTTTAGAACGATCCGCTCCCGCCACTCAACACCCCACAGGCAGCCACACACTGCTGACTGATATACCAGCTAAAACACCAATACAGACAGAGACCTGATAACAATCTAACATAAATATGCCCATTATGTTACAGAGCAACTATCTGACACACATCTATCTGATGATCTCTGTCTCTGCACAGACTAATGTAACCAATCACAACCAGTCAGTATAATCCCACTAAAGAGCTGATTATTCACCCTGATTCTAAACATATTCTGGTCACTGGGAAAGATACCAAAGTAATCAGAGAGTACTATACCTCAGGGAGATGCAGTGATTACCATCTCCACTACACTGTGTTGTCCTGTTCTGGGCTGGCTGGCAGCTACCAGCACGGGCCAAGTTCAAATCAACTGCGACTACAGTTTAAAGCCTCTGGCTGTCTTTGGCATGGAAGTCACATGAGGATTCTCTGTCTCAGTGTGCCTCTTTGTCTGTCTGTCTGACTAACTCGCAATCTGTCCGTCTTCTGTTTCTTTCATTTTCTTTCTCCCTCCCTTTTCTCCCTCCCAATACAGAGGCATGGCCCTATACTGTGGGTGAAACAAGCCATTACACAAGCTGCTACACCTTTCCTTTAGAAAATACTTGTTGGCTGTAAGGCTTTAAGCTCTGCATCATAACAGGACAACGTGGCAGGACATGCTATAAGTAGAGCTCTCCTGTGGTAATCATTCCTTTAACTACAGATGAATGCCAAATTCAACAGACTGCAGGGCAGATTCAGTCACTGTTTTTACTCTTTCTTTCTCCCACAGACCATGAGCGCATTGATGTCAACAAGGAAAAACAGGTGAACATGCTCTATTCACAGAAACACCACACTGTTGTTGGTTGCTGCCGGCGTTGGCCTAAATCTTCCAAACTATGATCAAACTAAACTGGAATGCTTACAGCACCGAGCACCTCAAGCCAAAGCAAACATCTATCCTAAAGGAAAGCTTCACATCCGTTCTGAGTAAATAAAAAAAGTTGGTCAAACCACTCTGCTCTCCACAGCAGCATGCATGTGCTTCAAGGCTTATTTTCTTCAAAATGTCTAACATGCCCAGCACGACATGCAAGATAATATCTACATGAAAGGTCATAATCCTGTCATAAGATGTTCAAAATGGTTTGCATAAATCAACCTTTCTGTAAGCTTATTGTGAAGCTATATAAATGGCTGTCCATTTTGATCTTCACAGATGTACACTGAGTGTACAAACATTAGGAACACCTGGTCTTTCCATGACATAGATCGACCAGATGAAAGCTATGATCACTTATTGATGTCACTTGCTAAGTGTAGATGAAGGGGAAGAGACAAGTTAAAGGAGGATTTAAGCCTTCAAGGGGATTTGGCTTTTCAATAGGTCACGGGCGAAATTGTGGTGTAGATACTTGTGGGGACGAATAGTAGACGGGGGTCAGACATTTTAAAACCGATTTCCTGCAATTCTACACACGACTAAGTGGAAGGATAAGTGGAAGTTGCTATTGCTATTTCCTCAGAGGATGATATGGAAACACAAATAAATGACTGGGGGGACGAATTGAACTGTTCTGAATATTGGGGGGAGGGGCGTGGACGATGACATGTCCCCCCCATCCCCGTGTCAATTTCGCCTAGGTTAGCCTATGACCTCACAGCAAACATTGGTAATGTCACAACCATCTGCCAGTCCCACCCCAACTGAATACTTGCACAGTACAGGCAATGCTTTATAGCACAGATTTGTTTACCTTTTGTAGAGGGATTGATATGGGATTAAGAAAGTTGACTTAATTGGCAAAGGAACAATTCTGAACATGCATGGAGGCCTATGGTTCTATACAAATGCCAGCACAACTATGTTTCCTAGGTGACCTTTAAAGTAACTGTCTAGTGAAAAACTCACTTTTAAAAGTTACTCTTAACTCATACCCAGATAATGTTGTTGAATAGTCCTATATTCGTATTTGTGGCCAAAACAAAAAACCCACCTCAAACAGACTGTTTCAAAAATGTTGGCTCATTAAATAAAGGTGAAATTGACTGAGCTGGCAAATCAGCAGTCTACTCGCATAGATACACACACACACAGCGAGACATGGTTTAACGTGACCAAGCCCCCAGTAGGGTACAACCGTAGGGTACCGTTACTCCTATGTTCAATTACTTACTTTACTCATAACCCGACACCGGCTGTATTTATTTTTATCATTCTACAAACATTTTGGATATGCTTTGTTGGTCATTTTTAACATACTTCCATGCCGTCTTAAATCAACAACTACATCATACCTAAAAACACTGACTCTACACGTAAAAATGTTCGCATGAATAGATTTACATATCATGCGATGGTCATTCACGATTATCAGCCAAAGAGCTGTTTCCAATATACTTTCTTCAGCTAGCTAATGTTAGCTAACCCTGCTTTTATATCTAACGTGAATAAATGTGGTTGCGTACTGTTATGTTTGAACAATAGTAGGAGAAAAGACCACCCAAATAAGTTTCATCAACTGCCCAAGGACCAGTTCTAACTAGCTATGTGTATTGCCTGTGTAAACTTGAAGATTCCACCAAGTAGGTATAGATATTGCCATAGGCTACTTTGGGCCATTTGGTAGGGTTGGCTGCACAGCTGGTCTTCGGCAAGTTGAAAGAACATATTGGCAAGCGAACAAGAAAACTGTTCTATATACATAGACCGTTCAAGGGCAGGCAAAGACTTGGAGGAAAATTATGTCACTCATATTTTAAATAATTATAGATTATATTTCATAGAAATCGGAAACACTGGACAGTTACTTTAAAATGTCAGGGAGCATGCATGTGCAAACTAGTCCCTTACAGATGAACCAGAGTTTAACTATCCGACTGTTACATGAAACACCTCGAAAGTTCGTATCTTGCGTAAAATACAAGTTCAAACGCAAGTGGGCCTAGGCTGAACAAGAAGGATAGAAGATAAAACCCCCAAAAATGTAAAACCAAACATGTCCAAATTATATCGAATGATATCAGCCTACTGACCTTAAATTGCTGCAAATTTATAGACTTCACAATCCCGTAGCCTATCATTAGCAAAGAAGCAATTACAACTAAGTTTTAAATGAATCAAGACATTTACTCTGTCTTTTTCGTCCTCTTCCACTTTGCGTCTCTCTGGACAGGAACCTTTGGCGCCTCTGTCTCTTCCTCTCTCTCCTTCTCTCCACCTTGAAATCTGAGATCTACCTTCGCCTCGTCATGTGTTGACATTATCAGTCTACCTGTCTGCTCCCGTTTGGTTACCCTCCGTTAACCAATTGAGGCGGGAGGGAGGCTTAAAACACCGCCGGTGAAAAGGCAGAAAGGAATTTAAGTACATCGTACATCGCCATTCCTGAGGCTGATCCGCCATTACTGGCATTCTCCGCGTGAAATGGGTTTCCTCTCTCCCGCCTCTCCCTCCCTTGGGTGTGACACAAGGTCACCTTTGTGCATGCGAAATAGACAGGACAGGTGCGGCGAAGAAGTTTCGCTTTCTCTAAACAACAGACCGTTAGGGAATCGATTAGATAAGGTTACTACCTAGATAAGGTGGGGGTCATTTCCTTGCTGAATGTACACATACTTCTAACCAAACCGACATTCAGTAAGATTTTGCGTTTGGCCTTATAGGCAATACAAAACATCGAGCTCTAAACGTGTTCCTAAAGTAGACGGGTCTAACTTCTACACTTGCTGATTTGAATGATTTAGTCTTTAAATAGGTTACAGTCTGGCGCTGAGTAAATAATAGGTAATCTGGAATGAATTTCACATTTAGAACAGGAGACATAACGCCGCCGCACGCTCTGAATTTAATTCAATTTAAATGGCTTTATTGGCAGGGGAAACATGTTTACACTGCCAAAGTAAGTTGATAGAAAATAGATCTCTCTCACGCTCTGTAATGTGACTGAATAGACACTAGAGGACGCAGCCACACAGGGCTGATTCAATGAGGCTTTTGCATTTTTACATCTTGCACACGGTTCGATTTAAGTTAAAAAAATCTATATTAATCAGGATGTGTGTGGCGGTGCCTCTGCTGTTGTTCAGGATGACTCTGGAGGTTGGTGATGCGAGGAGGATAATAATTTTTGTGTGTCATTCGTTGGAAGCCATTAATTATCCCCTTATTAACCCCCAATGAGAAACATTCACACACACACTGGTACAGAGAGGTAGACACAATTACATGCACATTGAGACTTTCGTTGACACCCAGTCACCACATGCTCCTACACTACAAATGCATATAATCCAAGGCACTATACTAAACATCAATGTTAATCAATGATGGAGGCAAAAAGGAAGAGATGGAGAGAGTTAGACAGAAATAAAGAAATTAGAGTTCTGTTGTGGCTGATGACACAAACGTATTTGGAATGAAGAGGTGGTGTTGTGTGTGTGTGAGTGAGGTGTAGTTGTCAGACTGAGACAGCTAGGCTTTACATACTTCATAAGCCTCTTGTCACCTGAACCATAAATTGCCGTCAGGCCTTTACAAATACATTATCTCCACGAGGGATTCAAACGGGGCCAATTCATATCCAAGAATTGATTTTTTTAAAGTGGCTACATTGAGGGAGAGCCATTCAGGGCACGTCTTGTAGTTAACATAATTGAGTTTTATATGGTCTCCCAAAAAAAGTAATCACAAAGGATAATCAGGGAGGGGACAATCACTCTGGGGCTGAATTTGTTAGTAAACAGGCTGAGACAGATTCAGGCCCTGGATAATCACTCAATTTCTTCTTTGTTTATTGTTTGCTTATTGTCAGGATTGCTTAGTGCTCTGCAGGGTTGCAGTTGGGCGGGGGCACACTTATAACAAGCCAGGACACTTCAATAATACCTTACATTTAGCTGTACAGCTGTTGCCTATACATCTAAGATGCCTTGTAAAAGAGTATCTGTTAAATTATAAGAGGTCTTGTGGTAAGTATTGCTTGTAAACGGGGCTTGAGATTTGTTCTGAAAACCCCTGAAACACACAGTGTACAAAACATTGCTCTTTCCATGACATAGACTGGCCAGGTGATTCCAGATGAAAGCTATGATCTCTTAATGATGTCACCTGTTTAATCCACTTCAATCAGTGTAGATGAAGGGGAGGAGACATGTTAAAGGTTTTTAAGCCTTAGGACAGTTGAGACATGGATTGTGTATGTGTGCCATTCAGAGGGTGTATGGGCAAGACAAAATATTTACTTGCCTTCGAACGGGGTATGATAGTAGGTGCCAGACGCACCGGTTTGAGTGTGTCAAGAACTGCAACGCTGCTGGGTTTTTCACACTCAACAATTTCCTATGTATATCAAGGATGGTCCACCATCCAAAGGACAGCCAGCCATCTTGACACAACTGTGGGAAACATTGGAGTCAACATGGGCCAGCATCCCTGTGGAACACTTTCGTCACCTTGTAGAATCCATGCCCCTAGGCTGTTCTGAGGGCAAAATGGGGTACAACTCAATATCAGGAAGGTGTTGCTAATGTTTTCTACACTCAGTCATAGATGTGTATGATATGTTGGATGATTCGTGCTTTCTCTGTGTAGTTTACAAAGAGAGTATAGAAATGCACTACCACAATACATGAAATTACCAATATGGATATATATTCAGAGCACAGACAGTTCCACAATGTTTGATCAATGCTTTGAACCGACTACCCACCCACAGTCACCTACACTTGATTGATGTGTCAGTCCATCTGTCTCCATGTATGGTGTCAGGTTTATGGCTTACCTCTGTCAATCTCTACCTCTCCTCCAGTTGAAACATCACCATACATTATCCTCTTAGTACCTGCGGTTGTGCTACTAAGAGCAGTCAGGAGTTTTTTTTATGACTGTATGAAAATGTATTAATGTGATCCTGAGGGAGCCCTTAAGGCTGCAGGGAGAGCTGTTGGAGCAATAGGGGCCAACAGGGAAATGTCTTTTTCATTTGAGCACCGTCCAAAGTGGCCGCATCCTACCACAACAACCAGAGAGACTTGGTCGAAGGCCCAGTGAAGACAAAATGCTGTTTTTCCTGTGTTTTGCATCATATTGTACTACTGATGAAACTAACACTGTAAAAGTGTGAAAACATGTGATCAGTATAATTTCCTGATAGTTGCTGGTTGAAAATCTATCTACACAGTACCTTCTAAACAGCAAGTTTAGGCTTGCCTGGTGACATCACAAGGCAGTATAACTAAATAGCCAGTGGTGGAAAAAGTACCCAATTGTCATACTTGAGTAAAAGTAAAGATACCTTCATAGAAAGTCACCCAGTAAAATACTACTTGAGTAAAAGTCTGAAAGTATTTGGTTTAAAATATACTTAGGTATCAAAAGTAAATGTAATTGCTAAAATATACATACTTATTAAAAAATTCCTTATATTAAGCAAACCAGATGGCACCATTTTTTTTACATGTATTTTTATTTACAGATAGCCAGGGGCACACTCCAACACTCAGACATAACTTACAAACAAAGCATGTGTTTAGTGTGTCAGATCAGAGGCAGTAGGGATGACCAGGAATGTTCTCTTGATAAGTGTGAGGTAGACAATTTTCCTGTCCTGCTAAGCATTCAAAATGTAACAAATACTTTTGTCTGTCAGGGAAAATGTATGGAGTTGAAAGTACATTATTTCTTTAAGAATGTAGTGAAGTTAAAGTTGTCAGAAATATAAATAGTAAAGTAAAGTACAGATACCCAAAACAACTACTTAAGTAGTACTTTCAAGTATTTTTACTTAAGTATTTTACACAACTGTAAATAGCCCCCCCAAATAAAAATAAAAATATCCTGACAATATCAGCTAATTTTCAACTTACATATCCGTCCCATTAGGCCCCTCCAAGTAGGTCCCTCGCTCATAACACTCCTTGACAGTCCTAGCAAAATTCTTGCTTGAGAAATAGTTTTTTAAATAAAAATCTATTCCTCTAAAGTACTTAATTGTTACCCAGAAATGATTTGATATTGAGATTTAAAAAATGGCTGCATTGGGCCTTTAAAGAGCCAGCGCAGCACAAACAAGAGAGGGAGAGAATTATTTTATTCTTTTTTATTATTTTCATATTGTAAATATCCAAAGTAAGCTTTGGCAATATGTACATTGTTACGTCATGCCAATAAAGCAAATTGAATTGAATTGAATTGAATTGAAAGAAAGAGAGAGAGAAACATTCTCAGAGCAGAGCAGCCTCTTTTGCTGTTTTGTTTTTGTCCTTTCTCTTTTCTTTCTCTCTCTCTGACTGTTGACTGATACTGTGGAGAGTTACAGTGAATATTTGTCTATCTTCTCTGAGACATTGCACATTACCATTAGAAACATAAACAGACCTGGCTGTAGTCTGAGTTTGACTGGTTATACTTCTCTAGTCCTCTCTATCTCCTCCTCTTTTCTTTCACCTCTACCATCCCTCTCTCCTCAGTTCTCCCTCTCTCTCGCTCTCTCTCTGTCTCTCTAGGCTATACTGTCCAATCGGAGAGGGAGAAGTTAACCGTCCTCGGCCGCAGTATTGGCTTCTGGGTAATTAGCCTTAAGTGGAGACCGGCGGAGGGAGAACGGCACTAACAGATTAGCAGTTCTGAAGAGATGCATTCCTTCTAATCAATACAAGTCCATTTGTGGAAATGGAGCAATTTGGGGAGAAATACGCCCCTGTCCCTGGCGCAGACAGTATACACTTAGGCATGGTAGGAGTAACAATCTCTCTCTCTGACTTTGGTTTGGTCCCTTCAGTTATTACTTGCCTTTCCTTCTTTATTTTCCAATTGTCTACTTTAGTCCCTCGATCTAGTCTCTCTAGATGTATTCTCTAACCCCCTTTAGTTGTCTCTCTTCTTCTGTTCTCCTCCCTCTCCCTCCCTTTCCTCTCTTTTCTCCCTTTTATTGTCCTCTTGGTACAGGTAATAGCGTAGAGGAAAAGAAGAGTGGGATGGTGTGTGTGTTTATTGGTCTGGTGACCTGACCCTGTGACCTATGGTGTAATCACTGATTACATTAGCTCTGCTGTGACACCTCCTCAAATGCTGATGTCACCCCCATAGAACATTATACTAGTAACCAGTCGCTCTTGGAGAGGGTGGGGGACAGGGGGACGACGACGATGACAGGTACAGGTGTGTGTGTGAGTATATTTGTGTTTGAAGGAATGTCTGGAGTGTGTGTGTGTGTGTGTGTGTGTGTGTGTGTGTGTGTGTGTGTGTGTGTGTGTGTGTGTGTGTGTGTGTTTGTGTGGGTTGTTCCACAAAATGAGTCCCATTAGGGAAGTGTAACTTAAAAAAATATAACTATTTTTTTCACCACATTTGTTACATTCTGTCATGACGAGCAAATATTCATGACGAGCAAAACATGTTTTCCATCTCAAGATGTTCAATAAAAAATTATAATATAGTAAGTGCCTATTAAGAGCCAAATAAAGTAACAGAGTTGACTGTAACAGGGTTGATGATTTCATGGTAAATCAGCCATAAATCCCCTTGTGACAGAGGGAATGGAAACTTGTTGTGCGCAACAGGGAGGGTCAATTGAAGGCAAGCTTCACAAAAAATGTAAATTCTTAAAACATTTCTAGCTTGTCTATCTACGGGTAACAGGGTTGACGTGTTATGCTCGACCTGTTCAGTTTTCAACCACAAAACACCAGAAAGTGGCAGAGAAGAGTAGAACCAGCTCACCGGCTTTTGCACAGATGTTCAATGTATCTTTAGAAAAAAAATATTTAAAAAGGAAGAGTTCATTTCACGTTACAGCATTGACCCTAAAATGATAATCTTCAGAAATGACTGTCAAAGCAAAAAAATAACTAGGGCTTTACAATGATGGTGTAAACTTGGAGAAATGTGGGGTTAAGTGGGTTAAAATCTTCAGAGAAGTCACAGAGAGTGCAAAGAGGGATATGTCAAAATGCAGAATTTTGGCTCTTTATCAAGTCTTTATCCATATAAAAAGCAGATTTATTAAATGTTTTCATATGGTCTATATTAAAGGACACTTCATTTAATATAACAGGCTTTCAAAATCCAATATTGGTGCACAATGTCTTCTTCAAATATCGAAGGAACGCAAAAGGGCCTCCTTTCGTGGAAGGACCTGTGTGTGTGGTCTGTCCTCTTCGTGATGAGAATCAGTAGGATTAGATGGGGTCTTGGTCCATTGGGTCTCTTAAGGGTTGTAAAGAGTGCAGGTCATTAACTAAAGACTCTCTCTCTCTCTGTTTCTCTCTCACTCTCTCTGTCTCTCTCGCTCTCTCTGTTTCTCCCTCTCTCCCTCTCTCACTCTCTCTGTCTCTCTCGCTCTCTCTGTTTCTCCCTCTCTCGCTCTCTCTGTCTCTATCTGTTTCTCTCTCTGTTTCTCTCTCTCTTCTATTTTTCTATTTAGTGGTTATTTATACTCTAACTGTTCATGTTCTCTGTCAAGTTAGCTCACTGGACTCTTTCTGACTGGCGCCTTCGCTTATTTATACAAAATCTTGCAATGTACGATTTATCCTAATTAACTCCTTTTAACCCAGTGTCATGTTTACTCTAATTGTTTGTGTGTGTCTTGTGTGTGTGTGTGTGTGTGTGTGTGTGTGTGTGTGTGTGTGTGTGTGTGTGTGTGTGTGTGTGTGTGTGTGGTGTATGTATTGTAAACACCCAGTCATCCCTCACTGCTACCGCCCTGTTCACTCCTACAGTCCATCCATCCTTACTACCATGTGTGAAACTTTGATTATGGAACACTTAAAGCTGTTATCACATTCTCTTATGAAACACTATATGAACTTGCAGTAACAACACCTCAGTAAGTAGGTTATGATGTGAACACAATACGGGTCACAACCATCACAGGAGTACTGTTAATGGGGAGAGAGAGAGAGAGAGAGAGAGAGAGAGAGAGAGAGAGAGAGAGAGAGAGGAGAGTGTTGATGTAACCCATAGATCAGAGGGGGTGAGCTGTAGTCTGATGTCTGTCTAATGGGATGTCTGTTACTTCCTCCTAATGCTCCTTCCATCTTGTATCCCCACGACGACCAGTCTCTAATCAAATCAGCAGAGAGGCAGCGCTCACTCACCCACCACAAGGTGGGCAACATTTATCTTTAGAGGGAGTGAGGGGGTGAGGTGGGGGGTTATGCAGTGGAAGAGGTTGGAGAGAAGAGAACAAGGGGAGGAGGAGGGGTCAAGGGAGTGAGAGGAGGGTCCATTTAAGGTTTGAGGAGCATGGGGGTGGAGAAGGAGGAGGTTTTGAGGAGGAGATGTAGGGGTCAAGGGTGGGAGAGGAGGGTTCAGTTAAGGGTTGTGGATAATGGGGGAGGTTTTGAGGAGGAGATGTAGGGGTCAAGGGAGGTAGAGGAGGGTTCAGTTAAGGTTTGAGGAAAAAATACAAAAACGTATAAAAGATTTTATCTTTTGTCTCTCTGTGTTTCATAATTTTCCTTCAATTTGCAAAAGGCTGAATGTTTCTCAGTGGCGAAAGCATCCGAGCGAGCGAAAGCAGTGCCCCTCTGTTTCTGTATGTATAGGCCATCGATCTGATGCTGTCTGGTCAAAATAGTATGACATTTTTGCTGCCAGTAGCATTGAATGCAAAGGAAGCCAGCGAGCATTTGGCCTCCCTTGATACATTTAAAAAAAAAAATAATAGCCAATCAGCGTTGAGCTGAGTTAGGTCAATTGTGAATGGTCCTGGCGCAGCAAAAAACAGCGTCAAGGGAAGCCAGTTTGGATTTGGCTTCACTCCAATCACATCTCATTGAGAGCAATACATCATTGACAGAAACAACTTGAATTGTTTCATCTCTTTGTGTTGTTGTCCTCCGGTGGGTAGCAAGTTAGCTAAAAGTGTCCATTTCCTAAATTACCCATGGATGGAGATAAGTATTTGGATTTGTGGTTTTACTTAATTATCCGTACTGGCCAATGACTATAACTTTTTATACTTGCACGAATGCATGCGCACACACAGACACACACACACCCATACACAAAATCAGAACCATAGACAGCAAAATCAAATTTAGCTTACGTTGATTGGACTAAATTGTTTTTGCTATCTTTTAGTTGTTGCTGTATTAGACAAAGCATAGGTGATTTGATGATGTTGAAATGTTTAAGTTTAAATGGTGCTGGAATAACGGCGGGAGCTCCTGTTTTCTTTGCAACTTGCGGTAACTCTACATGGTTCTAAATCATTAGATGTTAAGTTGTCATTAACTTGCTTGATGATGCTGTAGGTCATGTAACTGTTTGTTACATGCAAAATGCTTTGTGGACTTCACCAGACAGAGGTTGCACTCCGGGTTTTGTGAAGAAACAAAGGTGTGGTTGAATTTATTCTGCCACTTTGTATTGTTATTGTCTCGGCCTTAGGCCTATACAGTGCATTCGGAAAGTATTCAGACCCCTTGACTTTTTCCACATTTTGTTATGTTACAGCCTTATTCTAAAATTGATTAAATAAAAAAATGTCCTCATCAATCTACACACAATATCCCATAATGACAAAGCAAAAACCGGTTTTGTTTGCAAATGTATTAAAACAGAAATAGCTTATTTACATAAGTATTCAGAACCTTTGCTATGAGACTCGAAATTGAGCTCAGGTGCATCCTGTTTCCATTGATCATCCTGGAGATGTTTCTACAACTTGATTGGAGTCCATCTGTAGTAAATTCAATTGATTGAACATAATTTGGAAAGGCACACATCAGTCTAAATATGGTCCCACATTTGACAATGCATGTCAGAGCAAAAACCAAGCCATGACGTCGAAGGAATTGTCTGTAGAGAGCCAAGACAGGATTGTGTCAAGGCACAGATCTAGGGAATGTTAGCCAAAAAATGTCTGCAGCATTGAAGGTCCCCAAGTACACAGTGGCCTCCATCATTCTGAAATGAAAGAAGTTTGGTACCACCAAGACTCTTCCTAGAGCTGGCCGCCCGGCCAAACTGAGCAAACGGGGGAGAAGGTCACTCTGACAGAGCTCCAGAGTTCCTCTGTGGAGATGCGAGAACCTTCCAGGAGGACAACTATCTATGCAGCACTCCACCAATCAGGCCTTTATGGTAGAGTGGCCAGACGGAAGCCACTCCTCAGTAAAAGGCACATGACAGCCTGCTTGGAGTTTGCCAAAAGGCGCCTAAAGACTCTCAGATCATGAGAAACAAGATTCTCTGGCCTGATGAAACCAAGATTGAACTATTTGGCCTGAATGCCAAGTGTCACTTCTGGAGGAGACCTGGCACCCTCCCTGCAGTGAAGCATGGTGATGGCAGCATCATGCTGTGGGGATGTTTTTCAGCGGCAGAGACTGGGAGACTAGTCAGGGTCGAGGGAAAGATGAACGGAGCAAAGTACAGAGAGATCCTTGATGGAAACCTGCTCCAGAGAGCTCAGGACCTCGAACCGGGGCGAAGGTTCACCTTCCAACAGGATAAAGACCCTAAACAACGCAGGAGTGGCTTTGGGACATGTCTCTGAATGTCCTTGAGTGGCCCAGCCAGAGCCCGGACTTGAACCCGATCGAACATCTCTGGAGAGACCTGAAAATAGCTGTGCAGCGACTCTCCTCATCCAACCTGACAGAGCTTGAGAGGATCTGCAGTGAAGAATGGGAGAAACTCCCCAAATACAGGTGTGCCAAGTTTGTAGCGTCATACCCAAGAAGACATGAGGCTGTAATCGCTTCCAAAGGTGTTTCCACAAAGTACTGAGTAAAGGGTCTGAATACTTATCTGAATGTGATGTTATATGCAAAAAATGTAAAACCATTTTTTGCTTTGTCATTATGTGGTAATGATAAGGGAGAAAAATTATGTAACCAATTTTAGAATAAGGCTGTAACGTAACAAAATGTGGAAAAAGTCAAGGGTTCTGACTACTTTCCGAAAGCACTGTAGGTTGAAATATGGCTTTTTTTTCTTGCTTGGGTTCCCCAGTGATTTTATCCACGCACCACTGCTTTCTTCTTTCTCCCACCCTGTCACTTTTCACAGACTGAATTGCAGGCCATTCTGGATGATTCCCTCGTGAGTGCTTAGAGGCTTCCTTTGCTTCCGTTCTCGGGGGAAAAAAGAGATGGAGGGATGGATGGATGGAGTGGGTAAATAGAGGAAGTAACACCTATTCATCTTGAGAAGCCACTTGTCAATAAAGACAAAGTAGTGTAGAACAGACACATTTACAGTAGAGCCCTGTTCAATCAAATATGTGTTTCGTGATAAGTCAAACTATAAGGGGTGAAGGCTCACCCTTTTTTTACAATCTAAAGTGCTTTGTAAATGCAACCATTATATGGGGTCTTGGCCACTGCCTGAAATACAATAGTAAGGCAAGAATGGCATATTTTTTCTTTTCTACCCTCAACATGACAGCCATGGAAATCAATGCATTTCACTCAATAGAATTCCAGTCAAAAAGAACTGAGCTGGAGTACATTTTTGTATTGATTTCCAATTTCATACATTGATTCTTGTGCAATTTTTTGATTGCTCGTCACCGAGACACAGTGTATAGACATCAACTATTGCTAAATGGACCCCCATACCAGTTGAACAATACCATATATAATCTTCGAAGATATTGTATCCTATTCATCCCAAGTGCCTTTTAGAAGCGCTAGTTTTCTTTCTATACAGTAATATCCCATTTAGTAAATCTGCCTGAAGTTGATCTCCTCCAGGTCGCGGTGTGTGTGTGTGTGTGTGTACATACTGTTTTCAAGAGGTCAATACCAACGGTTATTAGTTCAGACCGCCCTCAGGTGGTCGAGGCCTCTGTGTACCCCAAAGGGGGCTCTTTAGAAGGGGTGCAGCCTACCCCCAGATGTTACCCCTCTTACCTAACGTGATTTGGTGGATGCGTCACAGTCTCTGAGTGGGGTTTAGGGGCAATAAAACTGTCCTAACAGAAACTGACACTTTTAAACACAATTACTTAAAAAGGCTTGAAATGGTACATTTAAATACTTTCTCTTTATGGCCTGGTGAAGGGGGCCTTGAAACACAATATTTTTAAGGCTAAGCAAGAGAGAGAGAGAACGAGAGAGAGAGAAAGAGAGAGAGAGACAGAAAGACGGGTGAAAATGGAGAGAAAGAAAGCAGCCAAGACAAACGCCTTTTCTGACCCATGTACTGTATGTCCACACGTGCTTTCACAGCAGAATGACTACTATGATGAAGAGGAAGATGATGAAGAGCAGCTGGACAGTGATGACATTAGTGATGATGATGTTCTGGGATTGGCAGCTGCCTGTGTCCATTCAGACTGCCGCCTCAGCAGGACCCGATTCAGCTGCCCCAGTTACTGCCCCACTCACTTTTCTGCAAGCTGGCCCTTTCCTCTGCCCGATGGCACTCGAACTCAGCTCCATCCTCTGTTTTTTTTTTATGATTACCCCACATTTCCTTTCTTCTCTATCCCTCACTCTTTCTCTCTCTCTCTCTCTCTCTCTGTTTCCCTCTCTCCCAAACCCTCTCTCACTTTCTTTCTTCTTTTCTATCTTTCTTATCTATTCTCATTTCCTGACAGTTCATGTTTAATCCGGCCTCTTGATGATGATGATGGCAGCAGCAGCTGTAATAATGCTCTGGCCACTTTATCGATAATGTGTCAGAGAATATCTTAGTGTCGTTATTGAACACCTCCCATCCGACCAGAAAACCCCAATTGCATTTACCCATTTACCGAAGAGGAGGGTGGAGAGGAAGGAGGGATGAATAGAGAGAGGAGGAGAGTAAGGAAGGGGGGCATAACCGATCAATATCTAACAGTGAATTAAGTAATAGCATATTTTGTGTCAATGCATATTACAGCGTGTTTAACAGCAGAGGGCCATAACAGCCTGGCTCCATATCGCTATAGCGACCAGATCAATACAACACAGAGAGAGAGGGCCTGTCCGCCAGACAATGTCATTGGCTATCATCATAACTATATGAAATTGTGGGAGAACAATATGAAAATCATTTCGATATTTGGCTCGTTCTACCAATTTGATAGTTTTAAGAAGTGTGTCTTGGTCCCAACATTTTTTAGATTTCACCCAATTTTAACATTGTCATAAAGAGCACATTTAACGTAATAAAAACATGTTTCCCATCTCAAGGTTATCAATAAAAAATTATAATATAGTAAGTGCCCATTAAGAGCCAAATAAAGCAACAGAGTTGACTGTAACAGGGATGATGATTTCATGGTAAATCAGCCATAATTCACCTTGTGACAGAGGGAATGGAAGCTTGTTGTGTATAACAGGGAGTGGCAGTTGAACGCAAGCTTCAACAAAAAATGTTTATTGCTTAAACATTTCTAATCAGTCTATCTATGGGTAACAGGGTTGATGTGTTATGCTCAACCGCTCAGTTTTCCACCACAAAACACTAGAACGTGTTCAAGAAGAGTAGAACCAGCTCACCTGCTTTTACACCATGATTTGACTATTAGATGTTCAATGTTCTTTAAAAATATATATTTTACAAGCAATAGTTTCACTATATTAAAACGAGAGTTCAATTCACTTAACAGAGTTCACCTTAAAATGAAGGACAGATGTAAATGAATCACTAATCACATGAAATGAATAGTAATCTTCAGAAATGACTTTGTCAAAGCAACAAAATAACTAGGGCTTTACAATGATGGTGTAAACTTGGAGACTTTGGGTTGAAATCTTCCTAGAAGTGACACAGGAATGACTGAGGGACATGTCAAAATGCTGAATTTATTCATATAAAAACAAATCTGATTTAATTATCCATGTGGTCTATATTAAAGTGTCATTCATTTAATATACAGGCTTTTAAAATTCAACATTGGTGCACAATTTCTAATTAAAGGGACACAAAAGGCACTCATTTGATGGAACAACTCATTTACCTCTGGTCTCAGGCCTGGCATGCTCTGGTCTCAGGCCTGGCATGCTCTGGTCTCAGGCCTGGCATGCTCTGGTCTCAGGCCTGGCATGCTCTGGTCTCTGGCCTGGCATATTAGTATGCGTTTTTATCTTATTACTCTCCCAAGGCTCTGGTGTTTAGAGATAGTTTCCATCTATTTTTATGGGATTTGACAGTTCAAAGGGGTGGGGCGGTTTAAGTCCCAGGTGGCTACCGCGGTGACCCCAAGCCAGGACAGCTAATATACATACAATGTAGCCTCCCTCTGTGTCAGCATACCTGCCAAGAGTCCTGAACCTTTAAGACACCAGCATGCAGAAGTAACCCTCTAGAACTGGACTCTCAAATGTAGCATAGTTTATATTTTAGTGAACCGTATTGTACCTTAATCCTAATATTAGTTTATAGATTGACGCGTTTGCTTAAAGTGTTCATGCAATTATATTCCATCTAATCTCAAGCATGCTATCAATGGATTTCGCACATATAGATTGGGGAGGGGTGCGAGGCACGTGTCACAAGGCTAATTAAATAGTCGGTGGGGCGCGAGGTGACAGCTGTGTGTGGTCGATCAGCTGCGGAGGGACTCAGCAACGAGAGAAGGAAAGGGAGGGGGATCAATAAGCGCGCCTGTGGGAGCCACTTTACTGTTTCACTGTCTCTGGTGGGCTGTCTGCACGAGGCGAGCCCCCGTTCTTAGAACATTTTCCGGTCCTCGAGCGCGTGAGGGTGCCGGTACGAATCCCATTAGAGCATCTTGCTCACTGAAAAGTAAAAACCGGAAATTTGGGTGGAAACCATGACAACAGCAGAGACCGGAGACTGAGAGCAGAGTCGCAGTCAACAAACTGGCAGTAGACTGGTGAACTCTGATGTGAGCGAAGGAGCCTTTTTATTTTTACAATACCATTTTTATTTCAAAGATCTCGCTTTTTCTCTGTCAAGTATGAAATCCTCGAAGAAGAGCGCGGAGCAGAATATCCTGAGAGTTCTATGCGGAGTGATGGTCATGGCCTCGAGCGGTCACGGCGCAAGAGTTGTCAGCGGTAAGGTGATGATGTGATAACTTTTATGGTCAGTTTTTCACATATTGGTCTACTTTCAATGATCGTATAAAACAAATTAGCGTTATAAAATAATAACATTTGAATATTGGTGGTATTTCTGTTATCTTCAAGATAAGAATAATCAAATAATAATTCCTTAACCATTCTCATCAAACAATAATCTAAACCATAAACTACCAGTAAAATGTTACCTTTTGTGACTAGGTTAAAGTTATAGCTATAGCTCATCATCATCATCATCATCATAACCACCACCATCATCATCATCATTAGAATTAGATGGACATTTGTGAATTTTGTTAGGATTGGAAAATATAAATTAAAAAGACATCTATAAGATTAGGTTATCTGAGACAAAAAACATTTTCTAAATTTTCTCATGTTTTCTATTCCTTCAATTATTCATGTCAAAAATGTAATTGCATGTAAACTGCTACAGTTTTGCTTGTATTGCATTGCTACAGTTACAGATGATGAGGTACATGTGTGCATGTGCTTGCTTTCATACATGTGTATGAATGTGTGCGAACCTGTTAGAGTTTGTTTACCCTGGAAACTGGATTTATTGGTTTTATTGACTGTAAAGATTGAGTCTATTTACAGCTCCTTCCCTCTGTGACTAAATGTAGGAATATCTATGATTTACATCAGAATGCTATTCTACATGTGTCAGGGCTGTCGGTGTCATAGGGCAGGCAGCTGAATTAACATGTTTGCTTTCAAATTTGTTACATACTGTAGAGAGAGAGCGAAGAGAGAGAGAGAGAGAGTCTTATAGTCAGACAGATGACAGATGGAGAGAGTGAGTGAGGGGAGAGTGGACAACTTTTATTTCATTAGTGGTGAGATATGCCCCTCTTTAACCTAAAATGTCCCTACTATGTGATTTAGTCTAAATAAACTGCAAATGGCACAGAGGGAGAAGACAAAGTGACAGAGGGAGAATTAGTGAGAGAGAGGGGTTGATGTTCCAAGATAGGGAAAGTGCAGAGGATGAAAAGGGGGATGAGGAAGAGGGATGAAGGAGAGAAACAGAGGAAGAGGTGAAAGCAGGTGAAGGAAGAGGTGAAGATGGGTGAAGGAAGAGGTGAAGGCGGGTGAAGAAAGAGGTGAAGGCGGGTGAAGGAAGAGGTGAAAACGGGTGAAGGAAGAGGTGAAGGAAGAGGTGAAAATGGGTGAAGGAAGAGGTGAAAATGGGTGAAGGAAGAGGTGAAGATGGGTGAAGGAAGAGGTGAAGGAAGAGGTGAAGACGGGTGAAGGAAGAGGTGAAGGAGGAGGGGAAGGAGGAGGTGAAGGAAGAGGTGAAGGAGGAGGTGAAGGAGGAGGTGAAGGAGGAGGTGATGGAAGAGGTGATGGAGGAGGTGATGGAGGAGGTGATGGAAGGGGTGAAGGAAGAGGTGAAGACGGGTGAAGGAAGAGGTGAAGAAGGAGGTGAAGGAAGAAGTGAAGGAGGTGAAGGAGGAGGTGAAGGAGGAGGTGATGAAAGAGGTGATGGAGGAGGTGAAGGAGGAGGTGAAGGAAGAGGTGAAGGAGGAGGTGAAAGAAGAGGTGAAGGAGGGGGTGAAGGAAGAGGCTGTTAGAGGAAAAGAAAGGGAAGAACTGATGAAAATGTGGATCTGAGGAATCAGAGCAGAGGAGGCCGGATAGAGGGAACAAATTAATAAAGGAGAGAGAGCGAGAGAGGAAAAAAGAAAGGAAATAAGAAAGGGAGAAAGGAAAATGATGACGCTTTGGGTTGAGAAGAAGAATTTTGAGGTATCAGAACAGGAAGATGAGGCAGGATGGAGGGAATGAACGAAGAGAGGAAGAAAGAGAGAAAGGAGGTGAAAATGCTGAGTCTGTTGGTCGTCTGTGCACCCCGGTACCATTACTGGGTTCCAAAGTGATGATAGTGCAGATCTGATCTAGACCAGGCAGCCAATCACTTAAAGTACCTCCTGGCCACACTGCTAATGTTATTATTAGGCCTCTTTAACTGCCTGTGTATTAATCACTGGTATTATTCACTGATGCACGCATGCATGCATACACGCTCCACACACACACACACACACACACACACACACACACACACACACACACACACATACACACACACACACACACACACACACACACACACACACACACACACACACACACACACACACACACACACACACACACACACACACACACACACACGCGCACACACACACACACTGTGAGGCTGACCTCTCTGGTTGTTATGAGTCAGTCCAGAATCTGGGCCAGATCCGCCACTTTTCACCCACTTAACTGCCATCATAGAGTACAGCTTTATAATGCTGGATATTGTGTTCTGCATGTGTGTGATTATATTTGTGTGTATGTGTGTACCTGTGTGCGTGCATACTTGTGAAAGTACACATGTCTACTCTGTGTTTGTGGGTGTGTCTCCTCTGTGTTTGTGTATAAGTACAGTACAGCATGACTGCTGCTTACTGTAAATGCCATGTCAGTGTGTGAACACATCCAGTAAAAGTCTGTTTGTGAGCGGTAACAAGGCTGTTTTAGAAGTGGGCCTCCAGCCTACAGTGTGATCAGCAGCCCTGTTACTACAGTCAGTTAGCTAGAGTCACTTCCTGATTGACAGAGGATGTTGACCACACTAGGAAAGTTTGACGGTAAATTCTAAGGGACTGAGAGGATGCGAATGCGATGACCACATCCTTTTGGCGGGAAGCCAAGAGTCGTTAAGGGTGTGTGTGTGGGAGGGGGTCGAGGGATTGTGTACAACTGATAAGTTCAATGGAGATGTTTGCATTCACTTAAGACCTTCAAACCACTTCTTAAGATCAACAGAGAGTAGTTGTCCTAATGTATGAAATTCACTAATATGAACTGATTGATAGATTGATAAAAAAGTTGTTTGGTGAGGTGGTTGATTGACAGGTGGGTTGGTTGATTTGTGGACTGGTTGATTGACAGGTGGGTTGGTTGATTTGTGGACTGGTTGATTGACAGGTGGGTTGGTTAATTTGTGGACTGGTTGATGGATGTAGTGACCGGCGGAGGGCTGATTGGGTGTAGATACAGTAGTCTGGTGGATTTACTGATCACTGATTAGATGATGGATGGTTTGTCAGATAGATGGAGGGAGGAAAAGACAAACACAGCCACAGGAATCAGTAGAGAACAAGGAAGTAACTTGATTTTGAAACGGTGGTGGAACCATTACTTGATGGCATTGGCTCTATTACTGGCATACTGATCTCGGAAAACAAGAACTGAAAATCTCACGTAAATTACTGCCATATATGTTACGTAGTCTGGCCACGACAGATTACCGGCATACAGTAGATGCCTAAATTGGCTCCAATTGCATACAACTGACACAGATAGATTTGACATAATTGTCCATTGATTAATTAATCCATCCTTATGTAAATTGTCTACTTACAATTAGGGCTGTGACGGTCATGAAATTTTGTATGACGGTAATTGGCCAGCCAATAATAATAATAATAATTTGAATAAACATATTTTTTGAGGATGCACATTTTCTGCTCTCCTCCGCTCCTGACTGCATGTGCTGCCATAGAAATAGAATGAATAGAATGGGCGTCCCCATTCGAGTCAGCGATAGCATAGTGAGTGGACTGGTGGCCATTGCGTTGAGCAGAGTAGTAAGTAAAAGCAGGAAGAAAAGCAGGAAGTGTACCCATCAATATGTGCTGTGATTTGTTGATTCAACTCAACTAACATTACAAAAAATACATTCCATGGCATGTGCCACATAAGTTAACATCATCTGAATAAACATTTTAGGGCTGTTGCGGTGACAGCATTACCACCACACCGGCGGGCACGAGTCATGACAGCAGTCAAATTCCATGTGACCGTTTAGTCACGGTAATTTGGCTTCTCCAAGCTCTGATGCTTGCTTACTGCCTGGTACTCAGCACTCTATTGTCCTTCTAATCACTCTTACATATACCTGGCTGAAATGAAAATAAACCACGGAAAAAGCTTCCTCCATTCGATATTTAAATGCCTAGATAACATGTATTTTTTTTCCCGCTGCCCATTTCGATACAGGTGCATGATAATGGTCCATTCTAAATCAAAACTAATTTCACACATATATTACTTAGTATATGTAAAGACAAGATTAAATCAAGAATAGTCTGATGGGTGACAATATTAGCCTATCACTTGTGAATGATGCCCAGCTTGTGTGCAGTAAGGCAAGAAACAGCGCATCACTTTTTTTCCACCCCGACTTTTTCCAATCATAGTCGCACACCTCAGCACATAGGCCTATATGTTTTGATAAGGTTTGTATCACAACTGAAGTGGCCAAACAACTTCTTAAATTTAAGCACATTTATCCACTTTACAAGGGGTTTAGAGCCTAAGTTTCAAGTTTGGGGAAGATTATTTTCACCATAAAAATACACCTTTATAATAAAAAGCCTTACATGCGTAATCGCATTTGCGGTCACTTTTGAGATTTGTGTTTTCCCGCTAATTGTTTGCATTTTGGAACATTTGAGTTTATAGCCTACTGCCGTATGCGCATTGCTGCACTTATAATGTGAATAAATAGCCTAATAGTTTATGAACATTTTAAGGTAAACGTTCTGATCCGTTGCATCAGTCTCGTTGCTTTTAAAATGTTTTTTTTTTTATGCTAGTGGTTGTATTCATTTGGGATCTATCGCATCCCACAACTGTCCCAGACTATGTTTGGAATATTTATTTCTCGCACAGAATAGAATAGGCCAACTTTTGTACTACGGTGGATAGTAGATTGACATAGGTGTCACGCCCTGACCATAGAGAGCCATTGTTTCTCTATGGTGTGGTAGGTCAGGGCGTGACTAGGGGGTGATCTAGTATATCTATGTCTATGTTGTGTTTTAGTTTCTTTTTCTATGTTCGTGTTTTGTATAATTCCCAATTAGAGGCAGCTGGTAATCGTTGTCTCTTATTGGGGATCATATTTAAGTAGTTATTTTTCCCACCTGTGGTTGTGGGATCTTGTTTATGTGTAAGTGCCTGTGAGCACTGCAGTAGCTTCACGTATCGTTTATTCTTTATTGTTTTGTGCGGTCCACTTATCAATACAATATGTGGAACCCAGATCACGCTGCACGTTGGTCCGAGTATGCTTCCAGTTTGTACGACGAGCGTGACAATAGGCTAGTGCTTTTGCTGTCCATTAGGGCTACTCATCTTGTTGGCTGACAAAGGAAATGTGGACAGTTCTTCCAATATCTTCAATATGCGACTCGGAATTGACCAAGGGCGCACGCAGATGCGTCCCCAATGTGTCTGTCTTCACTTGTAGCCTGTGAGAAGGACCCGATCATGTGACGGGCATTGGCTAATAATAATTGCGATATCTCAGAGAGCCATGTGAGTGAGAGGTGCTTCGGAGCATGCAGCCGTGAGAAGGGAATTATAATTAATATATTCAGCCCAAGGGCACAACGGCCACTGGCCGCAAAAGGCATGGATTTTTTTAGGGGGCATTACGGCCACGCAAAGGGGATGCTGCAGGGAAATTTGAGGCATTATCAAGTGTTTGTCAAAATGTGAATGAGAGGCTGATGAAGTGTGTACAGGCTGCACAAAAAACAAAGCAAAGCTCATACCTTTCATGCAACTTTTTTCAAATCATCATTAGAGTCACATCATGCAGCCTTACATTGTATTACAATTCTAAACCTATAACCCAACGTAAATGTAAATTAAGCAGATAGGAGGACCCGTTTCTTTGTTAACCGCTCCACAAAGAATAGCCGCATGTGTGCACTCCCTCAAATCGTTTGGAGAAAATATCCGTTCTATATTATTCAGCTATTGTATCCTTCATACTCTAAACTAATATAAATTAATTCCACGGAATTCTAAGCAAATCTTGTTTACTAAATAAACTAGTGTAGCCCACAGCCATATGGCATAGCCAGACCAGGGCCTAACATAAGGACAACTCAGAGTAGGCTATTCTGTTAATCTGAAATAGACTACATTTTCTTCATGTCATATTTCTTTAGACTTGTCTAAAATAAATAATGGATTTATTGTGAGGGTGTAGGCTATTTTAAATGGATTTATTATACTTTAAAAAAAATGTAGATGTACCAAAGGTCTGCATCAGTGACTTGTAGGCTACTGTATGCATGGAAGCAAGGAGATGCTAAATGTGTTTATGTCAATTACCTTGAGACCGGCAATCACCGGCTGACAAAATTTCATGACCACCACAGCCCTATAACATTCCCATGAACATTTTTGCATCACAATATCAGGCAGCAATTTCGAGTGTATCCATGATTTTACCTGTCAATTAGCCAGAGGTTCCAAGACCCTTCTATTCATTCTATTTCTATGTGTGCTGCTGATGCAGGGAGGGGGGGGGGCGTTCCGATCTTCATCCATAACCTTCGGTTACATGGTCAGAAGGTAATTGTGCGAGCCCTACATGCAATCAATAGATTGACGATCTCATTTGCCTCCAGGTCAGACGGTGTGTCAGGGAGGGGAGGAGCATCCATGCTATAAGATCGCCTACTTCCGGGAAATGACCAGCCGGATTGCATTCAGCGAGGCCAGACAGGCGTGTGAGATGGACGGAGGATCGTTGCTGAGCGTAGAGAGCGCTGCGGAGCAGAGACACATAGAACACCTACTACAGGTCAGTGTGTGTGTGTTTGCGCGCGTGTGTGTGTGACAGTACAAACAACAACACCAAAAACACCTCCTCAAAGTGCTCCTATCATGAACATGTTAATATATTTCTTATTTACTTATAATATACTTACAATATATATATATTATTCCCTACAGGAGCTTCGGACCTCCTCAACAGGAGCAGGGACAGAAACGGGGGTAGGAGCAGGTACCGGTAATGGAGGAATAGCAGATGGTGATTTCTGGATCGGGCTGATGAGGACAGAAGGAGAACACACACAGGAAAACGGCGGCTTCGCCTCCTGTTCTGACCTCTACCTCTGGACCGACGGGAGTGTGTCCCAATTCAGGTGTGTATGTTTCACACAGCAACTGTTACTTTGGTGAGGCTTTTGTGTATGTCTGTGTTTTAATTTGAATATGTGTATTATTGTGTGTGATTGTGTGCGTTAGGAACTGGTATTTTGACGAGCCGTCGTGCGGAGGGGAGGCGTGTGTTGTGATGTACCACCAGCCTACAGCGCTCCACGGGCTGGGCGGGGCCTACATGTACCAGTGGAACGACGACAGGTGCAACATGAAGCACAACTTCATCTGCAAGTACGAACCAGGTACGCAGCATCACACAGGTACGCAAATGTCACGGCAGATAAGATGAGTTCTGTGTGTTTTGTGGAGTGTTCTATACGTTTCCCTTTTAAAAGGTTGTTATATATATTTTTTATTATATCTTTTTTTTACCCCCCTTTTTCTCCTAATTTCGTGATATCCAATTGTGTTTTAGCCTGGTAAAACTACACTAACAGAAATGCATATCAGTTTTGTTTAATCAAGTTTTTTCTGATTCTGATGTTGATCCAGAGAGCCGTCTGGGGAAGGAGCAGGGGGACAGGCCTGGAGCTCGTGACCCAGGTGAGGAGGCACACCCTGGGGCATAGCCCGGCCACAGCAGCCCCACTCCTGGAGGTCAGCATGGTTGACTGCATGAGGGTATCAGTTAGTATATCCCTTTTTGATTTAGTATCTTTGTCTGTCTGTCCCAGATGTGGCGGTGGTGCAGGCAGATGAGGTCAAACAATCCGGGCCAAGTGAGGACGACGCCCCACACGTAATCATAGCTGGAACCTCAGGTGAGAGGTGGAGGTGAGACAGGTGGAGGTGAGACAGGGAGGTGAGACAATTAGATGGTATGGCAGGACACCAGAAAGTGAAACATGTGGTGTAGCGATGATATGGAATGTAAGACAGTGTTTAAATAGAGTGTAATTACTGAAATAGCCTCCCTGGAGCTCCATCTCTGCTCTATCCTCCTTCTGCAGGTATGCTGCTGGTTTATGTAATCATCCCCACCATCCCTCTGCTGCTGCTCATCCTGGTGGCTTCTGGGACTTGCTGTTTCCAGATGTTTAGTAAGAGGTGAGACATGACACTGCAACAACAAAAACTACAACTCCCTATGGTACAACACAACTGAACAGACTAAGTCCCCGGAGACCCCAGTACTGCCTTACTGATAACAGCTTCACTAAAATATAAATTTTACCTTTATTTAACTAGGCAAGTCAGTTAAGAACAAATTCTTATTTTCAATGATGGCCAAGGAACAGTGGGTTAACTGCCTGGTTCAGGGGCAGAACAACAGATTTGTACCTTGTCAGCTCGGGGATTCGATCTTGCAACCTTTCGGTTATTAGTCCAACGCTCTAAGCACTAGGCTACGCTGCCGCCCAATAATAACCAATCTACAAACCAATCGTATAATATTCTCTTATATACTCCTCTTTCTGTAATTTTCAATCACACTTACACTCCCATCAACTCTCTTTTTTTTAATTCCTTGAATTGGCATACTCAAAATTAATCAGAGAAACAGCTCAATCTCTGAACCATACCCCCCCCTGTTCATCCACTAATGGATGGGTCCAGTCCCTCCGTCCCTGTGAAGTGATGGATGGGTCTGGGCTGTAATTGTTTGGTAAGAACAGTGCTTACTCAGTCATAATCACTGGCATAACACAAGGACGTCTTGTTAGCAAAGAGTCATTTAGCATAACAGCCCTGGCCACTGGCTCAGCCCTCTGTCATTAATTATTATTGTGATTGTGTGTGTGTGTGTGTGTGTGTGTGTGTGTGTGTGTGTGTGTGTGTGTGTGTGTGTGTGTGTGTGTGTGTGTGTGTGTAACAAAGTCTATGATTTCTGGGTCGATAGCTGGGCCCGTCGATGGCGTTTCTACAATAACCAAAGTGCAACTCCAGCACATTGTATAATGCCAACCAACCTCCCTACCCCGCTACTGTCACTTTATATCTCCTATATAGACACTCCCAGCTCTCCTTTGCCTTGATTGGGCAGCAACTGTGTTTTTTATTTATTTATCCAGTTTAGTATCACTGTCCGTCTGAGTGAGTTCAGTCATTTTCTGGCGTATCTGTACTTTACTATTTATATTTATTTTTACTTCACTACATCCAAATGTTCCATTTTTTTTTTACACCCAAAAGTACTTGTTACATTTTGAATGCTTAGAAGGACAGGACAATTGTCTAATTCACACACTTATCAAGAGAACATCCTTGGTCATCCCTACTGCCACTGATCTTGCGGACTCATTAAACACAATTCTTCATTTGTAAATTAATGTCTGAGTGTTGGAGTGTGCCTCTGGCTATCCGTAAATTAAAACAAGAAAATTGTGCTGTCTGGTTTGCTTAATATTGTCAGGCGTGTGCGTACTTGTCGTGAAGTCAGGTGCAGGAGAGCAGAGAATTGTGAACAGGCACACACTTTATTTCGGCAGGAGAAAGATTACAGACGGACGCAGCTGCGTCAAAAGCCTCCAGCCAACAAGGCAAAGTGTAAAGCGCGCAAAAACAGTCACAAAACATCAATGTATAACAATTCAAACAAGCTTCATGAAAATAACACGGAAATAACGAACGCCAGCCTGGCGCGTTACAAAACACGTAACACACAAACAATATCACACAAAGACATGAAGGGGAACAGAGGACTAATACATGCAGTGTGATTGGGAAATGTAAATCAGGTGTGTAAAACAAGACAATACAAATGGATAAATGAAAAATGGAGCGGCGATGGCTAGAAAGCCGGTGACGTCGACCGCCGAATGCCGCCCGAACAAGGAGAGGAGCCGACTTCGGCGGAAGTCGTGACAAATATAAGGAATTTGAATTGATTTATACTTTTACTTTTGATACTTAAGTATATTTTAGCAATTACATTTACATTTGATACTGTTACGAACCGGCTCAGAGTTCGCAACAAAAGGGAGACAACGTGGAGACAAGGAGTATCAAAATATATATTTATTAAATAAAGTAAACTAAGTCATTAAGAATGGTGTGTGGTAATCAGTAGTGTAAGTGAGTGTTTCGCATACCTGAATGTAATAATGCAGAGTGTTGAAGGGTGCCAAAGCAAACAATCAAAAAGCCACAACTAGCACAACCAAAAACAACCAGGTGTCTGCATGGAGAGAGTCTCTCCAATGACTGTGGAAGAGGTCTATTTATCCTGGGACACAGCCGGGCCCAGGTGCTTCCCATTTAGCTGACGACCCTTCCAACTCCGCCCACCGGCATCCTAATAAGAAAACAAGAACAAAGAGAGAGAATACGGCAGACAGAGTGGGAGGGTCACCACAATACTTAAGTATATTTAAACCAAATACTTTTAGAATTTTACTCAAGTAGTATTTTACTGGGTGACTTTTACTTTTACTTGAGTCATTTTCTTTTAAGGTATCTTTACTTTTACTCAAGTATGACAATTGGGTACTTTTTCCACCACTGGTTTTTAACATATTTCCGATAGCTGGGGAACTGAGAGGGAATCTACAGACAGAGACCAGTTAATCACGCCTCTGACTCCCGCCTGCCGGAGTAAAATTCTTCCTGAAACGCACCCAAAGCCCTAACGCTGCTAGAAGGGTTCAAGCTTTTGTCAAATGAACGTCAAAAGTTGAAATGTTTTGCATTTAACCTAATTCTCCTAACCTGCTACGTTAATTCTCCTAACCTGCTACATTAATTACCCTAACCTGCTATGTTAATTATTATAACCTGCTTCGTTAATTATTCTAACGTGCTTCGTAAATTTAATTTTTTCATTTCACCTTTATTTAACCAGGTAGGCAAGTAGAGAACAAGTTCTCATTTGCAACTGCGACCTGGCCAAGATAAAGCGTAGCAATTGGACACATACAACAACAGAGAGTTACACATGGAATAAACAAAACATACAGTCAATAATACAGTAGAACAAAAGAAAACAAAAAGTCTATATACAGTGAGTGCAAATGAGGTAAGTTAAGGCAATAAATAGGCCATGGTGGCGAAGTAATTACAATATAGCAACTAAACACTGGAATGGTAGATGTGCAGAAGATGAATGTGCAAGTAGAGATACTGGGGTGCAAAGGAGCAAGATAAATAAATAAATACAGTATGGGGATGAGGTAGGTAGATAGATGTGCTGTTTACAGATGTGCAATGTACAGGTGCAGTGATCTGTGAGCTGCTCTGACAGCTGGTGCTTAAAACTAGTGAGGGAGATATGAGTCTCCAGCTTCAGAGATTTCTGCAGTTCGTTCCAGTCATTGGCAGCAGAGAAATGGAAGGAAAGATGACCAAAGGAGGAATTGGCTTTGGGGGTGACCAGTGAGATTTACCTGCTGGAGCGCCTTCTACGAGTGGGTGCTGCTATTGTGACCAGTGAGCTGAGATAAGGCGGGGCTTTACCTAGCAGAGACTTGTAGATAACCTGTGGGTGGGTTTGGCGACGAGTATGAAGCGAAGGCCAACCAACGAGAGCGTACAGCTCGCAATGGTGGGTAGTGTATGGGGCTTTGGTGACAAAACGGATGGCACTGTGATAGACTGCATCCAGTTTGTTGAGTAGAGTGTTTGAGGCTATTTTATAGATGACATCACCGAAGTCGAGGATCGGTAGGATGGTCAGTTTTACGAGGGTATGTTTGGCAGCATGAGTGAAGGATGCTTTGTTGCGATATAGGAAGCCGATTCTAGATTTAATTTTGGATTGGAGATGCTTAATGTGAGTCTGGAAGGAGAGTTTACAGTCTAACCAGACACCCAGGTATTTGTAGTTGGCCACGTATTCTAAGTCAGAGCCATCCAGAGTAGTGATGCTGGATGGGCGAGCAGGTGCGGGCAGTGATCGATTGAATAGCATGCATTTAGTTTTACTTGCGTTTAAGAGCAGTTGGAGGCCACAGAAGGAGAGTTGTATGGCATTGAAGCTCGTCTGGAGGTTAGTTAACACAGAGTCCAAAGAGGGGCCAGAAGTATACAGAATGGTGTCGTCTGCGTAGAGGTGGATCAGTGAATCACCAGCAGCAAGAGCAACATCATTGATGTATACAGAGAAGAGAGTCGGCCCGAGAATTGAACACTGTGGCACCCCCATAGAGACTGCCAGAGGTCCGGACAACAGGCCCTCCGATTTGACACACTGAACTCTATCAGAGAAGTAGTTGGTAAACCAGGCGAGGCAATCATTTGAGAAACCAAGGCTGTTGAGTCTGCCAATAAGAATATGGTGATTGACAGAGTCGAAAGCCTTGGCCAGGTCGATGAATACGGCTGCACAGTAATGTCTCTTATCGATAGCGGTTATGATGTCGTTTAGGACCTTGAGCGTGGCTGAGGTGCACCCATGACCAGCTCTGAAACCAGATTGCATAGCGGAGAAGGTACGGTGGGAAAATCGAAATGGTCGGTGATCTGTTTGTTAACTTGGCTTTCGAAGACCTTAGAAAGACAGGGTAGGATAGATTTAGGTCTGTAGCAGTTTGGGTCTAGAGTGTCACCCCCTTTGAAGAGGGGGATGACCGCGGCAGCTTTCCAATCTTTGGGAATCTCAGACGATACGAAAAGAGAGGTTGAACAGGCTAGTAATAGGGGTTGCAACAATTTCGGCAGATCATTTTAGAAAGACAGGGTCCAGATTGTCTAGCCCGGCTGATTCGTATGGGTCCAGATTTTGCAGCTCTTTCAGAACATCAGCTATCCGGATTTGGGTGAAGGAGAAATGGTGGGGGCTTTGGCGGGTTGCTGTGGAGGGTGCCGGGCAGTTGACCGGGGTAGGGGTAGCCAGGTGGAGAAATGCTTATTGAAATTCTCAATTATAGTGGATCTATCGGTGGATGTTTCTAACCTGCTACGAAAGTCAAATCTGATGTTAATCTGATTTGACGCTAGGGTCATGGCCCTTCTAGCCATGACCCTAGCGCGTGCGAGGTCTCTCCTTTACAACAGGCGACACACTTGAACTTACAACAGGACAAACGTGATCTGAGGAAATATGAGTTATGAGGAGTTACGAGTAGGCAAGGATCCAGAGTTTTATCACTGGGTATGGCTGGCACTATGAGGAGATATAAGTAGGCAAGGATCCAGAGTTTTATCACTGGGTATGGCTGGCACTATGAGGAGATATAAGTAGGCAAGGATCCAGAGTTTTATCGCTGGATATGGCTGGCACTATGAGGAGATATAAGTAGGCAAGGATCCAGAGTTTTATCGCTGGGTATGGCTGGCACTATGAGGAGATATAAGTAGGCAAGGATCCAGAGTTTTATCGCTGGATATGGCTGGCACTATGAGGAGATATAAGTAGGCAAGGATCCAGAGTTTTATCGCTGGATATGGCTGGCACTATGAGGAGATATAAGTAGGCAAGGATCCAGAGTTTTATCGCTGGGTATGGCTGGCACAGAAGGGTTTGTGTGAGCAACAGCTGTCGTGTTTAACACACACACACGCATGCAACCACACATGTACACGCACACACAGTTTTGTTTTACGATTCATCTGTGGTTCTACTATTCTAATTTAGTTTTGTTCTACTATTGTTCATTCTGTTTTCAATGTTTTTATTTCATAAAGCAAACCACGGACCAAAACCAGTGTTAACCACCAATCAACGCTCTGGATCTCCAAGACACCCAAGACAGACAGCATGGAAGTATGAATGGCAGGTTACATCACAAACAAGATAAACAGATTAGGCAGAACTAACTGAATGATAGCTCTCTTTCCCTGATACTATCCTTGTTCCAAATACATCTAACTATCCACCTCAACCAATGACCTGCTCTCCTCTTCTGCATTTCCTTTGTTCAATTTGTTCGTCTCCACCGCTCTGTTTAGTTTTTCCTTATTTCCTCTCCTCCCCTCCACCCCTCCTGTCCTCCTGTTAATGTGTTCCAGCAAACAAAAATGAAACGACTTAATGGATAATTTGGCAATCCTCGTACCTCTCTGATATCAAGGTAGACCTATCGTGTTGCCTTTTCCCCTTGCTGCTAATAGCCAGGAACATTTTGCTGGAATCCCGGTGTCTGTACGCATGTGTGAGTGTGAGCATGCTACCGTGTGTGTACACTAATGTGTGTGTGTGCGTTACACTAATCGGTTCCAAACAGAGGAAGTAATTAACTATCAGTAATTAAGGGTGGTGCGAGGGGGACCCTGATAAAACAAGGAATTGAACCATCCCCTGTGACCAGGAATAGGGTCAGAGCCACTTAACACATCACACAGATTTACTCCTGAACAGCAGCACACAGCGAGGGGTAGGAGAGGAGGGAGAGGGGGGAGAGGAGGGAGAGGGGGAAAAGAGGGAAATAGGACTTTAAAATGGAAATTGAAGTGTGTTGTTTGATCTGCTTCCCGTTGTTCAGGGTTTACTACTAGCTTAACTCTCTGTTCCCTCACCGGGGATCTATGTCTCAGACAGATCAGTCAGCTAAATGACTTTCCTAAATGTCCTGAACAAAAAATGATTACCTAGTTATTATAGAAAGAGGAACTTGAAAACATACTGACATACTGAACTGATTATCTGTGTCTGTTGTCATGCAGAGGGACATTATCAACGTTGACCATGACTTTCTTTTGTGAAGGTATAACGCTATTTCTTATTCTTGTTGTTATCCAAAACTACACGCTATGTTTTGGGAGAGGTCGCTACCAAGATGAGGACCAAAGCTAGTGAACACTACAGAAGGTGCTTTCCACGATCCAATCTAATTGAATGCATAATGCCAGTAAATATCTCATGGATGAAACAGTCAGTATTTATCCAATATTTATCACCGCCTGATATGAATACTGTAAGTGCAGTTTTGTGCATGTTACATGGTCTACAATGTTATATTTTATATTCCGTATAAGCATTGTCTAATGTGAGAGATTATCCACCTGGCTAATATTGATACATGCCATACATCTCAACTTATCCTCAGATGTCCTATGTTATTGCTTTTATATGATGGACTATATGAGCGTACTACATGTGTTTTCTTTCAAAGGTAACTACACGTGTAGCACGCTCAACCATTGAACAAGGTTTGAATAAGGGATTTGTGTATATTTCAGTGTGTATGTGTTGGATGGAGTGTGGTACATACATTAGGTTCTAGAGTTTCTAGAACCACATACAGTAGATCAGTGGTACATATATGAGACTAGGTTCTGGTGATGGTATGGTACGTTTTGGAGCCTGTGTGTGAATGTGTTGTTAAGTTGCGTGTTTTGTACCCAGCGTTGTGATGCAGTCACTGTCCTGCTAGCCTGTCTACCCACAGCCAGAGATGAGAACAGAGTTTATTAAGAGCCTTGTAGAAACTTAAAGAAACCTTTTTCACCCATAACTTGTTTTGTGACGAGATCACTCAATAAAAGGCTTTATGTGATTCATTGACGTCAGTGTTTAATTGTGCATTTTCGATGATGAGACACGACACACACGCACACACTGAAGAGTGTGTGTGGGTTACCCCTAGTCTGTTATTAGTCGTACTTTGTTAAAGTGATTAGCCTGCCAATTAAACTTATCAGTCCTGTGCTTCAACAAGAGTACACACACACACACACACACACACACACACACACACACACACACACACACACACACACACGGTTCTGGTAATTATAGATATGAGTAATCACTGCATTTTAAAGCTCAGGGTAGAATCAAGAAAATAGGACCTTAAACATTTGATGTTCATTAGAAACACACACACACACACACACACTGTATCCAACATATTGTGATGATCAGTTACAATTGATCATGCATCATCAGAATGAGTTCAAAAGGACACAATACATGTTGTATACATTGTACAGATTTTGTACAAACAGTACTGGCCAAGCCTGAATGTACCCGTAACAGTAGATACAGAGCTGGATGGATAATCCTGGTCAATAAAAGCCCTCTTCAATCAGAACAGATTTATGCCTAACCGAGAGCGAGAGAGATCAAACAAATTAAGAGAAGGGCAGTTGGGAGAGAGACACACACACAGAGAGAGAGAGAGAGAGAGAGAGAGAGAGAGAGATAAACAAATTAAGAGAAGGGGGTTGGGAGAGAGAGAGAAATAAATTAAGAGAAGGGGGTTGGGAGAGAGAGAGAGAGAGAAATAAATTAAGAGAAGGGGGTTGGGAGAGAGAGAGAGAGAGAGAGAGAAATAAATTAAGAGAAGGGGGTTGGGGGGGGGAGAGAGAGAGAGAGAGAGAGAGAAATAAATTAAGAGAAGGGGGTTGGGAGAGAGACAGAGTCAGTCATTGAGATAAACTTGCTGTATGTATTGCCTGCTGTGCTTACTGTGCTGTATTTGTTGTACTTTAAGTATTGATCCTGTATCACCACATAGTCTGAGTACACTTAAAGCCCTGGCCACAGTCCATGCGGTTCCTCTATAACTCAGTTTCACATTGACCATATTGCAAAAGCATCACAGTCACGGCAACCAGATAGCCCCATTGAGCCAAGATGGACGCTGCTGGTAGAGGATGAGGTAAGTAACCTCATCACAATGTATAGCCCTTTAGGATCCTCTTACGAGAGGCACTTAACACATGGTAATATAATAATATGGTCATTTAGCAGATGCTTTTATCCAAAGTGACCACAACTCTGGTGTTATTACTCTGGTGTTGAAACCCACAACTCTGGTGTTATTACTCTGGTGTTGAAACCCACAACTCTGGTGTTATTACTCTGGTGTTGAAACCCACAACTCTGGTGTTATTACTCTGGTGTTGAAACCCACAACTCTGGTGTTATTACTCTGGTGTTGAAACCCACAACTCTGGTGTTATTACTCTGGTGTTGAAACCCACAACTCTGGTGTTATTACTCTGGTGTTGAAACCCCATGCTTCAAACAACTGCACAAACTCAAACAGCTAGTCCAGCATCATTATGATCATGGGTAAAATGATCCTAGTTCTGTTCCTAACACCAATTTCCACCCTCACTCTTCACTCTTCTTCTGTGTGTCGATGTGTCTCAGAGAGCAGCTGGGAGAACAGTGCCCCCCTCTGGAGGAGAGCAGAGGCGCAGTCAAACTCAGCTACACGTCCCCCATCTAACACCAACACCCTGGAGAGGCAGGGAGAGAAGGAGGGGGAAAGAGAGATACAACTGGTCAAGCATATGGAAAAAAGTGAGCAATATTAATCTCTTATAAGATAAAATGACAGAACACAAATCCCACAGAAGAACACATAGATCTCAGTAACCCTCACCTGTCAGCGTGCGTGAGGTTCCCAGGGTTCTGTGTTAGATACAGCCTGGTGCAGTGGGAGAAGTGTGTGTGTATGATGCTCTGGAGCAGCCTCTCAGTGTGGACGTCTACAGGGGGAACAGGGTCCTCCACTACCAGGACAACACAGCCCTTCAACAGGGCACGACACACACACAGCAGCCTCTTCTCACTGGAGCTGGAGAGGGAGAGAGAGTTGCAGACTGAGGTTTACGTTGAGGTTGATTTTAGTCAGAGGAGGCTGATGGGAGGAGCTATAGGATGACAGGTACATTGTAATGGCTGGAATGGAATAAATGGAACTTATCAAACATATGAAAACCACATGTTTGATTCTATTCCAGCCACTACAATGAGCCTGTCCTCCTATAACTCATCCCACCAGCCTCCTCTGATTTTAGTCTACACACTTGTCAATCTGCCACATACCTTTCACATGCACACCTGTCTCTCTCTCACACACCTGTACCCGTCTCTCTCACACATCTGTACCCGTCTCTCTCACACACCTGTACCCGTCTCTCTCACACACCTGTACCCGTCTCTCTCTCACACACCTGTACCCGTCTCTCTCTCACACACCTGTACCCGTCTCTCTCTCACACACCTGTACCCGTCTCTCTCTCACACACCTGTACCCGTCTCTCTCTCTCACACCTGTACCAGTCTCTCTCTCACACACCTGTACCTGTCTCTCTCACACACACCTGTACCCGTCTCTCTCTCTCACACACACACACTGTACCCGTCTCTCTCTCACACACACACCTGTACCCGTCTCTCTCTCTCACACACACACCTGTACCCGTCTCTCTCTCACACACACACCTGTACCCGTCTCTCTCTCACACACACACCTGTACCCGTCTCTCTCTCACACACACACCTGTACCCGTCTCTCTCTCACACACACACCTGTACCCGTCTCTCTCTCACACACACACCTGTACCCGTCTCTCTCTCACACACACACCTGTACCCGTCTCTCTCTCACACACCTGTACCCGTCTCTCTCTCACACACCTGTACCCGTCTCTCTCTCTCACACACACCTGTGCCCGTCTCTCTCTCTCACACACACCTGTGCCTGTCTCTCTCTCTCACACACACCTGTACCTGTCTCTCTCTCTCACACACCTGTACCTGTCTCTCTCTCTCTCTCTCTCTCTCTCACACCTGTACCTGTCTCTCTCTCTCTCACACACCTGTACCTGTCTCTCTCTCTCACACACACACCTGTACCTGTCTCTCTCTCTCACACACACACCTGTACCTGTCTCTCACACACCTGCACCTGTCTCTCACACACCTGCACCTGTCTCTCTCTCACACACCTGCACCTGTCTCTCTCTCACACACCTGCACCTGTCTCTCTCTCACACACACCTGTACCTGTCTCTCTCTCACACACACCTGTACCTCTCTCTCTCTCACACACCTGTACCTCTCTCTCTCTCACACACCTGTACCTCTCTCTCTCTCACACACCTTTACCTCTCTCTCTCTCACACACCTGTACCTCTCTCTCTCTCACACACCTGTACCTCTCTCTCTCTCACACACCTGTACCTCTCTCTCTCTCACACACCTGTACCTCTCTCTCTCTCACACACCTGTACCTCTCTCTCTCACACACCTGTACCTCTCTCTCTCACACCTGTACCGTATACAGCTGTCTGATACCCACCTGAGCCCGGCCCCTCCATAGTGTAGTGGGTAGAGGAGCTGTCCTGGCAGCAAGCTGACCCTTTCCTTCAGGTGGCACCTCTCCAGTGCCTGCCACACCTGGGCATCCCCATGGCAACCCCAGGGGTCCAGGTTGGAGCGCAGTGAACAGGAGAACAGGGTTGGAACCCGAGTTATGACCGCCAACCGGCTGCGAAGGTCGTGGAGACCCACACTAGAGATGTCCACCCCGTCAATCATCAACACGCCCCTTCGGCCCTCCACCAATCGGAACAGAGAACTGGTTATGGCGTCCAGCTCTGCTCCTGATCTGCTCACCACACCAACCTGTAGAGTAACATAAACCTAGTAGTATATACATGTACACATTCACACACCTACAGCAAAGTACACACAAACACACACAGAGAATCAAGGCCCACACACAAACCTTCTCTCTGGTCCGGGTGCAGAAAGACAGTTCAGCGGGTGATGGGTTAAGCTCTGTCTCATAGCTCCTGAACTCCACCACTCCCTCCTCTGGCCAGCTAGGGGGTGCTCTACAGGGCACAGACCAGGGGGGCTGAGAGAGGAAGAGAACAGAGGGACTGATATACAGTACCAGTCAAAAGTTTGGACACACCTACTCATTCAAGGGTTTTTCTTTATTTGTACTATTTTCTACATTGTAGAATAATAGTGAAGACATCAAAACTATGAAATAACACATATGGAATCATGTAGTAACCAAAAAAGTGTTGAACAAATCAAAATATATTTTATATTTGAGATTCTTCAAAGTAGCCACCCTTTGCCTTGATGACAGCTTTGCACACTCTTGGCATTCTCTCAACCAGCTTCATGAGGTAGTCACCTGGAATGCATTTCAATTAACAGTTGTGCCTTGTTAAAAGTTAACTTGTGGAATTTATTTCCTTCTTAATGCATTTCAGCCAATCATTTCAGCCAATCAGTGTTGTGACAAGGTAGGGGTGGTATACAGAAGATAGCCCTGTTTGGTAAAAGACCAAGTATGGCAAGAACAGCTCAAATAAGCAAAGAGAAACGACAGTTCATCATTACTTTAAGACATGAAGGTCAGTAAATGCTAAAAATGTCAAGAACTTTTAAAGTTTCTTCAAGTGCAGTCGAAAAACCATCAAGCGCTATGATGAAACTGGCTCTCATGAGGACCTCCACAGGAAAGGAAGACCCAGAGTTACCTCTGCTGCAGGTAGAGGATATGTTCATTAGAGCATTCTGCAGTGATATGCCATCCCATCTGTTTTGCGCTTAGTGGGACTATCATTTGTTTTTCAAGACGACAATGACCCAACACACCTCCAGGCTGTGTAAGGGCTATTTCACCAATAAAGAGAGTGATGAAGTGCTGCATCAGATGACCTGGCCTCCACAATCACCCGACCTCAACCCAATTGAGATGGTTTGGAATGAGTTGAACTGCAGAGTGAAGGAATAGCAGCCAACAAGTGCTCAGCATATGTGGGAACTCCTTCAAGACTGTTGGAAAAGCATTCCAGGTGAAGTTGGTTGAAAGAATGCCAAGAGTGTGCAAAGCTGTCATCATGGCAATGTGTGGCTACTTTGAAGAATCTCAAATATAAAATATATTTTGATTTGTTCAACACTTTTTTGGTTACTACATGATTCCATATGTGTTATTTCATAGTGTTGATGTCTTCACTATTATTCTACAATGTAGAAAATAGTAAAAAATAAAGAAAAACCTTTGAATGAGTAGGTGTGTCCAAACTTTTGACTGGTACTGTACATCTGTATCTGTGTCCTCTCTCTACTCTGTTTAATACCATAACAGTGCTGTCTGTATCTGTGACAGTAACTGCAACCTACATTTCTCTCTCTCTCTCTACTCTGTAGCCTACCTCTTTCTCTCTCTCTACTCTGTAGCCTACCTCTCACTCTCTCTCTACTCTGTAGCCTACCTCTCACTCTCTCTCTACTCTGTAGCCTACCTCTCACTCTCTCTCTACTCTGTAGCCTACCTCTCACTCTCTCTCTACTCTGTAGCCTACCTCTCTCTCTCTCTCTACTCTGTAGCCTACCTCTCACTCCCTCTCTACTCTGTAGCCTACCTCTTTCTCTCTCTCTACTCTGTAGTCTACCTCTCTCTCTACTCTGTAGTCTACCTCTCACTCTCTCTCTACTCTGTAGCCTACCTCTCACTCTCTCTCTACTCTGTAGCCTACCTCTCACTCTCTCTCTACTCTGTAGCCTACCTCACTCTCTCTCTACTCTGTAGCCTACCTCTCTCTCTCTCTCTACTCTGTAGCCTACCTCTCACTCTCTCTCTACTCTGTAGCCTACCTCTCACTCTCTCTCTACTCTGTAGCCTACCTCTTTCTCTCTACTCTGAAGCCTACCTCTTTCTCTCTCTCTCTCTACTCTGAAGCCTACCTCTTTCTCTCTCTCTCTACTCTGAAGCCTACCTCTTTCTCTCTCTCTCTCTACTCTGAAGCCTACCTCTTTCTCACTCTCTCGCTACACTGTAGCCTACCTCACTCTCTCGCTACACTGTAGCCTACCTCACTCTCTCGCTACACTGTAGCCTACCTCACTCTCTCGCTACACTGTAGCCTACCTCACTCTCTCGCTACACTGTAGCCTACCTCACTCTCTCGCTACACTGTAGCCTACCTCACTCTCTCGCTACACTGTAGCCTACCTCACTCCCTCGCTACACTGTAGCCTACCTCACTCCCTCGCTACACTGTAGCCTACCTCACTCCCTCGCTACACTGTAGCCTACCTCACTCCCTCGCTACACTGTAGCCTACCTCACTCTCGCTACACTGTAGCCTACCTCACTCTCTCTACACTGTAGCCTACCTCACTCTCTCTACACTGTAGCCTACCTCACTCTCTCTACACTGTAGCCTACCTCACTCTCTCTACACTGTAGCCTACCTCACTCTCTTTACACTGTAGCCTACCTCACTCTCTCCACACTGTAGCCTACCTCACTCTCTCTCCACTGTAGCCTACCTCTCTCTCCATGTGTGCGTGTTGGTCCATCTTCTGGATGACACCAGCACTGCTCTCTACACCACAGCTGGCTTGGACCAGGAGATGAAGAACCTCTCTCAGGCTGAGGGTGTAAGTCAGGACCAGTCCTACAGTACTGGGGTCTACCTCAGAGTCCAGTAGAGTCACAGAGACCAGGAACAGAACCAGTCCTGCAAAAGCATCCAACCACACTGATACCCACCTAGAGAGAGAGATAACGTTTTATTAACACACAGTATTTATGTGAATGTGTTTGTGTGTGTGTACTAGTTGTGTAAAGGGTCCTGTCCTCTAACCTGTCCAATAAAATGCAGTTGTAGCGACACACCAGGTGCTCGTTGAGGGCACCATAGCAACGGGTCAAGGGGTCGTCATGACTACCACTGGTGACCTCATCCCTGTGTGACTCAGAAAGGAGGGATGAGAGAGAGGAGGCAGAGTTTGAAACCATCCTCCTCACCTGACCCGAGACTGACCTGTAGTATGACTGAGAGAGAGAGAGAGAGCGAGAGAGAGAGAGAGAGAGAGAGGATAGATAGATGGAGGAGAGAAATGGAAGAACAGAAGGTGAGTATAAGAGAAAAATGCAGTTTGCCAAGTAACATAACTCTGTCTCCATGTGTTTCTTACAGAAACTAAAGCAGATCAGTGAGTCAGTGATGTGATTACTCCATCTAGTGGACAGGAATGCACTTACAGCATATAGACAGACTAAAGGCATCAAAAACACACATTACATGTTATACCATTACATTTTATATCATTACATGTTATACCATACCATTACATTTTATATCATTACATGTTATACCATACCATTACATGTTATACCATACCATTACATGTTATACGATTACATGTTATACCATACCATTACATGTTATACCATACCATTACATGTTATACCATACCATTACATGTTATACCATACCATTACATGTTATACCATACCATTACATGTTATACCATACCATTACATTTTATATCATATCATTACATGCTATACTGTACCTGTATTGTGAGGAAGAGGTAAGTCAGGACCGGAACTATCAGGATGAAGAGAGGGGAGATGTAGCCAATCAGCAGCACTGTCACAAACACCTGCAGCCAACAGGAGAGCCAGGAGAGGAGGTGGGCGGGGACTAGCTCGTCAATCACGTACATCTCCTACAGAGAGAGAGAGACAGACAGATACATTTTAACCTATTTTCTATACATTTTTATAAAAAATAAGGGCCATAATGTCATTGCTTATAGATCCTCTCTCACCTGTGATAGGCTGCGTAGGACCAGAGAAGAGGGCGTGATCTGGTAAAATCTGAGAGGAAGGCGGAGCCGAGCAAAGAGCAGCTCAGAGTGGAGACTGGCAGACGCCTTCAGAGAACCACCCGTTACTGCTAATGCTACACAGCACACGGACAGAGCTGAAACACACACGCTCGCGAGTCAGACAGTAGGCCACACACACACACACACACACACACACACACACACACACACACACACACACACACACACACACACACCTTGCAGCAGCCCCAGTACAGCGTAGACAGATAGTCGTGAGTCTCGTAGCTCTCTCCACTCCTCCAGCCCCTGTAGTTCTTTAGCCTGTCTGGTCCACACGGCTAACAGACCGGTTTGACACACACCCACCACACAAACACACACCTGGGATAATACAGTCAGCAACACCCAGCCCCAGCCACACACATGCAGGTACAGCTGAATACACACACCGTTCACCTGCAGGGAGAATACACACACGATTATTCTGTCATTTTGTAAACTGCAAGGTTGGGATTAGAAGAGGAAAATACTGTGTTATAACAGCTGACCTCGGGACAGATTCTGATTGTATTCTATGTGTAGATTGACCCTAGATCTGTTGATCCTAGATCTGTGTACTCACGCCATGTTTGGGCAGAGGTACAGTGTTTGCTTCTGTCTCTCTCAAGGTATCACTACCGCACCTGTTAATGAGAGGGGACATTTTATGTATTTGTGTGTGTGTGAGAGAGAGAGAGAGAGAGAGATGGAGTGGGGGAAGGGTTAGTGAAGGAAAATATGTATGTGTGTATGTCTATGTCTCAGCATGCATGACCACAGATCAGATATGATGAGAGAGAAGTAATACGGGGAGGACCAGGTCAGGGCTCTGCTCTGTCTCTCTAATGCTCTTATCTCTGTGAGGGGGTTAATGTTGTGGATTAGAAAGCTTTGTAATTTAGCCTTTCTAACCCCCTCAAACACGCCATGACTCGCGTGCACACACACACACACACACACACACACACACACACACACACACACACACGCCACCTCTCATCTATCTCAGCCTTTGCACGAACCTCCACTCCCTTTCCACTCTCTCACACACCAGCCTCAACCCATCTCACCCTCATCTTTGTACTTACCTCAACCCGACCTTGCTGACGTAATCTCACATTTTCCCCTGCACAAACCCCCCCCAACCCCTATCTGACCAATCAGACCAGCACAGATGAGAGACCCTTGTCCAATCAGAAGGCAGAGATTAGTTTGGGGATGAGCCTCGGTCAGTCCCTCGATGTCGCATGGCCAGAGAAACTGAATCATCTCTGTGTGTGTGTGTGTGTGTGTGTGTGTGTGTGTGTGTGTGTGTGTGTGCATAATCCAAGCCTTCTCATTATTGTGTAAGCAGGTTAGGTAATAACATAACATACAACAGCTTAGGGATGACAGGGGACATGCTTTCTAGTTAATAAATAGAATAACACACACCGATCTGAGTGCTCCTCGAGACAGCTTTTCTTGACCCCATTTTCTGAAAGAGTGCCATTCTCTGAAAAAGAGATTCATAAAGATTTAGAAAAAGGATTCCGGTACACACACAGAGGGTAGAGGGTTGGATCAGGTCAGATTTGTACAGTATCATGCTAATGCTAGGTAAGTGTGTGTGTTACACACTACACAGGTGTGCTCCTGAGTGGCGCAGGAACTGCATCTCAGTGCTAGAGGCGTCACTACAGACCCTGTTTCGATTCCGGGCTGTTTCACAATCGGCCGTGATTGAGAGTCCTATAGAGCAGCCACAATTGGCCCAGCGTCATCGGGGTTTGGGTTTGGCTGGGGCAGGCCGTCATTGTAAATAAGAATTTGTTCTTAACTGACTTGCCTACTTAAATAAAGGTTAAAAAATAAATACCTGTAGTTAGTTACCTGTGTGAGAGACTTCCTGTGAGAAGAGGAAGTGGTCCAGATGACAGAGGGAGTGCCAGGTCTGTCAATCAAAAAGAAACAGGGCGGGGTTAGGCAGAAGTCTTTACGTGTGTGTGTGTGTGTGTGTGTGTGTGTGTGTGTGTGTGTGTGTGTGTGTGTTACCTGTGTGAGGTGCAGTGCCAGGGAGGGCAGTAGGTTAAAAGGTGAGCGTAGCAGTGTGAACAGACAAACACAGGTGAACACCTGAGACGCTGTCAGAACGTTACCATCATCCACCAGCACATACACACCCAAACTGGACACACACACCTGTAGAGACACAGAGAAAGGGGAGTGTGTGTGTGTTAGTACATGTTAATCATCCATCACCATCTATCAGTCCTCATCTACAGTATCGATCAGTCCACAATAACAATCACAGACCAAACTATCCGATCCCAGATCCATTCATCAATAATCACTGATCCTTATCTGTGATCCAGTCAGATTAGGGTTGATCTCTACACATTATTGAAACATCTAATATCCTTTCCAGTGCTGTATGTGCGTGTTAGGTTTGTCTCTCCAGGGCTCAGGTAGGCGGACACCAGTCTGGACAAAAAGCTGTGATTGGATGCTGATTGGATCCCTCAGATTGCATATCAGCTTCTGGGTCAGAGAGGTGGTAGGAAGATTACGACCGAAAAATGAAACGCACGCAATGTCCCAGACTGTCCACAACGCTGAGTCTGTATTAGTGATCAGCTTAGGACAGGGCTTTGCAACTACCCTCTCTCTCTGGCCAGAGGGACCATGGGACACATTAAAGTAGGGGGCTTTTTAAACACAAATCCCAATTCATTAACAAGGCTTATGTAGGTCTACTTTCTCATCAGTGTTGATGATATTGACACTTTTGTACTGTTTAGTAACTGAACTAGGCAGCCTTGGTCCTGGAGAGCTACAGTGTTAACAGAGTCTCAGCTGGTGTCCCAGTCCAACACTGACCTTCAAACTCTAGCACCTGTCTGTTAGGGTATTTCTGAGGGAGAGAGATGTCAGGAGAGGTCATCGGTCAAAGACGGAGCTCCGCCACCTACCAGGAAAGGCACACAGACGCGGTCCAATAGGGAGAAGGCCGTCAGGAATCCCAGAATCCTCAGCGTCTCCAGCTCCTTCTCTCTGGCAATGCCCACTCTGCACTGGAACCACGCCTCCAAGACCAACAACTTCACCATCTAGAAGGATAGAGAGGAAGATAGAGGGGAAGATAGAGGGGAAGATAGAGGGGAAGATAGAGGGGAAGATAGAGGGGAAGATAGAGGGGAAGATAGAGGGGAAGATAGAGAGGAAGATAGAGGGGAAGATAGAGAGGAAGATAGAGGGGAAGATAGAGGGGAAGATAGAGGGGAAGATAGAGGGGAAGATAGAGGGGAAGATAGAGGGGAAGATGAGAGGGGAAGATAGAGGGGAAGATAGAGAGGAAGATAGAGGGGAAGATAGAGGGGAAGATAGAGGGGAAGATAGAGGGGAAGATAGAGGGGAAGATAGAGGGGAAGATAGAGGGGAAGATAGAGGGGAAGATAGAGGGGAAGATAGAGGGGAAGATAGAGGGGAAGATAGAGGGGAAGATAGAGGGGAAGATAGAGGGGAAGATAGAGGGGAAGATAGAGGGGAAGATAGAGAGGAAGATAGAGGGGAAGATAGAGGGGAAGATAGAGAGGAAGATAGAGGGGAAGATAGAGGGGAAGATAGAGGGGAAGATAGAGGGGAAGATAGAGGGGAAGATAGAGAGGAAGATAGAGAGGAAGATAGAGAGGAAGATAGAGAGGAAGATAGAGGGGAAGATAGAGGGGAAGATAGAGAGGAAGATAGAGGGGAAGATAGAGGGGAAGATAGAGGGGAAGATAGAGGGGAAGATAGAGGGGAAGATAGAGGGGAAGATAGAGAGGAAGTGGGAATAGAGAGAGTTGAGTACAACAGATATTAGATCACTTAGAAAAAGAGAAAAAGACAGGAGCCAAGGAGTTTTGAGGTTACTAAGAAATTGAAAAAGAGTGTGAGAGACAGACTTTGATTCCGTTCAGCATCTCCTGCACGAGCTGCTGTCTTTCTCCCCTCACTCTCTCCTGGCTTCTCTGAGGGGGAAAAGACATCGTTACACACATACACAGGTCTGCGCCACGCAGCCACACACACACACCAACAAACACACTCTCTCTGTTACCTGTAATAGCCTTGCCCTGCGTTGTACAGCAGAGGTGAGCGGTACCAGCAGGAACAATACAGCTAGTCCCGCCAGAGAAGAGGGACCCAGCTCTCTCCACAGCAGACATACACACACTGTCCCCTGCACCCAGGAAGACCACAGGGCAGACAGGGAGACTGGGAGCTCTGCTAAACGTCCAACGTCAGTCCGGAGTGGGGTTAACGATGGGGCAGAGGAGGGTAGACACCCAGGAATACTACACCGGGACAGGGCCTACAGTAGAGAAGGGAGAGGAAAGAGAGAGGAAGACAGGGGAGGTGAAGGGAAGGGTGTAAGGACAAGGAGGGCAAGCATTTAACAGTGTTATTTTATTTTCTTGAATGTATGTTCACTGAGAGAGAGAAAGATGGATGTCTCTGTACCTGTTTATACAAGGCTCCAGTCAGCGCTGTCTGAACTCTGACCTCAGTCATCCTGCTGTGACGCTCACACACCTGCTGGACCAGGGTGTGGCACACTACAGCAGCCAATAGTGCCAGGGCATGGGTAAGTCCAGACCAATCAAAGACAGGCTGGTTCTCACAGTAGAGAATGCCACACCTGGGGGACAGGTGAGTCGGTGGGGTGTAAGGAAGAGGGTATAAATCACCTGTGTTTATACTTGCTGAATCTAGACATTCTGTGCTCTTACACTTTTATAAATGCTTTATTACATTTTTTTACAGATTCATTCAGCAATATGGGAACAATATGGATTTGAAGATAACGCCACAGGAAATGTGTACGTGGGTGTGTCAATGAGTGTGTTTATGTGTGTGTGTGTGTGTGTGTGTGTGTGTGTGTGTGTGTGTTTGTGTGTGTGTACCTGAGGGCCTGAGGGGGCAGGAGGGCCAGTAGGTCAGAGGTCATTCTCAGCAGGGTCACCTGGAGCAGTGAGGGGCGGAGCCACCCATACAGATGACACAGCAGGGCGGGGCCAGACAGGTGAACACCTGGGTGGGAGGTGTTTCCACCCAGTGACTCCTCCTCTCCTGACTCCTGGCTATGACTCCGTCCCTCTGTCCTCCGGTGGTGCTGCTGCTGCTGGAGGGCTGAGCATAAACTCTGGGCTGAGTCCTCATCGCCAAGGCAACACAGGTCCGACAGCTGTAGTCCCCTCCTATGGCCCGCTGACACGACTCTGACAGCAACCACAGCACAAAGGACATCATCAATCAAAGAAATCTGCCAGTTAAGTAACATACATCAGATACATTATGTTTAATGATAATGATGCATCTAATGTGAAAATGTTAATATTGAGTGTTACCTGTTAATCCACCAGTAGGACAACCGGCTGAGGAAGGAAACATCCCTCTCCAGAGTTGGCTTCTGTCCCATGCAGAGCGGGAGGAGAGGAAAAAAGAGAGTAGCAAACTCATACAACTTTAACATAGACCTACTGTTCTTTTCACCAGTTAACCCTCAAACAGCGCAAACAGGATTAGACTACCCTTCTTTTGTTTTCTTTCATTTTGGGTAAAGGGATTACATGATTAGTCTTTAATACGTTGTATTATTATAGGCTATAGCTTCTGCTTTTATTGATTGCTGTATGCATAAAATATATCATAATTAACACATTGTTTAATTTCTGCGGAGATCAGCTGTGGACAGTCTGTCAGACTTACTTTTAAAAATGTTTATGAACCATCCTTTTAAACCTGTGACCTCTTAAAGCTTAGGCTACTTGTATATGGCCTCCCTCGTCGGTAGAGAAAACTCCGAACAGACACTATAAACTCCACAGAAACAACAAAAGAACGAGAAAAGAAAGAACCAAAAAATAGAAAAAATTGAACTCACCTGTTTTCCGCCCCATCTGCCGGAGAGACGGAGAGACATACCTGGGGAAGGACGCACACGCCTGTTTGGCCCCGAGCGAGGGGATGGAGTTCAAGAGGATGGAGGGGACAATAGCTCGCGGGGTGAATGGCCTAATGTCCTAGTATGTCCACATCTGCACGCGGCCACAGCAGCAGCAGCAGCAGACTGACAGCAGCACGCGACATTAGGCTATGATCTGGTCCATTTCATAACAGTAAACAACCTGCAAGCACGATTTATGCCCCAATTTGTCCATTTACGCCTGGTGATCTCTTTTCTTTGTTGTTTACCTTGGCGGTTTTTAAATATCCGTTCCCATTGTCGTTGCATGCCTATGACTGAGTGAATGAATTGATGGATGTTGAAGGAGCGTAAAGCGTGTTGTAGAATCCCGCTGACGGCCTGCGGGAGAGGTGCGCGGCTAGGGGCGTGTTTTATGGCTGTCAAAATTCTGACGGAGTTCATGGGCTGCGTTTACTCAGGCAACCCAATTCTGATCCTTTTTTTCCACTAATTGGTCTTTTTACCAATTACATCAGAATTTTTTCAGTGCTGATCTGATTGGTCAAAATACTAATTAGTGGAAAAAATATCAGAATTGGGCTGCCTGTTAGGACCGAGCTCACAAAAACGGTTTCCACTAGATAACACAGCCACAAAGACAGATTCCACAGCCACAAAGTAAAAATTGTCACACACAAAAAAGGGCTTAATTTAATGCAGGGCTGCCAACCTTTGAAGAATGCTTGGAGTGAGATTTTGCCCAGGTGGGGTCTGGAAGAACATTTTACTGTTTTAAAGCTAATTTCCTGGAATTCAATGTATTTTGACATGGCTTATGACCACGGTGACAAAAACACAGGCCAGGTCTATTCAGAATGCTTTGAACATTAAATGAACACTCAAACTTGACGACTTTGTTATTTTGAGATTTTTGGTGGATTACATTTTTTGTAACATATTTTCTCAGTGATGACATCACAGCTATCACAAGCTGGCAGAGTGTTTAGTTCATTACCAAGTGCAGCTCGCCACATCTATCTTATATGGATAAATTGACAATTAATTGGATAATCACAGCTGAGTGACATGGCACAGAATCGCAAACATTGTTAATCTCCAATCAACATTAAAGAACCCTAAACTGAAGAAGTGTCTCTCACCGTCACTCTAATAAGAGTACAAACTCCATAACTTCACCTACTCAATCAGTGTATAAGTTCCAGAGTCATCAACATCTAATTCATGGTCTTTCAGAGTCGGATTGAGTAAACCACCCGAAGAGATTGATCCAACACATACGGACGCACATGACCCATCCGTGCGGCCCCGTTTACAGAGAGAAAGATATCCCCCAGCTCACCTGGGTGATTATGCTGTTGAATATCTTCCTCACCAGGAACAACGCCTATCCACAACTCAGGCACCTCCATCATTAGGACGAAAGAGTAGTCGAGCGGACATCCAATCAGAGAGGAGTGCTACCAGCTCCAGATATAGTGCCTGCTCATCGGTGAGCTGCTTCCCAGGTCTATCCGACTTCCAAGCAGCTATGTGGAGGAAGGAATGAAGCTCATGGAGTTTAATGACCTACAATGTCAGCTAGAGCAATATCACAACGTCGACGTAGAGTGTTGACGCATAGCAGCCCGAAGCCAGTGAAGCTCAGCGACAACAGGAAGAAGCTCAGCGTTGACAGGAGGAAGCTCACCGGGCCCGAGGAGCAATAGCTACACAACTGAACAGGCAGCGTGCATCTACAGAAGGTATCTAATGAGCTAGAGCTAGCCAAGCTTGTCACATATTTTCTTAAAGAAAGAGATGAAGGTGTTGATGCAGCCAGAACCCAGATGACTCAGTCAGAGGAGAGGAGCCCCTCACTAGCACCATCTGATGAATTATGTGACAGCTTTGAGTCTATCCCACTGACACAACCACACCACGCCAACCTAGGAGAAAGAGGCGGAGCTTCACATCATCACGATCTCTGCGTTGCGCCAAAGAAGCAGCTGTCGATGCCACGCTTGGAGCTGAGTGCTGCACTCACTGGGGCTCAGCTGGCCAGTGTCCTCCAAGGAGAAACTCACCCTGCCTATCGGACAAGTCATCCTCTGGGCCGATTCCACCACAGTCCTTTATTGGCTCAAGTCAGAATCTTGTAGGAACTCATGTTACATAGATTCAGAACCTTATGGATGTAGCGAACCAAGCAGGCTCAGATGGAATCATTTCCTGAAGAGGTCATCGCTATCATGTCAAACCAGTCTATACCTTCTAACAGTCATCTGGGTTCCTTGTCTCCTGAGTATGATAAGGATTCGGGACTCCCTAGAGTTGGCGGTAGAATGCGAAGAGCAGAGCACCAGGTGATGAATGCTATTTTTTTGGAGTTGCATCATCCGCTGACCAAGCTACTCATTCAAGATTTTGACTAGACTCTCCTCCATCCCGGCCCAGAGAGGGTTCTGGTGGAACTGCGTCGTAGATACTGGATTCTGCGGGAAAGAGAAGCCATCCGGAAGTTTCAGCACACCTGTTTGCAATGCCAAAGATGGTGCGCCAAACCTGAAGTTCCAAAGATGACCTACCTCCTGCGACTGTACAAGCCACCCTTCTACTCTACCGGAGTGGATTGTTTCGGACCATTTAATGTAAAAATCAGACGTCGCAACAAAAAAAGATGGGGCATCATCTACAAATGCATGACCAGCCGTTTCACCCACCTGGACCTCCTGGAGAGCCTGGATGATGATGCCTTCCTGATGTTTCTAAGACGCTTCATAGCACATCGAGGCAAGCCTTTCAAGCTTCTTTTGGACAATGGTACGAACATGTTGGGGAAGACAGAGAACTGCGAGAGGCCTTCAAAGTGATGGCCCCCCACCTGAAGGAACAGTTGGCCGAACAGAGGATAACATTCCGGTTCAACCCGCCAAGCGCTCCTTACTTTGGTGAAACATGGGAAAGAGAGGTGAAATCAGTGAAGACTGCTCTCAAGGTTATACTCAAGGAACAGACTGTCACTGAAACCGTGCTCCGCACTGTGCTTACCAAAGTGGAGGGAATCTTGAACGCAAAACCTCTTGGGTACATCTCCGATGTCGCAAACCCAGATCCCGGCACACCGAGCCGCATACTTATGGGATGCTATGACTCTTCTCATCCTCAGGTTTTCTATGACTCCAGTAACATGAAAGAGAAACGCCGCTGGAGGCATAGCCAAGTCCTTTCCGATCACTTTTGGTCCCAGTTCATTCGCAATTACTTACCAAGTCTACAGGAAAGAAAGAAGTGGAGGAAGGATGGAAGAGAAAGTACTATGGATCAAGTGGTTCTCATCATGGACTCTCACCTCCCCCGAGCTCTCTGGTCTGTTGGGATTGCAACTCATACTTACCCTGGATCTGATGAACATATTAGGACTGCTGCTATCCTGAGGAAGTGTCTCTCTCACCGTCTCTCTAATAGGAGTACAATCTCCATAACTGTAAGGAATGACGCTGGAGAAGAGAAGCAGGTACGGGGAGTTGACATTTAATTTGGAACGGACATGCAACAGGACAGGAACAGCGTCAGAATTGGGAAACACAAGGACAGACGACAATCAATCCCGAAGCAGGGAACAGAGCTAGAAAACAGACAGATATAGGGAAGGAAATTACACAAGTAATTGAGTCCACGTGAGTCCAATGAGCGCTGATGCGTGTGACGGGGAAAGGCAGGTGTGCGTACTGAAGGTGGCTTGAGTGCGTAATGTTGGGGAGTCTGGCGCCCTCGAGTGCCAGAGGGAGGAAGAGCGGGAGCAGGCGTGACAGTAACCCCCCCTCTCTAAGGGCGCCACCCAGCGTCCCACCTGGGCAAGCCGGCCGAGGCGAGCAAGCCGGCTGGGGCAGGAGCATGGGAGCCTGGCGAGCTGGCTGAGGCATGAACGCCTGTCGATCCCGCTGTGACGTGGAAGCCCGATGATCCGACGGAGACGTGACAGTCTGACGAGCCGGCTGGGCGAACAGGACCTGATGGTCCGGCTGAGGCCCGATGTGGGATGGGTGCCTTCCGAGCCAACCGAGGCAAGGAAACCTCTGGTTCCATCGGCGGCAACCCAGAACCGACGTCACCTCCAACCGGAACGCCAGTACACCCTGATGCTTCGTGTGATGGCTTCGGGATTCTGTAAGGACCGATGCCGAACAGGAGAAGCAGGTACGGGGAGTCAAACATTTAATAGGGAACAGACATAGAACAAGACAGGAACAGCGTCAGAACACGGGTAACATGGACATATGACAGTCAAGCCTGAAGCAGGGTACAGAGCTAGGAAACAGATAGATATAGGGAAGGAAATTACACAAGTAATTGAGTCCACATGAGTCCAATGAGTGCTGATGTGCGTGACGGGGAAAGGCAGGTGTTCGTACTGAAGGTGGCTTGAGTGCGTAATGTTGGGGAGTCTGGCGCCCTCGAGTGCCAGAGGGAGGAAGAGTGGGAGCAGGCGTGACAATAACTTCACCTACTCAATCACTGTATAAATTCCAGAGGCATCATCCTCTAATTCAGTTTGACACTTTATTCAGACAGTAATGAAATTGGATGGGCAGACAGGCAAATGGGAGAAACAGTGAGAAGGTCAGTGGGAATGCTCTGCACAGGTAATACTAATATTAATGGCTGATGGCAGTGGGTCTCATTGTCCATAGACTGCTTTCAAGGTAAGGACACAAACATGCTGTATTTGGTCATTTTTATCAACTATCTCTTTAAAATAAGTCTGGAAGAAAATCCTGCTAGCTCTCCAGGAGGGTTGGCCAACCCTGATCTATGTTTCCCAAGTGCTGGATGTTTGAAAATGTTCTTGTTATAACAATTAATTTCTCAAAATCACTCAACCTTCAAGAAAAATCTAATACATATCAATACTCTTGTGGTTTATGCCTACTAGTTGAAGATCCTTGCCATCATCTTACTCCACATAGAAAAATATAATGTGTTTATGAGTTGTGAGTCCCTCTACCATCTCTGCCTAGTATGGGCACAGTACTTAAATGTCAAAAATTATATTCTAGGCATGGAGCATTTAATTGCCAATGCTTATTTGTAGGACTTATTTAAAACTGTCCATGAATGGCTGCAAAACTACATAGCCTTATATAATTCATTTTCAAAGACACAAGTAGGCAAATCTGACACTGGGTAAATTGGGGAGAAGTGGAATAATAAAATACTGTAAGTGTGGGGAATAACGGTAGGGTTCTTGCTGGCAAGCACAATAATTACCCTTTATTTTAGCCCTTTGTTAAGAATGAGAATTGTACAACTGATCAGACTTAATAAAGTAAATTGATAATAAAACCTCCTGAAGACAAGATGACATAAATCTTCCCCTACACCTAACCAAATTATTTGTATATTTATTGTCCCCCTTCTAGAATGAAATTTGCACTTTGGGGTTCACAATATGTTTGAAAAAATTATTTCCATAGTTACAAATAAGGTCACCCTACCAAACCTCCCTGCTAAAACATTCTGTAGGTCTGTCTGCTGCCTTTTCATTGTCACAGCCTAAAAAACAATCTCGAAACGAGGGGACTAATGCGAGCGTGGATTAAATCGACTTTAGTACTTGCTGTCAAAAGGCTGCATTCTGCAATAGGGACGGGAGTAACAGCAACCTAATTTTGTTGACAACATTGTACATAAAACAGCGCTACCGTGCTGCTCTTTTTACGGTTTTATAAACTCTCTCTCTCTCTCTCTCTCTCTCTCTCTCCATTCAGCGCCACTCTAATCTTGAGGGGCCTTTCTTTAAAATGCGCATCCAATTTCCTTGATCCCTTACATAACTACACCAATCACAGTGCTGTGGCAAGACAGGACAATAATAGAGGTTTCGTGCGTGATGTTAAATTGCTGTCGCAGATGCTCCGATTTCGATTTCAAAACGATTTGAAGCACAGTTCAAAAGTTAACGCACTATTTGCAATGGACTAATTAGAAAAATAAAAGCAGTAATTTCCAATGCGTCAGATATAAGAGGTGTGGCGTGTGAGCGTGAGAAGAGGGTCAAATGAGTGTGTTTCATGGTCAATGCGTGGGAGTTGGCAGTTCTGTTAAGGTTTAGGCATTAGGTTAGCAGTATGGTTAAGGTTAGGGTTAAGGTTAGGTTTAGTTTTCAAATCAGATTTTTTTAAAGATAAATTGTATAAATGGGTAGGTTTAGCCATAGTTATGACGTTGTGGCTGTGTTAACAAGTGACAACCCATTGAGACGATGGCCAGCCAGCTGTGCATGCTTGTGGGATGCGGGCGGGAGAGAGATAAACTGAATAATGTATGCTAGTAATAAAAATGTGGTCTTTTGGATAAAAAAAACATGGTATCTCCTTTGAGGTCAAGAGACATTTTTCGGGGGCAGTGTCTCTGCTTCTTTGTGAATTTCCCAAATGGCCATATGGACAAAATGCAGTCAGTGCCCAATGAAAATAACTGTCAATTTAAGTAATCCTACCCATGTGCGATTTTCAACAATCAGTTAAGAATAGCCTAAATGGGACTTTATGTAAACAGTTTCTCAGAATTGAGATGAGGTTAATCAATGTTGTTTAAAAGCTGCAGGAAAAACAACAACTTGTATCTAAAGCATGCAAAACGTTTGATATGCCAAGAGGTCTGGACCATTATGGCACATGCTGTTGAGCACTTGACCTGTAGGTTAATTATCTGCAGGCTCCTTATGAAATATATCCACCTGAAGATTCACTTCTCTCTCTATGACAGTGGTTCCCAAACTAGGGGTCGTGACCCCATGTGGGTCACCTGATATGAAAATGGGGTTGCTGGAGAATTTCCAAAATACTGGGAAAAAAATATGTATATACAAAAAAAAAAATATATATATATATGCTATGCTATGAAACCACACACTATTGCAGAGACTTTGATGTAGCCTACCGGCCGCAAATGATATGGTGAAAACAATGTGTTGGGAGGCAGAGGCACAGAAACTCGCATTAATACCTTTGTCAGATAACACTGTTAATTGAAGAATTCATGCTAGCAATCAAAAGTAAACTCTGACTGAACGACTCAAAAACTCCCCAGCTTATGCTCTCCAAATGGACGTTAGCTGTGAGGGCCGAGATGCCTATGCATTGACTTTTGTTCACTATACATGTTGGGGGGATGCTATTCAGGAGGACGTCTCACGATTCCCGAGCATTAAACAGTTCAGGGGATGTTCAATGTGCTGCATGGCTTTATTGACGAAAAACAGATGTCCCTACGGAGGAGTTTTGGTTCCTGACTCAAAGGGAATAATACCCTTCTGCGTTCAAAACAACTGGGAACTCGATCTGGGTACTCAGAAATCTCTGACTTCCGAATTCAGTTTATTCAAGACAACTGGGAACTCTGAAAAAAATGAGCTATGACCGGGAAAAGTCATTTTGAACGGTCATCCAACACGGAATTCCAACTCCCAGAACTTGGGCCTCTTTCCAGTGCTCTGACTTTCTGACCTGATGTCATGATTTGACCCAGTATTTTTCAGAGTTCCCAGTTTTCTTGAAAGCACCATCAGTGCTCTCGTCTGCATTAAAACAAAATATCGATCCAGGTTGAATGTTGGTGGAGTGGAAGGGTGTGAAACATGGCGGCACTGGATGCTGAGTTCTAATGAAGCAGCGTGTCAAGAAAATTAAATTCTGTGATTCATTCAGTTGTGTGATTGCCAATATACCATAGAAGAAGAAGAAGGAAATTGTATGTGACAGCAGAGATGAGGTGCGCACTGTCCACCACGCCCCCCATCTCATTAGTGGTAGTGAGATAAGACACATTATGTCAAACTAATTTGCTATTGACGGTCATAGACGAGGGATACAATGTCGGAAGCATTGTGCGATTCTCTTGGCGCGAGTACAGTTGGTGAGAATGAGTGGACGATGGTGAAGAAGAATGGAGTAAAGTTGAAAATGAACAGCAGTTTATGGTTGGAGTGAGATTCACAATTGACGTTTATTTGGGTGACTCGTTTGCGGTCTCGAAGATGGTGAAGGACGAATTGGGTAAAGTGGAATCGGTCAGAGTGACCAGGAGCGGTATGATGTTGATTTCATGTGTGCCAAAAGCGGAAAAGGAGAAATATCTGTGGCTTTACAAGATGGCGACGTATGATGTATGATTTTCAGAGTAGAGCACTGGTTAAAGATGTCATCTCTGGTGCCTCGTTGGACAAAGAGTCTGTGTGGTTTAGGGATAACATTCCAGGAGTGGTAGACGCACGTCACTTGAATCAAATGATAGATCGGAAAGAAGGAGCTAAGCCTATCGGTTTTACTGCGGTTTGATGAAGTGGTTCTCCCAACTTATGTAAAACTTGGGTGTGTGAGATATGTGGTGAGACAGTTTGTACAGAAGCCGCTGCAGTGTTACAATTGTAAAAAGTTTGAACACGTGGCAAGGGTTTTTCAAATGAATAAATATGTCGTAGTTGAAGAGTCAGATGAAGCACGTTGTTGTAATTGTGATGGGAATCACAAACCCGAATTCCCTGATTGCCCTGTAAGGGTGAAGGAGGTCGCAGTAGTTAGGATTAGGGCCATCCAACAGGTCTCATATGTGGAGGCAGTGAAAATAGCTGAAGGAGTGAGTAGAGAGGAGATGGTAGTGGATGTCCCACAGTCTGCAGTGAATGCCATGCAGGAGAAGGATCCCGACACACTAATAGTGAAGAAGGTGGACTTCGTTGCGTTTATAGTGCAATTGATAAATTGCACTAGTCAAACTAATACAAAATCAAAGAAGCTAGACGTCATTGTGAAGGCGGAAAATAGATTTCTGGATCTCTAGGACTTTACAGCCGAAATGTTACAGGGAGTACTGAGTGGAGAGGTTCCCCCCTCCCATGTTCCCGAGCCTGTGTAGGGATCTGACTAGACATTTCAATCCTGCTGAAGGAGTACAGTTTTTTTTTTAATTTTATTCAGGGTATTAGTGTGAATTTGGTTAGTGTTTTTGGTAATTAGTATGAATTTGTTCATCCAAAACATATTTCGTTTTTTGGGGTATTTTTTACTACCCCGTACAGTAGGTGGCGGCAATACACCTTATGAGTGTAGTCTGCCAATAAGCCTCAAAGAAGAAAAAGACTGTCATTGCCCCACATTAAAAGTATGTGATGGTGAGTTGAGAAATCAATCAGAAATACTGTTAGAATGTTTTTCAATCGACTGCTACAGCCCCAAATAAAAAAGTGAACATTGGCTTTTAATTACATTATTTTTTTCACATGGTTGTGTTCGAAAGAATTTTCAGATATCAAAATGGGGTCGTGGGCCAAAAAAGTTAGGGAACCCCTGCTCTATGATAAGGATCTGATAATGTGATTTGATGGTAGAGGCGAGCTGAGTTATAGTGTCTAGAATTAGGATCCAAGAGAAATATACGTTGATAATAAACAAGAGGTTATTCAAGAGTTTGAAAGCAGTTTCATCATATAAAACTGCAGTATTTGCTGCCAGTCCACCTATTATACCATCATTCATTGACTTGAATGATGCCTGTTCTATTCATTCTATTTATATGGCAGCACATGCAGTCAGGAGCAGAGGAGAGGAGAAAATGTGAGTCTTCATTTTTTTATAATAATTTTTTTGGGCTATTCAAATGGTTATTACGGTGTCCGCGGTTATTTGGCTTGCCAATAACCGTCATTCAAAATTCCATGACCATCATAACCCTACTAGGCAGCATGGTTGTTTTAATTTCAACAGTCTTTTAATATTCTCATAGAAATAATACTCACCGCACGCTCCGGATAAATGGATGGGACAGTGTCTGTCTTCAGCTTCAGCCATCGGTGATAATCTAATTTACTTAAGTATTCATACCCCTGAGTCAATACATGTGAGAATTACCTTTAGCAGTGATTACACGCTGTGTGTCTTTCTGGGTAAGTCTCTAAGAGCTTTGCACACCTGGACTGCACAATATTTGCACATTATTCTTTAAAAAAGGCTTACATTTCTTGTTGATCATTGTTAGACAGACATTTTCAAATCTTGCCATAGATTTTCATCCTATTTAAAGATTTGGTTGGCGGATCGCATCCATCTTTTAGGTGCATACACTGCCACTCACTGTACTGGAGTGTGAGGCCGGTCACAGCTTACCTACATTCAATTCTGGTAATACAAAATTGGGGAGAAAAAAAAATTACCCTGCCAACTATCAGCCTTCACAACAACAACAAAATAAGAAAAACCTCCACCCCTTTCCACAATTTAACCTTATCTAATCCTACTCCAGGCCAACAGAACACTACCACTCAACACCCTGTGCAAATCTTCTGGAGTAAAGCCTTGCAAGCCCAATAACTTCTCTGCAGTTGCCACCATAACCTCTATTTCCTATGACTTACGTTCCATTGTTGCAATACAGTTGACAACCATGTCTATGAATGCTAAGAAGCCCACCTTACTGAAGCACATATTATTCCCATTCCTCTTTATTGGTCTCTGCCTAGTCACAGGAATCCTCTCAGGATCTGTACCCATCTTCCTCACCTGTACCCATCTCATTTACAATTGCGACCTGGCCAAGATAAAGCAAGCAGTTTGACACATGGAGTAAAACAAACAATTCAGTCAATAATATAGTAGAAAAATAAGTCTACATACAAAGTGAGTAACTGAGGTGAGATAAGGGAGGTAAAGGCAAAAAAGGCCATGGTGGCAAAGTAAATAAAGTATAGCAAGTAAAACACTGGAATGGTAGATTTGCAGTGGAAGAAAGTGAAAAGTAGAAATAGAAATAATGGGGTGCAAAGGAGCAAAATAAATAAATACAGTAGGGGAAGAGGTAGTTGTTTGGGCTCAATTATAGATGGGCTCTGTACAGGTGCAGTAATCTATGAGCTGCTCTGACAGCTGGTGCTTAAAGCTAGTGAGGGAGATAAGTGTTTCCAGTTTTAGAGATTTTTGTAGTTCATTCCAGTCATTGGCAGCAGAGAACTGGAAGGAGAGGCGGCCGAAGAAGGAATTGGCTTTGGGGGTGACCAGAGAGATATACCTGCTGGAGCGCGTGCTACAGGTGGGTGCTGCTATGGTGACCAGCGAGCTGAGATAAGGGGGAACTTTACCGATCAGGGTCTTGTAGATGACCTGGAGCCAGTGGGTTTGGCGACGAGTATGAAGCGAGGGCCAGCCAACGAGAGCGTACAATGTCTTCTCTGTTTCACCACGCTCTCCACTGGGTCTGTGTCGCACCAAACAGCGGGCGTCACAGACACCAGGAATCTTCAATTTCAGCTGATCCTACTCAACACTTGATGTCACCCCCGTTATCACTCCTTTCAACAGCGCCCTGCTCTGGAGACCAAAGCGAGTCACAATTATTGCCTCTAGTAGCGTGTTCTGGAGCGCCAGCTCTCTCTGGACAGAAGAAACACAATAAATCATTATGAGTCCACTTTGCGTTACTTTCACCAACTCAACAGTACCCAACCTGTTCTCTACTCAACCTGACACCACATATGGATCAGTCAGAATAAAAGGATCCAGCCTCTCCACAAATCTCACACCCACTGGGCCAGAATCATCCTTGTCATGATCGGGACGAGGCTCGAACTCGTCGATCCTCACCGCAGGTACTTCATCCTCACATTCGTCAGGTTCCATCTCTGAACTACTGGAGCACGTATCCCTATTTTTACACTTGATGCCATCCTTCCTCATCACATCGCTTCCCTCTATACTCAGCTCCTTCATCACTGCACCTGCCACTGCATTTAATTCATCTTCACTCGTTACGTTCAATTTACTTTTCTATCTCTTCCAAAATGTTCTGTGTAGTCATCCATTCCATATTCACTCAAAACATATTCCACTTATCTCCTTTTTTTCTTGTCCACCATCTTCTCCTTCAGTTCTTCCAGAAGGCTTGTGCAATCCCCCACTGCATATTTACTCATAATACTGTATGTTCCACTTCCCTCCTTTTTTCTTATCTGCCATCTTCCAACCACTCTGTCGTCCGCCTTCAAAGTCAAACCACACTCGGGAAATCAATCAGTGTTTTCTCCAATCACAGCCATTAAACACTGTAACTGTTTTAAAGTCACCATTGGCCTCATGGTGAAATGCCTGAGTGGTTTCCTTCCTTTCTGGCAAATGAGTTAGGAAGGACGCCTGTGTCGTTGTAGTGACTAGGTCTACTGATACACCATCCAAAAAGTAATTAATATCTTCACCATGCTCAAAAGTACAGTACCAGTCAAAAGTTTGGACACTCATTCAAGGATTTTTCTTTATTATTACAATATTCTACATTGTAGGATAATAGTGAAGACATCAAAACTATGAAATAACACATATGGAATCGTGTATAACCAAAAAGGTGTTAAACAAATCAAAATATATTTTATATTTGAGATTCTTCAAAGTAGCCACCGTTTGCCTTGATGACAGCTTTGCACACTCTTGGTTTTCTCTCAACCAGCTTCATGAGGTAGTCACCTGGAATGCATTTCAATTAAAAGGTGTGCCTTGTTAATTTGTGGAATTTCTTTCCTTCTTGATGCGTTTGAGCCAATCAGTTGTGTTGTGACAAGGAATGGGTAATATACAGCAGATAGCCATATTAGGCAAAAGACCCAGTCCATATTATGTCAAGAACAGCTCAAATAAGCAAAGAGAAATGACAGTCCATCATTATTGTAAGACATTAAGAACTTAGAACATTTCTTCAAGCGCAGTCGCAAAAACAATTAAGCACTATGACACCAATAATAAGAAGAGACTTGCTTGGGCCAAGAAACACAATGGACATTATACCTGTGGAAATCTGTCCTTTGGTCTGATGAGTCCAAATTTGAGATTTTTGGTTCCAACCGCCGTGTGTTTGTGAGACACATAGTAGGTGAACGGATGATCTCTTCATGTGTGGTTCCCACCAACCAGCATTGCTACCACAGCATTCTGCAGTGATACACCATCCCATCTGGTTTGTGCTTAGTGGGACTATCATTTGTTTTTCAACAGGACAATGACCCAACACACTTCCAAGCTGTGTAAAGGCTATTTGACCAAGAAGGAGAGTAATGGTGCAGCACCCGACCTCAACCCAATTGAGATGGTTTGGGATGAGTTGGACCGCAGAGTGAAGGAAAAGCAGCCACCAAGTGCTCAGCATATGTGGGAACTCCTTCAAGACTATTGGAAAATCTTTCCAAGTGAAGCTGGTTTAGAAAATGCCAAGTGTGTGCAACGCTGTCATCAAGGAAAGGGTGGCTACTTTGAAGAATCTATAATATAACATACATTTCGATTTGTTTAACACTGTTTTGGTTACTACATTATTCCATATGTTTATTTCAAAGTTTTGTCTTAACTATTATTCTACAATGTAGAAAATAGGTAAAATAAAGAAAAACCTTTGAATTAGTAGGTGTTTCCAAACTTTTGACTGGTACTGTATATTCAAAGTCAGCTTTTTTTTTTACCCTTCTACCAATAGGTACCCTCCTTTGCAAGGCATTTGAAAACCTCCCTGGTCTTTGGTTGAATCTGTGTTTGAAATTCACTTCTCAACTGAGGGACCTTACAATTATCTGTATGTGTGGGGTACAGAGATGAGGTTGTCATTTAAAAATCATGTCAAACACTTATTGCACACAGATTGAGTCCATGCAACGTATAATGTGACTTGTTATGCAAGTTTTTACTCCTGAACTTACAGTACATATGCTTGTCATAGCAAAGGGGATGAATACTTATTGATTCAAGACATTTCATCTTTTCATTTTGTATTAATTTGTAAACATTTCTTAACACATAATTCCACTTTGACATTATGGGGTATTGTGTGTAGGCCAGTGACACAAAATCTCTATTTAATAAATGTAAAATTTAGGCTGTAACACAACAAAATGAAGAAAAAGTAAAGAGGTATGAGTACTTTTTGAAGGCACTGTAGATATATTCATACTGATACTATAAATTTGTACATCCACTGTATATCAAGCTTATACACACAGGATATTTGTATATCTGCTCATACTCTTATAGGTCTATGCTCACTCTACCTAGTTGTACAGTATATAATGTATGTAAACTTTTGAAACTCTGCTATCTGTATTCTGTCTGTAAATTTTGTCTATCACTAGCAGTGGCGATATTAGCATGTAAGTCTTGGTGGGGCATACTCAACACATTTTTTTTTAGATGCATGCCAGGAAAGCCACTACACAACACTAAACAATACATTAATTGCACTATAACAGTGACAAACAGTGCCCACACACTGTTAGGGCCGACATAAAGCTGTCCCAATAGGTATGCTCTCTCTAATTCTCTCTTTCTCTCTTTCTTTCTTTCTTTCTTTCTTTCTTTCTTTCTTTCTTTCTTTCTTTCTTTCTTTCTTTCTTTCTTTCTTTCTTTCTTTCTTTCTTTCTTTCTTTCTTTCTTTCTTTCTCTCTCTCTCTCGGAGGACCTGAGCCCTAGGACCATGCCTCAGGACTACCTGGCATGATAACTCCTTGCTGTCCCCAGTCCACCTGGCCGTGCTGCTGCTCCAGTTTCAACTGTTCTGCCTGCAGCTATGGAACCCTGACCTGTTCACCGGACGTGCTACCTCTCCCAGACCTGCTGTTTTCAACTCTCTAGAGACAGCAGGAGCGGTAGAGATACTCTCAATGATCGGCTATGAAAAGCCAACTGACATTTACTCTTGCCACTGATCACTAACAGCACCATATAATCATGTAAAATTCTGAGTATGTGTAAATGTACTTGGCGAATAAGTCGTTATCAACAACGTCATGAAGCCAATATTCTATTTTCTGCTGGTGGGCAGCTTCAAACTAAATTTCAGTGGAAGCTAATGTTGCTAGATATGGTAGAGATGGAGGTGTCAGAATACTTAAAAAGCGCCCAATACGAGGACAAAATCCAGCTGTGTGATGGGTGTGATCCTTTTACGATAAATCCGGGGGTGTTATCAAGCAAAACAACAGATTTGCCCAGCCTCCAGTTTCCAGCAATTATTTACTGTAGCTAGCTAACTTAGCTACTGTACTAGATAAGCTACTACAGCAAAACCAGGTTGCAACCCAACACCAGATGAAGGCTTATAAAAGCTTGGCTGCCTGTCGGAGTGAAGAAATATAATGTGAAACATTAAAGTTTTGTCAGGCTACTTGTTAACATTACGTTTCTGTAGCACGATAGCTAGTTAACGTTAGCTACTCCCCTGGATTGATTGCAAAATGATCATGACCCTCCCACAGTTTGACATGATCTATGTATATATCTCTCACGTCGTTATCCTTTTTGTTTTGGTCAGGTGAACCATTTCGCAGCAAATGTCAGGCCCTGCTTTGAGGACCTGGGTGATGGTGAAGGCGGATGGAGAGGTGACGTGTGTGCACACTGCACTTGTATGGCAGGGTAAGAGAAGTGAATCTGATTAAAGTATTACAGGCTGATTGTAACAAACTCATGCTTTCAATTTAAGAAATATAAACAATTTATAGATTTAACTGATGCAGGTTGGCAGAGTCATGTTCCCATGTTGGAGCCCTGTTATATGCAGTGGAGGAAGGCGCCCCCATGCGAGAATCGGTCACACGCACGATGGAACGGAGCAGCTGGCTGATGCCTGCACATGTAAAAAAGGTAGAAATATTCATCATAATTTTTCCTCAACATCCAGCCACAGTGTATCACAGTTACAATTCCTACCAAGTGCGTTAACCCTATTGGAACGATGCGTAGGGTGTCTAACTTTCACGCCAGCAACCTGGGTTCGCTCCCTACCCTGCCGTTTACCTATATTGAACTTCTATCCTATCCACAGATACCAGCAGCCCCTGTAGCCGACATTGATTTCTTATCAGCAAGGGCTAAGAAGATGAACCAGGCAGGTTGTACAATGGAGCAGGCAACTTCATCCCTGACTTGGCGTCCCTTTGTGAGTAGATCGACAGAATACCAGGAATTAAAAAAAACGAAACCAAAACGCTTCAAAAACCGTTCCTCTGATGTTATGCAAGTGTACTATTCTTTTTGATTCTTTCTATTATTTTGAATTTAACTTTGTCGGCAGGGGACATATTTGCCCATTCTAATTGTCATAAACGCCATATACCAGGCATTTGATATCTTCTTCTTTGAGGCCAGAATTTACGGATTATATAATAAAATGTACATTACACAGGCGTTGTGCCCAAGTCAACAACGAAAGCACTGCCACCCTCCATCATGGGCTGTGCAGTTGACTCCACGACTGTGGACGACCTATGCACAATGACTGAAAGCCAAATAGAAGCATTGGAGGAGGAGACCCGTGTGGCTCAGTTGGTAGAGCATGGTGTTTGCAACGCCAGGGTTGTGGGTTCGATTCCCACGGGGGACCAGTATGAAAAAAATGTATGAAATGTATGCATTCACTACTGTAAGTCGCTCTGGATAAGAGCGTCTGCTAAATGTAAAAATGAGACAAGAAGACAGTCTAAATCCAAGATCTGGTTCAGCGAGCTGGACAAATCATTACCTCCTGCACACTGATCCTAACAACCCATCCAATAGTCTTTTAAACAGCATCTGCTACCCAGAGACAAATAGGTGAGAAGTATCAATTGATAGATTTATCTCCTGAATGTACTGATTTGAAGTTAAATAAATCCCGAGATCAATTGCATTCGTTATAATATGTCCCTGGAAGTCCCTTTATAAAAGTGAATGAATTAGAAAAGATTGCTTTTTATGTTGTGGAGACCTTTATAATATCTGTGTTGTGTTTGTTGTAGTCATGGTTACAGACATGAAGCTGATGCCAGGAAACAGTATGCAGAGGTCATGTCCCTTGAACATGAGAACTTTGTGGTCCATGGCAGTGGCCTTCAGCTGATGCCAATTAGCCATACATAGGTGCCACACCTGATGGGCTCCCTCATTGTTACTCCTGGTGTAGGAGTCTGTGAGATTAAGGTAAGGACGTATACCATACTCAAGGTAAGGTAGTGAACCACACTTAAATGGGCAATCAGAAGATGAAACTATAACAAATAGTTATCCAACCCACAAAAGTTTAACTAAGCTCATGTGGCATTTATAAGTTAGCAGTATATTCTTCAATGATCAATGGTTACTAGGGTTGAGTATTTTTACGTCATTTTACAAATTTTCCACCCTGAGAATAAATCACTTTTAAAAACCAGAAGTGTCATTCAAAAGCATTATAAAGCATACAACTATATCTGTATTTGATTAGAGATTTGATCAGCATGAAAATTGTAATCTGATGCTATCTGAGCCTGATGAGCCATATATTAAATACATTTTATGAGCCCTACATTAATGATATTTAATGAGCCCAAGACCAAAAAAGCCCAAATGATTGTGCCGTTATCCATTGCATAGGCTACATGATATACTGTAGGCTACTGCACGTTACGCATGACAGAAAAACAGAAAAGCCCATAGATGTAGTTAGCTATACGCTCTCTTGGGTAAATACATGAAACTAGCTCCAGTAGGCTAATCTTTTTGAGTGTGAACTGTATCATTGTACTGTATTGTATTACATGGACTGGAATTATACACATCGTTCAAACCATGATAAGGCAGACGAGAACATACGATTTTGGTGCAGCACATGCGGCCTACAAAGTTACAAGTATATGCTAGCGAATTTAATTTTAATTTTGAAATATAATAAGGCCTATTTGTATAATTAGTAGGCATACGCATATATATATAGTGCATTTAGAAAGTACTCAGACCCCTTGACTTTTCCCACATTTTGTTACATTACAGCTTTGTTCTAAAACTGATTAAATCAAGTTACCATGATGTGATGATACTATAGGTCTACATGCATTGTGAACTGCGCCCCATACTGAGATGGGCTGTATGTCCCCAACCTGAGCGTTGATTCATCATGCAGAGGCAGTAGAGAAGCCAGATTTAGAGATCGCATATAATTTAACAGTTCCATTTCGCATCATGCTGTTCACATAAATTATTTATTATAATTTACCGGTTTGTCGCTGTTATTTATCCCGGGAAAAGGGATTGGTTTTTGGCCGTAAATCCCGGTAAATGTCGGTAACTGGTTCCCTGCAATTCAACCCTAAGGGGTACATAATATTAATTTATATTTTTCCAAAAATATATGTAGCAACTGTAGATTGGCCTTTTAATAGAATAGCTTAAATCAGTCAATCAACCAACAAATCAACTGTTCAATCAATAAAACAATCATTCAATTGATAGATCAATACTGTTTAATCATTGTTGGTTCAATCAATCATTGTAATGTACAGTGTCTATTTTGTATACAGAGTAATGTGTCTAAGATTTTAAAGTTCATCCTATCCTAACTTCTAGTGACCGGGAACAATGAAATTGCGCTCTGGTCAATCTATGGAGCCCGGTATGCCATGCTGACAGATTCACCTACTGACAACAATGAACAACAACTTAATACATACAATTTGTCAGCCAACCACAGAAATGGAATTGATTGATTAATCAAATTATGAATGAATTAACTATGTTCTCAAGTTTCAATGTGTGATTTAGTGTGTGTGTGTGTGTGTGGGGGGGGGGGGTCAATGTGTTACTCCTGTATGAGTTACAATAAACCATTTTATTTGAGAACTATAACAGTGTTCTGGACATTGTCATATCTTGAATGAGCTGTCTTTTCTGGGGGGGGGGGGGGGCAAAGGGACAATGGAGTCTGAGAGATTATTGAGCGCACTACATATGACCCCAGTTGTTTCAATCAGTACAACTGATTCTCCAGGTTTCTTGGTAAAGTACATGGTGAGGTACATTGCTCTGTAGCACCTGATATTTTAACACTGACTATCTCTTCCTAGTGTTTTCTATTTCTAAGGCAGACAACTGTTTCTTGACTAGTGTAAATGAAATGCACGTAGCTTTATGGTGGCACAGTAGAACCCTACACTTTCCTCTATATTAAACCTGCAGTCTGCCATAACAACGTCCCCTGATTCGAGATTGTCAAGTAAGACATTCACTCTGTTCTGTCAGCTGTTTGTCACTTACTCTGCCACCCCATGCTACAGAAATAAGTTCTTCCTCCATTTCAGTAATGGCAGTGCTGGTCTGGTCGGTCTGGCAAGCAGTGCTGATAGATGTACCTATGGACAACAATATAATATATACAATTGTCTTAATATAATCTTCCAATAACTTTCAAGTTTATTACATTAGGCCTAATATGCAGTAGAACTCTGGCTGCCTGTTCCTCATGCACATCCACATCTAAATTGACCACAAGTTCACAACTGAGCGATTGTTATTTTCAAATACACAATCATTTCATACCTTGATTACATGGAGACACAATCACATCCCACCGGGCAAAAACTGGGTGAATTAACGTTGTTTCCGATTCATTGATGACAGTGAATCAACATGGAACACTGATTCGATTTGAAAAAGTAACCAATGTAGGAATCATTTTTCACCTAACTTTTAACCTAAATCCAATGGCATGGTGACATTTGTTGTTGATTTCAAATTGAATTCACGTTAGTTGACAACACAACCAAATGTAAATCAAAACTAGACATTGAACTGACGTCTGTACCCAGTGGGATATGTCTCTTGTTTTGTTGTTGGTGGGAATACTTGGGAACAGATTTCCAAAATGATTTTGTTTAGCTGTTTCCTGTTTTTTTATTTTTTATTTTTTTTACCAAAAACGAACAAAAAATGTTTAACTGGGGGGGCAAAAAATATATAACTCGCGGGCCATTTTTTGCCCGTGTTCCACCTGTTGCTGACCCCTGTTCTATGCTAAAATATTTAGCAGTGATACATGCAACTTCATAGTAGACTATGTGCACTATGCGTGGACCATTTGTACAGGCATGCCTTTGTGCTTGCCATGGAACCACAAGGTCACTTGTGTAGGCTATTAGGCCCACTCCTAGTGCCACCTCTCTCCTACTCTCCCCAGTCACATATTCTGCAGTGACATTTTGTCACTTTATTGATGGATGGTCACTCAAGCATTTTTATGGCCATTTAAGATTTTGCCACTCTCTGTCCCCAGGACGGACAGAGACCCCCCGACCAAGCCGCTGTCCATCTGTCACTGTTTCTGGTGGTGAGTAGGGTGAGCCTGAGTAGGCTAATGCCCAGCACGCATTGAGGGAAGCCCTGCCGGTTTAAACCTGCACGCAGGGAGTGAGGGAAGAAGGGAGGGGGGATAACGAGTGTAATTTCGGTCTAAGAAGATTAGTCAATGTCATTAGCCCGTTGGAGGCACTTCGGCTGCCCTGGTGGGCTCCACACCACTGGTAAAGAGCAAGGAGACAGGTACATACACAGGTGGCTCGAGGAGGCATGAAAGGCGCTCCTGCTCCTCACCTCAGGATGATTTATTTTACTGTGAGACTCATGGGGGTGGCGAGGATACTGGCGATACACCAGCAGCAGGTATACCAGATTTGACGGTTAACTTTTTTACGGGGGGGGGGGGGGGGGGTGTGTGAGATCAGAGAGGAGCCATGAAGACGCGGCCCACAGGTATCGGTACCTCCAATGCTAACTGGATGAGCTCACTCTCCCCCAAGCTCACAGCTATGCCCCTGAAGCACCTTGCAGTGCCCGGTAAGCGTGTGTGTGTGTTATGTAAATAAATAACAATATCTGTTATTTACAGTGCCTTCAGAAAGTATTCACCCCTTGACATTTTTCATATTTTGTTGTGTTGCAAAGTGGAATTTAAATGGATGTAATTGTCATTTTTTGTCGATGATCTACACAAAATACCGGAAGAAAATGATATCATTTGTAAAAAAAACAAACAAACAAAAAATATATCTTGATTGATTCAACCCCCTGAGTCAATACATGTTAAAATCACCTTTGGCAGCGACTACAGCTGTGAGTCTTTCTGGGTAAATCTCTAAGACCTTTGCACACCTGGATTGTACAATATTTTATTATTTTTTTCAATTCTTCAAGCTCTGTCAAGTTGGTTGTTAATCAATGCTAGACAGTCTTGCCATAGATTTTCAAAACTGTACCTAGGCCGCTCAGGAACATTCAATGTCGTCTTGGTAAGCAACTCCAGTGTAACATAACCTTATGTTTTAGGTTATTGTCCTGCTGAAAGGTGAATTTGTCTCCCAGTGTCTGTTGGAAAGCAGACTGAACCAGGTTTTCCTCTAGGATTTTGTCTGGTCTTTGTGGTATAATCTGTGTTTAAAATTCACTACTTGACTGAGGGACCTTACAGATAATTGTATGTGTGGAGTACAGAGATGAGGTAGTCATTCAAAAATCATGTTAAACACTATTATTGCACACAGAGTGAGTCCATGCAACTTATTATGTGACTTGTTAAGCACCTTTTTACTCCTGAACTTATTTAGGCTTGCCAATAACAAAGGTGTTGAATACTTATTGACTCAAGACATAAAATGAAAAACTTTAGTATTAATTTGTACAATTTTTCCAAAAACATAATTCCACTTTGACATTATGGGGTATTGTGTGTAGGCCAGAGACACACACATCTCAATTTTATCCATTTTAAATTCAGGATGTAACACATCAAAATGTAGAAAAAGTCAAGGGGTGTGAATCATTTCTGACGGCACTTTACATGTGTGTGTGTGTGTGTTGTAGGGGTATCATATGTCGGTCGACATGAGGCGTATAATGATGACTGTTGGTTCTGACTTGGTTTATGACCTCCCACTGGTAAAGTCTATCTGGGGTTATGTGGTTTTAACAGCAAAGCCACACTTTAGCTAAATGAAGTTGCACCTTCTCTGTCTGAGAACAGCTTAGACTACTGTTGGGCTAGAGAGGAAAACACTGATGCAGCAGCTGTGGGTCTGGGGAACTGGTGTGTGACTGATTTTCTGTGTGACGTGTGTGTGAGACTGATGTGGCGTGCATGTGTTTGTTTTGTTTACAATGTAGTGAGGCTAGCCTAATGGATTCAGAGAGGGTTCTTGGTGTTATTCTATACTACCTGGGTGAGACCTGAGTTTGTGTGTTTGAGGGAGAGAGAATGCACAAAAGTAGATGGTTAGCCCACTCATAAGATCGGCAGAAGGACCTTCACTTCCTTTTCCAGACTGAAAAGGCATATCTTTCTCTATCTCACTTGATCTGTCTCTTCCCATCTTCCTCCCTCTCTCCCTCTCTCCCCCTCCTCCCTCTCCTCCCTCTCTCCCATCTTCCTCCCTCTCTCCCCTCCTCCTCCCTCTCTCCCCTCCTCATCCTTCTCTTCCATCTTCCTCCGTCTCTCCCCCTCCTCCCTCTCCTCCCTCTCTTCACTCCTCGTCCCTCTCTCCCATCTTCCTCCCTCTCACCTCCTCGTCCCTCTCTCCCATCTTCCTCCCTCTCTCCCCTCCTTGTCCCTCTCTCCCCTCCTCATCCCTCTCAACCCTCCTCATTCCTCTCTCCCCTCCTTCTCCCACACTCCCCTCATCCCCCTCTCTCAGGGTCCCATGACTCGTTTAGTTTCTGGGTAGATGTGAAGGCCCCGGTGGGCCCTGACCAGAAGGCCATAGTCAAATACCTGGCCACAGCCTTCCGTTTCGTTTCCAAGAAAGTCATGAAGAAGTGGTCCATGACACAGGTGAGGGTTCAGCTGGTTCAGATGATTAACCAATACTCTCTTGAAAAGATGGGATCCTCAGTCTTTGTCAGCATATGACTTTTATCACCAGAACCTGACGTTTAAGGAGCAGCTGGACGCAGGGATTCGTTACTTTGACCTGCGTGTGTCATCCAAACCTGGAGAGTCTGGTACTGAGATCTACTTCATCCATGGCCTGTTTGGACACAAGGTGGATGTACTGACCCCATAGCCAGACACCTATAAGATCAATAAACATGTTATTATACAAAAACCTACAGTAAACGTCTCCTCCTGCTATTGACTCTCTCTCTCTCTCTCTCTCTCTCTCTCTCTCTCTTCTCTCTCTCTCTCTCTCTCTCTCCTCTCTCCTCTCCTCTCTCTCTCTCTCTCTCTCTCTCCTCTCTCTCTCTCTCTCTCTCTCTCTCTCTCTCTCTCTCTCTCTCTCTCTCTCTCAGGTGCGTGACGGTCTGTCGGACATTAACTCTTTCCTGGACGCCCATGGTAAGGAGATGGTGTTCCTGGACTTTAACCATCATTACGCCATGGGGATGGAGCATCACACCTACCTCATCAACATGCTCCAGGAAGTGTTTGGACCTAAACTCTGCAAGATTGGCGTTGTCGAGGAGATCACCCTGGACTACCTCTGGGAGAACAAGTACCAGGTGAGACAGACAGGGTGAGGTCAGAAAGTGTGAACACTCCTCCATGTCCTCCACTTACAGATCTAGTTGAACCTCTGATAGTAAGATCCAGTCATCTATAAGTTGAGTGTGTGTGACACCTTAGAGTATTAGTGGAGTCAGGATTTCAGTAGAAGCTAATGTGGATTACTTACTAAATGCTGCTGCAGCTATTTCAACCTGTCAATCAGGGATCTCATCTCACAGACAATGATTCTCTCTCTCTCACTCACTCACTCACTCACTCACTCACTCACTCACTCACTCACTCACTCACTCACTCACTCACTCACTCACTCACTCACTCACTCACTCACTCACTCACTCACTCACTCACTCACTCACTCACTCACAGCTATTTCTGTCTGTAAGTGGCCAGTGTGCGTCTTAATGGATGACAGAAGATTAAGTCAGGAGGCAGTTGGTGTGTGTGGACTAGAGTACTCAGTTATGTTACAGTTACTATACTTGTGTGTGTCTGTGTGTGTGTGCCTTCTGGAACATGTGAACTTTCATGTGCTTTAATAACAAAGTTGTATGCCATCTGTAAATACGAATAGAATTGTTAAATAATGAGCCTAGTTGGTTTAGCCACAGAAAAAGACAGGAACCTTCCCGCTAGCCATGATTGGCTGAGATAATGGATGGGCTGGACATGCCGAGAGAGGAGTTCGGATTAGTCTGCCATGTAGCACGCTTTTGTCTACAACATGAGCTGCAGTACGTGTAGGTAATCCTTTCTAACGTGGCGTTTTGAAAGATACCACAAAGAACTGCAAAAGTGTTGCTAAGGCTCTCCACTTTCTGGAGAATCGAGTTTTGAAGTTAGTGGAATGCCCAGTGGAAGCCGAGTATGATAGCCAAGGAGACTGAGAAAATTCAGGCGTGATTGCAAATGAGAAGGGAGTTGAGAAAATAACAAATAAGGCTGATATATAAAACAAGGGCAACCACGGCATCTTGACAGAGAGGGAGAAGCATTCATCCATGTATCCGGGTAAGAGTCTAGCTAGCTACATTTTCAGATATTATACGTTTATTTTGTCAGAAAGTTGTTTTCATAGCAAGTTAAAGTGTACTTTTAGCTAGCTAGCTAACATTAGCTGGCTGGCTTGCTAGCTAACGTTAAGTGTATGATCTATGTAGTAATATTATTGCCACGCCCTGACCAGTATAGAGGATATTTTGTTATTGTAGTTTGGTCAGGACGTGGCAGAGGGTAGTTTATTTATGTATTACGGGTTTTTTTTGGTCACTGGTCTATGTTTGTATTTCTATGTGTATGTTCTAGGGTAGTTTTTCTATGTGTAGGTTGGGTGCTGGACTCTCAATTGGAGGCAGGTGTTTCTAGTTGCCTCTGATTGGGAGTCCTATAAATAGGTGTGTGTTTTGTTTGTCACTTGTGGGTAGTTATTTGTTAGCACTGCTTTTTGTTGAGCCTGCTACTCTGTTCCTGTCGTTAGTTTGTTGATTGTTTTTTCGTGGTGTTCTCATTGTTATAATAAATATGTTGAGCACGCAACCCGCTGCGCCTTGGTCCCATTCTATCTTCCACGACAGCTGTGACAGAACTACCCACCAAAAATGGACCAAGCAGCGGAGGAGGGAGCAACGGATGGACTATCGTGAGACATGGACAGAACTAAGGATAAGCATTTCCAGGGCTATGGAGGAGTTAAGGGAGTCTGAGAAGCAGGCCCAATATTTTTTTTGGGGGGGGGCACAAGGGTAGTTTGGCTGGGCGTGGATGGAGCCCCAAGCCAGCTCCCCGTACCCCTTTTGGGCAGAGACATACTGGACAGGTCCCGTGCTTTGGGGTGATGGGTGCTGTGGCAAGGCCGGGTATTTTCAGGCCGGTATGCGCAGTACCAGCGCCCCGCATGTGCCAGGGGAAAGTGGGCATCCAGTCCTGCGCTCGAGACCGCCAGCACGCCTCATGACTGGGGAGGGGTGCAGCCATGGTTTACTCACTGTAGAGCCAGGCCCAGCCAATCAGAATGAGTTTTCCCCACAAAAGGGAAAACAGCAATACTCCTCAGCACCCCGCTTACCCCCCTCTGACGATCCCGCAGGTGAAGAAGCAAGATGTGGAGGTCCTGAGCTGGCGCGGTCTGCGGTTGGACGTACTGCCAAATTCTCTAAAACGATGTTGGAGGTGGCTTATGGTCAAGAAATTAACATTAAATTATCTGGTACCAGCTCTGGTGGACATTCCTGCAGTCAGCATGCCAATTGCACGCTCCCTCAAAACTTGAGACATCTGTGGCATTGTGTTGCGTGACAAAACGGCACATTTTAGAGTGGCCTTTTACTGTCCCCATCACAAGGTGCACCTGTATAATAATCATGCTGTTTAATCAGCTTCTTGATATGCCACATCTGTCAGGTGGATGGATTATCTTGACAAAGGATAAAATGTTCACTAATGGTGATGTAATCAAATTTGTGCACAACATTTTAGAGAAATAGGCTTTTTGTGAGTACGGAACATTTCTGGGATCTTTTATTGCAGCTCTTTACATTTTGTGTTTATATAATTCTCCGGTAGATTGCCCTGCTTTTATTTCGTCACACTCACAACCGTAAGCTATTTTCTGTAATTAGCTTTCCATTAACTTGTAAATAATGATCTTGTTGTAAGTTTATTTTCCTGTAATAATGAATACAAATTAGCTAAAGTTAAGGAGTTGTCAGCTATATGATATGGGCATTATTTGAACTGGCTGGCCAGGTAACTTAACATTAGCTAGCTAGCTAACAAGCTAGAAACTAACCAAAACATTGTTTAGAAATTTGCTTTTAGTTGCCTGGTTTGCCTGATTGACATATTTTTAAACGGATGGGTTTATTGCTGTTAAAATACACCAGTTATGCTATTTTGGACCACCAGGCTGCTGTCGTTTTTGGGTTTATAATTGTTCATAACAACAACGACAAGTTTGATGTTGGATGACAATAGAATGTTCATGATGTCACTGCGACAACTGTATACAGACATGTCGATAGACGTAGTATAAACCAGCCTTTAGTCTTGGGTTGTTTAATACACTAGCATACTCACTGTTTAGCACATGGCCTCACATGTGAATCCTTAAAGAGATGGGTGGGGCTAAGCTTAAGAGGGTGTGAACGATTGTCATGACTTCCGCCGAAGTCGGCTCCTTTCCTTGTTCGGGCGGCGTTTGGCGATCGACATCACGGGCTTTCTAGCCATCGCCGCTCCATTTTTCATGTATCCATTTGTTTTGTCTTGTTCCCTGCACACCTGGTTTTCATTCCATGTATTTATTCCTCTGTTCCCCATCATGTCTTTGTGTAAGATTGCTTGTGTTACGTGTTTGTTGTTGACGCGCCAGACTGGTTCGGTTTTTTCCGTGGTATTTCACGAAGATGTTTATTGTTAAACATAATTCTTGTGACTGTTTTGCGCGTTTTGCACTTTTGCCTCAACAAAGTGTGCGCCTCTGCTCTCCTGCACCTGACTTTGCTACCAGTACGCACACACCTCACAACGATGCTGAATGGATGTAGACAAAGAAGAGCTCTTCAGTAGGTGTACCAAAACATTCAAGGGCCATTTTCTCAAAATAATTACTATCCCATTGTTCCTCAACTGTAGTGTATGATATACAATGATAGTGTATGATATCCAATGTTAAAAACACACATTTTGCTACATAAGACCGAATTGAGCCAATCGGTCACACATTTCCATTGGGGTGGGGCCAGGGTAGGTGTCTGTTGAGGGGGTGGAAAGGATATCACATCATTTTATGAATCCGGTGACTGAGGCTGCTTATTCATTGATGTTATCGCCAGAAATAACCCAGAACATATTCCAGTCCACGTGATCAAAACAGTCGGACCCTGGATTCTGATGGGTCAGACCAGCGTTGTACAGACCTGACCACCAGAACTTTCCTTGAGTCTTTGTTTACAGGCGGGAAGGAGCAAAATGGAGTCATGGTCAGATTTTCCGAAAGGAGGACGGCCTTATACCCGTGTCGAAAAGGCTTGTAGCAGTGGTCCAGCGTTGAATCTCCATGAGTTGGACAGTCAATGTGTTTATATTAATTTGGTAGCATGGTTCTCAAATTACTTTTGCTAAAGTCCCCTGCAACAATGAACGCTGCAGGTACGCGGTCTCCAACTTGTCCAGGGTCCAATGAAGATCTTTGAGTGGATTTTTGGTGTCGGCTTGGGGCGGGATGTACACAGCCGTGTGTCGGCTTGGGGCGGGATGTACACAGCCGTGTGTCGGCTTGGGGCGGGATGTATACAGCCGTGTGTCGGCTTGGGGCGGGATGTATACAGCCGTGTGTCGGCTTGGGGCGGGATGTACACAGCCGTGTGTCGGCTTGGGGCGGGATGTATACAGCCGTGTGTCGGCTTGGGGCGGGATGTACACAGCCGTGTGTCGGCTTGGAGCGGGATGTATACAGCCGTGTGTCGGCTTGGGGCGGGATGTACACAGCCGTGTGTCGGCTTGGAGCGGGATGTATACAGCCGTGTGTCGGCTTGGGGCGGGATGTACACAGCCGTGTGTCGGCTTGGGGCGGGATGTACACAGCCGTGTGTCGGCTTGGGGCGGGATGTACACAGCCGTGTGTCGGCTTGGGGCGGGATGTACACAGCCGTGTGTCGGCTTGGGGCGGGATGTATACAGCTGTGGTGATAATCCCTAAGAACTCTCTCGGAAGGTAAAAAGGGCAACATTTGATGACCAAGTATTCCAAGTTGGGTGAGCAAAAGCTTGTAAGTTCCTATACGTTTCCCCATCGCACCACTTGTTATTGGTCATAAAGCAGAACCCTCCGCCTTTGTTCTTGTGTGTGTGTGTGTGTGTGTGTGTGTGTGTGTGTGTGTGTGTGTGTGTATTTGTGTGTGTGCGCATGTTTATCAGAAATGTCTCTCATTTAGAGATGTGGTCAGGTGAGTTTCTATGTTCTGTGATCCTAATCTCGATTCTAGAGCCAGATTACCTGGCAGGTGACAGATGTGTAGTAATCAGACAGGCGACGAGACCGGCACAATAGGTGAGTCATAATTATGAATTAGCAGATAGACAGATTAAGGGTTAAGGTGTGAAAACAAAATGTTCTGAGAGTGAGTCTGAGTCTTGTGTGTCCCAGGTCATAGTATTCTACCACCACCCGTCAGCTGAGAGCTGTCCATTGATATGGCCGGGCAACAAGTGTCCAGCTCCTTGGGCTAACACTACAGACACCACCAAACTCTTTCAGGTGTGTGTGTGTGTGTGTGTGTGTGTGTGTGTGTGTGTGTGTGTGTGTGTGTGTGTGTGTGTGTGTGTGTGTGTGTGTGTGTGTGTGTGTGTGTGTGTGTGTGTGTGTGTGTGTGTGTGTGTGTGTGTGTGTGTGTGTGTGTGTGTGTGTGTGTGTGTGTATTTCTTAGTGGATGAGATAAGATGATAAATCTCATATATTAATCCAACTGATGTTGATAATGATTACCATTATAATTCTAGTTCCTGGAGACAACACTAGGTGAGAGGGCTAAGATGGGGTCCTTCCACGTGACTCAGGCCATCCTCACCCCCAGAGTCAAGACCATTGTCAAGGGCCTGGTCAAGGGGCTACGCAACTACCTAGTCGAGAGGTGTGTGTTATTAGTGTTACTGAGCATATAGTATGTATTCTGATAGCAGCCAGCAGAGGGCAGTATACACAGTCAGTTTTGTCAGTTTATCAGTAGGTCAGACTCCCAGTAGGGTGAAGACCCTAAACACTGACTGATCTAAGGTCAGTTTGGCGTCTCCCCCTAATGCTTAAAGGTAGGACTTGGGGAAGGTAAACTGTAAGGGTAATGGTTAGTTAGACTCTCCAGGTAGTTGCCCTTAGGTACAGATCTAGGGTCAGGTTGCTCTCCATAAATCCTCACATTAACCATTAAGAGAAGAAAACAGAAAACTGACCATAGATGAGTGTCTAGAAATGACTCTGAAGCGGATATTTAGTGGAGACAGCAGGCTGGGAGGATATGGCCTAATTTTGCGTATCCGCGGAAACAAGATGGCTTATTATCACAGGATAAACATTCCCACTTCCTGGTTTTGTCCTGACGGCTGCAGGGGCTTAGTGGAAGGTTAAGGGCTCTATCACTGATACGACCCTGGCCGTGTGTGTGTGTGTGTGTGTGTGTGTGTGTGTGTGTGTGTGTGTGTGTGTGTGTGTGTGTGTGTGTGTGTGTGTGTGTGTGTGTGTGTGTGTGTGTGTGTGTGTGTGTGTGTGTGTGTGTGTGTGTGTGTGTGTTTGCTGAAATGCGCCCATAACTAAAACAGTGAGAGCTCCAAACTTAAACAATGCTTTGGATACAATAACTTTAGTCTGACTCAGTCACTACTGTACCTCTCCCTCAGACACAACAGCTCTTACACTCCTTCTTTTCTCTCTTCCACTCCCCCTTCCTCCCCTCATCATCTCCCCCCTCTTCCCGTCCTTCTCCCCTTCTCAGGAACCTTCCCATCATATTAACGTGGGTCGAGACCCAGAAACCCGGTGTTGACGGGATTAACATCATCACCTCTGACTTTGTGGAACTGACTGACTTCGCCAACACAGTCATCAACCTCAACAACCTCCTGCTCAACGAACAGGACCGCAGGAAAACCTGACCAACGCCACCATAGAGTCAGAATGAGTAGACTGGATATGAGTCGAAAAGAAACCCACTTGGATCTTTTCACGGTTCCGTTCTACCCATCATGGCAGCTGCATCACTGATCACATGACCAGACACTTGGGGACACGTGATAATGGGACACTCAGACATACATCGCGTGACTATCTCATGCACTTAAAGCTCACATGTCCATTATTGACTGATCATGGTCAGGAAAATGTCCACAGAGATTCACATATTGCGCTTATAAGTATAGCAACGTACAAGGGCTGAGACTGCTTAAACACACACACACAGATTTAACAGTATTTCACTGGTAGCAGTTTACAGCTGTGTGTTGACATGCAGTTATTATGATAACACATTCAAGATTGCTATGATCTATGTCATCTTGATTTATAACTAGCAATGAAAGTCTGGCTACAGCCACTCACACACAGCTGTGTGTGTGTGTGTGTGTGTGTGTGTGTGTGTGTGTGTGTGTGTGTGTGTGTGTGTGTGTGTGTGTGTGTGTGTGTGTGTGTGTGTGTGTGTGTGTGGCTTGTGGCAGTCCACTGATTATCACACTGACACAGAGAAAAACTCCCAGACTAACTGTACATTTCTGTGGTCCTCCTGGAGGGGAATGATGGGAGGGAGAGAGAAGGAGAAGAGAGGTGGAGTCCCAGACAAGGGTGGACAGAATGGGGAAGAGCGATAGAGAGGGACTAAAAGAAAGACTAAGAGACAGGAGATATTGTTCAGAATTAAGGAGGAAAGAAAGTATGTGTGTGTGAGAGAAAAAGAGAGAGAGAGAAATAGAGAGAGATTGTATCAGCACAGCTGCTGTCTGCAGGCAGTGAGGACCTCGTTTTATTCTCCCTCATTGAGAAAGATGTTTTCATTTTACCTCCCTCCTTTTCTCAATTCAAATCAAATTGTATTAGTCACATGCACCGAATACAACAGGTGTAGACCTTACAGTGAAATGCTTACTTACAAGCCTCTAACCAACAGTGCAGTTAAAAAAGACAAGAATAAGAGATAAAAGTAACAAGTAATTAAAGAGCAGCAGTAAAAGTAACAATATATACAGGAGGGGGCCGGTACAGAGTCAATGTGCGGGGGCACCGGTTAGTTGAGGTAGGGGGGGCAATGCAAATAGTCTGGGTAGCCATTTGACTAGATGTTCCCTCCCTCTTTCTCAACTGGTGTGTGTGTGTGTGTGTGTGTGTGTGTGTGTGTGTCTCTCTCAGGCCAAACCGCATTGTTGATGCTCTTGCTCTCAGTAATGCACACACACACACACACACACACACACACACACACACACACACACACACACACACACACACACACACACACACACACACACACACACACACAGTAACACACAAGGGACACTAATTGTAGAGTCATTACACATACCACAGAGGCTTGTGGGAGTGGAGCGTCTCAAATAGACGAAGAAATACAGACACGTTCCTCTGTTATTTGTTTGTTCTGGTTTCTCTCTCTCTCTCTCCTCTCTCTCTTCCTCTCTCTCTCTTCCTCTTTCTCTGGTCCCGATGATCCCAGTCAGTTCCCCAGGTCTCCAAGGATAGTCAGAGTTTCACGACCCCAAAGGGACCCTCGCTTCAGTGGGTACAGGAGCATTCTGACGTAGGGCCTTGGTAGTAGGTTATGGATGTCAGGGCAGGCAATGATAATCACATCCCGATCAGGGGACTCCAGGCCTCTCTCTGTGTGTCAGTAATTATCTAACTCATTATGAGAGGTGTAAAATGTAATGGCCTAGTATGATGCTGTGACTGTCTGTAGAGAAGAGATAATGGAGGGAGGGAGAGATATTGAGATGGAACTGGTTAAATGCAGCTTGGAACCACACCAAACCACACAGAATCTACCCAAACCACTCTGGATTGTACACACTCTAACCCTCTGGAGCAGTATGCAGTTGCCCTAGACACTGATCTATGGTTATTTTAACTGTTTCCCCTCTAATAGATCAAGTTAGGATTTAGGAGAGGATAAACTGATTCTAGATCTTTGCCTAAGGGTAACTACTGCAGAGCCCTCTCATTGGGCTTCTCTTTGACTGACAGTTTGTTACAGACTTCACTCAACAATGTTTAGCCGAAATGTGTTTCCTAACCTAAACACTGAGATTTGTCTGAATAACGTGTTTTTCTGGAATCACAAGGCAAAGGGCCCCTGATTCCGAGCGGCATCCCTGTCAAAACAGCTATGGTGTGGAGTGCCCACCCTCCCTGCCCCGCCACGGAATCACTTGGGAATTGTGAAATTCACTGTAGAATGCTGTCCAACATTCCATGGCCATCTCTCTGCCGCCAGGGTCTGTGTTTCTCTACGATGATGTCATTGTGAAAGTTTAGTTCCTCCAGATGGGAGGAGGCCCCCATGGAGAACTCAAACATTGGCCGATCTTTGCTATACCTACCAAAGAATGGACAATAATTATTAAGCAAAAAATTTTATAAAGCTATTTGTTTTTTTACTTAATGCAGCAGTTAACAAAAAGCCACCTGGACTACAGGAACTCAATTGTATGTTTATTGTTCAATGACAAGTAGGATGGCTTGGTAGTTAAGGCCGGACAACTAGATTATGCAAAGTCTGTTGATTTCTGGTAGAGTATACCCACATCAGGGCTGGCTCTAGGCATAAGCGGTCGCTTAGGGCCCCTGGTTGATAGGGGGCATATATATATATATATATATATATATATATATATATATACACACACACAAGTATGTGGACACCCCTTCAAATCAGTGGATTTGTCGCTGACAGGTGTATAAATTCGAGCACACAGACATTCAATCTCCATAGACAAACACTGGCAGTAGAATGGCCTTACTGAAGAGCTCAGTGACTTTCAATGTGGCACCGTCATAGGATGCCACCTTTCCAACAAGTCAGTTCGTCAAATTTCTGCCCTGCTAGAGCTGTAATTGCTGTTATTGTGAAGTGGAAATGTCTAAGAGCAACAACGGCTCAGCAGCGAAGTGATAGGCAACATAAGCTCACAGAACAGGACCGCTGAGTGCTGAAGCGCGTACCGCATCAAAACGTCTGTCTTCGGTTGCAACACTCACTACCGAGTTCCAAACTGCCTCTGGAAGCAACGTCAACACAATAACTGTTTGTCGGGGTGCTTCATGAAATGGGTTTCCATGGCCGAGCAGCCGCACACAAGCCTAAGATCACCATGCGCAAAGCCAGCTGTCGGCTGGAGTGGTGTAAAGTTCGCCACCATTGGACTCTGGAGCAGCGGAAATGCATTCTCTGGAGGGATGAATCACGCTTCACCATCTGGCAGTCCGACGGACAAATCTGGGTTTTATGGATGCCAGGAGAATGTTACCTGCCCCAATGCATAGTACCAACTGTAAAGTTTGGTGGAGGAGGAATAATGGTCTGGGGCTGTTTTTCATGGTTTGGGCTAGGCCTTTTAGTTCCAGTGAAGGGAAATCTTAACGCTACAACATACAATGACATTGGGGACGATTCTGTGCTTCTAACTTTGTGGCAACAGTTTCTGCAAGGCCCTTTCCTGTTTTAGCATAACAATGTCTCTGTGCACAAAGCAAGGTCCATACAGAAATAGGATGTCGAGATCGGTGTGGAAAAACTTGACTGGCCTGCACAGAGCCCTGACCTCAACCCCATCGAAACTCTTGTGGCTGAATGGAAGCAAGTCCCCGCAGCAATGTTCCAACATCTAGTGGAAAGCCTTCCCAGAAGAGTGGAGGCTGTTATAGCAGCACAGGGGGGGACTAACTCCATATTAATGCCAATGATTTTGGAATGAAATGTCCGACAATCAGGTGTCCACATACTTTGGTTATGTACAGTATATATACACATTCACTGAGTATACAAAGCATTAGGAACACCAGCTCTTTCAATGACGTAGACTGACTAAGGGAATCCAGGCGAAAGATATGATCCCTTATTGACGTCACTTGTTAAATCCACTTCAAATCAGTGTAGATGAAGGGGAGGAGACAGGTTAAAGAAATATTTTTAAGCCTTGAGACAATTGAGACATGGATTATGTATGTATGCCATTCAGAGGGTGAATGGGCAAGACAAAACATGTAAGTGCCTTGAAAACAGGGTATGGTAGTAGGTGCCAGGCGCACCAGTTTGCGTCAAGAACAGCAACGTTGCTGGGTTTTTCATGCTCAACAGTTTCCCGTGTGTATCAAGAATGGTCCACCACCGAAAGGACATCCAGCCAACTTGACACAACTGTGGGAAACATTGGAGTCAACTCAATATTAGGAAGGTGTTCCTAATGTTTGGTGTACTCAGTGTAATATATATATATTTTAGGAACTCAGTTGGGGTCTCAACTTACTGTTAAGTGTTAGAATAGTAGAATACACAAGGTCCAATTTCGACAATTGGCTGTGTTTATATCTCATGTCAGTCACTGACATTCACTCAATTAGCCTATGTCAGCTAACATTTTATAGGTTGGTAAGTTAGTCTATCCAGCTATCTAAACTTGTAGTAATCAAGGGGAGCCCCCATTAATTTCGTTAGTCGTTCTCACTCAGATATCATGGCACAAGTCATGCCAACATGTGTAGAATTGCAGGAAATAAGCTGTAAAACTGGACCTTTTTCACAGCAAAAATGTTTGAATTGCATGAATTTAGCTATAAAATTGCAATATCTTCTTTGCGCCCCATGGTAAAATGTGTAGAATTGCAGGAAATGAACTCTAAAAGGCTTCATGACCTACATGGAGAATCACTTCACACTGAGAATATTTTGTTGGAGTAGGATACTTGGTGACCTGTGACATTGCCAAAATAAAACCATTTGTCCATTACAAACAAGATGGGACCTTTCATTCAATGACCTTTTAATTTATTGAGTGATTGGTTACAAATGTACATGCATGCCATTGGGCGGGACAGTGCTGGGCACGTGTTGGATTTTCCTGTTTATGCTGAGTCCTCTCTGTGTCAGATAGCCCCCTCTGATCCTGGGTAGCCTCTCCTTCCACACAGAGAGGAAGAGGTGAAGCAAGAGGTTTTACCCTGCCCAAAATCAGTCCACGAGTATAAGCCCACGAAGTGAGGAGTTTTTGTATGGAGATCAATGAGCGTGTCGAATCTGGTCAAAAAATAATGCAATTGCTAATTTGATACACTAGGCTATTTGATTGAATAGACGTTTCTTAATGGTTATGTTGCTGCAAATACACTGATATAATTGGACACGTGGCATTTCGGCAGCTTTGGAGAAGAAAAAAAACGTTATATCAGAGTTGTGCCTGTTGTCATAGAAATAGATAGGCTATCCATGATGAGTCTATAGCCCATTTTAGCATGGACATTGCCATCGAGGACTTGCACAATTTTAAAGTAGTCAACTCGGTGGGGATTCCTATGAGTTCTGTCAATGCAGAAGAAAATGTACTACTTTAAAATGGAGATAGCCTCAATGGCGCTGTCCCATGCTGTCACAGAGCTATAACGGCACAGATACAAAGATGAGTTCTCTATCCCTATGGCATGTTGGTCACACTCTGTATCTGCCCACTCATATGCTAGAATAGTCCCAACTGATCTCGCCTCCTCCCGCCTGCCTTCCATCTATGAGAACAGATATTTCCATTGTTAGAGCGGTCACTCAAATATCTTGTCAATATAATAGACAATCTTTGCGCCACACCACCGCGAGCCACCTGGGAAGCTGGACGCGCGTGCGTAACTTGAGCGGGTCTTGTACAGACTATTGACTCACACACCAGAGATTCGCGTGCTGTCGGCGTGCTCCAGTGCCTAGCAGGACAAATTCCGTCTCGCACCTGCGGACAGCAGGTATGCGATGAAACGATTAGCCCTTACCACCGCTCTCTTGAGGCATCCGTTACATAGAAGATCGATGTTTTTCTAACCATAGCTCTAACTGAGTTAGGATACATTAGGAACTATATTGTCATTATATTTTATTTCCCCCTGAAATAGGCTAGTCACCGTGCAAGGAAATACATTCCTGAAGTAATTAGGTTTGCTAAACGTTGTTGCAGTCAGGGCAGCTCTAAGGGAATTTATATAAATTAGATTAAAGCTACATGCGTAAAAGGGACTTTGGCTCCGATTTGTCTCAATCCGAAGAAGAGGTCACAATTTAGATATCTTTCTCAGAGGAGGAGATGAGGAGTTGGAAGAGGTCAAGCAGAGGTGTCTGTTAACACCTACCCATTATGACTGTAAGTTTGAGCACGCGCACGCGCGCCCCCTGTCCAGTCCCTGTTCTTCCCAGGTCCCATTCCAGCTGTTGTGCATTCCTGTGCGCTACACGGCCAGCCTCTCTGTGTGTATGTGTATGTATGTATATATATTTTGTTTGTGGGTGAGGACGGCGCATCAAGTATCTCCTGAAGAACCGCGAGTGCCGTTAAACTTCTCGGTCCAGCGGTGGAATGCGCCGGTGATGCGTCCTGGACAAGGTTTAGAGGAAAGTGACAGCAGCAGAACCGCTTGGATTTTTTATTAAAGAGAAAGTTTGGGAACTTTTGTGTTTGTGTTGGAATCTTCTCTCGTCATGACCGAGCTTCTCAGCCCCGTTTCAACAACGGTAAACCTTTATATTCTATTCGTTTTACGTTTATTTCGGTGTATTATTTACACGTGACAAGGTCTATATGTTATTTATAGCCTGCTATGTTTTCATAACATGTTATTCTGTTACATTAGCCTAAATGTTTTTTTTAAACCGGTAGGCTAGTCCTATACTACCGGTTCCGTTGTTCTTTTAGAGGTTAATTTCCTGAGTGAGCCATTTAGCAGAATAATGACAGATTATAGCTCAGTAATCCGTGTTTAATTGCAGATTTTGTTATTTTTAAACACACAAAGAACACTGTTGTTGATTTTCTATTGCTGTGCACCCTGCATGCCAATATTGGCTGTGGCTCTGGATACAAGTCCTGCGCAGGCAAGCCTGTGCCTGCACCATGATTGTTGTGTCTGCAGACAGTATACAGAATATGATCACGTGAATGATCCAAGATCTGTATACTGTATGGTACACCACGCCCTCTCGGTTCCCAGGTATTCTGATAGTGTTGGTGACATGTGCAGAAGATAAAGCTCCCTCTCTCAACAGGTAACTGGGTCAGTCTACATGGGGAGGTGGAGTTTAATGTAACATGAACCTGGTCCACGACATACAGCATTTACAATCCTCCATAGAACCCTATAACCCCAGTGTGTATCAGACCATACCCCCTGACCCTATAACCTTTGACCCAGCCTTATCCTTTCAAGACAGAATGAATGTAGAATTTGACCTGAGCTTGACAAGCTACACACCCTAGCCATGTTCTCATCGTAGCATGAAGGTGAGACGGGCAGACAGGCCAGTGGCACATTGTCCATGTGATGAGGCGATCAATCACAACAGTGGATGGAGAGAAGAGGAACCTAATTTAGCAGTTTGTCTCTACACAGACTGTGGAGAAAGTGTTGCAATGTTTTCTGAAATAGTTAGTATTTCCAGATTCTTCTCAGATTGAAGGTAAAGACTGGGTTCTTCTAGTTTGAGACGAACATTTGTTTACTTGGTGGTGCAGAAGATAGACCCCGAACGTGTTAGGTGGGTCTCAGCAGAGTACCGTTTAGGAACCACAGGCATAGCCAAGTGGGGAGATACTATTGTAGAGTGGTATCTCACTCTAGTCTGTTTCTACTTAGAACCAGAGGGGAGTTTCAGAGTCTGGTCAGATATGAGGGAATCGATCCTCATGAGAAAAGGACGCAGACTACCTCTTACTACCCTATTTCTCATCCAAACAACCACCATCCCCTTTCATGCTTTATAAGCTTTGTTGCGTTCTCTCTGTTTGAGGGACTGTCTGTTGGTGTGTCTGTATTTTCTCTCTCCTTATGACTCTCCCTTTTGTGCTCCTCCTCTCCCAAAGGTCTCTCTCCACCCTGCAATCTCGCTCCATTCCTCCTCACATTTCCCTCTCCTTCTTTCATCTCCCACTCTTTCCCTCCTCTAATGTCTGGTCTATCCCAGAGTGACTTGGCATCTAAACCGTATAGGTCAGCTGACCCAGAACTCATTTAGTATCTGTCTGATATCCATCCTTCTGCAAGTCAAAGCACCAGCTGATCCACCACATATATTATATAGGTAATCTTGGGTTTCCTAATGCATACCTTCATATTAAGTATCAGATTGGCTTCAGTGACTTTCAGCTGTATCAACATTAGTCATCCTGTCATATGTTGATTTGGATTCATAATTTATTTTTAATTTGTTTACGGGTGATGAACACAATGAAAACAAGAGCTTCCTGGTCTACATGTATGTGTTTGAGGAGGTGTTCAGGCTAGGATTTATTAAGCAACTCTTCAGCTCTGCTCCTACACTTATTAAAACACACACACACACACACACACACACACACACACACACACACACACACACACACACACACACACACACACACACACACACACACACACACACACACACACACACACACACAGGTTCGAAAGGCCATGCGGAGGATGAATCCAGAGACAGAGGGGGGTTTGTTTCTAAAGGTCACTCTCGCCCAAGTGTGTGTGTGTGTGTGTGAGACTCTCTAAAGTGTGTGTCGGTTCCTCTCTCCAGAGTTGGAGACAGCTTTCTCCTCTCCCGGGTACTTGACTGATCAACTTAAGCCATTGATTAGCCAGAGAGTGATTAGAGTGAGACAGGGAGGGAGGGAGGGGTTGCCACACTCGACCCTCATGTATAAGTGTTTCTGTGTGTGTGTGTGTGTGTGTGTGTGTGTGTGTGTGTGTGTGTGTGTGTGTGTGTGTGTGTGTGTGTGTGTGTGTGTGTGTGTGTGTGTGTGTGTGTGTGTGTGTCACCCAGAGGGGACTAGGCAGAAGCAGGGACACAATAAGAGCTTTGTCAGCGTACGGAGACCTCACATGGAATGTAGGGAGGGACCGGCCAGAGAAAGAAAGACAGAAGAGAGAGGGGAAGAGAGAGATATTAAATTAGTGCACTTGTGTACAGTTTCCCTTTTTTTTACATCCCCACCCCCCAAGGCACACACCACAGACCCCTAAGGGAGTGAATGTTATTTATAATAAGGGTTACGTGGAGAAAATGGGACCTCTCTGAAAAGAAAATGGATGGCCCTCCCTTCAGCAACATATATTTTACCTAAACCCTCACTGAACACTTGACAAAAAACAAGTGACCCTCCCCTGTACCCAAAATTATAATTAAAACATAAGGTGGACAGGAGAGAACATGTCTACCCTTTACCCCAACTTCTTGGACAGACCAGAGCCTTAGATATGCCGTTTTAGAAACTGTGCTTCGTCCTGAAAGCATTACATGGCAACGCAGGAATTTTGATCGTGCACAGGGCTGCGGGCCAGAAGGTTGTGGGTTCACAGACCACCGTGGACAAGAGTAGGAATGGAAAGATCTCCTTTATAGTAAAAGCATTGCATGAATCTATCATCGTTTTTTGCAGGTCATAAAAACAAAATCCTTTTTATAAAGATTTCATCCAATTCTACGTAATTTGACATATTATCAAAATATATTTTAATACCACACAAATTCCCGAAATTACAGGCTAAGAATAGACAGAGAGATAGGCCTGTGTTCATTTTATCATATTTCTTCAATGCCAAATCAGTGTGTCTTGTTTGCAACTTAACTGTCCCTGTTTGCAAATAATTAAATCTGAGACGTCGTTAGGAATATGAGCATGGTACTTTCAAAAGTTAGGCCTACCTTTCCACCCCAGACAGTAGAAAAATGTAAGCTTTAACTGCTGGCTACTCTTCTTCCGTGGCTTAACCCAACGAGAGAAGGTCACAATCGTTTCCCTAAAAGCTGCCTGGGTTTAAACATATTCTACTGTAAAGAAAGTGAATAGCTTAATCAGTTGATAGTGACATAATTAGATTACTTCCCAAGTAAGTCCATGTTTTGTCTCCTTGGTTATAGAAGGTTGTAGCTCAGCCTCTGAATGTCATAGAAACAGCTTGTTTCAAGCATATAACAGCGCGGACCAAAGCGCTGTTATAGATCACTATATAATCGGATCCATTTTATTTTCCTAAATATTCTTAAGCTAACATGGGGAAAGCCTGTGCTTTTTCTATAATAAAAAGTAGGCCTCTTATACCCCCTCAATTTGAGTCTTGGTTTTAACTTAACAGCTCTTCATTGACACTGAGTAGGCTATTTAAAAAGTGCATGGAGGGTGGAGGAATTGACCTAAAAGTCTATGGATATAGCAGCCCATAGCCTAATTTCCTCTGTCAAACAGGTAGGCCTACTTCTTATTTCTTAAATAGGAAGCAACAGGCTCCAACACAAAGCCCTCGTTGTTAGTAAATTCAAAATGAAAACGGTTTAAATGAATTATGCTGCTTACTCAAATTTGCCTACTTTCAGAACCATGTCCATTGCCGATTGATTGGGCCACAGCTGCTGCTTCAAGTTTCAGCTCCACAATGTCATTTTCTCAAATCTGACTTATTGTGAAGGGAATAATTCTGCTAAATAAGCCTACATCATGGGAAAGAAACATTATTTTTAATAAAATAAATTATTTTAGTAGCAAGCTATCAAAGTTGACCTCTGGTCCTCCACATCTTCGTGCTCTCCTTCTCAAACTGAACAGAGCATAGCCTATAGGTTAGTCCAAGCGCAATATAGTGCATTTTTTGGACTAGGCCTAATCAACAACAACAAAAATCAGAAGAAACCTTTGATTCTCCTCCTGAACTGCCACTGTAGGCCTACAAAGCGCAGCCATTGGTTAGGCAGCACACAAACAAGTGTTTGACCAGTAAGATCAGAGCAGACCAAGGCTCAGTGTTGGAATATCCATTGAAGTGTGTAATTCAGTCTAGTTTTATTTACACCATCCCAGCAACTACCTTAGAAATATAACTTTGCTCTGTGCTTCTTATGCTATGTGTGTGTTGAGCAGTTTAAACATCTATACTGCCATTTCTACCTTAAGTAGTAGACCTCTGTTATGAAAACGCATAAATCTCTGGGTTAGAACTTAGAACCCCAAGACATGTTCTCTGACCTCTGATGTTCTCTGACCTTTAGGAGCGACTTGGACCGGGATCCAATCCCCATCACCAGAGATATGGAGCCTATAGACGTATAGGAATGTGACACACACACACACACACACACACACACACACACACACACACACACACACACACACACACACACACACACACACACACACACACACACACACACACACACACACACACACACACACACACACACACACACACACCCAAGAATGTGGCTGCTGAGGGTAGTTCAGTATTCTGTATCCCGGGGCGACACACCTGAGTGCTCCGCTAAAGCTTAACGAGGCCAAACACCTGCCCTGACTTGCCTGCTCACCTTGTTTGTGGGATGGGGGCTGTGTAAGAGGGGGAGGCGTGAAGATGGATAAGGGTGATCGTAAAGCAGCTCCTGTCATTATGAAGAGCACTTCTACTTCAACTGCTGTTGACCTCCATCTACATCTGCTCCTCTCAAACACACATACATACCCAATTTATCAGTTGTCGATTATCCTTTGTGTGTGTGGTGTGTGTAAGAGTGTGTGTGAGCGATTGCTGGGAATACACCCGCATTAAGGTAACACCCGTTTCCCTGAAGCGTGGAGTAGGATGTGTGTGTGAACATGATTGTGTTTGAGTGTTTGTGTGTGTTCTCTCATGGTGTGATGTCGGGAAGCAAATGTGATAAAGACAAGAGCTGATGTGAGATGTTGGGTGTGTGCGTGTGTGTGTGTGTGTGTGTGTGTGTGTGTGTGTGTGTGTGTGTGTGTGTGTGTGTGTGTGTGTGTGTGTGTGTGTGTGTGTGTGTGTGTGCGTGCGTGCGTGCGTGCGTGCGTGCATGCGTGTGTGTGTGTGAGAGAGAGAATGTGTCTGTAGAGGGGCAATGGTGCTTTTGCGCCATAAAGGAAGTGAGCTCAGACAGGAAGAGAGTTCTGAATTAGAGGAAGTGCTCTGGCGCGGCTGGTGATTTGTGTTTCCTCTACAGAGGAAAGGAGGAGAGGAGGATAGAGAAGAGGAGGAGAGAGATGAGAATAAAGGAAAGAAGAGGTGGGAGGAGGAGAGGAGAAGAAAGGACCATGGAGAGGAGAAAAGAGTAGAGGAACATGGAGGAGGGGGGAGGTGAGAGGAGAGAATAGGAGGAAAGAAGATGAGAGGAGAAACAAAGGAGGGGACAGAGGACGGCTGAGAAGAGACAAAGGAAAGGAGAGAAAGAGGATGGAGGGAAATGATAGGAGGGTAAGGAGCAGGAGCTGGAAGAAGAGAGAGAGGGAGAGAAAGGAAGGAAGGAGGAGAGGAAGGAGGGGTGATTGAAGGGAAGGAGGTGCGGTTGATGGGGTTTTAACAAGGCTCTAATCATCTGAGCTGTGCTGTTTCACTCGTCTGTGTGTGTGTGTGCATGTGGTAGGGGTAAACATACTTCGATCACTCGCCAAGGCCAACCCACCCAGAAATTCAACAAACATAGACACACCTCCCCACCATGTCATTCTGGTGCTCTTACTGTTTGTATTCATATCTATATGAATATTTTCTCTGTGTTTAATCCCTCCCCTTGCCAACTGCTCTCCGTCCTCTCACACACTTTCTAACGCTTTAAGGTCAATTCTTCATACATACTATACTTTTACACATACTCATACACCCACACTATCTAGATGTGGATTTATTGGCCTTCGTTTTAATTCTTGCACAGAGCTGTGAAATAAACCTCACTCCAATCAACAGTTGAAAATTCACAACCTCTGTCCCCTCTCATTCCATGGCCTTTAGGGTGGAATTGTCATTACCACTGCCAAGAACTAAGGTCGTGGTCTTCTGTGGGGAACTTGGTCCCTCAGGGCGGTTTGACCAGAGACAACCACTCATGGTCACAGTCATGGTTGTAGAGTGCCACTGTGGTGTGTGTGCGTGTCTGTGTGTGTATGTGTGTGTCCCAATGTGGGCATGGGCATGCCAAACACTCCCATACACTCGTGGGAAAACGGCCGGCATGGAACATTCCAGCCCATTCCTCCCACTGGAGGGGGTGTGTGTGTGTGTGTGTGTGTGGTGTGTGTGTGTGTGTGTGTGTGTGTGTGTGTGTGTGTCCTCCCAGCCTGTGCCCTGTTGAAGTGATTTTTTTCCCTCTGGAACACTTTCACACAGACATTCTCTCACATGTGGCAGCTGTGTGTGCGGGAGAGGAGTTTCTGTGAGTGTGTGTGTGTGTTATTTTTTGTATTTTATGTATTTATAAAAACAATTGTTAGGGGGTAGTTCAGCTTTAATAGTGCAGGTAGATTGTAGATTCCATCAATGTAATTTTCGGCATAATTTCCAACCCCCATATACGTATGTATATATAAAGTCAACAAAAAAAGAAAAGTCCCTTTTTCAGGACCCTGTCTTTCAAAGATAATTTCAAAAAATCCAAATAACTTCACAGATCTTCATTGCAAAGGGTTTAAACACTGTTTCCCATGCTTGTTCAATGAAGCTTAAACAATTAATGAACATGCACCTGTGGAACGGTCGCTAAGACACTAACAGCTAGGCAATTAAAAGGTCACAGTTATGAAAACTCTACTGACTCTGAAAAACATCAAAAGAAATATGCCCAGGGTCCCTGCTCATCTGCGTGAACGTGCCTTAGGCATGCTGCAAGGAGGCATGAGGACTGCAGATGTGGCCAGGGCAATAAATTGCCATGTCTGTACTGTGAGATGCCTAAGACAGCGTTACAGGGAGACAGGACGGACAGCTGAGCGTCCTCACAGTGGCAGACCACGTGTAACAACACCTGCACAAGATCGGTACATCCGAACATCACACCTGCGGGACAGGTACAGGATGGCAACAACAATAGCCCGAGTTACACCAGGAACGCACAATCCCTCCATTAGTGCTCAGACTGTCCGCAATAGGCTGAGAAAGGCTGGACTGAGGGCTTGTAGGCCTGTTGTCAGGCAGGTCCTCAACAACGTCACCTATGGGCACAAACCCACCGTCGCTGGACCAGACAGGACTGGCAAAAAGTGCTCTTCACTGACGAGTCGCGGTTATGTCTCACAAAGGGGTGATGGTCGGATTCGCGTTTATTGTTGAAGGAATGAGCGTTACACCGAGGCCTGTACTCTGGAGCGGGATCGATTTGGAGGTGGAGGGCCCATCATGGTCTGGGGCAGTGTGTCACAGCGCCATCAGACTGCCTGCAATGATAACAAGCTCAATCTCAATGCTGTGCGTTACAGGGAAGACATCCTCCTCCCTCATGCGGTGCCCTTCCTGCAGGCTCATCCTGACATGACCCTCCAGCATGACAATGCCACCAGCCATACTGCTCGTTCTGTACGTGATTTCCTGCAAGACAGGAATGTCAGTGTTCTGCCATGGCCAGCGAAGAGCCCGGATCTCAATCCCATTGAGCACGTCTGGGACCTGTTGGATCGCAGGGTGAGGGCTAGGGCCATTCCCCCCAGAGATGTCCGGAACTTGCAGGTACCGTGGTGGAAGAGTGGGGTAACATCTCACAGCAAGAACGGGCAAATCTGGTGCAGTCCACGAGGAGGACATGCACTGCAGTACTTAATGCAGCTGGTGGCCACACCAGATACTGACTGTTACTTTTGATTTTGACCCCCCCTTTATTCAGGGACACGTTATTCCATTTCTGTTAGTCACATGTCTGAGGAACTTGTTCAGTTTATGTCTCAGTTGTTGAATCTTGTTAAGTTCATACAAACATTTGCACGTGTTAAGTTTGCTGAAAATAAACGCAGTTGACAGTGAGAGGACGTTTCTTTTTTTGCTGAGTATATATACACACAGTACAAGTCAAAAGTTTGGACAAATCTACTCATTCAAGGATTTTTCTTTATTTTTACTATTTTTACATTGCAGAATAATAGTGAAGACATCACAACTATGAAATAACAGACATGGAATCATATTGTAACCAAATAAGTGTTAAACAAATCAAAATATATTTTCGATTTTCGATTCTTCAAAGTAACACACATTTATCAGGTTTCAGGTATGACCCAGATGCAGACAGTGTCGAAGAAACAAAAGTTTATTTCTAGTACGGGGCAGGCAAACGACCGTTCAACGGCAGGCAGAGGTCAGTAGTCCAGAGAGGGTGCAAATGGTCCAGAATGCCAACAATCTTGAAGGAGTTTCCACATATGCTGAGCACTTGTTGGCTGCTTTTCCTTCACTCTGCGGTCCAACTCATCCCAAACCATTTCAATTGGGTTGAGGTTGGGTGACTGTGGAGGCCAGGTCATCTGATGCAGCACTCCATCACTCTCCTTCTTCGTCAAAAAGCCCTTACACAGCCTGGAGGTGTGTTGTGTCATTGTCCTGTTGAAAAACAAATGATAGTCCCACTAAGCGCAAACCAGATGGGATGGCGTATCGCTGCAGAATGCTGTGGTAGCCATGCTGGTTAAGTGTGCCTTGAATTCTAAATAAATCACTGACATTGTCACCTGTAAAGCACCCCCACCCCATCACTCCTCCACGCTTCACGGTGGGAACCACACATGCTGAGATCACCTACTCTGCGTCTCACAAAGACATGGTGGTTGGAACCAAAAATCTTAAATTTGGACTCATCACACCAAAAGACAGATTTCCACCGGTCTAATGTCCATTGCTCGTGTTTCTTGGCCCAAGCAAGTCTCTTCTTCTTATTGGTGTCCTTTAGTAGTGGTTTCTTTGCAGCAATTTTACCATGAAGGCCTGATTCACGCAGTCTCCTCTGAACAGTTGAGATGTGTCTGTAACATGTGAAGCATGTAACAGACATGCATCTACATGCAAAGCATTTATTTGGGCTGCAATTTCTGAGGCTGGTAACTCTAATGAACTTATCCTCTGCGGCAGAGGTAACTCTGTGTCTTCCTTTCCTATGGCGGTCCTCATGAGAGCCAGTTTCATCATAACACTTGATGGTTTTTGCGACTGCACTTGAAGAAACTTTCAAAGTTCTTGAAATGTTCCGGATAGACTGACCTTCAGATCAAATCAAATCAAAGTTTATTTGTCACGTGCGACGAATACAACAGGTGTAGACCTTACAGTGAAATGCTTACTTACAGGCTCTAACCAATAGTACAAAAAAGGTATTAGGTGAACAATAGGTAAGTAAAGAGATAAAAACAACAGTGAAAAGACAATGAAAAACAGTAGCGAGGCTATAAAAGTAGCGAGGCTACATAAAGACACCGGTTAGTCAGGCTGATTGAGGTAGTATGTACATGTAGATATGGTTAAAGTGACTGCATATATGATGAACAGAGAGTAGCAATAGGCGTAAAGAGGGGTTGGCGGGTGGTGGGTGGCGGGACACAATGCAGATAGCCAATGTGCGGGAGCACTGGTTGGTCGGGCCAATTGAGGTAGTATGTACAAGAATGAATAGTTAAAGTGACTGTGCATATATGATAAACAGAGAGTAGCAGCAGCGTAAAAAAGGGGTTGGGGGGGGGGGGGGGGGGGCACACAATGCAAATAGTCCGGGTAGCCATTTGATTATCAGTTAAAACTGTTGAGAAGCCTTTTTGTCCTAGACTTGGCGCTCCGGTACCGCTTGCCATTCGGTAGTAGAGAGAACAGTCTATGACTGGGGTGACTTGGGTCTTTGACAATTTTTAGGGCCTTCCTCTGACACCGCCTGGTGTAGAGGTCCTGGATGGCAGGCAGCTTAGCCCCAGGGATGTCCTGGGCCGTATGCACTACCCTCTGTAGAGGCCAAGCAAGAGGCCAAGCAATTGCCGTACCAGGCAGTGATGCAACCAGTCAAGATGCTCTCGATGTTGCAGCTGTAGAAGCTTTTGAGGATCTCAGGACCCATGCCAAATCTTTTTAGTTTCCTGAGGGGGTATAGGTTTTGTCGAGCCCTCTTCACGACTGTCTTGGTGTGTTTGGACCATTCTAGTTTGTTGTTGATGTGGACACAAAGGAACTTGGAAGCTCTCAACCTGCTCCACTACAGCCCCGTCGATGAGAATGTGGGCGTGCTCGGTTCTCCTTTTCCTGTAGTCCACAATCATCTCCTTAGTCTTGGTTACGTTGAGGGATAGGTTGTTATTCTGGCACCACCCGGCCAGGTCTTTGACCTCCTCCCTATAGGCTGTCTTGTCGTTGTCAGTGATCAGGCCTACCACTGTTGTGTCATCTGCAAACTTAATGATGGTGTTGGAGTCATGCCTGGCCATGCAGTCGTGGGTGAACAGGGAGTACAGGAGAGGACTGAGTACGCACCCCAGGAGGGCTCCAGTGTTGAGGATAAGTGTGGCAGATGTGTTGCTACCTACCCTCACCACCTGGGGGCGGCCCGTCAGGAAGTCCAGGATCCAGTTGCAGAGGGAGGTGTTTAGTCCCAGGATCCTTAGCTTAGTGATGAGCTTTGAGGGTACTATGGTGTTGAACGCTGAACTGTAGTCAATGAATAGCATTCTCACATAAGTGTTCCTTTTGTCCAGGTGGGAAAGGGCAGTGTTGAGTGCAATAGAGATTGCATCATCTGTGGATCTGTTTGGGCGGTATGCAAATTTGAGTGGGTCTAGGGTTTCTGGGATAATGGTGTTGATGTGAGCCATTACCAGCCTTTCAAAGCACTTCATGGCTACAGATGTGAGAGCTACAGGTCTGTAGTAATTTAGGCAGGTTGCCTTTGTCTTCTTGAGCACAGGGACTATGGTGGTCTGCTTGAAACATGTTGGTAATCAGGGACATGTTGAAAATGTCAGTGAAGACACCTGCCAGTTGGTCAGCACATGCCCAGAGCACACGTCCTGGTAATCCGTCTGGCCCCGCAGCCTTGTGTATGTTGACTTGTTTAAAGGTCTTACTCAAGTCGGCTACGAAGAGCGTGATCACACAGTCGTCCGGAACAGCTGATGCTCTCATGCATGCCTCAGTGTTGCTTGCCTCGAAGCGAGCATAGAAGTGATTTAGCTCATCTGGTAGGCTCGTGTCACTGGGCAGCTCGCGGCTGTGCTTCCCTTTGTAGACTGTAATAGTTTGCAAGCCCTGCCATAATAAGACGAGCGTCGGAGCCGGTGTAGTATGACTCAATCTTAGCCCTGTATTGACGCTTTGCCTGTTTGATGGTTCGTTGCAGGGCATAGCAGGATTTCTTGTAAGCTTCCGGGTTAGAGTCCCGCACCTTGAAAGCTGCAGCTCTGCCTTTTAGCTCAGTGCAAATGTTGCCTGTAATCCATGGCTTCTGGTTGGGGTATGTACATACAGTCACTGGGGGAACGACGTCCTCGATGCACGTATGGATAAAGCCAGTGACTGATGTGGTGTACTCCTCAATGCCATCGGATGAATCCCGGAACATGTTCCAGTCTGTGATAGCAAAACAGTCCTGTAGTTTAGCATCTGCTTCATCTGACCACTTTTTTATAGACCGAGTCACTGGTGCTTCCTGCTTTAATTTTGCTTGTAAGCAGGAATAAGGACGATAGAGTTGTGGTCAGATTTACCAAGTGGAGGGCGAGGGAGAGCTTTGTACGCGTCTCTGTGTGTGGAGTACAGGTGATCTAGGTGATTTCCCTCTGGTTGCACATATAACATGTTGATAGAAATTTGGTGGAACTGATTTAAGTTTCCCTGCATTAAAGTCTCCGGCCACTAGGAGCGCCGCCTCTGGGTGAGTGGTTTCCTGTTTGCTTATTTCCTTATACAGCTGACTGAGTGCGGTCTTAGTGCCAGCATCTGTCTGTGGTGGTAAATAAACAGCCATGTCTTAAGGTAATGATGGACTGTTGTTTCTCTTTGCTTATTTGAGCTGTTCTTGCCATAATATGGACTTGGTCTTTTACCAAATAGGGATATCTTCTGTACACCACCCCTACCTTGTCACAACACAATTGATTGTCTCAAACGCATCAAGAATGAAAGAAATTCCACAAATTAACTTTTAACAAGGCATACCTGTTAATTGAAATGCATTCCAGGTGACTACCTCATGAAGCTGTTTGAGAGAATGCCAAGAGTGTGCAAAGCTGTCATCAAGGCAAAGGGTGGCTAATTTGAAGATTCTCAAATATAAAATATATTTTGATTTGATTGATACTTTTTTGGTTACTACATGATTCCATATGTGTTATTTCATAGTTTTGATGTCTTCACTATGTCCTAAAAAGTCATTTATAAATTCTTCTGTCCTAGTTAAAAACAAGTTATCATCCAATAGGCTTTGATTACATTTCCAATATCCTCGGCCCACATGGAAATTCTATAAGAGTAATATATATGCCAATTATTTGATGGTCTGAACGCATTCTGTCCCCTATCAACACTTTTCTTTGTGCGTGCATGTGTTTACGTTTCTGTGTTTGTTCTAAATATGCAATCAGCTGGCTGTGGGCATTCCCGCTTCTCACACGGGTTCCCGGGTTTTACAGCTGTTGGGGTGTGTGTGTTTAGTTTTCTGGGCCTCTCTGTGTCTTTACAGTATATGTGTGTTTGACTGAGTCTAACCTCACTCTCCTTTCTCTCCTGTAGGACCCAGAGACACTCTGTCAGCCAGAGTCAGACCAGATGAGTCCAGACGAGCCACAGGTGACAATAGATACCTCACTCAGCTACATCACAATGTACTGGTAGTAGAATAGTTGCTACAGTAAGATCTTTATAGTTTGGACCAGCAGCACTATAGAAAGCTGCTTTCAGTTTATTTTCAAAATAAGTTGTTAGAGTTTACATGCTCGATTTTTCCTTACTTTAAAATACAAATTGGTTGTTCATGAAAAGAAGCATACTTTTAAGATGTAATATTAAGAACTATTTGACTGTATATGAAATGTGTGGATGTTTCTCCCCAGTCTCCCTTGGACCTGAGAGACACAGGGAAATGTCTGAAGGTCCAAACAGCCACACCACATCTGGTCAGCCTGGGCAGTGGGAGACTGAGTGTGGCTATCACCCTACTGCCCCTTAAAGAAGGTAACACACACACACACACACACACACACAAACACACACACACTTGATTAGGCCATACATGCCATGTCCCTTTCATCTGTTTCCCGAGAACCCCCTGTAACCATGGTGACTGCTACTGGGGAGAGGGGGTGTGAGGGAGAGAGAGAAAGGGAGAGAGGGGAAGAGAGAGAAAGGGAGAAGGGGAGAGAGAGATGTGGGAGAGGGAGAGAGAGAGGGGTGATAAAGAGATATGGGGAGATGGAGAGAGAGAAAGAGAGTTTGGGCGAGAGAGAGGGAGAAATGGGGGGAGAGAGAAAGAGAGTTTGGGCGAGAGAGAGGGAGAAATGGCGAGAGAGAGAAAGGGAGATGGGGGGGGGGGGGGTGTGTGATACTCTGGGAGGAAATCAGGTCACAATAGAGCCAGGACAGGGAGCCAAGCTGACTTCCCCCCTCAGGGAACACTAAAGACACACACACACACGCATGCACGCAAATGCAATCACACACACACTGTAACAAGTGCACACACATACATGCAAGCACACATGCACACAGTCACAGTATTTTTACTGTATAATGACATAATTACAGTGTATTTATAGACCTTTCAGTAGTTGACACCACAGGTGTCTCTGGTTCATCAGTATTCCAGACAGATATCTTGCTAACAAGCCAACAGGGTGTAGATGGTAGCAGAGATAACAGAAATCTACACACAGAATCAGACTGACTGGTAGGGAGACTTAAACACTCTCTTAAACAGATGTGCTAAGCTTAGCTGACTATATAACTCTCTAGCCTAACAATGCAACACTCACCCCAAAAAATGCTGATCTAAAGTCAACTGAACTTTCCCCCACAATGACATAACATAAATTTTTCCAGGAGTGACCCGTATCGGGCGTGAGGACGCGGCGGTACCCCAAGACATCACCATCCAGGGTGTAGGCATCGAGGCGGAACACTGCATAATCATCAACACGTCAGGGGTCATCATCCTCGACCCTTGTGGTAACCTCTGCTCCCTGGATGGCGTCCCTGTGACATCACCCGTCCCGCTCACACAAGGTGAGATATACAGAGCAATGCACACACAGGACCGCAAACAAACACACTTTGTCGCCACCTACCGGTAGTACTTGTTTAAATGCAGTGTTGTTTGCCTTGCCTGCATTGGTTACAAATCAAATCAAACGTTATTCGTCACACGCTTCGTAAACAACAGGTGTGGACTAACAGTGAAATGCTCACTTACTTACTTACAGGCCCTTCTCAACAATGTAGAGAGAAAGAATATAGAGAAATAATAGAAAAGTAAACACCTAATAATACTGTAGATACACAATGAGTAATGATAACATAGATAACATACAAGGGGTACCAGTACTGAGTCGATGTGCAGGGGTATGAGGTAATTGAGATAGATATGTACATATAGGAAGGGATAAAGTGACTAGGCAGCAGGATAGATTATAGACAGTAACAGCAGCGTATGTGATGAGTCAAAAAGTTAGTACCAAAAGGGTCAATGCAAATAGTTAAATAGTTACCTAGCTACCGAGACAAACTATTTAGGAGTCTTATGGTGGTAGAAGCTCATCAGGGTCCTGTTGGTTCCAGACTTGGTGCATCAGTACCGCTTGGTGTGCGATAGCAGAGAGAACAGTCTATAACTTGGGTGGCTGAAGTCTGACAATTTGTAGGTCCTTCCTTTGACACCACCTGGTATAGAGGTCATGGATGGCAGGGAGCTCGGCCCCAGTGATGTACTGGGCCGTACGCACAACCTCAGTAGCACCTTGCGGTTGGATGCCAAGCAGTTGCCATACTAAGCTGTGATTCAGCCAGTCAAGATGCTCTCAATGGTGCAGCTGTAGAACTTTTTGAGGTTCTAAGAGCCCATGCTAAATATTTTCAGCCTATGAGTGTGTGTGTGTGTGTGTGTGTGTGGTGTGTGTGTGTGTGTGTGTGTGTGTGTGTGTGTGTGTGTGTGTGTGTGTGTGTGTGTGTGCGCGTGTGGTTAGCTTTTGCCCTCCTGTATACACTGAGTATACAAACATTAGGAACACCTTCCTACTATTGAGTTGCACCCACTTTTGCCCTCAGAACAGCCTCTATTCGTCGGGGCATGGACTCTACAGGGATGCTGGACCATGTTGACTCCAATGCTTCCCACAGTTGTGTCAAGTTGGCTGGATGTCCTTTGGGTGGTGGACCATTCTTGATACGCACTGGAAAACCATGAAGGCATGAAAAATAGCAGCGTTGCAGTTCTTGACACACTCAAACCGGTGTGCCCGGCACCTACTACCATACCCTGTTCAAAGGCACTTAAATATTTTGTCTTGCCCCTTCATCCTCTGAATGGCACACATACACAATCTATGTCTCAATTGTCTCAAGGCTACACTGATTGAAGTGGATTTAACAACTGACCTCAATAAGGGATCATAGATTTCAACTGGTCAGTATATGTGACGGAAAGAGTAGGTGTTCCTAATGTTTTGTACACTCAGTGTATATGTGTATGAATCGTGTGAGTAAAGTTTATGACCCGGGTTCTTCATGGTGTTGTGAAGCTGTGTGTGTGGTGTTTGTGTGTGGTTGAGCCATTAGCCTTTTAGTTTAATTATCCTTGGTTTGGAATGGATAGCTCCTGTTGTTTACAATGCAATGACTCACAACTTCCAACTGCAGAGAACATACTCGTCCTTTTCCATTCCTCTCTTTCGCTCTCTCTCTCCTTCTCCTTTTCAGTCTCTCTTTAGACATTTCTTTCTCTCTCTCTCTTTTAGTCCTTTTCACTCTCACTTCTCTGATTTCTCATCTTTAAATCCTTGATCCATCCTCCTTTTCATTCTTTCCCTTCCCATTCATTACCCAACATTCCTTTCTCTTTTTCCTTCTTTGGGTTTTTGGAAGGTGTAAACAAGAACGCAAACACATTCCTCTATTTTTACATTCTCTCACTTTTCCCCCCTCCCTCTATCCCCATTAATCCCCCTCTCTCTTTCCACACCTCTTCCCCAGCTCTCTGTCGTGGTCTGGTCTGACCACTGTCAGTTAAATATTGACTGACCTGTTTGTTTTCTCACTGTGGCTAGCTGACTCAAATATTGACAACATCTTGGTATGTATACGTCCTGGAGGCCAAGGCGTTGTCTCTATACTGCGCTCACATAGGAATTACGGTATTTTGCCTGTAAAAAAAAAAAGGTCAATGTTTACATGACCCCCCTTTCAAACAGGCCCATTTTTACCACATTCTTGCCTGCATATAAAGGTTAAATAAAAAAATATGCCTTTTATACCTCCAGTGCCCATGTGCAGATGTGGGTGGACGTCTATTTGAATAAATCCATTGAATATACACCATCAAACAAGAATTCATTATGAATTTGTTTAGGCAGGTCCAAAACAACAGAATGGCATATTTTGAGTTTAATCATTTTACATCCAAATGAATGAAATCAATAGTTCATTATTTTGTTCATTAAACAGACAAGCCACACTTACCAAGATCACAGTCAACGCACGTATATTTTGTAGTAAGAATCTACTGGAATATAACAGAATAAAATACAGGGGGGAGATTTTCGGCACAACACCCGCAATACCTTTCAGATACAAAGAAAAGGCGGAAAAACATGTTAGTGTGAAAAGAGAGGGATGATAAGAAGACAAAAAGGCCAGGGCAGAGGGCAAGAGGTAGAGAGAATGGGAGAGTTCATGGTAAGGACAGAGAAGAAGGAACAGAGAGCGAGAGAACCTTGTGGGTTTTAGAGAAAGAGAGCGTGAAATGGAAACATCCTCTAGGATAATCTCTCAGGCTACAGACAGCCACACACACACACACACACACACACAGACACACACACACACACACACACACACACACACACACACACACACACACACACACACACACACACACACACACACACACACACACACACACACACACACAAAGTGATGTAACTGGAGTGTTTTGTTGGAAATACATATTGTGTTTGCAGAGTATTGCCAATAACAGAGATTACAAACCATACCGCTGACTCATATCAATATGATGATGTGGAGGCACCAGACACACACACACACACACACACACACACACACACACACAGAAACACTATCCCTAAACATGTGTCTGCCAGGAGCAGAGTGATTCCTCACGAAACCGGGACCAAAAAATGACCATGATTTTGGTGAATTTGACTAAATTTAACCCATAGAATGTCCCTTTGGAGGAAGGATTGTTTACATATATTTGACATTTGTTTCTAAAAGCATAATTGAGAAATAATTGATCAAATGTGGGATATTTATGGAATTTTGGCCTTACCCAGGCCTCCTTTTTTAAAATTGAACCCTTATTGTACCAGGTAAGTTGAGTGAGAACACGTTCTCATTTACAGCAGCAACCCGGGGAATAGTTACAGGGGAGAGGAGAGTGGATGAATGGGCCAATTGTAAGCCGGGGATGATTAGGTGACAATGATGGTATGAGGGACAAATTGAGAATTTAGCCAGGACACCAGAGTTAACACCCCTACTCTTACGATAAGTGCCATGGGATTTTTAGTGACCACAGAGAGTCAGGTTACCCGTTTAACATCCCATCCAAAAGACAGCACCCTGCACAGGGCAATGTCCCCAATCACTGCCCTGGGATATATTTGTTTTGACCAGAGGAAAGTGTGCCTCCTACTGACCCTCCAACACCACTTCCAGCAGCATCTGGTCTCCCATCCAGGACCAACCCTGCTTAGCTTCAGAAGCAAGCCAGCAGTGGTAAGCAGGGTGGTATTTTAAGAGACTGTAATGGTTTATCTATAGGTGCTACTAAGCAGAAATTGTCATATGAAGTGTCACCACTTGTTCTGTAATATGGGTAGTATTTTGATTTCAATAAAAAATGTCTTACATTAATTTATGAATATTGAAAAATAAAAACATGAATATAACAAATATACACATTTTGATTAGTCAAATTTGTCTATATATTCGTGAACATAATAGCCTATATACTCTACACGGGCATATCAATGTTCCGGAGTTAAATTTCGTGAAAATCCCAAAAATCATGGTCTTTTTTTGTCCTGGTTTCGTGAGGAATCACTCTGAAAGTATCAGAGTGGATGTTTTTCCCCTTTTCTCTCCGCCCTATACCATGCAGTCTCTCTCTCTCTCTCTCTCCCTCTCTCCATCACAGTTCTCTACCTCATTCCCTTCTATCCAAGGCTCTCACTTATTTTCTAGTCCACTGTCTCTCTTTCCTTCCCATTCTATATTGAGTAGTTTTCTGAAGCTGTTCTTCTATGCATCAGATCAAAGTTGTTATCTAATTAAACATTTAGGCTGAATTTGGGAAAATATGGCTTTGATAGAAATCACATCTATTTAAGTTTGAGTTGTTATTTTCTCCCTCTTAGCTGTTGAGCTCTATAGATGTGAGGTTGGCTATAGTAACATTCCTCTCAAGGTGTTTCCACAGAGAAGGGAAAAGTAGGCTAGGTAGACAAAGAAATAGAGTAAGGGGGCGGAACCAAATACCTCTGGCTTTTAAACCGCTGTGTTCCAACCAACAGAGAACGGGGTCCGAGGCTATTTTAGCTGAAATGAAATGCATTTTTAATCAAATACATTCGTTTTGGGTTTTACAAGAGGCTGCTTTTGATCTCATCCAGAGCTCGTAAACTTTCTTAGGGGACGGTATTGCTTTTTACCCCAGTCTATTCGCGTCAAGCAGACGTCACCAACCCCTTTTTTGGAGAGTTGGTGCGCTCCTTACCTCAACCCCATCTGGATGGAAATCTGTTGTACCCCGAAGTCCCGAGTCATTTCTGGAACTTTGGACTGGGCTGAAGGAGGATAAGAACGCGATGGTAATTGTTCAGACATAGAGAAAGAACCGAAAATACTGCAGTTGTATTCACTGAATGGGACTCAGTAAAAAGGTTAGTAAAGATAGCCTAATTTCAGAAATTCCCTGACTTGGAAGACCCCTGTGAGTGCGCGTGCATGTGTACATCAATTTGGTTTTGTAGCCTTTTGTGACTAGAAAGCGGCAATAATCAGTTGAAACAAGAACACAGCGGGGGCCCAGCCCTTTTTTTTGGTAAAAAGATGAGGGATAGGGCTGGAGAAATGCAACCAATCTCAAATTCATAGACCGAGCTATGGATGCAAGGTCTGACTATCCATGATATCAAAAGTATAGTTTTAACCATGTTGAGGCTATATAGTGTTTGTTTACATTTGTTTCGTTTACAAACATTGGAGTGAAACAAGCTTATATTTTGGGTTCTGATGCTGAACTAAACTAAGAATAAGTTAAATTTTTCTAGAGTTTAATTCAGAACTCCCAAAATAGATGAAGCAACTTGCCCCTTGAAGGAAGCGTACTTTAATTTTTATGATACAGCTCTTTTTATTGTTAGGCGAATTTTTGTTTGTCAGCTGCTCTTGATTAGGCTAAATGTTTTAGGAATATAGCAAGGGTAGGCAACAGGAAACCATTTGCGTCACGCTTACTGTTGCAACCATAAATTGTATAATTGAGATAAGAACCTCCTGCTTAAATGCTTTCAAGATAGTCTTTTATATTGTCCACGTTTGCAGGGGGAAATTAACTTCATGACCTACGATCAAATTTGAAAAGGCTACCTTGACGTCAACAAGGTAAGCGGAACCGTACGCATCACCTTTGTGAAGAATGGTATTAGCGCGCGCACCTCAGGGGTTGTAGTTCACAGACAGACAACGACGTGATTGGTTTTCACTTGACAAGAAAAAACAGCCTGCGGTCATAGAAAGTAGAACTGAAGTGACGCCAAAGGAAATCTGTATCTGCCTTCCTGGGACTCGGTTATTGAGAGAGTGCCTTTGATTTAAGATGTCAAGATTAGCCTCATTACTTTTATTTGTTTCATAAAGGAGAGAGGACATGTAATTGAAAGCGGCAGCATCTGTCAGGTGACATGACAACGCTACTCATGTATACCAGCTGCGTCCCCTGTTCAAATGCATCCTCCCTCCCTTACTTTCTTTCTTCCTCCTATTCTACTTCAGCCTATAGTAGGCCTATTATTCAAAGGGACACTAATCGTGTCAGTGATCACACTGAGGAAGGAATGATGCATTGACTTTTGCAGTGTTTTTTTTTTTTTTTTTTAGGGCCCTGCAAAACCGCTGTGATCCACTCAACACATCCAAGCAGCAGACCAGAAGATTGAGCCCCCCCCAAATCCAATGACCTAGATTGGAAGATTGTTTTTTTGTGTCAGTCAGTGTGCTCATGGCCAGTGTCCCACACATGGTATTTGGTAGTTATAGGGGTCATTACCTCACCTCCTCTCCCCCTCCAGCAGCCTCCATGTAAGAGAGGCAGGGTGACATATAGTCTGTGGAATAAATGTCTAATTGTTTAATATTCTAACCTAATGGTCCACATTTGGCAATTAGATAGACACTCTCTTATTCCTAAATATAGACTGGTTTCCCTCCCATAACATTGTGGTTCTGTGTTAGGTTAATTTAGATTAACCAGAAGAAATTGGTACCAGATGTCTTCTTCACTGGCATCTCTGAGATCAAAGTGTGTGAGGTTATCTTTGTAGCTGGGGATATCTGTAAAAAACAAGATTGGTGTGTGTTTGTTGTTTGGAGGGGTTGTTATTTGTTGTTTTTGGGAGAAAGGAAATTAGAATGTAGTGTAATGAACAAATAAGGGCAACAGTCCTATAAAACTGGCAGACTGTTGAGTCAAGGAATTTGAGTTTATGAAGAAAGACTGCTGTTACACACACACACACACAGATGTTCTCTCGCTCTCTCCTTTCCTCTGTTTGCTGTCATGCTAAACACCATATGGTACTGTGAGTGATTAAACAGAGACTGTAAACAGTCTTTATACACAACCATGGTCACACATGGCATATACAGTGTTGTTTTCCTATGATTCTACACTACCTGACCAAAAGTATGTGGACACCTGCTCGTCGAACATCTCATTCCAACATCATGGGCATTAATATGGAGTTGGTTCCCCCCCTTTGCTGCTACAACAGCCTCCACTCTTCTGGGAAGGCTTTCCACTAGGTCATTGAAAATAAGAATTTCTTTTTAACTGACTTTCCTCGTTAAAGGAGAGAAAAAAAATATGTTGGAACATTGCTGCGGGGACTTGCTTCCATTCAGAGCATTAGTGAGGTCGGGCTCTGATGTTGGGCGATTAGGCCTGACTCGCAGTCAGCGTTCCAATTCATCCCAAAGGTGTCCGATGGGATTGAGGTCAGGGCTCTGTGCAGGCCAGTCAAGTTCTTCCACACCTATCCGGTGTATGTGACAATACAACATATTTGTTTATTTATTTTTGATTAAGTCGCATGCATGGACACCTTTGGGATGCATGTTGTAGTCTTTGTGTGTGAAGATACGGGCCAAATCATCACAATGTGTCCTATCCTACTTTGTTTACTGTGTAGTGCCTAGTCCAGCTGCATAGACTAAACAGTCCTGTGTGAAAACATTCTCAATTGAAAGGAAAAGGTCAAAACCAGAATTTCACATGTATGTCTTGAGTACTATTTCCTGTGGTAAGTGTGTGTGGGTAATAAGTCACACTCAGCAGTGTGGTATGAGAAGTTTTGGTCTTAGATCTTTTCCTTGGCTTGGCTTATTCTCTAGAAATACTACAGCGAGCCCAGTAAAGTACCCTCAGCTAAAAACAAATACACACACTTGCAGTTTTTCAGGATGAGGGAAGCATGTCAGATATATTTCTTTACACGGCCAGACACACACACATTACTCACACATTAGTTGCACACATCAGCTACATGTTAAAACCACACACACACACACACCAGATCAGACTCTGAGCCCTCTAAGGGAGTTACGTCATCCCTATTACCCTCTCCTAACATTGGGGTTTTGGGACAGAGAGGAGAGTGAGAGAGAAAATTAGCCCAGACATTTTTTCCATGCTATATTTTTCCTTTCGCTCGCTCTCTCTTTCCTCTCCCCGGTTTGGTTTACTCTCTGGTATCTGTCCGAGTGTAGGTATCTTTGGTATCAGACAGATGGATGGAACAGTTCTGTCATTTTGACATTGTTTTTCTCCATATTTAAGCTGCTTGGGAGGGATCCCTGAAACTGAAACATCAAACCTACAAGCGTCAGCATGGTTTAAAACAGAGATAATATCTCAATCCTACACGAATCAGCATTGTTTAATACAGAGATAAGTGGCTGAATTGTTTATCGGGATCATGTGGAAGGGTCAGTTTGAGGCTGGCAGAGAGATGTCCAAGATGGTGTTCTTTTTCTGACCTTCACTCAGGGATCTTCTTACCACTGCATTCAAGAGAGAAATAAAGAGAGTGATAAGGCCCCCCCCCCCCCTCGTTCTTTATCTCTCCCTCTTTCTGTGAGGTATTTGGACAGCTGTGGATGACTGCTGTGTGTGTGGGTGTGAGAGAGAGGGGGAGAGAGTTATATGAGGTTGTGACCCTGATGTCTTGTTTAATACCTGACTCTGTGATCCTAATTGATGGCCAAACACTGTGGTCTGGAATGGCCCAGACTGTGTGTGTGAGTGTGGTGCAGATGGATAGTTATACAGAGAACCTAGAGGTCTAACACATGTACTGTGTTGAATTATTTATTCTTCTTCTGTCTCTCATTTAGTGTGTGTTTATCTGACTTTGTTTTCTCTCCAGGTTACTCTCTGTGTCTGGGTAAATCCTACTTCTTCCGCTTCAACCATCCAGAAGAGGCCAGCCGTATGAAGAGCATGCTGCCCCAGAAGAGCCCTGTCTCTCCTCTGGCCTACAGCACAGGTAGCACACACACACTCGGCCCTACCCTCTTTCACCTCTGACCTCCCTTGACCCCAGTCCTCTCTTCTCCTTTGTTCCCCCTCTATAGATCCCATATCAGCCCCTAGTCCCACAGTTCTCATATCACTTCCTCTCTCCCACTGTTAGGGTACAGTTACAGGTGTGTGTGATAGAGACGCGCTCATGTGTAACTACTTTATTGAGGAAAAATGTACTTGTTTTGACTCTGATATGTGGTTGTCTCACCCAGCTATCTTAAGATGACTGAACTAACTGTAAGTCCTTCTGTATAGAGGAGACTTAGTATCTGCCAAATGACAAAAATGTAAACTAAAGCATTCTTAGGTCCTTAATGTGTATGTGGATATCTTCATAGATATGCTTTTGCTGAGGCAGAGGGTCTTTGACAAGTCACAGGGTTAGAAACACACACACACACACACACACACACACACCTAAAACACACTTCTCAAGACGGGTGGAATGTTTTTCACATCTGGCAATAGCTGTCGTCGTGGTGATGCAGCTGTGTTCCGCTGTAACCGTAGTGATTGATCTCTGCATTTGAACATGGTGTGTGTGTCTGCGTATATATCATCGCTGCTCGCTCACTGTCTCGGCAGCTAGACAGCAGGAATGTACACACACAAATATACATCTGTATAGGGGTCACACACACACACACACACACACACACACACACACACACACACACACTCTCTCAACTCAATTGTATAGGGAGGAGCCATGGACCTTTTTTAGTGTTAATAGTTTTATAAAGATCAGAGTGAGCTGATATTAACCAGACCTTAAAGGAAAATCTGTCTATTAATGGAGTCTAGTGTGATTGTGTTTGTGTTTCTGACAGCGTCTCGAGACCAGATGTCTTCTGCTTTCTGCCCCATTTATCCCCCTCCTTACAAGGCTGAGGTTAAACCTTTACACACCAGGACCCCTCGCTCACACAATCTTACCTACACACACTCTCATGTGTGCACACACGGGACATGCACAGTATACATACTGTCATGCCCACATTTAGTACGTGTATACACACACCTCTAGGTAAACACACTTCGGACATGTGTACACGCAAGGCACACATGTCCGTCTAAGTTTAGTGATTCTATGTGTGTTTTGGAGGTCGTGTGTGTTACTGTCTTGACGGTGTGTAAAGAGGGGTCCCATTACTCAGGGTGAAATGGCTAACCTCCTTGTCTGCTTTTTGTTTAGCTCATTGATGAGTAAAATGACTAGGTTTCCTCTCCATTGGATTTTCAAGAGGGGATTGAAGAAATTCCTGACCACTGAGAGGCTTTCTATTTCCCCCAGGAAGTGGGTTGCTCTGCTACTTTTAGAGACCTGAACTACCGTGCGTGTTAGTTTTAAACCTGAGAATAGGTGGGAGCGTGTAACTGAGTTTTTCTCTGTCTGTGTGTGTTGGCTCTTGGGCCCTCGGTGTTATAGGCAGTTTACTGGCAGCTCTCTGCTGTTTGGGTTATGAGTGTCCTGCCAAGTCCAGCTATGAATAGACTTAGCTGCAGGTACGACCACCATATAACTTTCTCCTTTACTCTCAGACCAAAACCACACAGAAGAAGGCACACGTTGACGCACGATTACACAGAGATATTCTCCGAATAATAAGAACACCCTCAGACCTATAGGCTTCAACAGACGAAACAGATGATGGACACTGTTCACTTAGTGGTGAAGATAAGACACTTTCAAATAACATGTCTTATGTGTATTCTTTTCTGCTTTCTCCTCTCCTGTATCTACTGTTGCATTGTCAAGAAGGAACCTGCAAATAAGCATTTCGTTGGATGGTGTATACCATGTGTATCCTGTACATGCAACTAATACAACTTAAAGTTGAACTCCTCTCTCTCCCTCCCTCCCCAGACTATCTGAAGTTCAGTAGTGACTACAGCCATGGGGTGGTGGGAGGGGCCGGCAGTGCAAGAGGGATGCGTTCTGCCTCAGAGCTCCGTGATTTGATGGACACCTTACAACGAAAGAAGATCGCCCTGGAGACCAGCCTGAGAGCCAATGGGGACTCTAGCCCCTCCTACTTCAGTATGACACAGGTATGACAGCTGTAGCTCTCAATGAACCCCAGCAGAACTGAGGCATGCACTAGATGGACATGGTATGACACTTCTAATGTCTTTTCCCCTCTCTCCCAGTCTCCACCCACCACGCCTGTGACCTCACCCACCTCGATGTCGTCAGCCTATCAAGAGCAGGCTAGGCGTTTCTATGGCTCTGATCGCCCGCCCCTCTCCGTCAAAGCCGCCGCCCCTCCCTCCCCCTCTCGGCGCTCTGACCCCCCTTCCTCCCGACCCTCCATAACCCGGAACCAATCCTATCAATCACAGGACAGCCTGCTGGCCTCCCCTGGCGACGGGCGACGCCAACTAAACCCAAACTCCTCCCCCCTGTTGTCGATGTGGAATGGGGGAGGTTCCTCTAACTCAGTGGCCGGTGGTGAGAGCCTCTCCTCTCCTCCTCCACGCTCATCCCTCTCTCCAACCAGTGGAGCAGCCAGCGTGCCCTCCAGCCCACGCCTGGGACGCCGAAGTCACGGCAACCATGAGCCGACACCTAGCAACCGAACCAGGAAGTACTCTGCAGGATCGATAGGCGGCATGATGGGAAGTCACAGCCTCTCTCTGCCCCGCCTCTGCCCGTCATCGTCGTCACGTTCCCATGATAGTGGAGCCTTGGTGCTCTCTACCCTCCCCCCAACCTCGCGGCGCTCTGAACCTCTACGCAACTCTTCTCACAACAATAGCCAAAACCACACCACAATCAGTAACTACAACCATAACCAAACCACTAACTTTAACTACAGCCAGGCCCAAAACATGAACCACAAGGGGAACCAAGGTGAGGGGGTGGTATCCATCTCCCTCTCCTCCCCAAAGTCTGCCACCCAGGCCCCTCCAGACGTGACTGTCCCGTTCCGATCAGGGGGCTCCTCCAGTCCCCGCGTGGCCAAGAAACTCAGCCTCACCTCCACCAGCTCCACATCCAGCCTCCAGGAGCCAGAGTGGCCAGCCAACTGCGGAGTCTCCCCTGGACCAGAGCTTTTTTTCGGGGAGAGGGAGCACAGGGGTGGCAGTCTGGAGCCTGGTCTAGGGTTAGGGGAACGGAGACAGTCCTTTGGGAAGGGTGGGCTTGAACCAGGGTTTGGTCTGGGGGAGAGAAGACAGTCCTTTGGAAAGGGAGGGGTGGGGCTGGGGGTGGGGGTGACCCCACCGGGAGGGTTCAGGGCGAGGAGTGGTAGTATCAGCTCCCTGAGTGGGAAGGAAGAACTGACTGACTACCATCATCGCCAGCGAGATGAGAGACTACGAGAACAGGAGGTGGAGAGACTGGTGAGTAGTGTGTGTGTCATTTTTAAAAGATCTGAATGAAATAGCAAAGTTATGAGGTGGAATCAGATATCTTCCCTCTGACCTCTCGACCTCCTAAACACACTCTTCGGGAGCTGCACTGTTGGGGCATATACACACAGATGAATATACGCACACAAACATATGTTCCCTCAGGGAAGTACTGCCTCTGGCTGCTAGCCTATGTTAACATGCTTAGCTATTCTTACTCCTCCGCTGGGTTGGGTCCGGTTTAGAGGAAAACACTGGCTTTTTTGGGCCCGCTGTGGTTTTGTGTGTGTGTGTGTGTGTGTGTGGTTCCGTAAGTGGGGCCATCTGCAGTTCAGCACAGTTGGGTTGGTTTGGATCGTTAGGAACCCATAACAGAACTGTCAGATGTGGGCTAGAACCAGATTGTATTAGGAGAGCAGAAATATAGGGCAGGTGGATACACACTCTCTCTTTTTCTGACACACACACACACACACACACACACACACACACACACACACACACACACACACACACACACACACACAAAGTAAACAGGGCTAAGTCCAAAACAAAGATGTGCAGCCACAACTACGGCCGGTGGCTTTCATACAAGTGTTGGGCAACGTGAACGCCTTTTGAAGTGGGCTGAATATTCCCAGAGGATCATTCCTCAAAGTATTTTCCCCAGCGATGTAAAGGCTGCCTTCACGGGAGAACATACAAACATGTCAGAAACACACATCTATGCACCAATCACTCAACAGAATTAGGCTTTATCTCAATAGTCTAAAATAGCTTCTTCTCCTAGTCTCCTCTCCTTTGTCTTCACTATTGTAGACTATTGAGATGCTTCTCCTCTGTATGCTAACTGTGGATCTACTCTGCCCTCTAGAGGCGAGACAGGAGAACGTCACTACTATTCTGTCCCTGATTTCACTATTGGGAATCTTTCTTCCAACAGCTGCTCGCTCCTATGCTGGGTGAGGGAGAGAGGGAGATCTCAGTAAAACAAAAAATAATGGTGTTCCAAAAAAGGCCCAGTTGCCAGGACCACAAATACAAATTCCATCTAGACACCGTTGCCCTAGAGCAGTGGTTCCCAAACTTTTTATAGTCCCGTACCCCTTCAAACATTCAACCTCCAGCTGTACCCCCTCTAGCACCAGGGTCAGCGCACTCTCAAATGTTGTTTTTTGCCATCATTGTAAGCCTGCCACACACACTATACGATACATTTATTAAATATAAGAATGAGTGTGAGTGTTTGTCACAACCCGGCTCGTGGGAAGTGACAAAGAGCTCTTATAGGACCAGGGCACAACTAGTAATATAATAATAATAATAATAATAATAATAATCAATGATTTTGCTCTTTATTTAGCCATCTTCCCTATAAAACCTTATTTGTTCATCAAAAATTGTGAATTACTCATTAACCACAGGTTAATGAGAAGGGTGTGCTTGAAAGGATGCACATAACTCTGCAATGTTGGGTTGTATTGGAGAGAGTCCCAGTCTTAAATCATGTTCCACACATGGTCTGTGCCTGTATTTAGTTTTCATGCTAGTGAAGGCCGAGAATCCACTCTCACATAGGTACGTGGTTGCAAAGGGCATCAATGTCTTAACAGAGTGATTTGCCAAGGCATGAAACTCTGAGCGCAGCTCTATCCAGAAATCTGGCAGTGGCTTCTGATTAAATAACATTTTCACAGAACCGCTTGTTGCAATTTTGATGAGGCTCTCTTGTTCTCACGTGCGTTACCACTCCACTATGTCTCCCTGTCATGGCTTTTGCGCCATCAGTACAGATACCAACACATCTTGACCACCAAAGTCCATTTGATGTCACAAAGCTGTCCAGTACTTTAATAATATCCTCTCATGTTGTCCTGGATTCCAGTGGTTTGCAGAAGAGGATGTCTTCCTTAATTGACCACCCGTAAACGTAGCGGACATATACCAGGAGCTGTGCCAGGCCCGCCACGTCTGTTGACTCATCCAGCTGTAATGCATATAGTTCACTGGCTTGTATGCGAAGCAGTAATTGTTACAAAACGTCTCCTGCCATGTCACTGATGTGTCGTGAAACAGTGTTACAAAAGAAAAAAAAATTGAAGAAGAAAAGTTACAAAAACAATAAAATATTTATTCGGCTTTGCGTGTACCCCTGTAACTATTTGATGACAAACTTTTGTGAGTGTAATGTTTCCTGTCAACATTTACTGTTTATTTCACTTTTGTTTATCTATTTCCCATGCCAATAAAGCCCTTAAATGGAATTGAAATTGAATTGATAGTGGTGGGTAGAGACAGGGAAGGGAGAGAGAGAAAATGGAGGAGGGCAGAGGGGGAGATTGTGAATGGGGATAGGAGAAGGAGGGAGAGCAAGACGGGGGAGAAAGAGTGAGAGGGTGTTGATCGGGAGAGAGGGATGGTGAGAGAAGAGGAAGGATTGCATTTCTATATCAGTATATCCTCTCCTGTGGGTGCCAGGGCTGTTTGTGATCAGATCAGGTTACACCCAGAGCCAGTTGTTATTAACTGTACTCCTTCACCTCCTTTTGTGTAGTAGGTTTACAGCGGTTTGTCTCCATTAGTACTGAGTCAGGTGTCAAATTGACAGAATATTGCTTTACTCTGCTACTTGTTGACTGACTGTTGTTATTATTGGCCTATGTTTGTGTGTGTGTGTAGATGTGTGTGTGTGTGTTTGGGATTTATTTCCAATGTCGTATGTAGTACGTTGGGCTTTTCCGGTTGGAGAGTCTGACTCCGAGCCAATAACATTTGCAAGAAAGCCTTCTGCTGCCTCTTCTCTCTCACACATACAGACACACACACACACACACACACACACACACACACACACACACACACACACACATGAATGCTCTCTCTCCTCTCTCCCCCCCCCCCCCTCTCTCTCTCACTATATCTGCTAGCAGTCACTCAGTTCTCGGGGCGATGTGGTTTCTAATTTCTCTCACCTGCAGCAGTGCATTGCAGATAGCAGCCCACTGTCTTAGTGAATTTCTATAGCTAGTTCAGTAGCACAGCGCTAGTAGTTAGTTAGCTATAGGTTTAGTTTGTGTTACTGTGGGCTGTCGTTATTCTCTATGAGAGAAATATAAGGGCTATGAGAAAATTCTGTTTGCCCTATGGAGATCTGTGAGGAGAAATGCTCCTAATGGCAGCCATGCTTCCACAGGTAATATCTGTGTATTTGGCTCTGTTGGATATAGATAAAAATCCGTGTGTGTGTGTCTCTGTACATATATATCTAAGTGTGTCTGTGTGTGTAACTCTGTATGTACGTATTTTTGTGGGCTTTTAACTGTGTGTGCTGTGTTGTAGGAACGCCAGCGGCTGGAAACCATTCTGTCTCTGTGTTCAGAGCTGGGTCGATCGGAGCAGGACAGGGAGAGGGGTGTTGGTTCCAGTGTCGATACCGGTGCTGGTCTAGCCGACCTTCAGAAGATCAACCGGGAACTAGAGAAACTCCAGGTCTCTGACGATGATGAGTCAGAATCCGTCTTCTCCGACTCAACCGTTAACGGAAATGGGGCTGGTAGCGGCTCGGAGAACGGTTACTATGGTAACGACGAGGAGCGTCCAGTCCGACAGCGACGGAGCAGCGGCCACCGTGACAACAGGGCGGAATCGCCGGCCATCAGCCTACGAAGCTCCACCACCTCGCCCACCGCGCGCCTGCCGAGGACCAATCGGGTGAGAGTTTTTCACTTTCTCGCTTTTACTTTCTTAATCTCTCTCTTTCTCCCATTTATATTTGATCTCTTGTTCCCTTTCTCCTGTACTTCTTTCAGCCAACCTCCCTGCCTCTCTCTCACATACACACACACACACACACACACACACAGAGATACATAAGGTGCTACTGCTGTCCTTCCACTGAGTAAAGCTTAATTAAGCCTTGTTAAATGATTGACAGGAGGCAGAGTGTTTATCACCTGGCAACCTGTTAATGAGACCTCTGGTCAGGCAATCCTTACACAGGCCTAATCAAGCTTAATAACAGCCTATGAAGCTTTATGCAGCTTAATGTAGCTTCTCATGACTAAATGAGAGTTAAAGGAGAGAGAGGAGAGTGGTAGAGAGAAAGAGAGCTCCCCTCTCACTGTAAACAGAAGAAAACACACACTAGCCATGGTCACGGCTCAACCCCTCCTTGTACATTCCTTAGTTCTGATGTGGAAACTCCTCTGGAATCTGACTTACCTTACCATTTAAGGTCCACATACTGTATTTTTATTTTCCCTACTCTCAAAAATGTATTTTCTTCTTAGACCTCCACAGCAACCTATTGTTTTAGAGGTCAGGGTTGTTTGTTGTTGTGAATTAGTCTTCTATTTTACTGTGAGAACCCGGAGGTGCTGGATACTGTAAAAATTGGTTGCTGTGAGAGGTCACACACACACACATGAGATATTTACAGTCTGGTTATTAGATTAGAGAGTGCTAAGGATAGCAACCTAAGGGTGTGTGTGTGTGTGTGTGTGTGTGTGTGTGTGTGTGTGTGTGTGTGTGTGTGTGTGTGTGTGTGTGTGTGTGTGTGTGTGTGTGTGTGTGTGTGTGTGTGTGTGTGTGTGTGTGTGTGTGTGTGTGTGTGTGTGTGTGTGTGTGTGGTCCGTATGAACAGCTGCATAGTTTCTGGTGAGTAATTGAAGAACAGAAAGGTACTCTACAGATAGCTTAATTGGTTGGATTTAGCGATCATGTTAATACCTAGAACTTTTCTATGAACTGTAGTGTTTTTCACCCCTCATTCAGGACAACCTGTAGCTTTTGTTCCAGCCCTGCACTAACACACATGATTCAACTAATCATCAAGAGCTAGATAAACGGAATCAGGTTTGTTAGTTCTTGGCTGGAAACAAACGTATTCACTCCCTGTAGCTCTCCAGGACCAGTGAATAAAGAACATAGCATAGATTCCATTGTGAGAGTGTGACGTCATCTTTAGGCGCTGGTGGAGGAGGGCCAGCGGAGGCAGGAAGTGACCCGTGTGGAGGAGGAAAGGATCCAGGTGCTGAACAACATGGAGGAGCTAGAACAGAAGATCAAAGAACTGGACAACCAGATGGACGAGTCTCTCAGAGAGGTAGAAGGATGGAGGGAGAGGGAGGAAGGCAGGGAGGGAGATGGAGGGAGAAGGATGTGGTAGAGAGAGGGATGGAGGGAAGTAAAAATTGGGGAGAGAGATGTAGGGAGGAAGAAGGAGGTAATAGAGGTAGAGATGGATAGACTCACTCCCTCTTTCTCTCCATCCAGGTGGAGGTGGAGCGGGCCCTGGTGGAGGCAGAGCAGCAGGCGGAGCTAGCAGCCTTGCAGCAGGAGAGAGATGCTCTGGAGACACTCAACACCAAGATGTCTGACATGGAACAACAGGCACAGAACCAGAAGACTCCGGTAATACCACTGTGTGATAACACTGGGGCAACTGGGGTCAACGCAACATGAGGGAGGGAGAGAGAAAGAGTGTGTGTCTGTGTGTGTACTGCTATATGGAGTTTCTATGAATTTGTGGTGTCATAAGCACTGTGTGCGTACAGTGCCTTGCGAAAGTATTCGGCCCCCTTGAACTTTTCGACCTTTTGCCACATTTGAGGCTTCAAACATAAAGATATAAAACTGTAATTTTTTGTGAAGAATCAACAACAAGTGGGACACAATCATGAAGTGGAACGAAATTTATTGGATATTTCAAACTTTTTTAACAAATAAAAAACTGAAAAATTGGGCGTGCAAAATTATTCAGCCCCTTTACTTTCAGTGCAGCAAACTCTCTCCAGAAGTTCAGTGAGGATCTCTGAATGATCCAATGTTGACCTAAATGACTAATGATGATAAATAGAATCCACCTGTGTGTAATCAAGTCTCGGTATAAATGCACCTGCTCTGTGATAGTCTCAGAGGTCCGTTTAAAGCGCAGAGAGCATCATGAAGAACAAGGAACACACCAGGCAGGTCCGAGATACTGTTGTAGAGAAGTTTAAAGCCGGATTTGGATACAAAAAGATTTCCCAAGCTTTAAACATCCCAAGGAGCACTGTGCAAGCAATAATATTGAAATGGAAGGAGTATCAGACCACTGCAAATCTACGAAGACCCGGCCGTCCCTCTAAACTTTCAGCTCATACAAGGAGAAGACTGATCAGAGATGCAACCAAGAGGCCCATGATCACTCTGGATGAACTGCAGAGATCTACAGCTGAGGTGGGAGACTCTGTCCATAGGACAACAATCAGTCGTATACTGCACAAATCTGGCCTTTATGGAAGAGTGGCAAGAAGAAAGCCATTTCTTAAAGATATCCATAAAAATTGTCGTTTAAAGTTTGCCACTAGCCACCTGGGAGACACACCAAACATGTGGAAGAAGGTGCTCTGGTCAGATGAAACCAAAATCGAACTTTTTGGCAACAATGCAAAACGTTATGTTTGGCGTAAAAGCAACACAGCTCATCACCCTGAACACCCTATCCCCACTGTCAAACATGGTGGTGGCAGCATCATGGTTTGGGCCTGCTTTTCTTCAGCAGGGGCAGGGAAGATGGTTAAAATTGATGGGAAGATGGATGGAGCCAAATACAGGACCATTCTGGAAGAAAACCTGATGGAGTCTGCAAAAGACCTGAGACTGGGACGGAGATTTGTCTTCCAACAAGACAATGATCCAAAGCATAAAGCAAAATCTACAATGGAATGGTTCACAAATAAACATATCCAGGTGTTAGAATGGCCAAGTCAAAGTCCAGACCTGAATCCAATCGAGAATCTGTGGAAAGAACTGAAAACTGCTGTTCACAAACGCTCTCCATCCAACCTCACTGAGCTCGAGCTGTTTTGCAAGGAGGAATGGGCAAAAATTTCAGTCTCTCGATGTGCAAAACTGATAGAGACATACCCCAAGCGACTTACAGCTGTAATCGCAGCAAAAGGTGGCGCTACAAAGTATTAACTTAAGGGGGCTGAATAATTTTGCACGGCCAATTTTTCAGTTTTTTATTTGTTAAAAAAGTTTGAAATATCCACTAAATTTCGTTCCACTTCATAATTGTGTCCCACTTGTTGTTGATTCTTCACAAAAAATTACAGTTTTATATCTTTATGTTTGAAGCCTGAAATGTGGCAAAAGGTCGAAAAGTTCAAGGGGGCCGAATACTTTCGCAAGGCACTGTATGTAATGAGCATGCTGCAGTATGTATTCTCGAGCCACACCCAGCGATACATTGATTGACATGTGACTAGCTGACTTGGTATGTGTAAATCCCTGTCATGCAGTCTCCGGTCCAAATATACAGCTGTTAATACACAACAGGGTATAGTGGTTACTACCCTAGCCTCTCACACACAGGGGGGGGGGGGGGGGTATAGTGGTCACTACCCTAGCCTCTCACACACTGGGGGGTATAGTGGTCACTACCCTAGCCTCTCACACACGGGGGGGTATAGTGGTCACTACCCTAGCCTCTCACACACGGGGGGGTATAGTGGTCACTACCCTAGCCTCTCACACACTGGGGGGTATAGTGGTCACTACCCTAGCCTCTCACACACGGGGGGGTATAGTGGTCACTACCCTAGCCTCTCACACACGGGGGGGGGGGGGTATAGTGGTCACTACCCTAGCCTCTCACACACGGGGGGGGGGGGTATAGTGGTCACTACCCTAGCCTCTCACACACGGGGGGGGGGGGGGTATAGTGGTCACTACCCTAGCCTCTCACACACGGGGGGGTATAGTGGTCACTACCCTAGCCTCTCACACACGGGGGGTATAGTGGTCACTACCCTAGCCTCTCACACACGGGGGGGGGGGGGGGTATAGTGGTCACTACCCTAGCCTCTCACACACGGGGGGTATAGTGGTCACTACCCTAGCCTCTCACACACGGGGGGGGGGGGGGGGGGGTATAGTGGTCACTACCCTAGCCTCTCACACACGGGGGGTATAGTGGCCACTACCCTAGCCTCTCACACACGGGGGGGTGTTGTGGTCACTACCCTAGCCTCTCACACACGGGGGGGTATTGTGGTCACTACCCTAGCCTCTCACACACGGGGGGGGGGGGGGGTATAGTGGTTACTACCCTAGCCTCTCACACACGGGGGGGGGGGGGGGGGGTATAGTGGTCACTACCCTAGCCTCTCACACACGGGGGGTATAGTGGCCACTACCCTAGCCTCTCACACACGGGGGGGTGTTGTGGTCACTACCCTAGCCTCTCACACACGGGGGGGTATTGTGGTCACTACCCTAGCCTCTCACACACGGGGGGGTATAGTGGTCACTACCCCAGCCTCTCACACATGGGGGAGTATAGTGGTCACTACCCCAGCCTCTCACACATGGGGGGGTATAGTGGTCACTACCCTAGCCTCTCACACACGGGGGGTATAGTGGTCACTACCCTAGCCTCTCACACACGGGGGGTATAGTGAGGTTCTACTAAAAGATCGATGACAGGAGAATGAAGTGGGGTTGGATAGATAGGAGGAAGTGTGTGTGTGTGTGTGTGTGTGTGTTGGCACCCTCTTCTCCTCTGGGTCGTGTTCAGGACTGCTTCCGGAGAGTTCCATTAACCCTACAGCTGGCAGATACATGAGAGAGGAACCACATACCATGGAGAGAGAGAGAGAGCGATAGAATGAGACAGGGAGAGACTTCCCCTTACACATTTTGGTGATTACAGATCTGATGAGAGGAAGACGGATAAGGAGCAGTTGAGAGAAAGACAAAAATAAAGTTGTCTAGTTTGACACATACTGTGTCTGGTCGGTCAGCCTGTTTCTCCTGTGCCTGGTCGGTCAGCCTGTTTCTCCTGTGTCTGGTCGGTCAGCCTGTTTCTCCTGTGTCTGGTCGGTCAGCCTGTTTCTCCTGTGTCTGGTCGGTCAGCCTGTTTCTCCTGTGTCTGGTCGGTCAGCCTGTTTCTCCTGTGTCTGGTCGGTCAGCCTGTTTCTCCTGTGTCTGGTCGGTCAGCCTGTTTCTCCTGTGTCTGGTCGGTCAGCCTGTTTCTCCTGTGTCTGGTCGGTCAGCCTGTTTCTCCTGTGTCTGGTCGGTCAGCCTGTTTCTCCTGTGCCTGGTCGGTCAGCCTGTTTCTCCTGTGCCTGGTCGGTCAGCCTGTTTCTCCTGTGCCTGGTCGGTCAGCCTGTTTCTCCTGTGCCTGGTCGGTCAGCCTGTTTCTCCTGTGTCTGGTCGGTCAGCCTGTTTCTCCTGTGCCTGGTCGGTCAGCCTGTTTCTCCTGTGCCTGGTCGGTCAGCCTGTTTCTCCTGTGTCTGGTCGGTCAGCCTGTTTCTCCTGTGTCTGGTCGGTCAGCCTGTTTCTCCTGTGCCTGGTCGGTCAGCCTGTTTCTCCTGTGTCTGGTCGGTCAGCCTGTTTCTCCTGTGTCTGGTCGGTCAGCCTGTTTATGCTGTGTCTGGTCGGCTTGAACGTCTTGGACTGTTGGTGGTCTGTGTTGAAGACCCCTTTCCGTCTCATAATAACCCTCATCATCCCCAACCCACCACTGTGTCAGTCCTTCCCTCCTCCCTGCTCTCTAGTCCTCCATTCTGCTTTCCTGACCAATGTAACACTGTAGTAACTAACTCTGCCTCCTAACTCCCACTAACGCTACCATCCTCTCTCTCTCTGTCCTGTGTCTGCTTGTCATTCCGTGTGTGTGTGTGTGTGTGTGTGTGTGTGTGTGTGTGTGTGTGTGTGTACTGTACCTCTGCGTACATATGCACGTGTGTGTGTGAGCGTGCTTGTATGCTTGTCGTCCATCCGTCTGTGTGTGTGTGCCAGGCGTGTGTGTCGCTGGAGGCTGAGAGGGCTAGGGTAGAGCAGCTGTCTCAGAGTGTGTGTGAGCTGCGCTCCCAGCTCCACTGCTGTCCTGAGGCCATGAAGGAGCCCCTACAGGAGCAGCTCGCCAGGGTCAGTACACACACACACACACACTTCCTGCTAAAATAAACAACTTCCTGTGACACACCTTCCCCACCTGTTCACCCCTCCTTCTCCTTCCCCCTATCATTTATCTACAGGAGGGTCGCTCTTCCTCTTCACCTTTCCTCCAGTCTGTCAGTTTTAGTATGTGTCATATCATGTCCGTCAGAAGGCTCCACACAGTCAGCCTGCTCATGGGGGATAGTAGCTGTTTTTTGATAGGAGAGGAAGCATGGTTGTGCAGCAGGTTTGGCGAGAGCATGCCTTGGTATGGTTGTGTGTGTGTTTGTGCGTGTGTGACTGAATGCTCTCTCCCTCATGCAGAAAATGGTAATTGAACACTTGCGGACAGCAAAAAAGTTATAACACAATCTGAGAAAAACGTGTGTGTGTGTGTGTGTGTGTGTGTGTGTGTGTGTCAGAACTCAGAGGTGCTGGAAGCTGAGACGAAGCGTTTTGAGGACCTGGAGTTTCAGCAGCTGGAGAGAGAGAGTCGTCATGATGAGGAGAAGGAGGAAAACACACAACAACTCCTCAGAGAGATAGCTGACTACCAACGGAGCACCATCACACGCAAGGTATGGTGTGTGTGTTAGAGTGTGTGTGTGTGTGTGTGTGTGTGTGGTGTGTGTGTGTGTGTGTGTGTGTTAAACTGTGTGTTTGTTAAACTATTGTATGTGTGTATTCCAAGGAGAGGCTGGTGGCCCTAAATAAGCAGGCAGGACAGATTACCCAGCAGGCTCAGCGAGAGAAGGACAGCTTCCTGAAGGAGAGGACCAACCTGCAGATGATGCTGCAGAGGGTATGTACGCACACTGTGTGTGTGTCTGTTTGTGAGTGTGTGTGTGTTTTGCAACAGTCCATTGATTTCAGTTCTAATTGCATATTAAAGTCTCTCTCTTTCTCTCTCTCTCGCAGGAGAAAGATAACCTTGCTTCTGTGGAAAGGAAGTATGCTGACCTCACAGGTGGGCGGGGCTTCCCTCTCAGCCCTATCAGTCTCAAGGGGGTATGTTTGACTATTGCCTAGCAACCTTCTCCATTCCCACCCATGGTCCCCCTCGTCTCACTGTCTTCCTCCTCTTTTCCTCTCCTTTCCTCCTTTCCTGTTTCCTAGGATATGGCGTCGTTGGCTGACGTGTGTCGATCTCCTAGCGACCAGTCCTGTGACCACGCCTCTTCCTCTCTGTCTTCTCTTATCCTTCCTGCTGACGTGCTGGTCCTATCCTCCCTCCTTTCTTCTCTTTCCATAAAGAGCGCTGAGGTACTATGTCCTCCCTCCATCTACCTCTCATCCCTTCCTCCACCTCTCTTTCCATCATCCTTAGACATTTAAAGTAACTTTCCAGATTTCTATGAAATATGACCTATAATTAATGACAAATAATTATGAGTGAAATAGTTTACCTTCCAAGAAATGGTAATTAGGTATGTTAAAAAACAGCTTTTCTGTTTTGGAATGATGTGGGCGTACCCAACAACATGACCGGCGTATACCGGTCATAAAAAATACTCATGTGAGTAGACTGCTGATTGGCCAGCTCATCCTTCTCAGAAGGATGACATCATCCTCTATGACAAAATGGCAAGCGTTTTTTTAAACGGTCTGTTTGAGATACAAGTTTGAGGTGGGTTTTTTTACATGTTTTTTTCTCCAATTTATGCTTTGGCCACAAATGCGAGTATAGGACGAGTCAACAACATTATTTGTGTATGAGTTAACAGAATTTAAAAAGTGAGAGTTTCACTGGACAGTTACTTTAAGCTAGTGTTTCTTAGAATCTTGGTCCCTTGTATCAAAAAGGTTATGGTCAAACGATAACATGAGAACTATGGAATGAGTTGTGTGATGGATAGTTTCTTGTAGATCCAGGAATCTTGAGGTTGAGTAGCACTTTTTACAGGCCGTTTTAGAAACACCTCCTCTTGTCTTCCATTTATACAGTGATAATAACACATTGCACTGGTAACAAACTGGCCTTTAAAGATGTTCATATTGTTTATGTTTAACCTTCTCTCTTCATTCATTGTCTATGTGAAACTAATGGAACATGTTTAACATGCATAACAGTATAACTGTCTCTGATGCTGCAGTTTAACTGACCAAGCTAACAAAAAGTTTTAACATGGCTGAATCTCCCTCTCTCTCCCTCTCTCTATCTCTCAACCCCCCTCTTTATTTAATCTCTCACTTTTAATCTCCCTCTTTCACCATTGTTTCTCCCTCTCTCTGTCCACTTCATCTCTAGCCACTTCTTCTCTCCCCTCTTTTCCCTCATGGTATGTTCCAGGGCTATGTAACAGTCAGTGAGATCAATGAAATTTACTCCCAGCTGGGGGGGAACCCTAGTCCCGCCCCTGCCCCTGTTCTGGCCAATCCCTCCCCTGATTCTGAGCCTAGCCCCCCCACTGACGACAGCGCCCAAAAACCAGCGGAGGACGAGGTGTGTGTGTAAGGGGCACGTGTGTTTGTTGGTCAGTAGGTGTGTTTGTGTGGAGGAGGATAACACTATTTACAGTGCATTCGGAATGTATTCAGATCCTTTGACTTTACAGCCTTATTCTAAAATTGATACATCATTTTTTTTCTCTCCTCAATCTCCTCAATACCCCATAATGGCAAAGCCAAATCTGATTTGTAGGAATTTTTGCACATTTATTAAAAATAAAAAACAAAAATACCTTATTGACATAAGTATTCAGACCCTTTGCTATGAGACTCGAAATTGAGCTCAGGTGCATCTTGTTTCCATTGATCATCCTTGAGATGTTTCTACAACTTGATTTGAGTCCACCTGTGGTAAATTCAATTGATTGGACATGATTTGGAAGGCACACACCTCTCTATATAAGGTCCCACAGTTGACAGTGTATGTTTTACCCAATAAATTACTGGGAGGTTATACATATGGAGTGTACGACTCTCTTTGTTTTTATAGCTTAGAGCAAAAACCAAGCCATAAGGTCGTAGGAAGACAGGATTGTGTTGAGGCACAGATCTGAGGAAGGGTACCAAAACATTTCTGCAGCATTAAAGGTCCCCAAGAACACAGTGGCCTCCATCGTTCTTAAATGGATTAAGTTTGGAACCACCATGACTCTTCCTAGACCTGGCTGCCCGGCCAAACTGAGCAATCGGGGGAGAAGGGCCTTGGTCAGGGAGGTGACCAGAAACTCAATGGTCACTCTGTCAGAGCTCCAGAGTTCCTCTGTGGAGATGGTTGTCCTTCTGAAAGATTCTCCCATCTCTGCAGCACTCCACCAATCAGGCTTTTATGGTAGAGTGGTCAGATGGAAGCCACTCCTCAGTAAAAGGCACGACAGCCCGCTTGGAGTTTGCCAAAAGGCACCTAAAGTATTCTCAGACCATGAGAAACAAGATTCTCTGGTTTGATGAAACCAAGATTGGATCATTTGGCCTGATTGCCAAGCATCTCACCTGGAGGAAACCTGGCACCATCCCTACGGTGGTGTCTGAAAACCTTCCCAATGCACTGTATGCCTTCCTCAGTTTTACATGCATTTGCTTTACAATTTTTCTTGATTTTATATTTTGTCCTCTATACTCTCTCTTTCTTTGATGGTGTTCATCTCTTCCTCTTTAAGCTCTGTCACTCCTCTCCTGTCGATTGTCCTTCCTCCTCTTCCTCCCATCCCCTGTTGCCCCGCCGCCCCCCTCTCACCAAAACCCCCTCGGTTCATTGGCCGGAGGACATGGTGACCTATCGTGACCCCTCTCCCCTCCCTGACTCCCCTCCTCCTCCTCTGCCTGTCAAAAAACACCGCCACAACAGGCAGGTAAAGGCTGTGTGTTTGTGTCTTGTGCTGGTGTGTGTGTGTGTATGATTCTGACTATTTTGTGTGTGTGTGTGTGTGTGTGTGTGTTCAGCACTTCCATTCACTGGAGGAAAGAAAGAGGTTAGTGAAAGAAGGTGGGGCCCACCTGAGTGACACATTACCCAGGAAGAAGACCACGTCCATTGTCACCCCTCAGTTCAACTGCGCTACACTAGGACGCAGCATGCCTAACAAGGTACACTCACTCACTCACTCACCACTCACACACACACACACACACACACACAATCACCTTTAATCTCTCTCTCTTTCTGGTCCTCCACAGTCCCATCAGCCCCTGGTCCAGAGTTCTAGCTGTGGCAGTATTCTACCCCGGGCCATGTCTGTTTCCTCCAATAGAGACACAGATAAACGGCGCCTGCACAAGGGTGAGGACACACCTCACGCATGTGTAAACTGACCGCGAAACTGAAGTAGTGAGAGGGGAGAGAAGAGGAGTTTGTCTAGGAGAGTTGTCTGTCACACCACCAGTGACCCTCGGAACAAGTTAGTCACACAGCTTACCTTATAAGGCAAGGGTTTCAACCTATAAGATGGATCATCAGATGTGTGTGTGATGGGTGGACAGAAGCATGGTTTGTTTATTTGTTTGTCGAGAGATTTGAGGAGAGGCAGGAAATGCTCTCTGCTGTTGTGAAGCATCCGGGTCCTAGTAACCCATGGATAACGTGTGTGTGTGTGTTGTGGTGAGATTGAAGCCTGTCCCTTGGGGTGGGTCATCAGAGGGGTGTGGTGTGTCTCTGACCCTCTTTGGGTGATGGTATCAGGCTTCCTGTGTGTGTCTCGGTGTGTGTGTGTGTGTGTGTGTGTGTGTCTTTGCTGTACCCTACTGTAGGAGTGCGTGTTACATTACTCACTTCGTAGTGACAGTCAGGTTGGAGGTCCACTGGTTGGGGTTGTTCATTTTGTTCTGGGCTCTATTTTTTTGGACTATACGGTTTTGGACATTTGTTATTTGGACCTTTTTGTTGTGGTAATTTTTTGCACCTTTAGTTTGCTGTGTGTTTTAACCGTGGCTGGTCAGTGTGATCAGAGGGAGGGCCAACAGTCTGTACCATCCGGTCAGACTGTGGTCCCTGAGGTGGGGAGCGGTCATGGAGAACAGGGCTCAGTGCAGGGAGGGGTACAGACAGGTAACTCGATGGTATACACACATCAAATATGCACAGCTTCTCTCTCACGCTGTTTTTAAAAAATATTTTTGTATCCTCTCTTTCTGGTCTTTGTTCTCTCTCTCTCTCTCTCTCTCTCTGACCCTGTGTGCTTTGGTAGTGGTCTGTCTCTTTCTGACTGTGTGATTTTGTTGTGGTTTCTGTCTGACTGTGTGTGGTCTTGTTGTATTTTTGGTCTAGGTCAGCCGAGCTCTCGGGCCGCCTCCCAGTCCAACGTGTACCTGGACTCCTACGGTTACTGTGATAACGGCCAGGCATACGACACCATGAGCGTGGACAGCTCTGACTCAATGGAGACCAGCATCTCTGCCTGTTCCCCCGACAACGTCTCCTGGTAGGTGGCTGTGTGTGTGTTGGGGAGAGACGAGAGGTGAACGAAAAGGGGGAGAATTGATGTGTGTGTGTGTGTGTTGGGGAGAGCGAGAGAGGAGAGGTGAAGGAAAAGGGGGAGAATTGATGTGTGTGTGTGTGTGTTGGGGAGAGCGAGAGAGGAGAGGTGAAGGAAAAGGGGGAGAATTGATGTGTGTGTGTGTGTGTGTTGGGGAGAGACGAGAGGTGAAGGAAAAGGGGGAGAATTGATGTGTGTGTGTGTGTGTTGAGGAGAGGTGAAGGAAAAGGGGGAGAATTGATGTGTGTGTGTGTGTGTGTGTGTGTGTGTGTGTGTGTGTGTGTGTGTGTGTGTGTTGAGGAGAGGTGAAGGAAAAGGGGGAGAATTGATGTGTGTGTGTGTGTGTGTGTGTGTGTTGAGGAGAGGTGAAGGAAAAGGGGGAGAATTGATGTGTGTGTGTTCAGAGGCTGAATGTGCATACCGATCATATGAAATCAGTTTCTCATTTTCTATAATGTGAAACATGGAGAGGGAGAGAGAGAGGTGAATGTTCATGCATGTTGAAACATTTGTGTGTGTTTGTGTAGAGCTAATGTAAAAAGTATGTTTGCAAATGGACCTGTAGCTCTCCCGCCATTTAGGCTCCCTCCTCAGGGGGAGGTTAGGGGAGTCAGGTTACAAGCGGGGATAGCTATCAAGCGGAGGTAGATTTGGGGTTCAGCCTCACTGTGGTGAAATCATGAGTTCTGTATGTAGTGCTCTCTCTCTCTCTCTTTCTCTCTCTCTTTCTCTCTTTCTCTCTTTCTCTCTGTATCTTTCTCTCTCTATCTTTCTCTCGCTCTCTCTGACTCTGTATCTCTCTATCTCTCTCTCGCTCTCTCTCGCTCTCTCTCTCTGTACCTCTCTCACTTTCTCTTTCTCTGTCTGTCTGGAGAGGGTTCAGTCCAGCTCTACACCCCTGGGTTTTAGATGGGTTAGTCCGTTTCTGTGGTCCAGACATTGGAGCTGTTTGCTTGTTTCTGTGCACTGTGAAGCTTTCAGTGACACAGCAAAGCACAATTAGGTTTTGTGGTTTCATTTCGGATTGGACTGAAGGTAAAACGGGATTGGTTCTGTAAACTCACGGCACAGATTCTGTATTCTGTGGGTCTTGGCTCTGGTTGGTTCTTTTTGGGTTAAATTGGACTGGACTAGCTTGGAGCATCTGAATGGACCATAAGCTCCATTCCCTCTCATATATGCAGGTAAGCGGGAGGGAGAGAGAGAGAGGGAGGGAGTGAGGGAGGGAGATAGTCTGAGCTTCAGGTTGCTTATATTTCCTGGCTAGCATTCCTGTTGGATTACCTCTCTGATCCGCATGGCGCTGTAATCACACATACAGACACACACACAGTGCTCCAATCAGGATAATTCCCAAAGGAGTATCCATGTAGCCTCGGGAATGGAACACCATATGGAATACTGCATCTCTGTAAAGCCATCACTGGAGTGACGTGTGTGTGTGTGTGTGTGTGTGTGTGTGTGTGTGTGTGTGTGTGTGTGTGTGTGTGTGTGTGTACTAGTTATGTAAGGGAGAGGCCTCTTTCTGAGAAAGGTGACAGGAACAGGAAAGAGAATCCCCGTGTGGCTCCGTTGGTAGAGCATGGTGCTTGCAACGCCATAGTACAAAAAAACGATGAGAATGCATGCACTAACTACTGTCGCCCTAGATAAAAGCGTCTGCTAAATGATTCAAATGTAAGCGAAGAGATGTCGAGAGGAGCGAGAGAGATGAGAGGGCTGAGAGAACGAATGAAGGATTATGGTAGAGCTGAAGCAGAGATGGATAGAGGAGGAGTTAGCTAGACTTATTCCAGGTGTTTCTTTTGAAGTGGAAATGAAAAGCAGCAGACTGTGCTGAGCACACACACACACACACACACACACACACACACACACACACACACACACACACACACACACACACACACACACACACACACACACGTCCAGGCTGGTTCTAATGTGTTCCAGCAGGGCCCATTCTTAATGACTGTGTGTGTTCCATGGGAAGAATAAGTCCTGTGCTGCATCATTCCCAGCCTGTAGAATGTCTGTGTGTTGCAGTGCCAGTATGTCTAACGTGACCAAACTGGAGGAAATGGAGCGTCTGCTGAGACAGGCTCAGGCAGAGAAGAATCGCCTCATAGAACACAAGGTAACATACACATGTGCACAGATAAACACACACACACACACACACACACACACACACACACACACACACACACACACACACACACACACACAGACATCTAAAGTAAAGTGTGTGTTGTGTCTGATGCAGGAGCAAGAGATGGAGTCACGCAAACAGGCTCTGGAGGAGGAGAGGAGGAGGAGGGAGGATCTGGAGAAACGACTGCAGGAGGAGACCAACAGACGACAGAAACTCATCGACAGGGAGGTGAAACTACGGGAGAAACAGAGAGCACAGGTAAAACAATAGGCATACGAAACAGTATCTCTCCAGGACTAAGATTGCTGACTACTAGAGTAACCTTTAACCCCTGTCCCCACAGTCCCGTCCTCTGACGCGCTACCTGCCAGTTCGTAAGGATGACTTTGACCTAAAAGCCCATATAGAGTCAGCGGGCCACAGTGCTGACACCTGTTTCCACCTGTCCCTCACGGAGAAGACGTGCCGAGGATTCCTGGTCAAGATGGGGGGAAAGATCAAGACCTGGAAAAAACGCTGGTTCGTCTTTGACCGCAACCGAAGAACGCTTTCCTACTTCTCAGGTAAAGAACGGACAGGGACCATGGACTGGACTCTGAGTAACACACCACTAAGTCCTAGTCTTCTGGTCTGCTTGTGTGTTTCTAACTGTTATGTGTTTTGTCTCTGCTGCAGACAAGCATGAGGCCAAGCTGAAAGGGGTCATCTACTTCCAAGCAATAGAGGAAGTTTACTACGACCACTTAAAGAACGCACACAAGGTACCTACTCCTTTATTGTGTGTGTGTGTGTGTGTGTGTTAGACACGGTTTTTCTCTTATTAAATGCTGAATCCTTGTAGCCTTGCTGTATCTGATCCCTTTCCCTATTCTTCTCTCCCCCTCCTTCCCTCCCCCCTCCAGAGTCCTAACCCATGTCTGACGTTCAGTGTGAAGACTCATGACAGGGTCTATTACATGGTGGCCCCCTCTCCTGAGGCCATGAGGATCTGGATGGATGTCATTGTCACTGGGGCCGAGGGATATACTCAGTTCATGGTGTAGAAGGCGCGATATGGCCAATGGCGGAGGGATACACTCAGTTCATGGTGTAGAAGGCGTGATATGGCCATGGCGGAGGGATACACCCACTTTATGGTGTAGGAGACTTAATCTGTACGCGTCGGAGGGATACACTCAGTTCATGGTGTGAAGAGGGGTGCTTCGGAGTGGAAGGATACAGCCAGTGTGTGGTTACAACGACAGGACTAGCTCCTCTCTCTTCTCTGTGACACAGATGGACTTTTTATTTCTGTATTTTATTATTATAAAAATGTCCAAGGACGTGTTCTCCAACAGTGTGCCTTAACTCTCACAGTAGCTCTGCTGGGATTGGCCAGTGTTTTTATGCATCATTAGTAAACAACCAAACAGAATGGTCATTTAAATTCCTGGTTGTGTAGGGTCAAATGATCAGGGGGCAAGTTACTGATATTTACTCATCCCCAAAGACCTCAGGTCTCGTGTGTGTGTGTGTGTGTGTGTGTGTGTGTGTGTGTGTGTGTGTGTGTGTGTGTGTGTGTGTGTGTGTGTGTGTGTGTGTGTGGGTGTGTGTGTGTGTGTGTGTGTGTGTGTTACATTGTGATCACATAACCCAGAGGTGCTAATCTTTTTGTATGGTGTCTTTTCTCATGAGGCCAATGTCCTCCATTGTGTCTTCCAGTGTAGCCAAAGGTCAAGTCATCTGTGGTAAAATACAATACCCAAGGCTTCTACCTGGGGAATAGGTTGTCATTGAGATGCAGCCTTATACATGTCAGTGGTATAATAAATACAGGATCATATAGGTTAACCCTCACAGATTATAATCATGCTGGTCAAGCTTTCGCTGCGTATGTTAACGTTGACTAACCAGATAGCTATATGTGAGTTGTATTAATCAAATGCCTTGTTTCATGTTTAATGGTGAGCAGCCTTGGCATATAGGCTTACTGTATGTTAGTGCTCAGTCATGATGCTTTTCCTTCCCACCATCATATACATCTAGTTATTCCCTCTCTTCAGTAGAGGGTGACAGCGGAACAGTCTGAGGGACAGAGAATGACCCCTAAACCATCCCAACTTGACCCTAGCACCTTATGCAGTGAGTGTAGGACAGGTGTAAGCAAATCCAATCCATTTTTTGTCACTTGCTTCATAAACAACAGGTGAAGACTAACAGTGAAATGCTTACTTAAATTACAAAATTCCACCCTGCCCATTGTTTCTACTGTATCCTTTCAGATATGAAGTATCCGGGGTCGGGCTAGCCAGGGGTTTGATTCATTATCGGGCATTAATGTGCTTTTTAACCATTATATATATATATATATATATATATATATATATATATATATTTTTTTTTTTTAAATGGCTGTTTTTTTTAATCATGTAGCTATATCATACTGTATTTATGCTATTGATTATCAATGCATGTATCTTTATTTCTGCATACAGAAAAAGCAAGAACACATATTAAAGCAAGAGCATATTGTCACTTGAAAATGTGTTTGGTAATTTTTCTTGAAAAGAGAACATGTTTTCATGAGACATTGATTTGATGAAGGGTCCATGATCCATGTAAAGATTCTGGTTATGCTAAATATCACTGGGAAACTCCATGTAATCAGAAGCAGCGGTGTTGTATCAGAACCACTAGAGGGTGCTCTGGTCCTGTATTCAGACTGGCTCTCAGTCCTCTTGGCACATTGTATACACACAGGGGTTACATGAGGAGAGACCTTCAACCAAAGAACAGGTTCATTTCTCCCACGGTCTTAAAGAACATCAGATAATAGAGACCTGCTATGACCTCATCTTTGTCCCGGTTTTATGTTCAAACAGCGAGTTCTTGTTAAATTCTCATGCGGTGGCTCCCTAACTTGTGTATGTATATAAGGAAGGGGATTGTGCCTATAGAATACATGTCTAAAAGATGTATCATTTCAGAATAAGTGGTGCTGTAGCTCTGCTGGTCTGTCTGTCTGGAGCATGGGCTCAGGGAGAGAGTGGAGGTGTCAGAGAATTACATCACTCAACAGGGTCACAGGGAAGGGGGAGAGAGTGGAGGTGTCAGAGATAATTACTCGACAGGGTCACAGTGAAGGTCAAGAGACCACCACCGCCCCTGACATCTGGACCGAACTGAGGTGCGCTGAGTGATGTGGTGTAACAGAGAGTGGATGTTAGATCAACGTATTCATATTGTTTCCCTTTAATTCCAGTCAAAGTAGCTGAATTGTTATCCATGGGGGGCAGAGTGACAGTCAGTGAGAAGGAGGTGAAGGAGCTGGAGAGAGAGAATGCAGGTACTACACAACTACAGACATGAACTGGCACATTTACAGTGAGGGAAAAAAGTATTTGATCCCCTGCTGATTTTGTTCGTTTGCCCACTGACAAAGAAATGATCAGTCTATAATTTTAATGGTAGGTTTATTTGAACAGTGAGAGACAGAATAACAACAAAATAATCCAGAAAAACGCATGTCAAAAATGTAAATTTGACATTTTTAAAATTTTATTTACATAAGTATTCAGACCCATTAATATGAGACTCTAAATTGAGCTCAGGTGCATCCTGTTTCCATTGATCATCCTTGAGATGTTTCTACAACTTGATGTGAATCCACATGTGGTAAATTAAATTGATTGGACATGATCTGGAAAGGCACACACCTGTCTATATTAGGTCCCACAGTTGACAGTGCATGTCTGAGCAAAAACCAAGCCATGAGGTTGAAGGAATTGTCCGTAGAGCTCCGAGACAGGATTGTGTCAAGGCACAGATCTGGGGAAGGGTACCAAAACATGTCTGCAGCATTGAAGTCCCCAAAAACACAGTGCTCTCCATTATTCTTAAATGGAAGAAGTTTGGAACCACCAAGACTCTTCCTAGACCTGGCCGCCCGGCCAAACTGAGGAATCGGGGGCTAAGGGCCTTGGTCAGGGAGGTGACCAAGAACCCGATGGTCAATATGACAGAGCTCTAGAGTTCCTCTGTGGAAATGGGAGAACCTTGCAGAAGGACAACTATCTCTGCAGCACTCCACCAATCAGGCCTTTATGGTAGAATGGCCAGATGGAAGCCACTCCTCGGTGAGAAACAAGATTCTTTGGTCTGATGAAACCAAGATTGAACTCTTTGGCCTGAATGGCAAGCGTCATGTCTGGAGGAAACCTGGCACCATCCCTACGGTGAAGCATGGTGGTGGGAACATCATGCTGTAGGGATGTTTTTTAGCGGCAGGGACTGGGAGACTAGTCAGGATTGCAAAGATGAACGTAGCGAAGTATAGAGAGATCCTTGATGAAAACCTGCTCCAGAGCGCTCAGGACTTCAGACTGGGTGAAGGTTCACCTTCCAACAGGACAACAACTCTAAGCACACAGCCAAGACAACGCAGCAGTGGCTTTGGGACAAGTCTATGAATGTCCTTGAGTGGCCCAGCCAGAGCCCAGACTTGAACCCAATCGAATATCTCTGGAGAGACATGAAAATATCTGTGCAGCAACGCTCCCCATCCAACCTGACAGAGCTTGAGAGGATCTGCAGAGAAGAATGGGACAAACTCCTCAAATACAGGTGTGTCAAGCTTGTTGCGTCATACCCAAGTAGACTCGATGGTGCAATCGCTGCCAAAGGTGCTTCAACAAAGTACTGAGTAAAGGGTCTAAATACTAATGTAATTATTTATAAATTAGCAAAATTGTCTAAAACCCTGTTTTGGATTTGTCATTATGGGGTTTTGTTTGTAGATTGATGAGGGATAAAAAACAATTTAATCAATTTTAGAATAAGACAGTAACGTAACAAAAAAAGTCAAGGGGTCTGAATACTTTCCGAAGGCACTGTATAGACAGACATTCAGTCCAATATCTCCAATAAGTTGCAGTGACAATGTTGATCTCTCCCTGCTTCTCCTCTGATGCAGGTATTTTCACAGCACCAGTGAGAGGAGTCTACTACCACAGATAAAATACAGTGGATTGGCACAGCTATAATACAGGTGCAGTCCTTTTCCACAGTTATCAGAGGGTCATGGTAATATATGAACATCCTGACAATGGAAAACATGAGTCCTTGTCCAGTTTATTGTCTCTAGAGCTGGAGGAGGGGGATGTCATCTCTATTCAGGGTGTGGGCTCTAAGGTGACATAAATAACTACACCACCTTCATTGGTTTTCTACTCTTCCCTGTGTGATGGAGAATGCTGTATTGAGCTCAGGAGGTTAGGTGAAGAGTCAGTAGGTTAGGTGAAGTCCAGAGGTTAGGTGTAGAGTCAGGAGGTTAGGGCTTCCTAGACACCCAACTGTTCTTCTCGTAACCTTTAACAACCTCCTTATAAAGGATGTATAATTTAATTCCTACTCTTTGCTCTGCACACACTTACATACAGATAACCATATTTATTTGCACATACATATCTCCTCTAAAGGAAATACATGCTATATTACCTTGCTATATTACCATGTATGTCAGTGGGTGTATGTTTCAATGTGTTCCTGCTTTACTTTGGCTGACTAACCAATGAAGGCTGTCACTTTCACCAAACAACAACACAGACCAGAGCAGGAGGGGAGAGGCCTTCAACCAAAGAACAGGTTCACTTCTCCCACGGTCTTAAAGAACATCAGATATAAGAGACCTGCAATTACATCTTCTTTGGCAATTTTTTCAGAAACATTTGCACAATTCTTATGAAGCAGCACTGAGTATACAAAACATTAGGAACACCTGCTCTTTCCATGACATAGACTGACCAGGTGAATCCAGGTGAAAGCTATGATCCCTTGCTGATGTCACTTGTTAAATCCACTTCAATCAGTGTAGATGAAGGGGAGGAGACAGGTTAAAGAAGGAATTTCAAGCCTTAAGACAATTTAGACATGTATTGTGTACCATTCAGAGGGTGAATGGGCAAGACAAAATATTTAATTGCATTTGAATGGAGTATGGTAGTAGGTGCCAGGCACACCGGTTTGAGTGTGACAAGAATTGCAACGCTGCTGGGTTTTTCACGCTCAACAGTTTCCTGTGTGTATCAAGAATGGAACACCACCCAAAGGACATCCAGCCAACTTGACACTACTGTGGGAAGCATTGGAGTCAACATGGGCCAGCATCCCTGTGGAACTCTTTCGACACCTTGTAGAGTCCATGCTCTGATGAACTGAGGCTGTTCTGAGAGCAAAAGGGGGTACAACTCAGTATTAGGAAGGTGTTTCTAATGTTTTGTACAGTCTGTGTATATAAATAAGGGGACAGAGCCTCATAGACTATGTAATTTCTGAAGAGGTGCCATTTCAGAATCAGGGGTGCTTTAGCTCTGCTGGTGTTGCTGGTCTGTCTGTCTGGGGCATGGGCTCAGGGAGAGAGTGGAGGGGTCAGACAGGATGACATCACTCAACAGGGTCAGGGAAGGGAGGGAGAGCAGGGTGAGAGAGGTTCAGATCGAGAGCCAAATGACTGAAGCTACAGAGATGACTGACAAACAGACGACCGGACAGACCACCACCACCCTTGACATAAAGAAGAAATGTACATCTTCCCATTATTTCAGGGTAAACAGCTGAACTGTCAGCTATGAGGACCAGACGGAATCAGTCAGAGTGAGAAGGCAAGTAATGACCTGAAACTGAACAAGGTAACTCATTAAATGTGAATGTATTACAAAATAAAATGTTCTATTTGTTTAGGAAGATCAACAGTAATTTTGTCTCCATCTTTGTTTCCACGAAAACAAATTTGTTTTATGAGCCCTGCATATATTTTCTATGTGCAGTAGCCTATCTTCTCTTCAAAAAGAAATCCGTTGATTAATCAGCCAGCTGACTGCCCTGTGTTCACAGACAGGCCAAATGTGACCTCTGCAGGTTTGACTGATTCAGAAACTGTAGGACCTTTCAATACTGACACCACACTGGTCTACAGTAGAGTCATCACCAACACTGGTCTACAGTAGAGTCATCACCAACACTGGTCTACAGTTGAGTCATCACCAACACTGGTCTACAGTAGAGTCATCACCAACACTGGCAGGGCCTACAACCCAAAGGCTATTAAATATTAAATGTCATCTTCACAGCACCAGGCAACACTAATCAACACACACTGAACAGTTTACTGTAACATAGAGAAGTGGGCAGTGCTGGCCCCCTTGCTTCTCTGATGCAGGTATCTTCACAGCACCAGTGAGAGGAGTCTACTACCTCACATTCACTACTATAGAATATCTTGGACATAACATGGGTGTAAAGCTATATCACAATGACCTCAGAGTTATGTTTAATGAGAATATCAATATCGATTCACATGGCTAGAATGTGCATATTTCAAATGCATTCTCTAGAGCTGTAGGAGGGGGATGATAGTAATAACTCCAACACCTTCAGTGGTTTCCTGCTCACTCTTGTGTGACGGGGAAATGTTTCTATCTCAAGTGAAGTTAGATGAGGGCTTCTAATTACCACACATAACTGTTCTTCTCATTAGCATGAATAAACAGATAAAGGCTTTATGTCTCTCCTTGTACCTATGACTTCTTACTATTCTATACTGTGTTAGGGTTGAACTGGCTATTTGTATGCATAACTTATATAATATACTGGGGACGCTATGCTACAATATTAAGTATATGAACTACGGATAAATCAACTGTTGAAGACAAGAAGAACTACAACCGGCGACAGGAAGTGCGTCAATAGGCTGAGACCAGCCTGCACGCCAACGATAGGAGGAGCAAGTTTAAACCACGCTCCTCCTCCCTCTGACAGGCCAGTATTGAGCAGGAACTATCTCTGTCAGAGTATAAAAGCGAGAACAATAGGATGTGTCGCTCTCTTCTCTGTTTTACCCTGCGAGGCAAAACAGCGAGACCGTATATATACGAACCACACATATACCACGCACGTGTTTGCATTAATTAAAGTACAGCTAAATCAGAAGTTACTATGTGCTGACTATTTTGTTCTGTTACCAGAAACGAACTGTCGCAACATTAACAACTGTAAAACAAAGTAGTGAATAGATGAGGTGACCTGGGACAGTGAAACATTGTTTTGTACATAGTGCAGTGTTGGTTATTATTGAGGCTGTGCTCAACATCATCAATGAGAGGCTTCATCATTTCTTATGTCATGTGCTCAGAACCCGCAGTTCCAAACCACTAGAGGATAATCTTGTTCTGTATTCAGACTGGCTCTGAGTATTCTCTCCAGACATAGGTGTAGGCTAGAGGTGCATTGTGTACACATAGGGGGTTACTTTGGGACAAAGCACAGGTTCATTTCTCCCACAGTCTTAAAAAACATCAGATACAAGAGACATGCTATAACATCATCTTTGGCAAGGGTTTCTGTCCAATCAGCGAGTCAGAAACATGTTAAATTGTCATGCAGCGGCTCACTACGTTGTGAGTGTACATAAACAAGGGGACAGAGCCTCATAGACTACATCATTTCTGAAGAGGTGCCATTTCAGAATTAGGGGTGCTGTTCTCTGCTGGTATTGCTGTTCTGTCTGTCTTGGGCATGGAGTCAGGGAGAGAGTGGAGGGGTCAGAGAGAAAGACATCACTTAACAGGGTTAAACACAGTCTACCAGCCTTGCCGCTCAAAATGAGTGGAGCTGAGGAACATGGAGGCCAGACAGGGACAGTGAGGGGGAGAATGCAGGTAATTAGCTGATTTATAGGGCATTATGAGGTCATATCAGTGAAAGATTAACCATTTTTGAGAACTGATTGTCAAAATGACATAATTTCAGCACAAGCAGCTGAACTGCGAGCCATGTGGGCCAGAGTGACAGCCAGTGAAAATGAGGCGACGGCTCTCAGAGAGGAGCAGAGTGTCGCCAAGACTGAACTGCGGCTCCAGAAGAACAAGGTGGAGGAGCTGGAGAAACAGAATGCAGGTAAATGTCACAGAGATGTCATCAGTTAGAAATGATACATTTACTGTATTTGAGTATTGTTTGATATTATGGTTTAACTTTGTTCAGTAATCATATTTTCTTTCATGTTATGTCAGCCCTGGTGGCCAGTGACAGCCAGTGAGAGTGAAAACACAAGTGTAACAGTGTAGGTTCCGTCCCTCTCTTCGCCCCAACCTGGGCTCGAACCAGGGACCCTTGCACACATCAACAACTGACACCCACGAAGCATCGTTACCCATCGCGCCACAAAAGCCGCAGCTCTTGCAACGCAAGGGGAACAACCACTTCAGGTCTCAGAGCGAGTGACGTCACTGATTGAAACGCTATTAGCGCGCACCACCACTAACTAACTAGCCATTTCACATCGGTTACACAAGTACTAGGAGGACTTTAACATAATGAAACCATCACCTTAAAAATGGTCAGGATAACTAAATTCAAGTTCGCTTTTGCATATGTTTTCTGTTAAACCACAGCCTTGGATGCCAGAGTACCAGTGAGAGGGAGGTGGACGAGCTGAAGAGACAGAACGCAGGTAACAGATGCAGACAACCCTTTCCTCATGTTTATTCATTCACATTTGGATTTTAAAGTTATAGTTTGCTTTAGGATTTGGATAAAATGCATAAAAGACAACCAGAAAAAAACATAATTTATATTTAACTTTGATTACACTTAAGTAAATTATAATGTAAATGTATTTTTTTCACTCTCCTGTGTTTACAGACAGACCAAAGCTGGCCGTCTCTGTTGATTTAGGTGATGGACTGTTGGGACCCTTCAGTACTGAAATCCCGCTCATCTACAGTAGAGTCATCATTAACATCGGCACAGCCTACAACTCAGTTACTGGTATAGTAGTGCATACTACTACTACTTCAAAAAGTATTAGTTGTGCCATCAGATTGTAAAGAACAAGTATAGGTATACACACAGAAAACAAGAACAATGACTTGTGACCTCTCTGTATAGGAGTCAGTCGCGATTTTAGCATGTAAATCTTCGTGGGGCAAACTCAACAATAACAAACATTATGCATGCCAGCAAAGCTATTACAAAACACAACCCTCAACAATGCATGAATTGCACTATAACGGTGACAAACGGTGCCCACAAACTGTTAGGGCCTACATAAAGCTGTCCCAACAGCAGAGCTTTCTTTTCAGCATCATGGAGTGAATCCTTACCACTGTTACACATGGCTATCAGCGGAGCCTTGTCTGGCAGTGAAACAGTTCATTCAGCCTCATTTACTGCCTTTAATATGGCTGACTTGCATAAACAAATGTGGTTTCCTACTGACAATTGAGATGAACAAACTATGGCATAAGGAGATGAAGAGCGGATAAGAGGCAATTCGTAATTTCGAGCTAGTACGGATGTAGTCAATATAACTATTTGTTTAGCACTTTTGAAATGTACAGTGACAGAATTCAGAACAGTATTCTCCATGTACACCAAGTCAGAACCGTAGGATAAATAAAGGGGGCATATAAACAGACAATGAAAGGTCTTACAATATTTGATGATTACATTTCTCTAAAACAGGCTATAGGCTACATGTGCACCACCAAGTCAGAACAGTAGACAGTAAGTTATGAGGGGGAAAGGGACCAAATTATTAGGGTGAGGCACATGGGCTACTAACAGCTTACTACACAACATACACTTAGTATTACTTTCTTAGCCATGGTATACATATCTTCCTGGCATATTACATAAGTTATGCAGCAGCATACAATACATTTTTGGACATACCTTGTTGTGCTGTGCTCACTTGAACAGGAAGGTGGTGCGGCGCTCCTTGTGGCCAAATTTTGTCATCAAACTTTGTCATAAAAGTCTGGTATTCTCTGGATTTAGGGTACTTTAAAGACAACTGGGAACTCTGAAAAAAACAAGGTTGAATCATGACGTCAGTGATCTTCAGGTTGGAGCTCTACAAAGGTCAAGTCATGCGTCCTCCAAAACATGACCCACTAAACCACGCTTCTTAATACGGCCGTACCAATGTGTTGGAGGAAACAACGTTCACCTGACGGCCGAGGTCAGCCTGCAGGCACCCGGACCGCCACAAGGAGTCGCTAGAGAGCAATGAGCCAAGTAAAGCCCCCCTGCCAAACCCTCCCCTAACCCAGACAATGCTGGGCCAATTGTGCACCGCCCTATGGGACTCCCGATCATGGCTGGTTGTGATACAGCCCAGGTTCGAACCTGGGTCTATAGTGACCCCTCTAACACTGTGATGCAGTGCCTTAGACCGCTGCGCCACTCGGGGAGCCCGAAAGTTTATTCTTTTAAGCTTGGAAAAGAGACCCTTAAACCCAGACTTGGACCACACACCCACTCCACTGAATAGCAGACTAGTGATTACTTTGCAGCACTTGCAGTTAGCCACTGATTCCTTCCAAACCACTCATTGTTGAATTTGCAATTTCCAACTTGTTGTGTAATGTTTATGTCCAATGGCCGATGAGCACCGATACGTTTTATCCATAATTTCTCTTCATATGACAAGGATTGAAAAGGATTTACCAGTAGATTGTCGACGTGATTCATGAGTGCTTGTCTAGCTTGCTAGCTAAGATTTTGAAAGTATGATGTTGACATGATCAGTCCAAACAAAGCTACAGTAGATATAATGTGATTTGACGTCATTTTATCTGTGGCCAATGACCTTGAGCCTTCTTGGATGGGCACTTCAAATGTAACTCTATGGCAGCACCCAAGGAGCTTGAATTTTCGAATTCTCCCTGTAGATTTTGCGGTGACGTAAAAAAGCTCAGAAAGCACTAAGCTAGGCTGAAACATCTGCATTTTGGAGCTGCCTTACACAAGAAAGCAAAAAAAAGATCATGTTTGTATGCGGCTTTATTAACACGACTCTCTCTTTTTTTTTTTTACATTGTTTGCCAACTGATGTGACACGTATTAATGCCAAATAACATGCAAAACAAGCCCCACCAGTCCTGAATGATGGGTCGCCAATGATAGGAGTAAACAACCTCTACTGAGAGGTTCAAGCTTTAAAGTCATGATCGGCTGCTCTCTCTCATATTCATAGACAGAGTATGAATGCAATGACTAACAGTCCTGCAGTGTCTATCAGAAATGGACAATGTTGATGTCTCCCTGCTTCTCCTCTGATGCAGGTATCTTCACTGCACCAGTGAGAGGAGTCTACTACTTCAGATTCACTGCCATGGATCACCGTCATTTAGGAACCATGTGTGTGAAACTTCTAAGAACAGCCAGAGTATTATGTTTCCTCATGAGTACAATCATTATGAGGGCGATGAGTATACAGTTGAAGTCGGAAGTTTACATACACCTTAGCCAAATACATTTAAACTCAGATTTTCACATTTCCTGACATTTAATCCTGGTAAAAATTCCCTGTCTTAGGTCAGTTAGGATCACCACTTTATTTTAAGAATGTGAAATGTCAGAATAATATTAGAGAGAATGACTTATTTCAGCTTTTATTTCTTTCATCACATTCCCAGTGGGTCAGAAGTTTACATACACTCAATTAGTATTTGATAGCATTGCCTTTAAATTGTTTAACTTGGGTCAAACCTTTCGGAAACCTTCCACAAGCTTCCCACAATAAGTTGGGTGAATTTTGGCCCATTCCTCCTGACAGAGCTGGTGTAACTGAGTCAGGTTTGTAGGCCTTCTGGCTCGCACACACTTTTTCAGTTCTGCCCACACATTCTTATGGGATTGAGGTCAGGGCTTTGTGATGGCCACTCCAATACCTTGACTTCGTTGTCCTTAAGCCATTTTGTCACAACTTTGGAAGTATGCTTGGGGTCATTGTCCATTTGGAAGACCCATTTGCGACCAAGCTTTAACTTCCTGACTGATGTCTTGAGATGTTGCTTCAATATATCCACATAATCTTCTCCCTCATGATGCCATCTATTTTGTGAAGTGCACCAGTCCCTCCTGCAGCAAAGCACCCCCACAACATGATGCAGCCACCCCCGTGCTTCACGGTTGGGATGGTGTTCTTCGGCTTGCAAGACTCCCCCTCTTTCCTGCAAACATGACGATAGTCATTATGGCCAAACAGTTCAATTTTTGTTTCATCAGACCAGAGGACATTTCTCCAAAAGTACGATCTTTGTCCCCATGTGCAGTTGCAAACAGTAGTCTGGCTTTTTTATGGCAGGTTTGGAGCAGTGGCTTTTTCCTTGCTGAGTGGCCTTTCAGGTTGTGTCGATATAGGACTCGTTTTACTGTGGATATAGATACGTTTGTACCTGTTTCCTCCAGCATCTTCACAAGGTCCTTTGCTGTTGTTCTGGGATTGATTTGCAGTTTTCGCACCAAAGTACGTTCATCTCTAGGAGACAGAACGCGTCTCCTTCCTGAGCGATATGACGGCTGCATGGTCCCATGGTGTTTATACTTGCGTACTATTGTTTGTACAGATGAACGTGGTACCTTCAGGCGTTTGGAAATTGCTCCCAAGGATGAACCAGACCTGTGGAGGTCTACAATTGTTTTTCTGAGGTCTTGGCTGATTTCTTTTGATTTTCCCATGATGTCAAGCAAAGAGGCACTGAGTTTGAAGGTAGGCCTTGAAATACATACATCCACAGGTACACCTCAAATTATGTCAATTAGCTTATCGAAAGCTTCTAAAGCCATGCTATCGTTTTCTGGAATTTCCCAAGCTGTTTAAAGGCACAGTCAATTTAGTGTATGTAAACTTCTGACCCACTGGAATTGTGATACAGTGAATTATAAGTGAAATACTCTGTAAACAACTGTTGGAAAAATGACTTGTGTCATGCACAAAGTAGATGTCCTAACCGACTTGCCAAAACTATAGTTTGTTAACAAGAAATTTGTGGTGGTTGAAAAACGAGTTTTAATGACTCCAACCTAAGTGTATGTAAACTTCTAACTTCAACTGTACATCTAATGCATTGTCTCTAGAGCTGGAAGAGGGGGAGGTGGTCTACATGCGTCTCCCCAAAGAGCATGTGCTGGCTGGTTCTTCTTGGTTGTGCAACACCTTCAGTGGCTTCCTGCTCTTCCCTGTGTGGGAAATGTTATATTGAGCTCAACTGAGGAGTCAGGAGGCAACTGGCTGCTCCACTTTTGTGTTTAGAATAGATTAGCTTGAAAACTGCAACATTTTCTCTACGCCCAATGGCAAAATGTTTAGAATTGCAGGAAATTTAGTCTAAAACTGCTCTCCACTGTCTCGAGGGGGGCGCCAAAATGTTTAGGTCACAAGGTGGCAGGGGATCCCCCATCAGAATGTTGCTTAGGACCCCCAAAAGATTAGGGGCTCTGACTGCATGTGTAGGTATGGATGTGAGCGTAAGCAGACCCACAGCACCCAAGGTAACCCTCATGGTGAATTCAGAATGTTTGTGGCCCCCACCCCATCCAAGATCAAATGTTCTCATAACCATGAATAAAAGCATTAAGTATTTTTCCCCTCACCATTGACTTCAACTTAATTTGCTAGTGGGCTGGCCCACCTGTGGTGAACTGTAGGGAAAATACCACAGCTTTAAGGAAAATTGCTTTTAAACTAGGGATTGTGGCTAATTGAGGTAAGACAGTAATTACTTATTATGCATGTATGAACTACACGGACACATACAGCCCAAAGTGAGAGGTGTAAAATATTCAATAGTCAACATCAAATGTACCAGAGCATGTCTTTGAGAGCAAAGCTTCAATGTGCCTACCATCTCATATGAATTAAATGCGTTTGACACAGTGCATATAATTATTACCTACAAAGCAATAGTGACAAGTGTACTCAAATGAAACAATGAACAGTATTGCACAAGCATATTTGTATCATATTGGGTGAAAACCCACACAGAAGAGAAATTTCACAGACCAACATTTTATTGATGACTTCAGCTTGAAGGAGGGGGGGCGGCAGTTCAGTATCAAATGATAAATAACAGTACGCAGGGTTGGACACTGTGCTGGACAAGTGCCTAACCTAGGACACTTAACATTCTAGAACTTTGCAGAGTAGAGTTCTAGAACATTCTAAAGCGGTAATTCTAGAACACCTCCATTCCAGAATATTCTAGATTAGAAGTCTGCTGAGTCCTAGAAGACTGTAACGCGCTCAGTGGGGGTAGGTGGCTAGGTGGGGGTCCTTAGTCTTCAGACTCTCCCGGGCTTCTGATGTCATCGATCTTCAGGATCATCTTGACCACCTGGGTGGCCAGAGAGATCTGCTGCTTCTTCCCATGCAGTGTCTCAATTACATGCTGTTGCTTCATGTCTAGGACAGAGAAAATAATCCACATCAATAACAGCTATATTAAAGATATAACGCTTCACATTAAGTGTTTACCTGTAGCCCCTAGACAGGTGAATGAAAACATTTAACATTGTTAATATTGGATATACAAAAGATGGGTATAAACACAAAAATGTACAGCTGACAAGTTGTGAGTCTGTCATTACCATTGGTGTTGAGGTGCAGACAGTCGATGCCCAGGGCTGGGTTGTTCTCAGTGACCTGCCTGGCACGGACCTCTGTCATGGTCTGGATGGAGTTAAGCCCACTGTTCTCTGCCAGGGCCATGGGGATCACCTCCAGGGCATCAGCAAATGCACGCATGGCATACTGCTCCAGGGACGGGCACTGCAGAGAGAGATGGAGGTATGAGCACATTGCTTTGTTTCAGAATCATCATCAGGCTATTAGTGTTACTCCGAGGCACACTCTTGATGCCAGTCAAATACAAGGTTTTAATCTTTCACCTGATACTGTGTGTGTACACACTACCTTGTCAGCAGCCTGGTTGACAGCGAGGGCACAGGAAATCTCAGAGGCTCCGCCACCATACACAATGCGGTTGTCTCTGACCAGGTTACGGATGACACACAGTGCATCATGCAGCGCACGCTTAGCCTCCTCAATGATCTGACAGGGAAATGAAACAGTTAGTTCTGGGCTGCAATGAAAGCCTGTACACTTAGGTACAGGAAGTGCCCATCCGTGACCGAAAGATACAGCTGATGAGGAATCACAGCTGTCTACATTAACTGATTATCAGTTGCCTCAGCATAATCTCTTAACAGTCAACATTAGCAGACTACCAGTCCACCCACCATCTTGTTTCCTCCACGGATGAAGATGGTGACTGCCCTGGAGTTCTTGCACTCCTCGATGACCAGCATGCGGTCCTTGGTTGTGCCAAAGCAGATCTCCTTAACGACGCCGGCTGAGCCCAGCTTCTCAGCGGTCAGCTCAGAGAACCGAGGCACGATGCGGCCCCCTGTCGCTATGGCAATCAGCTGAGGGAGGAGAAAACAGTGAGGTTAGCGATGCAGAAATACTTTGGTGAACCCCCTCCCCCCCCCCGATAACTTTTTGTAGGTAGATGTAGTTTGTGTGTGACGGTGCGCGTATCACCTCGATCTCAGGCCCTCCGACCCAGCGGATGGCAGGCAGCTCATTCTGCAGCAGCAGGTGGTTGGCCTCGTCATCAAAGCCCCACTGGCAGATGGCCAGGTTAGCACCAGTATCCTTGATCTGAAAATATATATAAATAAAAAGTTAAAATATTACATATTTCACACCTTCATGTTATTTCACCAAATTACATTCAGGTAACTCCACTATCTGGTTTAAGATTTTTTAGTTTAGATCATATTCAATTAGATTCAAGGAGATAGGGGAACTTCATATACACATGTTTAAGTTGTCCAGACTGAATGGCTGGAATTAAAAGTATGCAGCTGTGCTATAGAGAAATATGAAGTCCTAAAGTTTCTGTGACTGACCTGTTTGATCATCTCCAGAAACTTGTCCTTCTCATACTTCTGCAGGGCCTTGTATTCCTCCACACAAGTCACGTCCAGCTTGTGCTTGGTCTTGGGCTTAGGGGGCTCAAACGGGCAGGTCAGGATGGCCATCTTTGTGTCTTTCAGGAGCTGAGGGGAAAAGAATACAGGCAATTACTGTACAAGATCATTTATCTGGCTAAATACAATTAAAAAAAGGGAGTGCTTCGGACTTGGATGGACAAAAAAAAGTACACCTCTAAATCTACAGAAATTGTCAGCTCTCTCACAAGCCTAATTTAAGGTGAATGTCTTAAATGAGAGAGGCGAGATAGCCGTGGTGCTCTATCCCATCAATGCCAGACCACTCCACTGGGGACAGAGTGACTGGAGTAAGGGAGGGGAAGAAGAGTTACTGATCCAGTCGGTCCTAGTTTACACTGGGTTGGATCTGAGGTGTGCTAACATGACCCACGTTTATATCAACTGTATGACTGGGTTTGTACCTTGGATAAGGTACCACTACCGTTGATGAAGGTCATGCTAGCCTAAATGTCAACGCTATTACATTAAACTATCCTGAGCTGTGTGTGGTGTGTACCTTGGGCATCTGAGGGTGGCTGAACTCCTTGTCTATGATGACTCCCTTGATGAGCTGGGTGTCCTCCAGCTTGCCTCCCACCTTGCCCTCCATCTTGATCAGCTCAAAGTCCACGTCCTTACGGTTCATGTCCGCCACCGTCAGGACGGCGTTCACTGCAATCTCCGCCATCTGTCTGTGGCAGCGGTTGATCCTGAGAAAGGGAAGATGGGGGAGAGAAATCTGTATGAGACCTTATGAAACCAATGACCAGGTTCGCAAATAATAACTTAATCCTACTTTCCATACGGGCCAAATCAATTTGTGTATCATTCATATTTGTGCAAAGACTGCATGGTTCCATTAAAATACAAGTAGACATGCAAACAATAAAAAGGCAACCGCTAGCTGGACCATTAATGAAATTCTTGAAAGTTGCCATGACGACCACAAAAAAACACTAACTGCCAGTGAGACTCACACTTTGGATCCCAGTGTGGTCATGGCGGTCTGGATGAGTGGCTCCGTGTTGCTGGGGTCGTATGGGTAGGTCTCGCTGATCTTGTCCAACTGCGCGATGGCGATCTTGGCGGCCTGGTCGTAACCGTCAGAGATACGGATGGGGTGGATGCCCCTGTCCAGCAGCTGTTCTGCCTCCTCCAGGAGAGCACCAGCCAGCACTGGAGAGGGGAGATGAGTAAGTTAGGATGAGTGTACCAATATGATTCTGCATTGAAGAACAATCTTATCATAGAAAGAATTGAGCATGGCTTTTAGAAATGATCAGCTGTCTCATAAGCCCCATGTAAGATTAAGTTCCTAGATGAGAGAAGTGAGAAAGCCATGCTGCTCTATCCCCGCCAATGCCAGAACCCTCACTGGGGACAGTGACTGGAGTAAGGGAGGGGAGGAGCAGCGTCGAGCAACATTAATCCAATGTCCAGATTAGCGCCAAAAAAAGGAACCAGGAGAAGAGTACAATCCAATTTTCATAATAATTTGTTTATCTTGTAAGCTAATGAGTCAGACCAATCACAGGGACTCAAATCTGTAGGGTCCCGTACCAACGACTCCGGTGGTCCCGTCTCCGATCTCGTCGTCCTGAGACTTGGAGAGCTCCACCATGAGCTTGGCGATCTGGTGGTCCACATCCATCATGCTGAGGATGGTGGCTCCGTCATTGGTGACGGTCACCTCTCCATCCCGGTCAACCATCATCTTGTCCAGACCTGTAGGAAGAGGAAAAATTAAGGGTGTGGGGGGGAAATCAAATGTACTACACGATGAATGTGTAGCTTTAGGTAGCCATTACTGTGTTGAGTAATCAGAGGGATTGGGCACACACCAATACTAGAAGTTCCTTTATAGCTCTGTTTACAAATGTGGCTCCCGAGTGGCACAGTCCTTTATAGCTCTGTTTACAAATGTGGCTCCCGAGTGGCACAGTAGTCTAAGGCACTGCATCTCAGTGCTAGAGGCGTCACTACAGACCCTGGTTCGATTCCAGGCTGTTTCACAACCGACCACGATTGGGAGTCCCATAGGGCAGCGAACAATTGGCCCAGTGTCGTTAGGGTTTGGCCGTCATTGTAAATATGGATGTTTTTAACTGACTTGCCTAGTTAAATAAAATCTAATAAATAAGCTTCAGTGGGCTTACCGTTTGGTCCTAGAGAGGTCCTCAGCGTCGAGGCAACTGCCTTTGCTGCCATGATGTGAGACTGCACAACACAAAAGGACATTAGTGAATTTCTTCACTGAGGCTGGGATTCTGCAGGAGTCAAACTATAACCAAATAAAATCAAGATATCTCTGGGACCCACTGACTAGATGGCCATGTCCGTGAAAATGAAATTGACGATCAAGCTTCCTCGTTAATCGCCAAAAAGCAACTGCCAAATCTTGTCAGTTGAGTTAGGCTATCCAACTAACTGTGTCGCTAAACTACTTTACCTAACTACGTCATGACTGCATGTGGCATGTTCCAAAAAATAACTAATGGACTTTATTCATCATAAGTGATAAACACAGAACTGTTGGTGGCATGTTATCTAGCGAATTCCATTGTTTATTTGACAACCAGCCGCGCCTCACTGTGGCGTCTTCAGAAAATAAGCACATGGGCAGACTAGCATGCAGTTGCTAGCTAGCCATAAAAATAACTTTCTAGTTAGCTAGCAAACTTTAACATGAACTAAACATATGCATTGGCCCGTAATGTTATAATGCAACTAGCTAGCCAACTGTCTAGCTAAGCAAGTGGGTGTGAAGTTGCAAGTGTTCTGCATTTGCCTTGACAAGATACTGACGCATGAATGAAGTGGCATGCTAGCTGACTTGCTAAATCCATTGTACCTTCAGTGCGTCAAGGCCCGATAAGCGAGTCTTCTTATCCTGATCTTTGATGATGATGAACGGCCGTCCATACTCATCGAATGCGAGTTGCCCCATAGCGGACATATTGCCCGAAAGACGGCGACACTTTAGAAGTGTCCACGGATGAAATTCAGACTATCACCGGTGAAAAAGTGGAGTGTTGGTAGGCACTTGGTCACACTGGTCTGCTGGCGACTTCTAGAAGGATCGCGGGGCGGGGAGGGCGAGACCAAGACCAAGTAGGAAAAGGGGGAAGTTGATAAATCATTCAATGATTCGATTTTTTAAAAACGATATTGTGAAGATATATTTCGTTTGCCTTTCATACAATGAACGTTTTGAGACAGATGATGTGAATAAACGGATTGAATTCATGAAATGTTTTAGAAATCACCAAAATTCCTCTCATCACGTCTTCCAGTCTCGCGATCTCACTCTTTTTACTCTTGTCTTGTTTTCTCGCGCTTTAGATACATCGTTTGGTGCTGAAGTTAAGAAACTAGGGGTGATGAAAATACTCAGCTAAAGAGATTTTAAAACTTCAATGTATTAGCTTGATAATGTGCGTTGGGGTGAATACATTCATTTGAGTGAACTGGTATTGTTTGGCTCATTGCATTGGCCATCCAGCCCAAATCGTCCAGAAAAGTGTTTAACATTTGACTTGTGAGTTAGCTAATGCCATTGTGTCAGCTCCACCAAATGTTATGGATATACTGGCAAGACACATGTCTCCCCGACCTAACAATTGTCTACAAAGTGGAATTGCAATGGCGGGTGTCTAGCTCCCGCTTATATATTTTTTGGATTGGTGGATACATCTCATTATTGTAATTTATTTTAATATTCAATGAGGGTTGTTGACGTCAAACGCCTGCATTCAATGGGAGAGATGCTATCAGTGGAGGCTCCTCAGAGAAGGAAGGGGAGGACCATCCTCCTCAGTGAATTTAATTTAAAAAAATAAAAAGGAAAACATTTTAAAAGTGATACTTTTTAGATAAAAAATATACTACATATATTCACATGTCACCAAATAATGAATTAAAATACACTGTTTTGCAATGAAGGTCTAAAGTAGCCTCAACAGCACTCTGTAGGGTAGCATCATGGTGTAGCCGGTGGACTGCTAGCTTCCATCCTCTGGGTATATTGACTTCAATACAAAACCTAGGAGGCTCATGTTCTCACTCTGTTCCATAGATTTACACAGTAATTATGACAACTTCCGGAGGATGTCCTCCAACCTATCAGCATGAACTGACATGTTGTCCACCCAATCAAATGATCAGAGAATGAATCTAGTAATGAAAGCATAAACAGCTAGCAAGCACCGCAGTGCATAAAATGAGGTGAGAAGTTGTCTCAAAGCGAGAGAAAGACAATAGTTGAACAGTTTTGAACAAATTAATTTCTTCCAAAAAAGAAGGAGAAGCGAGATAGAGATTTTGTCATTTTTTTCTTCACTTTCAGTTTAATTGACTTAGCTAGCAAATGCAGCTAGCTAGTTTAGCCTACTCAAACAGATGGATTCTATGTTAGCTAGAGTGCTATGACTATCCAACACAATACTGGAACTCTTCGAAGTCAAGGTAAGCTTTTGGTTTTACAAACGTATTGCCACCGGGGCCCACTGGTGTAAGCACTAAACTACTTACTGACTGTACACTGTAACATTACTGCATGATTGTGGCAGGTTTACTAACAGGTTAGTTCTATTAGCTATGTTGACTATAATGTTACTTTAGCCAATATGGTGACAATAATGTAGGCTGTGTGTAGCAGCTATGATATGGTTTGGCTTGGAAAGGTTTTTTCGGCTGGTCACATAGGGCTGATGTGTTGTTCATTGAAGTTCATAAGCGAAGGGATGAGGTGAGAGGAGGAGAGCACATAGATGCGAGAAGGAATACAACGTGGCTGCTATGAAAATGTACTGCGTTTACATGTGATCAGGGGTTTATTCATTCTGCCGATTCTGTTGAAAAACGTTTCTTAAACGGAAGCAAACGCAACTAAAGAGGGATAAGCATACCTGAATTTGTGCAATAGAAACTATTGTTTGCAACTGTTGGACTAATGATTAAATCCTAGACCAGCTAGATCCAGGAAAGAGTGTGCAAGGCAGTATTGAATGTGTCTGTCCATGTGTCACTGTCTCTCATCTCACATTTTTATCTCGACCTGTGTGCACCTACGTTGTTAACTTTAATTCATAGCCTAGGTTGTAGAAACCCCATGATGGATATAGGGAAAATCAGAGTATCGTGTAGTAGCCTAAACCTATTGTTATTACTGAGTGAATGGAATATGAATGACCAAAAAAAATTGTCCTCCCTCATCTTAAACGGCACCGACCGCCACTGGACGCTATACTACTAGCCTCATCATGTCATGAATAGGCCTATCCATAGCCATCTCAACAACTCTGATATAAAGTGTTTTTTCTCAAAGATGCCGGGATGTCACGTGTCCTACATATATCAGTACACTCGTAACAACTTAAGCATTACGAAACTTATTCGATTAAATAAACCTCACGTAGCAAACAAGCCATTAATTTTAGTTGTTGACCTTACAAAAAACTCATTGCTTGGCGGGCAAAACAACGAAAAAACGCCACCTGCTGGAGGGAGACAGATTTTCTGCAGAGTTGGGCCCTTCTCTCTTCCTCTCTGGCTCCACTTAATAAACGATCTCTAGCTCCGCTACTGAGTTTAGTTTCTGGCCACTGTCTAGTGCTGGAAGACTAGCACTCGGGAGTTTTACTAGCAGACCAGTTGGATGATAAGCGAATCTCATTGAGTTACAGAGAGCTGTTCCCCAAAAGCATTTTCATATCAGAGAGAATAAATTCGTGTTATGTTATAAGTTTGATAAATACATGGGCACAAATCCAAGTACATACACATAGTTCTGTATATTCACGCATAGGGACAGGTTGTTCCTTGCTGGGGCGACAACGTGCCGTGCGTCAAACGTGACGTAACTTCCGGGTAAGTTTTGTAAGGCGTTGAACGTGTTCAGGTATGTATTTTCTACAACGTTAGAAAATGAGTTGCACGGGGATCTGCAACTAACTTTTCAAATTTCCGATTGTGTATGTACGATAATGACATGCAGTCAGTCGTGGACCTTTAGAGAATGATGATATTTTCTGAATTCACAGTTTTATTTGGTTGGTGTGTAGTCTGTTGAGATGGAAGGATCAGTGTCATGGATGATGTTTCTCAGTTTTCAATCCAGCATGTCGATGTCTGCAGAATGTTTTGTTGTTGATAGCGGTGACAATGTTGCCACAACAGTTATATATATATATATATATATATATATATATATATGATACACTCTCTGTAACAGCTTGCTGTAACGTGAAGTTACACTGACTTATTGTATTTCCACTTGTCCAGCAGAATGCCTTGTGAGGTGAAGCCCCGGTTCCTGGTTCTGTACGGGTCTCAGAAAGGCCAGGCACAGTCCATAGCCGAGGGGATAGCTGACGAGGCTGAGGAGAGGGGACTGGTTGCTGACATCTACTGCTTGAGTGAAGGAGGGAAGGTAAAGTTGACAAAATAGTGTTAACCTGCCCTGGCTTGTATTCCAATGCGGGCACAACACTGATTATTACAACACTGGCAAACTACTATCAAGCTGCTAAGGAACAAAACTAAGTCCGTATCATTGCATTTGTGGCAGAGTTGTTGTTACCACTGGTCTTTTCTGCTCTGGTATGAATACTGAGCCTGTTTTGTGTCTCCCCTCAGTTTAACTTGGAGAAGGAGAGTGCACCTGTGGTGTTTGTTGTGTCTACCACTGGGGATGGGGACCCACCAGACACGGCCCTGAAGTTTGTGAAGAACATAAAAAAAAAGACCCTGCCCAGCGACCACTATTCACACCTCTGCTATGCTCTTATAGGTAAGGAAGGAGTGTGTGCCTAATCTTGGTTAACCCAGAACTAAATTCTTGCGTAATTGGTCAGGTGCTCGATTAAGTTCCAGGTCCATACATGTTGAGAAAATAGATAAAGAGATGCTAGAATGTGGAGCAGAACTGGAACGCGGAGCTCCACCCTCTCTCTTTGCAAGTTAGGGGCAAGTGTATGGGACAAATGTCCTGTCCCCTTTTGAAATTCGAAAGATGCCAACACCTTTGAAATTGCGATTTGTCCAAAAAACCAGTGATGAAAAACCCTGCTCGTTCTCAATTGGTGCAGCCATAGTATAAAGACAGTTCTACTGTACCATTTGTGTTTAAATAGTCTGTCCACAGCAGATTAGGGTGTGCCTAAGACTAAATGCCTAGTGCTGAGATTAATTGCTACTACCTTCATCTTTATCTTATTTGATGGCTTTAAAATAACATATTCATTGATCCATTATGTGTGATGATCAATATCTTGTTTTTGTCTGTGCTCCAGCTCTGGGTGATACAAACTATGAAAATTTCTGCAACTGTGGGAAGACTATTGATGGCCGTCTACAGGAACTTGGTGCTAAACATTTCTACGCAACAGGACATGCAGATGATGGTGTAGGGTAAGGCCCAAGGTCTTTTAATAGGGAAAATAATACTTCTTTTTTTTACATGTTGATGTATGAGAAACACTCATCAAGTCCTGGCACTCACCTAAGGAGCTTTAAAGTAGGGGAACAATGTCTTCTTGAATCAGTAGCAGTAAAAGTGGTAACAATACAGACACACTTTGAATGTACTTTCCCCATTTACCTCGTGTCACCTCATTTGTGGTATGTGGCACATTACCTTTTGGATCCTTCACACTGCTTATCTCTGAGTCTGAGTGGACTTTGCTTTCTGTCCAGGCTTCAGTTGGTGGTGGTCTCTTAGTGGGTTTCCCATGTTAATACTTTAACTCTTAATCCAAACTGTGTGTGTGTGTGTGTCTAGGCTTGAGTTGGTGTTGGACCCCTGGCTTGAAGGACTGTGGGAGGCCATCAGAGGAGCGTTATCCAAGATGGCCACCCTTCAGCCTGAGAGCGATGGCCATGTAAGGGACCTGAGAGCATCGTTGAACGAAACACCCGAATCGTCAGCGACAGATGTCAAACTCCACCTCATGAGTCTTAACGAATCAGAACCTCAGAGCTCTGACTCACTCAGAACAGCAGCAGAGTCAGAGAGTACTAGGACTGAGCCCAAATCAGCTTCTCTAAATGTTACAGAAGCAGCCTCTGAGACAGGGAGTGCAGTTACTGATGTTAGACCAGTGTCATTGACCAGCAACAATAGGACTGCTCCTAAACTAGATGGTGTTGTCACTGATCCCAAGTCAGTGTCAGAGACACAGAGTGGAGCACCCTCTGCTGTTGTAGAGGCCTCTCTGACACGCTGCTTGCCCCCGCTGTCTGAGTCCGTCCTCAATGTCCCTGCTTTGCCTCCACCCTACCTGGATGTCACGCTCCAGGAAGCCACCATAGAAGAAGAGGTGGGTTGTGGTAATACTGGGTTCTTTTGGCCCAATGACATTGTTTACATCTCATTCATATTTGTTTGAATTCTAACATCACCAGCCACACTTTCCATACCCCCCCAGACCAGTGCTCCGGTCAGTAAGGAAACCCTACACGAGGTTCCGATCTCCAGGGCAGTCCAGCTGACCAGAGATGACTCGGATAAAACAGCCCTTCTGATAGAGCTGGACATCTCAGTGAGTGGCAGGCCTTTCTTACTATATACACTGAGTGTACAAAACATTAAGGACACCTTCCTAATATTGAGTTGCACCCCCCACTTTTTCCCAAAGCAGTCTCAATTTGTCAGGGCATGGACAGGGCGTTGAAAGCGTTCCACAGGGACGCTGGTCTATGTTGACTCCAATGCTTCCCACAGTTGTGTCAAGTTGGTTGGATGCCCTTTTTGGGTGGTGGACCATTCTTGATACACGGAAAACTGAGAGTGGAAAACCCAGCAGCATTGCAGTTCTTGACACAAACTGGTGCGCCTGTCACTTACTACCATACCCTGTTCAAAGCCACTTAAATCTTTTATCTTTCCCATTGACTCTCTGAATGGCACACATACACAATCCATATCTCAATTATCTCAAGGCTTAAAATCCTTCTCTAAGCTGTCTCCTCCCCTTCATCTATAGAGATTGAAGTGGATTTAACAAGTGACATCAATAAGGGATCATAGCTTTTACCTGGATTTACCTGGTCAGTCTATGTCATGGAAAGAGCAGGTGTCCTTAATATTTTGTACACTTAGTGTAGTTTCATGCAGAGACCAAATATATTGGTCAGTAGTTCAAAATTATGGTTAAACTAGTTTCTTTACTCAGTCCTTTCCTCTGTGTACCTAGGCCCATCCGATGGCCTACCAGCCTGGGGACTCGCTTGACGTGCTCTGCCCAAACAGAGCCTCCGAGGTGGGGGAGCTTCTCCAGAGACTGTGCCTGCAGGACCAGAGGAGCCACCGTGTCCAGCTCTCATTGCGCAAAGACACCAAGAAGAAAGGTATGCTGTTCTCTCTTGTCATACACATGACAGGGACATCGTGTGTTTATAGTCTCGCATTCAGTACCAGTCAAAAGTTTGGACACCTAACTTTTTCTTTATTTTTACTATTTTCTACATTGTAGAATAATAGTGAAGACATAAAAACTACATATGTAATCATGTAGTAACCAAAAAAGTGTTAAACAAATGAAAATGGATTTTAGATTCTTCAAAGTAGCCACCCTTTGCCTTGATGACAGCTTTGCACACTCTTGGTATTCTCTCAACCAGCTTCACCTGGAATGCTTTTCCAACAGTCTTGAGGGAGCACATATGCTAAGTACTTGTTGGCTGCTTTTCCTTCACTCTGGGGTCCAACTCGGGTTTGGGATGAGGTGAGGTCGGGTGATTGTGGAGGCAAGGTCATCTGATGCAGCATTCCATCACTCTCCTTCTTGGTCAAATAGCCCTTACACAGCCTGGAGGTATGTTGGGTCATTGTCCTGTTGAAAAACAAATGATAGTCCCACTAAGCGCAAACCAGATGGGATGGCGTATCGCTGCAGAATGCTGTGGTAGCCATGCTGGTTAAGTGTGCCTTGAATTTTAAATACATCACAGACAGTTTCACCAGCAAAGCACCCCAACGCCATCACACCACCACCTCCATGCTTCACGGTGGGAACCACACATGTGGAGATCATCCTTTCACCTACTCTGTGTCTCACAAAGACTTGGCGGTTGAACCAAAAATCTCAAATTTGGACTCATCAGACCAAAGGACAGATTTCCACCGGTCTAATGTCCATTGCTCGTGTTTCTTGGCCCAAGCAAGTCTCTTCTTCTTATTGGTGTTCTTTAGTAGTGGTTTCTGTGCAGCAATTCGACCATGAAGGCCAGATTCACGCAGTCTCCTCTGAACAGTTGATGTTGAGATGTGTCTGTTACTTGAACTCTGTGAAGCATTTATATGGGCTGTAATTTCTGAGGCTGGTAACTCAATGAACTTATCCTCTGCAGCCGAGGTACCTCTGGGCCTTCCTTTCTTGTGGCGGTCCTCATGAGAGCCAGTTTCATCATAGCGCTTGATGGTTTTTGCGACTGCACTTGAAGAAACGTTCTTGAAATGTTCCGCATTGACTGACCTTCATGTCTTAAAGTAATGATAGACTGTCATTTCTCTTTGCTTATTTGAGCTGTTCTTGCCATTAATATAGACTTGGTCTTTTACCAAATAGGGCTATCTTCTGTATAACACCCTTACCTTGTCACAACACAACTGATTGGCTCAAACGCATTAAGAAGGAAAGAAATTCCACAAATTAACTTTTTAACAAGGCACACCTGTTAATTGAAATGCATTCCAGGTGACTACCTCATGAGGCTGGTTGAGTGAATACCAAGTGTGCAAAGCTGTCATCAAGGTATTTGAAAAATCTCAAATATATGTTTGATTTGTTTAACAATTGTTTTTGGTTACTACATGATTCTATATGTGTCATTTCATAGTTTTGATGTCTTCACTATTATTCTACAGTGTAGAAAATAGTAAAATAAAGGAAAAACCCTGGAATGAGTAGGTGTGTCCAAACTTTTGACTGGTAATGTTTGTGTGTGTGTACAGTCGTGGCAAAAAGTTTTGAGAATGACACAAATATAAATTTTCACAAAGTCTGCTGCCTCAGTGTCTTTAGATATTTTTGTCAGATGTTCTATGGAATACTGAAGTATAATTACAAGCATTTCATAAGTGTCAAAGGCTTTAATTCACAATTACATGAAGTTGATGCAAAGAGTCAATATTTGTGGTGTTGACCCTTCTTTTTCAAGACCTCTGCAATTCGCCCTGGCATGCTGTCAATTAACTTCTGGGCCACATCCTGACTGATGGCAGCCCATTCTTGCATAATCAATGCTTGGAGTTTGTCAGAATTTGTGGGTTTCTGTTTGTCCAACCGCCTCTTGAGGATTGGCCACAAGTTGTCAATGGGATTAAGGTCTGGGGAGTTTCCTGGCCATGGACCCAAAATATCGATGTTTTGTTCCCCGAGCCACTTAGTTATCACTTTTCCCTTATGGCAAGGTGCTCCATCATGCTGGAAAAGGCATTGTTCATCACCAAACTGTTCCTGGATGGTTGGGAGAAGTTGCTCTCGGAGGATGTGTTGGTACCATTCTTTATTCATGGATGTTTTCTTAGGCAAAATTGTGAGTGAGCCCACTCTCTTGGCTGAGAAGCAACCCCACACAAGAATGGGCTCAGGATGCTTTACTGTTGGCATGACACAGGACTGATGGTAGCGCTCACCTTGTCTTCTCCGGACAAGCTTTTTTCCGGATGGCCCAAACAATCGGAAAGGAGATTCACCAGAGAAAATGACTTTACCCCAGTCCTCAGCAGTCCAATCCGTGTACCTTTTAAAGAATATCAGTCTGTCCCTGATGTTTTTTCTGTAGAGAAGTGGCTTCTTTGCTGCCGTTCTTGACACCAGGCCATCCTCCAAAAGTCTTCGCCTCACTGTGCATGCAGATGCACTCACACCTGCCTGCCGCCATTCCTGAGCAAGCTCTGTACTGGTGGTGCTACGATCCCGCAGCTGAATCAACTTTAGGAGACGGTCCTGGCGCTTGCTGGACTTTCTTGGGCACCCTGAAGCCTTCTTCACAACAATTGAACCGCTCTCCTTGAAGTTCTTGGTGATCCGATAAATGGTTCATTTAGGTGCAATCTTACTGGCAGCAATATCCTTGCATGTGAAGCCCTTTTTGTGCAAAGCAATGATGACGGTACGTGTTTCCTTGCAGGTAACCGTGGTTGACAACACAAAGGAAGAACAATGATTCCAAGCACCACCCTCCTTTCGATGCTTCCAGTCTGTTATTCGAACTCAATCAGCATGACAGAGTGATCTCCAGCCTTGTCCTCGTCAACACTCATACCTGTGTTAACGAGAGAATCACTGACATGTCAGCTGGTCCTTTTGTGGCAGGGCTGAAATGCAGTCGGAGTGTTTTTTTGGGGGATTCAATTCATTTGCATGGCAATGAGGGACTTGCAATTAATTGCAATTCATCTGATCACTCTTCATAATATTCTGGAGTATATACAATTCGCCATCATACAAACTGAGGCAGCAGACTTTGTGAACATTAATATTTGTGTCATTCTCAAAACTTTTGGCCATGACATGTATGTACATACATACATGCATACATACATGTGTATGTAGGTCGGTACGTACAGTTGAAGTTGGAAGTTTACATACACCTTAGGTAAATACATTTAAACTCAGTTTTTCACAATTCCTGACCTTTAATCCTAGTAAGAATTCCCTGTCTTAGGCCAGTTAGGATCTCCACTTTAATTTAAGAATGTGAAATGTCAGAATAATAGTAGAGAGAATTATTTCTTTCAGCTTTTATTTCTTTCATCACATTCCCAGTGGGTCAGACGTTTACATACACTCAATTAGTATTTTGTAGCATTGCCTTAAAATTGTTTAACTTGGGTCAAACGTTTCAGGTAGCCTTCCACAAGCTTCCCACAATAAGTTGGGTGAATTTTGGCCCATTCCTCCTGACAGAGCTGGTGTAAGTGAGTCAGGTTTGTAGGCCTCCTTGCTCGCACACGCCTTTTCAGTTCTGCCCACACATTTTCTATAGGATTGGGGTCAGGGCTTTGTGTTGGCCACTCCAATACCTTGACTTTGTTGTCCTTAAGCCATTTTGTCACAACTTTGGAAGTATACTTGGGGTCATTGTCCATTTGGAAGACCCATTTGCGACCAAGCTTTAACTTCCTGACTGATGTCTTGAGATTTTGCTTCAATATATCCACGTAATTTTCCATTGTCATGATGCCATCTATTTTGTGAAGTGCACCAGTCCCTCCTGCAGCAAAGTACCCCCACAACATGATGCTGCCACCCCCGTGCTTCACGGTTGGGATGATGTTCTTCGGCTTGCAAGCCTCTCCCTTTTTTCCTCCAAACATAACGATGGTCATTATGGCCAAACAGTTCCATTTTTGTTTCATCAGACCAGAGGACATTTCTCCAAAAGTAGGATCTTTGTCCCCATGTGCAGTTGCAAACAGTAGTCTGGCTTTTTTTATGGAGGTTTTGGAGCAGGGGCTTCTTCCTTGCTGAGAGGCCTTTCAGGTTATGTCAATATAGGACTCGTTTTACTGTGGATTTAGATACTTTTGTACCTGTTTCCTCCAGCATCTTCACAAGGTCCTTTGCTGTTGTTCTGGGATTGATTTGCACTTTTCGCACCAAAGTACGTTCATCTCTAGGAGACAGAACGCGTCTCCTTCCTGAGCGGTATGATGGCTGCATGGTCCCATGGTGTTTATACTTGCGTACTATTGTTTGTACAGATGAACGTGGTACCTTCAGGCATTTGGAAATTGCTCCCAAGGATGAACCAGACTTGTGGAGGTCTACAATGTTTTTTCTGAGGTCTTGGCTGATTTCTTTTGATTTTCCCATGATGTCAAGCAAAGTGGCACTGAGTTTGAAGGTAGGCCTTGAAATACATCCACAGGTACACTTCCAATTGACTCAAATGATGTCAATTAGCCTATCAGAAACTTCTAAAGACGTCATTTTCTGAACATTTCCAAGCTGTTTAAAGGCACAGTCAACTTAGTGTATGTAAACTTCTGACCCACTGGAATTTTGATACAATGAATTATAAGTGAAATAATCTGTTTGTGAACGATTGGAAAAATTACTTGTGTCATGCACAAAGTAGATATCCTAACCGACTTGCCAAAACTATAGTTTGTTAACAAGAAATTTGTGGAGTGGTTGAAAAACGAGTTTTAATGACTCCAACCTAAGTGTATGTAAACTTCCGACTTCAACTGTGTGTGTGTGTGTGTGTGTATATATGTATGTTATTGCGATTTTTGTCATGACATTTAAACTCTATAAAACGGCATGTAACTACTCACATCTGTAATGGATGTAAAGTTGATTGTGTTGTTTCCCCTCCAGCTGCTCATCTCCCCTCCTACATCCCAGAGAACAGCACTCTAACCTACATGCTCACCTGGAGTCTGGAGCTCAGGACTGTCCCTAAGAAGGTCCCTTCTGCTTTCACGCTCTATACCTGAACTTCCCAGTTGAGAACCCAAACCTGACTGTGAAAGGTTACTGCACTGCAGTAGGACAAAGACTCTCTTTAGTCTAGCTTCTACTGAGCATGTTTGGCAGACACCTAAGGTAGCAGGGTTGGCAGGTACAGTAGGATGCAGGAATGTAGCCTGGGTGCCAGCCTGCCTCTGCCAACTTTTCATTGTCTTGTTTGGCAAGGTGACATTGTTGAATGCAGAAACAACCTGACTAGTAGGCCAGATGTAACTGTGTGAAATCTCTGTTTTGTATTGTGTGTAAGGAGCGCTTTTCCGGACACAGATTAAGCGAAATCCTGGACTGAAAAGCATTTTTTTTAAAAAGTATATTATTTTTAGTCTAGAATTAGGCTTAATCTATCTGATACTATTCTTTTATTTCTTTCTTTCATTCTTTCTTTCTTTCTTTCATCCCCCTCCAGGCATTTCTTCGTTCCCTGGTAGAGTGTACAGAAGACAGTGGCGAGAGGAGGAGACTACAGGAGCTGTGTAGTAAACAGGGATCAGTCGACTACAACCTCTATGTCAGAGACCCCAGCCTCGGACTATTGGATCTGCTCAGGGCTTTTCCTGCCTGCCAACCCCCTCTCAGTCTTCTCATAGGTCAGAACTCACTCCCTCTCCTGTCAGTCATAATGTTTGAGCTAATCAGAGTGCGTTGATTTACATGTCACAAAACATGGCTCTAGTTTCTAATGATCACCAATACAGGCAGGTACTGCTATTTCTCTATCCAGCAGAGGGCAGTATAGCCTCAGTAAATGCAGGTTCAGTCAAATTGTACATAGTGTTTTCCCCTACTTCACTCTCTTTTCCTTCTTTGAATTTTTTTTTTTTTTTACTCCACTTGGGTTTTTCATACATTTTACTGAATCCCAAATTACCAAACCAATGTTCCTGCATTGCTTCAATCAAGTTGTTATCTGTGACTTCAAAAAGGACATTTTTAAATGGAATATTCTTATTCTTGTGACCCACCAGTGCTTCTTGACTCACAATTTGGTCGCCCCTGACATGGAGAACTGTTGGTTGCAGACAGTCTGGCATTATAGTCTCTCATGGCATAAGGCCTAGAATTTCTCTGATGATGACTTGTGTAGATTTAGTTTTATGCTATGGGAAAGGGCATTTATATCAGATGAATACATACAAGTAATCTAAGCAATCTAATATTCATAAAAAATGCTTTGACTGGAACTGTTATTTGTCCTATTTGCACTTGTACTTTGCAGTGTCCTCCCTCAAAAGAGCTGTGTCACAGCTTAATATCCAATGTCAAAGTTATTTTGGGCCCTTTTGCTAACTGCAGCACCTTTCCAGTAGTGGAACCGAGCAATGCAGAAATCTGGCCATTTGTTAATGGGGACATTAGTACGGCTGGTGAAGAATGTGCTGGTGGAAGCGTTTTGGGGCCACCAGCTGTTGCTGGGGTCCTGTCATTGACTGTCCTACATTTGACAGGGACAGCGCTGTGGAGGGCAGGGCAGGCCAGGGGTTAACGATTACTACTGCTCTGACAGTGTCTCTGTGTTAACACATTTACTGGCCACTCCCCATTTAGCTTCACTGAGTGAGTTTAAAAGCTCTGCGCCTAATCATTCGCTAGCTACAGATGCTGTGGAATGTAAAGGTTGGATAAATAGGTGATTTGTAATAGTTATCCACTTTGGGGTTATGCTTTCTCATCATGACTCCTGTGCAATGGCCAAAAACCTGAAGGAACAGATTTTTTTATTTTTTTACAACAAAAAATGAGCTGTCACTCATGGCGTGAAAAATCTCACACTACCACAAAATATGAAAGGAATATCTTGTGATATGCATGAGATTCCTTCTCCCAGTGATGTATAAATTGTCCCCCAGTTGTGACATGTTGTCATAGTCAGTGATCGAAAGTCAGCTGTCAACTCTGAGGTATGGCTGAGCTGTAGACAAACGGAAAGGGAACGAGACTGTGAATGGGCATGTTAAACCTGTCACTGAGGAAATGGGATGGCAGGGAGTGATATAATTCCAGCGGTGCCTGGGGGTGCTGGGTACCACATTTCTCAGTGATACACCCGGAGTTGTTTACTGTAGAAGAGAGAAGGGCTTAGTTAGTCCAGCTGTTTTGATTCTTTCTCTCTCTGCGTCTCTCTGACACTGTCTCTCTTGCACACTCTACAGGCTGTAGTATACAATTTAACTCAAACTATTTTCCTGCACTATATTCCTCAGAGGCCTCATGGCCAGACACCAAATTACCCCAAAAGAGGGCACCTTTACAGCTGACATTGAAATAAGGTGGACATTAACTAGCTCCATCCCACAGGCACCAGATCTGCACTCTAGGGATCTCACAAGTGTATAACTTTTAGATTTAATGAATACAGAAGTATGCCCTAAAATAAACCTGTGTGTGTGCTGAGAAAATAGGACTTAGTAGCTTCCTCCTCCCATTCCTCCATTCTTAGTGATCTAGATGGAAACATCAGACAGGGATAGTGATATACACTACCGGTCAAAAGTTTTAGAACACCTACTCATTCAACGGTTTTTCTTTATTTTTACTATTTTCTAGGTTGTAGAATAGTAGTAAAGACATCACAACTATGAAATAACACGTATGCAATCATGTAGTAACCAAAAAAGTGTTAAACAAATCAAAATATATTTTATATTTGAGATTCTTCAAATAGTCACCCTTTGCCATTGACAGCTTTGCACACTCTTGGCAGTCTCTCAACCAGCTTCATGAGTTAGTCACCTGGAATGCATTTCAATTAACAGGTGTGCCTTGTTAATTTGTGGAATTTCTTTCTTAGTGCATTTGAGCCAATCAGTTGTTTTGTGACAAGGTAGGGGGGTTTACAGAAGATAGCCCTATTTGGTAAAATACCAAGTCCATATTATGGCAAGAACAGCTCAAATAAGCAAAGTGTAAGATGGCGCCAGAGAAGAAGGCAGACATTTTACGTGCCCCCAGCCGATTGTTTTTTTTTGTTTGTTTATTTGCATTGTTTGTAACTTATTTTTTTACTTATTTTGTACATAATGTTTCCGCTACCGTCTCTTATGACCGAAAAGATCTTCTAGACATCAAGACTGAGATTACTCACCACGGACAGGCAGAATCTGGTTTTTCCTTTCACAACTCTGACGAGCCCGACGTGAAGGATATACTGCTTCCTCGGGAACCGGCCCCGATCCCTGTGATCTGCGTGAATAGGAGTCGGAGAAAGAGGGGCCGAAGGGCGGGCTGCCTTCTGAGAATTCGTAGGCCATCGAATAAACCCCCACTTCCCTCCATTCTGCTAGCAAACGTGCAATCTTTGGAGAATAAAATCGCCGAGTTACGAGGAAGATTAAACTACCAATGGGACATTAAAACTATAACATCTTATGCTTCACGGAGTCGTGGCTGAACGATGACAGTATCAACATACAGTTGGCTGGTTATATGATGTACCGGCAGGATAGAACAGCGGCGACTGGTAAGGCAAGGGGCGGCGGACTATGTATTTTTGTACACAACAGCTGGTCTTCGATATCTAAGGAAGTCTCAAACTATTGTTCACCTGAGGTTGTGTGGTCTACAGCTTATCATGAGTTTTCATTTTTATTTTTCGTAGCTGTTTACATATCACCACAGTCAGAGGCTGGCACTAAACAGCACTGAATGAGCTGTATTCCGCCATAAGCAAACAGGAAAATGCTCACCCAGAGGCGACACTCCTAGTAGCCAGGGACTTTAATGCAGGGTAACTTAAAGAAATTTAGTAAAACGGATATCAGCATGTTACATGTGCAACCGACAATGACGAGACAGCCTATCGGGAGGAGGTCAGAGACCTGGCTGTGGGGTGCCAGGACAACAACCTCTCCCTCAACGTGATCAAGACAAAGGAGATGATTGTGGACTACAAGAAAAGGAGGACCGAGAACGCTCCCATTCTTATCAATGGGGCTGCAGTGGAGCAGGTTGCGAGCTTCAAGTTCCTTGGTGTCCACATCACCAACAAACTAACATGGTCCAAGCAAACCAAGACAGTCGTGAAGAGGGTACGACAAAACCTATTCCCCCTCAGGAGACCGAAAAGATTTGGCATGGGTCCTCAGATCCTCAAAAGGTTCTACAGCTGCACCATCGAGAGCATCCTGACTGATTGCATCACTGCCTGGTATGGCAACTGCTCGGCCTCCGACCGCAAGGCACTACAGAGGGTAGTGTGTACAGCCCAGTACATCACTGGGGCCAAGCTTCCTGCCATCCAGGACCTCTATACCAGGCGGTGTCAGAGGAAGGCCCTAAAAATTGTCAAAGACTCCAGCTACCCTAGTCATAGACTGTTCTCTCTGCTACCGCACAGCAAGCAGTACCGGAGCGCCAAGTCTAGGTCCAAGAGGCTTCTAACCCCAAGCCATAAGACACCTGAACATCTAGTCAAATGGCTACCCAGACTATTTGCATAGTCTGCACCACGCACCTGTTGTCATCTATGCATAGTCACTTTAATAACTCTACCTACATGTACATACTACCTCAACTCACCGTTGCCTCTGTATCATTGACTCTGTATCAGTACACCCCTGTATATAGTCTCGCTATTGTTATTTGACTGCTACTCTTTAATTACTTGTTACTTTTGTCTCTTATTCTTTCCAAATTTTTTTGAAACTGCATTGTTGGTTAAGGTCTCGTAAGTAAGCATTTCACTGTAATATTCACTGTTGTATTCGGCGCATGTGACTAATAAAATTTGATTTGAAACGACAGTCTATCATTACTTTAAGACATGAAGGTCAGTCAATATGGAAGATTTCAAAAACGTTGAAAGTTTCAAGTGCAGTCGCAAAACCCATCAAGCGCTATGATGAAACTGGCTCTCATGAGGACCGCCACAGGAAAGGAAGACCCAGAGTTACCTCTGCTGCAGAAGATAAGTTCATTAGAGTTACCAGCCTCAGAAATTGCAGCCCAAATAAATACTTCATAGAGTTCAAGTAACAGACACATCTCAACATCATCTGTTCAGGGGAAACTGTGTGAATCAGGCCTTCATGGTCGAATTGCTGCAAAGAAACCACTACTAAAGGACAACAATAAGAAGAAGAGACTTTCTTGGGCCAAGAAACATGAGCAATGGACATTAGACCGGTGGAAATATGTCCTTTGATCTGGAGTCCAAATTGGAAATGTTTGGTTCAACCGCTATGTCTTTGTGAGATGCAGTGTGGGTGAACGGATGATCTCTGCATGTGTTTTTCCCACCGTAAAGTATGGAGGAGGAGGTGTTATGGTGTGGGGGTGCTTTGCTGATGACACTGTCTGTGATTTATTTAGAATTCAAGGCACACTTAAACAACATGGCAACCACAGCATTCTGCAGCGATAAGCCATCCCATCTGGTTTGTGCTTAGTAGGACTGTCATTTGTTTTTCAACAGGACAACGACCCAACACACCTCCAAGCTGTGTAAGGGCTATTTGACCAAGAAGGAGAGTGATGGAGTGCTGCGTCAGATGACCTGGCCTCCACCAAATTGAGATGGTTTGGGATGAGTTGGACCGCAGAGAGAAGGAAAAGCAGCCAACAAGTGCTCAGCTTATGTGGGAACTACTTTTGGAAAAACATTCCAGGTGAAGATGGTTGAGAGAATTCCACGAGTGTGCAAAGCTATCATCAAGGCAAAGGGTGGCAATTTGAAGAATCTCAAATATAACATATATTATATAATACGTTTTTGTTAGTTACTACATGATTCCATATGTGTTATTTCAGAATTTTGATGTCTTCACTATTATTCTACAATGTAGAAAATAGTAAAAATAAAGAAATCATAGAATGAGTAGGTGTTCTAAAACTTTTGACCTTTAGTGTAGATAGAAACATCCAACAGGGTTAGTGATCTAGATGGAAACATCAGACAGGGATAGTGATATGAAGGAAACAACAGACAGGGATAGTGATATGAAGGAAACATCAGACAGGGGATAGGGATATAGATGGAAACATCAGACAGGGATAGTGATATGAAGGAAACATCAGACAGGGTAGTGCAGTGGCATCGCGGGTAGGATGGAAACATCGCGGGGGGAGGCACAGCGGGATAGTGATATGAAGGAAACATCAGACAGGGATAGTGATGGCCGCGGGGGATGAAGGAAACATCAGACAGGGGATAGGGTGGGCATCGCGGGGGATGAAGGAAACATCAGACAGGGGGACTAGGGCATCGCGGGATAGGATAGGGAAACATCAGACAGGGGGATGAGGCTCGCGGGATAGTGAAGGGAAACATCAGACAGGGGATAGGGATATAGATGGAAACATCAGACAGGGATAGTGATATGAAGGAAACATCAGACAGGGATAGTGATATGAAGGAAACATCAGACAGGGGATAGGGATATAGATGGAAACATCAGACAGGGATAGTGATATGAAGGAAACATCAGACAGGGATAGTGATATGAAGGAAACATCAGACAGGGATAGTGATATGAAGGAAACATCAGACAGGGATAGTGATATGAAGGAAACATCAGACAGGGATAGGATATATCAGACAGGGATAGTGATATGAAGGAAACATCAGACAGGGGATAGGGATATAGATGGAAACATCAGACAGGGATAGTGATATGAAGGAAACATCAGACAGGGATAGTGATATGAAGGAAACATCAGACAGGGGATAGGGATATAGATGGAAACATCAGACAGGGATAGTGATATGAAGGAAACATCAGACAGGGATAGTGATATGAAGGAAACATCAGACAGGGATAGTGATATGAAGGAAACATCAGACAGGGATAGTGATATGAAGGAAACATCAGACAGGGGATAGGGATATAGATGGAAACATCAGACAGGGATAGTGATATGAAGGAAACATCAGACAGGGATAGTGATATGAAGGAAACATCAGACAGGGATAGTGATATGAAGGAAACATCAGACAGGGATAGTGATATGAAGGAAACATCAGACAGGGATAGTGATATGAAGGAAACATCAGACAGGGGATAGGGATATAGATGGAAACATCAGACAGGGATAGTGATATGAAGGAAACATCAGACAGGGATAGTGATATGAAGGAAACATCAGACAGGGATAGTGATATGAAGGAAACATCAGACAGGGATAGTGATATGAAGGAAACATCAGACAGGGATAGTGATATGAAGGAAACATCAGACAGGGATAGTGATATGAAGGAAACATCAGACAGGGGATAGGGATATAGATGGAAACATCAGACAGGGATAGTGATATGAAGGAAACATCAGACAGGGGATAGGGATATAGATGGAAACATCAGACAGGGATAGTGATATGAAGGAAACATCAGACAGGGATAGTGATATGAAGGAAACATCAGACAGGGATAGTGATATGAAGGAAACATCAGACAGGGATAGTGATATGAAGGAAACATCAGAGGGAATATGCTTCCACCAATTGTTTTCCTTTTTCTTTCAGAACATTTGCCTAAACTGCAACCAAGACCGTACTCAGCGGCAAGGTAAGCTTGTCTCCTAGTTCCGACAGTGTTTCATAGTTTTCCTAATGTTTAACCCAGGCACATACTTTGCTTCTTCATTTTGTGACCCAAATCAAAAAACCTAAAATGGGTGAATGCACACTGACTGTAGTCATGTGGATGTTGGTCTGTTGTGAAGGCAAACCAATGTTCACAGTAGAGGTTCAGGTCAATAGCAGAATGTTTATCCTATGACCGCGACGATGCCCGTATTGCAATATAAAAACACGAAGTAGACTCTTTGGTCTTTTACAAACCTGCTATATGTAAAATATGATGTGCTATAGCTTGGAAAATAAATAAATGTGACTCTGGATGACAACATGATGATGTTTTCTTTTCCAACATTAGGGCTGTTAAATCGGAAGTTAAATCGGCTTTGTGTTTTGTTTCCTTGCCACGAGACTAACAAGTATTCAGATTAAAAACTAACACATAACAAATGAGAGTGGGAAACCGTTACATTATCACTTACATTACTGTCCATTAGTGCCATTTTAAACATGTCAACACTGGTTTCTTATGCTCATTAGTTGTGTGTGTGTCTGAAGCTGTGTGTTTTTTGTTTTGTTTTGTTTTTACGGTGTGTGCGTGCTTTGGTGGGAGGACTGTAGTCGAGCAAATGCAGCTGGAGCATTAGGAGGCTGCATCATTGATGCTGTGGTCAATAGAGGTCCCCAGAGACCTGCAGAATGGGAAGACTGAAAATCAGAGAGGGGGAAGAAAGATAGAGGGAGGAAGAGAAATCAAAATGTGAAATAAGGAGAAAGAGGTGAATATTACAGAAAGAGAGAGGGTACAGTTAGTGTTTGTGGATGAGAACCAAAGGCTTTTTTACTCTGTGCAATGTAGAGTATAGCATCCCCTATTTCATCTACCTATTGTAGCACATCTACAGTATCTAATGATGTATCACATTAACTTTCACACTTATTTCCATAGCCTAATGAGTGGTGCACCAGCAGGACTCTTACTTCCTTGCTATGGTATACAGTCAGCCACAGCGTCTGCTAAATTACTAAAATGCACTTATAGTTGCTGTGAAAAATTTCTAAATTTTTGCGAAATATGCAAAAATAGAGTAAATCAGAAAGGGGGCAAATACATTTTCACTTTGTTACAACAAGATTGTACACGAAAGTGAAAGACTCACCAAAAGGGGGCGGGCGAAGCAAGCGGAGCCAGGCGGGTGGAAAGGGCAGGCAGAGCAGTAACTGTATGCTAGCAGGATATTTCCAATCATATTTGCTGCTAGCGATGTTTATGTAAGTGGATGAATTGGTCTAATTTAGCATGTATGGTAAAGCCTCAACCCTTAAGCTACATCTTCCAATTTAAATGAGCTTGGGAAAAAATGAATAATGACATTTTTATAGTTTTGTGTGCCAGTGATAAAATGCAAAAATAGAGACACGTTCTAATTGAGCGAGGCGTCAAAGCGGACAACCCGCCCGGCTTCGGTTGGGTCATTATAATTCAAAACAATGCATTCTAAAATAAATCACACTCGCCTTGCTATAACCCCTCTCACTTTGCCTTCCGTTCTCTCCCCTTTCCCCCCCTCTCTCCTCCAGCTCCAGTATGAGACACCCAGGTCGGCTGCAGTTTGTGTTCAACGTCATAGAGTTTCCAGCATGCACTTGGAGACCCACGGGGAGGCAGGGCCTGTGTACTGGTTGGCTCTCTGACCTCGTCAACCCCATTCTGTTGCACCCTAGGAAGGCTCAGCCCTCCAGCACCCCAGCCCTCCCTAAGGTGAGTAGAGGAGTAACCTGTGTGTGTGTGCACGTGTGACATGCCGTAACACTTTTTTACGTTTGACCCCAGGTCCATGTGAGTCTGCGTGAGAACTGCTCCTTCCGCCTGCCCTCTGACCTCTCAAAACCCCTCATCATGATTGGCCCAGGCACCGGCGTCGCGCCCTTCATTGGTTTCCTACAACAAAGGTACAGCCCTCAAAGATGGAGGATTCATACTAACCCTCCCAGGCTACTATTCTGTTATAAGTGATGCTTGTTTGTCTGATTAGTGGAACTGGTGTGTTGTTTATGTTATGACGACAAACTTATTGTGAAGCTTACTCTCTGAGTGTGCACTGGTCAAGAACATAAATATGTTAATCACCAGGTTGCTATAACAACCATGACGCAACAGGAAGTGTTTCAGCTTTGATGAGTGTGTCACCAAATCAAGTGTTAACTGTGATGTCGAGTGGTAGTTAATCAAGTTTTTGCATTAATCTCCATAATCATTTACAATAGATCCCATCAAAGATTCACAACACTCTCTTTCCAATATGTCTTGGATGGTGGTTTAATGGTGGTAGTAATATTGCAGACATGGCTGTGATTTAACACTTCTACTTCACTTAAACTACCTGTAGGAGGAAATTGCCTGGCCTCTAAATGCTGATCGAAGGTCAGCTTTGCATTCTACCCCTAAAGGTTAAGGTCAGGATTTGGAGAAGGTAAACTGATCCTAGATCTGTGCCTAAGGGCAACATCCCACTGAGGTAATAAGTCAAGCCATTCCAGAGCTGCAGTCTGTCTGTCTGGTGTTTATGACTCTAATGAACAGTTATGGGTTAGTTATGGGTCAAACTGGCCGATGGAGACGTATTGATTTGAATGTAAAGAGACCAGTAGACCGTCTGTGTGTCATTAATGTAAATCATAGCTGGTGATTACTGTGGAGGTGTAAAAGCAATATTGACCTGTGTGTGTGTGTGTGTTCGCACACGCGTGTGCCTTGTAAAAGACCAGCTGTTAACAATGATGGAATACATAAATAATGGCTTGTAAAAGGTGCTGCTTGGTGTAATTTGACAAGATTAACTTTGTGAGTCATTTGGGGTAGCTAAGCTTACTGACATCACCAAAAGCCTACTAAAATCATCTTACACCTAGGGCTGTTGCCGTGACTGTATTACCGCCACACCGGCAGTCACTGCAGTAAAATTCCACATGATCATTGAGTCACGGTAACCTCCTAGTATGCACTCTGGACATGCGTTGTTAGTACCCAACTCACTAACGACCATCAGGTCCTAATGGCCTGGTACTCAGTGCTCTGTTGTCCATCGAACCCCTCTGACAGCAATGCAATGGAAAATCACATCAAACACTTATCATCAAAACAGTATCGTCCTTTTAAAACTCACCTCACTGTGATTGATCAAGTTGAAGAAAGAAGTTCAACAACAGGTTGAAACTGAGTGTAAAACATGGTCGTTGTGGATGTTGTTTCAAAGCCTAACACAATGAAATGGGCAGGGCTTTCTAAGGTGATGATTCATTCAAAACATACTTAGTGTATTTGATTTTGAATAGCCTAGTAATAGGGGATTTTTAAAATATATTTTCATAATTAATAGGCTGACACATGACCTTTTAGCTACATAATATCTCACCACCATGTGTTTCCATCTCCTCTCTCTCCTTTATGCAGAAAGAGGGGCTGTCAACAGTTTAATGAAATAGGTTTAGTTGTGAATACATGTTACTATTGATGTTCCCAAACAGATTTCACTAGGTTTTCCAAATTAATCTAGCGTATTTAGACCTGTTTCAAATGGTCACTTTTACACTCAACATAGCCACTTTATATTTGCACTCGCTCCGGAATGGGAAAAATATAATTTCTATTTTATTCAGTTCAATTGTCATCGTCTTACTATAAAATCATATAATGGCACGGGACTTCTAAGCATATCTTGTCTGCTAAATGAACAAGCCTACAGCTTTTTTAGACCTGCCTAAAATAAATAATAGATTTATTGCGATGGTGTATATTAAATTGATTTATTCAACTTTTTGAAATGTCGATGTTCCAAAGGCACACCTCTGCGGCTTGTGTGTGTTAATGTTAATTAGGGGTCAATTACAATGAGACCGGCAGTGTTTTGCATGACAATAACCGGCTGACAAAATGTCATGACCCCCATAGACCTACTTACACCAACATCCTACTAACATCTTACACCATGTTATTATGACTCTGTCTAAATAAAGTTATGTCCGGTCTGATTCTTTTTATCCACCTAGAATACCCAGTATCACTCGTCATTGTGACAGTACGAATAAAGTTGTTTCCATATTGAAACACTTTGCTGGCCTGAATGTTTCATCCAGACTGTTCTTTTATACCTCAATGATTCAGACAGTGACTTGACAGCTCCTGACAACCCAGCTGTTTACCAGTCAGCTCCAGTTGTCTTGTTTTTCTGATGTCTTCCGACGTGACACTGTTTGGTATTCACTGGTGTGTATGTGTGTGCGTGTGTGCCAGTATGCTGAGGTGATGCTGTTTGGTGGTTAATCATGTGTGTGTGGGTGTATTAAGGTGACCCTGTGTTGGTGGTTAATGGCTGGTGTGTTTGTGTTGGGACTGCATTGTGATGAATGATCTAGAAGGTAACTGATGTTTCTCAGTGGGGAGAGCTGTCTGTTGTCTGCACCTGTAGGACACCATCTCCACAGGACTGATGAATGTCTAACACCTACCATGACATGGTCACATGCCACCCGCCAACTACGCCAACGTGTGTGTGGTTGATGAATGACTTTAATGTTGCTAGTCCGACTACCCCAAATGTCAAGGTCGTGATAGGGAGTGTTCTCTCGTACAACGTTCAGTGACATCACTTCCTGCTGTTCAGTGCATTAGTTCACGTTAAAGCTTTTCCATTTTCTTGTCACCAACTAAAGAAATCATTGTTTCTTGGCACATCCCAGGCTTTAGCCTTGACCAAGAAGAAACTAGCAATGTCCCATCTGGAGAAAAGATGCTCTCCAGTGTGTGTTTCTCTATTTTTGTTAGTAGGCTTCTTTAGTGTAGTATGGGACTGCAAATTCAATGTTGGTTTTGTATGGAATGTCATTGTTTATTTATTGAACCCTTATTGTACCAGGTAAGTGGACTGAACACATTCTCATTAACAGCAATGACCTGGTGAATAGTTACAGGGGAGAGGAGGGAGGATGAATGAGCCAATTTGGAAGTTGGGGATGATTAGGTGGCTATGATGGTATGAGGAACAGATAGGGAATTTAGCCAGGACACCAAGGTTAACACCCCTACTCTTACGATAAGTGCCATGGGATCCTTAGTGACCACAGAGAGTCAGGACATCCATTCCGTTTAACTTTCCGACTGGAAGACGGCACCCTACACAGGGCAATGTCCCCAATCACTGCCCTGGGGCATTGGGATCTTTTTTAGACCGGAGGAAAGAGTGTCTTCTACTGGCCCTCCAACACCATTTCCAGCAGTATCTGGTCTCTCATCCATGGACCGACCAGGACCAATCCTGCTTAACTTCAGAGGCAAGCCATCAGTGGGATCTGTTCATATGCCCAAGGAATCTTACATTAAGCATCCTCTTACATGTGAAAGGTTTTTCAGATTACATAGCTATCAAGTTGCATGATGAACCTTCTTTCAACCCTGATTGTTATAACTGGGACATTCCACTCTATAGCATTCTGAAAATGTTTAATGTCTACAATAACACCAATCAGTAACATACATGGTAGTGATGGTACATAGCAACCTTAAGTAAGCCCTGATGGTTTGCTGTAGAAAGGCGGCTTCTCGCCTCTTAAGTGCAGTCTGACAGCGCTTTTCTCTCCTTTGTGCTCCTCCATAGACAGTCCTTTTCTCTATATAAAGCTTTTCACTGCTGGAAGGCGAGGAAGACGCTGGGGCAAACCGATGTATCAGTGTACCTGTCTCTCTTCTCTCTCTTTTTTATTTTCTCTCCCTCTTCATGCCCCCACCCCCCTCTGCCTGTCTCGCTCTCTTTCTCTAGTAGTCTGCTTGTCTTTCTCTGCTCTCTCTCCTTCACTCTTTCTCCTTCTTCACCTCTATGTCCCCTGCCATAGTTCTGGCAGATTGTAAAACCTGTCACGAGGAAAGCTTTGTACAGTACCCGAATTAAGATTCCAAACAAGGCGTTTACCCCAGATGCTGTGCTTTGATAAGAGATAACAACGTTCATTTTGACAGCAGGATGCTTTATCACCAACAAAACCTGAAGGTGCCTCCTTTTAAGCAACAAAAACAGCATGGGGATCCTTCAATTCTTCCTCTTTTCTCCGTCGCTCCCTCTCCCCTCCCCCTTCCCTCATTCTGTCTGCTTCTGTCAGTCAATGGAGGTTTTGAAAAGTACTTTGTGCCACTTTGTAACAACGGAAGCAAAAGAGAGAGGGAGCGGTTGAAGGGTCATAACTGTCTCAGTGGGATCTGTAGACCTCTGGCTGTCTGATATTGATTAGCCATGTCTGAGCTTAAGGATGAGTAATGGAGCAGGATGACCTTACCTGAGGATCAGGCTGGGTTGTTACACATCTTAAACAGTCAGGGTAGCATGCTGTTTTCATTCATCAGTGCAACAAGAGGTCTGATTGACATTATTAATTGAGGTTGTTCATCAGATGACAGGTAGAGTTTTTGTTATTGTAAACTGCTCTCCATAGGTTTGCCATATTCAGCTGAATGCATTCAAAATAGGGCATGTTAAACATCAGTAATCATAGCTCAGTGGCACTTCCTGGAATCATCGCGTACAGGCACATTTTATTACAGTCTCGTAAATCTCTCACAACGCCTTCTTACGCAGAGCATCAAACCCCATTGAACATGAAAAAGGGCAGAGGAGACCTTGCTCCTGCTGAATCACAGTTTCCCCTGCTTCCTGTTCATCTGAGAGGCAACTGCCTTGGAACCAAAATGGAGTATCTGGCTGTAATATTGTGATGCTGCTTCCCTCGGGGCCTGTGTTCTGGGCAGAGATGTGATCGAATTGGAAGCCATGTTTTTCCTATTGATTTTGCTCCTTGTGGGGAAGGGTGAGTGAGGCGAGGCCTAGAGGGAAGAGAAGACGAGCCCAGTTAAATTAGTTTACTGACTTTTACTCAGAAATTGCAGATTGACAATATGGGATGATGTCACTTGTTTGGTCTGCTTACCCAAGGGAGGCTTCATGAGACTTATTGGAATGCTCAGAATCGGAGCATTCAGAAACCTTGTCCAGTCGAGGTTCTCCACATCTCTAAATCAAATCAAATTTTATTGGTTACATACACATGGTTAGCAGATGTTAATGCGAGTGTAGCGAAATGTTTGTGCTTCCAGTTCCGACCGTGCAGTAATATCTAACAAGTAATCTAACAATCACAACAACTACCTTATACACACAAGTGTAAAGGAATGAATAAGAATATGTACATATAAATATATGGATGAGCGATGGCCGTGCGGCATAGGCAAGATTCAGTAGATGGTATAGAGTACAGTATATACATATGAGATGAATAATGTAGGGTATGTATGCATTATATAAAGTGGCATTGTTTAAAGTGACTTGTGATACATGTATTACATCCAATTTTTAATTATTAAAGTGGCTTGAGATTTGAGTCAGTATGTTGGCAGCAGCCACTCAATGTTAGTGATGGCTGTTTAACAGTCTGATGGCCTTGAGAAGCTGTTTTTCAGTCTCTCGGTCCCAGCTTTAATGCACTTGTACTGACCTCACCTTCTGGATGATAGCGGGGTGAACAGGCAGTGGCTTGCTTGGGTGGTTGTTGTCCTTGATGATCTTTTTGACCTTCCTGTGACATCGGGTGGTGTAGGTGTCCTGGAGGGCAGGTAGTTTGCCCCCGGTGATGCGTTGTGCAGACCTCACTACCCTCTGGAGAGCCTTGCGGTTGTGGGCGGAGCAGTTGCTGTACCAGGCGGTGATACAGCCCGACAGGATGCTCTCAATTGTGCATCGTAAAAGTTTTTGGTGACAAGACAAATTTCTTCAGCCTCCTAAGGTTGAAGAGGCGCTGTTGCACCTTCTTCACCATGCTGTCTGTGTGGGTGGACCATTTCAGTTTGTCCGTGATGTGTTCGCCAAGGAACTTAACTTTCCACCTTCTCCACTACTGTCCCGTCGATGTGGATAGGGGGGGTGCTCCCTCTGCTGTTTCCTGAATCCACGATCATCTCCTTTTGTTGACGTTGAGTGTGAGGTTATTTTCCTGACACCACACTCAGAGGGCCCTCACCTCCTCCCTGTAGGCTGTCTCGTCATTGTTGGTAATCAAGCCTACCACTGTAGTGTCGTCTGCAAACTTAATGATTGAGTTGGAGGCGTGCATGGCCACGTAGTCATGGGTGAACAGGGAGTACAGGAGAGTGCTGAGAACGCACCCTTGTCGGGGCCCCAGTGTTGAGGATCAGCGGGGTGGAGATGTTGTTTCCTACCTTCACCACCTGGGGACGTCCCGTCAAAGTCCAGGACCCAGTTGCACAGGGCGGGGTTGAGACCCAGGGTCGAGCTTAATGACGTGTTTGGAGGGTACTATGGCGTTAATTGCTGAGCTGTAGTCAATGAACAGCATTTTTACATAGGTATTCCTCTTGTCCAGATGGGTTAGGGCAGTGTGATTGCGATTGCGTCGTCTGTGGACTTATAGGGAAGGTAAGCAAATTGGAGTGGGTCTCGGGTGTCTGGTAGAGTGGAGGTGATATGATCCTTGACTAGTCTCTCAAAGCACTTCATGATGACGGAAGTGAGTGTTACGGGGCGATAGTCGTTAAGCTCAGTTACCTTAGCTTTCTTGGGAACAGGGACAATGGTGGCCCTCTTGAAGCATGTGGGAACAGAAGACTGGGATAGGGATTGATTGAATGTCCGTAAACACACCACACCTGGTCTGCGCATGCTCTGAGGACGTGGCTAGGGATGCCGTCTGGGCCGGCAGCCTTGCGAGGGTTAACACGTTTAAATGTTGTACTCACGTTGGCTGCGGTGAAGGAGAGCCCGCAGGTTTTGGTAGCGGGCCGTGGCACTGTATTGTCCTCAAAGCGAGCAAAGAAGTTGTTTAGTTTCTCTGGGAGCAAGACATCTGTGTCTACGACGGGGCTGGTTTTCTTTTTGTAATCCGTGATTTGACTGTAGACCCTGCCACATACGTCTCATGTCTGAGCCGTTGAATTGCGACTCTACTTTGTCTCTATACTGACGCTTAGATTGTTGGATTGCCTTGCAGAGGGAATAGCTACACTGTTTGTATTCGGTCATGTTTCCGGTCGCCTTGCCATGATTTAAAGCGGTGGTTCGTGCTTTCAGTTTTGCGCGAATGCTGCCATCAATCCACGGTTTCTGGTTGGGGAAGGTTTTAATAGTCACCGTGGGTACAACATCACCGATGCACTTGCTAATAAACTCGCTCACCGAATCAGCATATACATCAATGTTGTTGTCTGAGGCCATCCGGAACATATCCCAGTCCACGTGATCGAAGCAATCTTGAAGCGTGGAATCAGATTGGTCGATCAGCGTTGAGCAGACCTGAGCACGGGCGTTTCCTGTTTTAGTTCCTGTCTATAGGCTGGGAGCAACAAAATGGAGTCGTGGTCAGATTTGTCGAAAGGAGGGCAAGAGAGGGCTTTGTATGCGTCGCAGAAGTTAGAGTAGCAATGATCCAGAATGTGGCCAGCCCGGGTTGCGCATTTGATATGCTGATAAAATTTAGGGAGCCTTGCTTTCAGATTAGCTTTGTTAAAATCCCCAGCTACAATAAATGCAGCCTCAGGATATGTGATTTCCAGTTTACATAGAGTCCAATGAAGTTCTTTCAGGGCCGTCGAGGTGTCTGCTTGGGGGGGATATACACGGCTGTGGTTCTAATCGAAGAGAATTCTTATGGTAGATAATGCGGTCGGCAATTGATTGTAAGGAATTCTAGGTCAGGTGAACAAAAGGACTTGAGTTCCTGTATGTTATGATCACACCACGACTCGTTCATCATAAGGCATACACCCCCGCCCTTCTTACCGGAGAGATGTTTGTTTCTGTCGGCGCGATGCGTGAAGAAACCGGGTGGCTGTACCGACTCTGATAACGTATCCCGAGTGAGCCATGTTTCCGTGAAACAGAGAATGTCACAATCTCTGATGTCTCTCTGGAAGGCAACCCTTGCTCGAATTCTGTCTACCTTGTTGTCAAGAGACTGGACATTGGCGAGTAGTATACTCGGGAGCGGTGAGCGATGTGCCCGTCTACGGAGCCTTCCCAGAAGCCCGCTCCATCTGCCCCTTCTGCGGCGCCGTTGTTTTGGGTCTCCTACTGGGATCCGATCCATTGTCCTGGGTGGTGGTCCAAACAGAGGATCCGCTTCGGGAAAGTTGTATTCCTGGTCGTAATGTTGGTAAGCTGACGTTGCTCTTATATCCAGTAGTGCTTCGCGGCTGTATGTAATAAGACTTAAGATTTAAGATAACAATATAAGAAATAATACATAAAACAAAATACTGCGTAGTTTCCTAAGAACGCGAAGCGACCATCTCTGTCGGCGCCATCGGCACAATGTGAAAATTCCCTCTTGAACCAGACTCAGGAGTCCGAATTCTATGACAGAGAAAAGGCCTATGTCATATCCAGGGGTCTTGTGAAAAGCTATCGACTGTACTTTGCTTGTGAATTACCAGTCCTTTTCCTACAAAACATTGTCATTGTCATCCGTAGCGAGTTTCAATTCACAACGCTTTAGGAAATGGGAAATGTGACGTCAGTCAGTCCCCCTCATAATGACTCATTCTGTGGATGTGAATGGGTTAGGTGTTAAACCCAGGAAGTAACATCTTATCCTTGAGGGCCTCTGACTACTGCAGCTCTCCACAAAGAACTCCATCCATCCTTCTTCCAGCTTTTCTTCTCTAGTTCTTTCTGAATGTTGTTCTCTTGTCACCTCTCTCTGCCTAGATGGGGGATGGTGATGACGCTTGACCTTTTTAGATGGCCAGATGACTGATGCGTTAGTAAAGGTTTGTGTGTGTGTGTGCCCAGCAGGTGTGCAGTGTAGATAGTATCACACCGCCTCAGTGTTTTGTGTCTTTGTGCCAACTCGGTGCAAAGGATTCTGGAAGCCCTGCCAGACTCGTTGGCCGCAGGAGTAATCACTTTTATAGAAGCGGGGCTTACGTGCAGGGGGGGAGATTTAAACACACACACATCAGTTTTTTCCATTCACGCCGGCCGTCGGCTAATCAGATGGTTGCAATCATTTTCAGACTGTTATTTTTTCCACCTCATATTAGCTAGCCTTCCTTTTATTTAAAAGTTTAAATTCGCTAGTCCATAGTGCCCTCTCCCGCTAGAATGAACGATATGCATCTTCTAGCGATCTATTGATAGGAAAGGCTGCCTGTCAGTCACAAAGCGAGCGATGATAGGGAAACAGTCTGCTGCAGTCCAAAAAATGTACACGGAAGAGGGAGAAAGCATGATGCTCGTCAATGTCCCATGTAATGTAAGTGGTAACGATGAGTCGTAATCCACAACTTAGCCTAATTATTGTTGTTTTCTGGCACATTCATTTCTTCACGTAGCCAGCCACATGAAGTCATGGCACATAGTAGGCTATTTTACTGTGCTTTGACACCTAAACAGTAAGTTGACTAGTTTATAAAAGGTGTCGAACTGACTACACAAAGTTGATCTCCTATATCCCTTTCACGGCTGGACTACTGCATTTGGGTCCCTGAGACACCAACTTCCAGGGGGCCCACAACTCAAAAAATAAAAAACAATTGGTTAGGAGGCCCCCTGGAGGTCGAGAGCCCCGGGATACGTGCCCTGTCTGCCCGTTCGGTAATCCGGCCCTGATCGCTTTGCCATTCATAAATCATGCAACTTGCTTATATGTCTATTATATCTTATCGGGACAAGTAAACCAAAGGATTTCCTCTTAAAAGAGTAATGTGCAAGTATTGTACAATCCAGGTGTACAAAGCTCTTAAGAGACTTACCCAGAACAACTCACAGCTGAATTCACTGCCAAAGGTAATTTTAACATGTATTCACTTGGGTGAGAATACTGATGTAAATGAGTGTCTGTATTTAATTTTCAATACATTTGCAAACATTTCTAAAAACATGTTTTCACTTTGTCATTATGGGTACTGTGTGTAGATGGTTGAGAAATATCTATGTAATCTATTTTGAAATCAGGTTGTAACACAACAATGTGGAATTAGTCAAGGGGTATGAATACTTTCTGAAGGCACTGTATAATCAAGATGTTTATTAGTTTCACTGTGACCGCCGATAACTTGGGAACGAAGTTCACTACAAATACAAAGTTACCAATGTCTTTGCATTTGAAGCGAAGGATCAAATTAAAAACCGAGATGACTGCATAACAATATGAATACAGTACGCCTATAGGCTACATAGGCCTATATATACTGCTCAAAAAAATAAAGGGAACACTTAAACAACACATCCTAGATCTGAATGAAAGAAATAATCTTATTAAATACTTTTTTCTTTACATAGTTGAATGTGCTGACAACAAAACCACACAAAAATAATCAATGGAAATCCAATTTATCAACCCATGGAGGTCTGGATTTGGAGTCACACACAAAATTAAAGTGGAAAACCACACTACAGGCTGATCCAACTTTGATGTAATGTCCTTAAAACAAGTCAAAATGAGGCTCAGTAGTGTGTGTGGCCTCCAACTGCCTGTATGACCTCCCTACAACACCTGGGCATGGCATGCTCCTGATGAGGTGGCGGATGGTCTCCTGAGGGATCTCCTCCCAGACCTGGACTAAAGCATCCGCCAACTCCTGGACAGTCTGTGGTGCAACGTGACGTTGGTGGATGGAGCGAGACATGAAATCCCAGATGTGCTCAATTGGATTCAGGTCTGGGGAACGGGCGGGCCAGTCCATAGCATCAATGCCTTCCTCTTGCAGGAACTGCTGACACTCTCCAGCCACATGAGGTCTAGCATTGTCTTGCATTAGGAGGAACCCAGGGCCATCCGCACCAGCATATGGTCTCACAAGGGGTCTGAGGATCTCATCTCGGTACCTAATGGCAGTCAGGCTACCTCTGGCGAGCACATGGGGGGGTGTGCGGCCCCCCAAAGAAATGCCAACCCACACCATGACTGACCCACCGCCAAACCGGTCATGCTGGAGGATGTTGCAGGCAGCAGAACGTTCTCCACGGCGTCTCCAGACTCTGTCACGTCTGTCACGTGCTCAGTGTGAACATGCTTTCATCTGTGAAGAGCACAGGGCGCCAGTGGCGAATTTGCCAATCTTGGTGTTCTCTGGCAAATGCCAAACGTCCTGCACGGTGTTGGGCTGAAAGCACAACCCCCACCTGTGGACGTCGGGCCCTCATACCACCCTCATGGAGTCTGTTTCTGACTGTTTGCGCAGACACATGCACATTTGTGGCCTGCTGGAGGTCATTTTGCAGGGCTCTGGCAGTGCTTCTCCTGCTCCTCCTTGCACAAAGGCGGAGGTAGCGGTCCTGCTGCTGGGTTGTTGCCCTCCTACGGCCTCCTCCATGTCTCCTGATGTACTGGCCTGTCTCCTGGTAGCGCCTCCATGCTCTGGACACTACGCTGACAGACACAGCAAACCTTTTTGCCACAGCTCGCATTGATGTGCCATCCTGGATGAGCTGCACTACCTGAGCCACTTGTGTGGGTTGTAGACTCCGTCTCATGCTACCACTAGAGTGAAAGCACCGCCAGCATTCAAAAGTGACCAAAACATCAGCCAGGAAGCATAGGAACTGAGAAGTGGTCTGTGGTCCCCACCTGCAGAACCACTCCTTTATTGGGGGTGTCTTGCTAATTGCCTATAATTTCCATCTGTTGTCTATTCCATTTGCACAACAGCATGTGAAATTTATTGTCAATCAGTGTTGCTTCCTAAGTGGACAGTTTGATTTCACAGAAGTGTGATTGACTTGGAGTTACATTGTGTTGTTTAAGTGTTCCCTTTATTTTTTTGAGCAGTGTATTTCAATTATATTGTAATACATGTAATGTTTTATTTGTAGGCTACACTCTGTAATTTTTGCTTCAATATATTTAATGATGTTTAACAACGTGCGCAGTCATGTGCCAAATAAATCTGTGATTGAGTGCATTATTATAGGTTATAATTCTAATGTTAAGGTAAGATTTGAATGGAGAAATCTGGTCAGAGAGCAGCGCTGTATCTGTATCGACACATGCTTTCTGCGTGGCGTTTAGGGAAACGGATGTTGCATCTTCTACCGTTGTAGGAAAGCTGCATCATTAAACACTAGTAAACCTTTCATCGCTATCGGGAAACCAGGCCCTGAGCATATAGGCCTTGACCTAGACGATATCCAAAACATCTAACAATAAACTGAATTCATACATTTTCAGTGATTTTAAATTGTAAAGTCATGTCTTCCTACACAATACTGCAACAAATTGTTCCAATCTGTGAGGTAAACTCAATAAAGGATTCAATAATTTCATTGTGTTTTGGATGGAATCAAGCCATTTAAATGTACCAGGTGACACCAAAATGGAGCTCCTTAGGCAGAAAATGTAGTCACCTGGCTGGCAATTTTTTTTGTATTTTGCTGGATACTCTATGTACTTGTGGAAAACACTGACACATACGGACGCCGGCCTACACAAGTTCTTGTTTTCATTTTTCATGCATTGTGGAGTGTGATCCATCTTTTTTTTAGCGTGTACTTTTCGTGTCCCGTCTGTACTGCGTCATTCCCATCCATGCATTAGGTAATTGTGGCACTCAACTCTATTGGTGTTGTAGAGAGAGAGATACAGCAGTGTCACTGCTCCATTTAACCTCTGTTGTGAGCAAGGACTGTCCCGTTTTCTCTCTCTGCGTTTTTATTGATTGGGCTTTGAGCTCTCCTGTGTATTTATTTATTTTCTCCTTTTTTGTCTTTCAGGGAGAAGGAGAGGGAGGAAAACCCGGAGGCGGAGTTTGGTGAGACCTGGCTGTTCTTCGGTTGTCGCCATAGAGATCGAGACTTCCTGTTTAGGTGAGTGTCATTCTGACAAACATTGGGTCTTTCCCAAATGGCACCCTATTCCCTATGGGCCCTGGTCAAAAGTAGTGCACTATATAAGGAGTGTGATCCCATTTCGGACGCACCCATGCATCCCCAAAGTCTAGCACCCACCTTGGTGACCTTGGACTTTTCCTACAACCAGAGTGCAGATCATCATGTAAACAAACTGTCTGAGTCAGGCTGTTCTGTGACAGCGTGGTTCCCTGGAACGTGTCACTTCCTCTGTGTCCTTGACGGCTGTGGCGTGATTGAGAAGGCGGTAAGATTGGACCTTGGAGGACAAGACTTTAAACTTCATATGACAGGATTATGGTCTGGCTGCCACATAGGACCACAGAGATACATTATGTCTCACTAGAACTACACTGTATGGCAGGGATAGGCAACTAAATTCACCCTCGGAACAATGGGCTACTGAGCAACACTGGTACGTACACAGGGACGGGGAGCTTTTAGCTGGGATGGGGCATATCGTTGGATGGAGGGTATATTTTACACTAGTATTACAAAGCTCACAAACGATAGAGAGATATACAGTAGATATTACACTAGATCAAATAAAATGTTATTGGTCACATACATATACAGTTGAAGTCGGAAGTTTACATACACCTTAGCCAAATACATTTAAACTCAGTTTTTCACAATTCCCCTGTCTTAGGTCAGTTAGGATCACCACTTTATTTTTAGAATGTGAATTGTCAGAATAATAGTAGAGAGAAGGATTTATTTCAGCTGTTATTTCTTTCATCACATTCCCAGTGGGTCAGAAGTTTATACACTCAATTAGTATTTGGTAGCATTGCCTTAAAATTGTTTAACGTGGGTCAAACGTTTCGGGTAGCCTTCCACATTTTGGCCCTTTCCTCCTGACAGAGCTGGTGTAACTGAGTCAGGTTTGTAGGCCTCCTTGCTCGCACACGCTTTTTCAGTTCAGTTTCAGTTGGAAGTATGCTTGGGGTCATTGTCCATTTGGAAGACCCATTTGCGACCAAGCTTTAACTTCCTGACTGATGTCTTGACATGTTGCTTCAGTATATCCACATAATTTTCCATCCTCATGATGCATCTATTTTGTGAAGTACACCAGTCCCTCCTGCAGCAAAGCACCCCCACAACATGATGTTGCCACCCCCGTGCTTCATGGATGGTGTTTTTCGGCTTGCAAGCTTCCCCCTTTTTCCTCCAAACATAATGATGGTCATTATGGCCAAACAGTTCTATATTTGTTTCATCAGACCAAAGGACATTTCTCCAGAAAGTATGATCTTTGTCCCCATGTGCAGTTGCAAACTGTAGTCTGGCTTTTTTATAGCGGTTTTGGAGCAGTGGCTTCTTCCTTGCTGAGCGGCCTTTCAGGTTATGTCTATATAGGACTCGTTTTACTGTGGATATAGATACTTTTGTACCTGTTTCCTCCAGCATCTTCACAAGGTCCTTTGCTGTTGTTCTGGGATTGATTTGCACTTTTCGCACCAAAGTACGTCATCTCTAGGAGACAGAACGCGTCTCCTTCCTGAGCGGTATGATGGCTGCATGGTCCCATGGTGTTTATACTTGCAAACTATTGTTTGTACAGATGAACGTGGTACCTTCAGGCGTTTGGAAATTGCTCCCAAGGATGAACCAGACTTGTGGAGGTCTACAATGTTTTTTCTGAGGTCTTGGCAGATTTCTTTTGATTTTCCCATGATGTCAAACAAAGGCACTGAGTTTGAAGGTAGGCCTTGAAATACATCCACAGGTACACCTCCAATTGACTCAAATGATGTCAATTAGACTATCAGAAGCTTCTAAAGCCATGACATTTTCTGGAATTTTCCAAGCTGTTTAAAGGCACAGTCAACTTAGTGTATGTAAACTTCTGACCCACTGGAATTGTGATACAGTGAATTATAAGTGATATAATCTGTCTGTAAACAATTGTTGGAAAAATTACTTGTGTCATGCACAAAGTAGATGTCCTAACCGACTTAACAAGAAATATGTTGAGTGGTTGAAAAACTAGTTTTAATGACTCCAACCTATGTGTATGTAAACCTCTGACTTCAACTGTATTTAGCAGATCTTATTGCGGGTGTAGCGAAATCCTTATGTTCCTAGCTCCAACAGTGCAGTAGTATCTAAAACAATTTACAACAATACACACACATCTAAAAGTAAAATAATTGAATTAAGAAATATATAAATATTAGATTGCGCAATGTCAGTGGCATTGAATAAAATACAGTAGAATAGAATACTGTATATACATATGAGGTATGTAAACCTTATTTATACATTATTATTAAAGTGACCAGTGAATCCATGTCTATGTACATAGGGCAGCAGCCTCTAAGGTGCAGGGTTGCGTAACCGGGTGGAATCCGGCTAGTGATGGCCGTTTAACAGTCTGATGGCCTTGAGATAGAAGCTGTTTTTCAGTCTCTCGGTTCTCGCTTTGATGCACCTATACTGACCTCGGCTTCTGGATGATAGGGGAGTGAACAGGCCGTGGCTCGGGTGGTTGATGTCTTTGATCTTTTTGGCCTTCCTGTAACATCGGGTGCTTTAGGTGTCCTGGAGGGCAGGTAATTTGCCCCCGGTAATGCGTTGGACAGACTGCACCACCCTCTGGAGAGCCCTGCGGTTGCGGGTGGTGCAGTTGTCGTACCAGGCAGTGATACAGCTTGACAGGTTGCTCTCAATTGTGCATCTGTAAAGGTTTGTGTGTCTTTGGGGCCAAGCCAAATTTCTTCGGCCTTCTTCACCACACTGTCTGTGTGGGTGGACCATTTCAGATCGTCAGTGATGTGTACGCCGAGGAACTTGAAGCTTTCCACCTTCTCCACTCTGGTCCCGTCGATGTGGATATGGGCGTGCTCCCTCCCTCCCTCCGTTTCCTGAAGTCCACAATCAGCTCCTTTTGTTTTGTTGACGTTGAGTGAGAGGTTATTTTCCTGGCGCCACTCTCCTAGGGCCCTCACCTCCTCCCTGTAGGCTGTCTCGTCATTGCTGGTAATCAGGGCTACTACTGTTGTGTCATATGCAAACTTGATGATTGAGTTGGAGGCATGCGTGGGTGAACAGAGAGTACAGGAGGGGGCTGAGCATCCACCCTTGTGGGGCCCCTGTGTTGAGGATCAGCGAAGTGGTGGTGTTGGTTCCTACCTTCAGGACCTAGTTGCACAGTGCGAGGTTCAGACCCAGGGCCCCGAGCTTGGAGGGTACTATGGTGTTGAATGTTGAGCTATAGTCAGTGAGGTATTCCTTTTGTCCAGATGGGATAGGGCAGTGTGCAGTGCGATGGCGATTGCATTGTCTGTGGATCTATGAGGGTGGTAAGCAAATTGAAGAGGGTCTAGGTTGTCAGGTATGGTAGAGGTGATATGCTCCTTGACTAGTCTCTCAAAGCACTTCATGATGATAGAAGTGCTATGGTGCGATAGTCATTTAGTTCAGTTACCTTCACTTTCTTGGGTACAGGAACAATGGTGGACATCTTGAAGCAAGTGGGGACAGCAGACTGGGATAGGGAAAGAATGAATATGTCCGTAAACATTCTAGCCAGCTGGTCTGCGCATGCTCTGAGGTTCCGGCTAGGGATGCCGTCTGGGCCGGCAACCTTGCGAGGGTTAACACGTTTTAAATGTCTTACTCACGTCAGCCACGGAGAAGGAGAGCCCACAGTCTTTGGTAGCGGGCCGCGTCGGTGGCACTGTTATCCTCAAAGCGGGCAAAGAAGGTGTTTGGCTTGTCTCGAAGCAAGACGTCAGTTTCCGGGACGTGGCTGGTTTTCCCTTTTTAATCCGTGATTGTCTGTAGACCCTGCCACACACGTCTCATGACTGAACCGTTGAATTGCAACTCCACTTTGTCTCTGTACTGTGACTATAACCAAAGAGAATTATCTTGGGAGGTAATACGGTCGGCATTTGATCGTGAGGTATTCTAGTTCCTTGTCTAATTTGAGTTTCTGTTTGTTATTACAATCACACCATGAGTAGTTAATCATGAAACATACACCCCCGCCTTTCTTCTTCCCGGAGAGTTCTTTATTCCTGTCTGCGCGATGTACTGAGAATCCAGATGGCTGTATAGATGGGGACAGTATATCCCGAGAGAGCCATGTTTCCGTGAAACAGAGTATGTTACACTCCCTGATGTCTTTCTGGAAGGAGATCCTCGCCCTGAGCTCGTCTACTTTATTATCCAGAGACTGAATGTTAGCGAGTAACATACTCTGGAGCAGTGCATGGTGTGCACGCCTCCTGAGTCGGACTAGAAGTCCACTCAGAATACCTCTTCTCTGCCGGTGGTGTTTTGGAGCAGCCTCTGGAATAAGTTAAATTGCCCTGGGGGGTACGAACAAGGATCCAATTCGGGAAAGTCGTAATGCTGGTGAGTCACCGCTGCTCTGATATCCAAAAGTTCTTTCCGGCTGTATGTAATAACACAAAAAATTTGGGCTAATAATGTGAGAAATAACAAAAAAAAAATATATACTACAAAGTTGCTTAGGAGCTAGAAACAGACCTGCCGTATCTGTCGATGCCATCTTACTTTAAATCGATTCAGTTGCAGTTCCAGTTCAGAAGGCTTGAAACCATTTTTATTTCAAACCAAACTTACTTTAACAGTGAATGCAAATCTACCAAGCTTTCCTCAAATGACTCATAACACTACCAACACAAGGCCATGTGAAGGTCAGTGCACCAACCAAAGCTGTCTTCTGACTAGATCACAAAACGGTGCATTGGTCGCAGAAATCATGAAAGAACAGATCAAAGAAAAATCTGTGTATATTCGTATATTGCCCTCTATCTCTTTGTTAAATACGTCCTCACAGCCAGGTATCCTGGGCTGATGGGTTTGTTCACAACGTGGGTCTCTCTATCTGGGGTAATTCAAAATGGAGGCCCCCCTGTGAAGATTGAATTGATTTAACATGTGCTAATGAGCATGAAACAGCTGTATCAATCAAAACCAAATGCTGCATTTTCGGGAAGACGTAAGCAAGATTTTTCTTGCACTGTAGGAAGGCACATTTGGATTCATGTTATGTATGAAACTGTATGTTTACTGTGTAAATGACCCATGTCAGAATCATATTTCAAACATGTTCTCTTGCAGCATGATAAAATCATTATATTAAACTTTACTCATAGAAAAAAAACTGCCTGCAATGTTTCACATGTTCATTATTATTATTATTACCTAACCCGACTATCCATCAGTGGGGGTCTGAAATGTGAACTGATAGAAAAAATGAAGTGTTCCCTTTTGATGCTAAATATATCTGGGGGTCTGAAATGTGAACTGATAGAAAAAATGAAGTGTTCCCTTTTGATGCTAAATATATCCTGTGGTCTTAGGCTAAACCCTGACATCTTCGGTGTGACATTTATAGAGTAAAGTTAATTCCAGAATGTTCTTTTAAAAGCAAACAGGCTCTGGGATCAGCCTAATCAACCCCAACATTTAAAAATCTCTGTTAGAGGTTGACACCAATCTGACCTCCAGTCTGTTACGCAACCAGACACTCGGACCCCCTGCAGTTTGCACTCATTTTCTCCCTTTCCCTCCCACCCTCCCTCTCTCGTTCCCTCCTCGTACCCTCCCTCCCTCTTCATGGATTGTGATTTCACTGCTGAGAGATATGGGTTACTGGGCTCTTGTTCAGGGCCATTAAGGGCCAGAGTCCCACAACCGGACCAGGGTTGTTTTCTCTGTCAATACACACCAGGGTTTGACTGAGGCCAAAGAGAAGAGCATGGCACAGTGGGGTGTGGGTGGGACCCCTGGTACCAGGATGTTAACCTTTCAAACAGAAATTAAAGTTGCATGATATTGCCTGACATTCAACTGAATAGAGGGGTAAGGAGAGAGAGAGAGGGAGAAATTGGAAATGGCAATGCTGTATGTCTCTCATGAAAGTCTTATACAGTCAGGTCCAAAAACTGTTGGCACCCTTGGTAAAGATGAGCAAAAAAAGACTGTATAAAATAAATACAAATACTGAGCTATATTGTATGCTTAAAAAAAGGAGGAAATTATATTTTATACTAATACAATTGCTCAGAGAAAGAGATTTTGTATCACAAGTACTTTTTTTTCTCAAAAAGATAGTTGTCAAAATCATTGGCACCCCTAAAGATTCTTATAAATATAAACAAACAATTAAATCTCCATTAACATTCTACTTTTTTAAGTTGACCTCAGTTGACCTTCCATGGCTTCCTGTTTCACTGGGGTATAATATAATAAGGTAATCCGCATGTAAAATCTTTGTCATCAAAGATGGAACAGTGGTAAACTTTCTTGGTATTGGACCCATGTGGATCTTGTCCCCACGCTCAATGAGGAAGATATTTTGTGAGGCAAAGTAAATTAGAATGGCCAAAGTTGGAGAATTACAGAACTTAGTCGTATCTTCAGATCTACAATTAGACACCTCCATGCTAATAGGGTTGCCAGAAAAAAACATGTTGAGAGCAACAAACAAATGTAAACACCTGGAGTTTGCTAAATTGGATTGGAACCGGTTGTATGTTCAGATGACATGAAAATTGACTCTTTGGCCATGCACACCAGTAGTGGGTTTAGCATTGAAAGAAGGATGCATATGCAGAAAATAACCTCATACCTACTGTAAAATGAACTTTACCAAGTACCAGGACCTTTTTTAGCCAAAAACCTGCTTCCTTCTGCCAGGAGGCTAAAACTTTACAGCAAGTGGATCTTCCAGCAAGACAATAACCCCAGGCACACATCAACATCCACAAAGAAATTGTTAATTGATCACTAAGTCCACATTTTGCAATGTCCATCTCAGTCTCCGGACATGAACCCCATTGAAAACCTGTGATTTGAATTGAAGAGGGCAGTCCATAAGCGCAGAACGAAGGATATAAAGGATCTAGAAAGATTCTGTATGGAGGAATGGTCTAAAATCCATCCCAATGTGTTCTCTAATCTCATATAACATTTTAGAAATAGACTCAGTTATCCTCGCAAGGGTAGGGTGCCGGAGTATTGAAAACAGGTGGCAACAATCTTTACACCCATCTTTCTTTTAGAGTTTTTATTTGTTAAACAAAATCTTTCTCTGAGCAATTGTATTTGTATAAAATAATATAAATTCCCAATTTTGGGGGGCATACAATACAGCTCAGTATTTGTATTTTATACAGTCTTTTTTTGCTCATCTTTATCAAGGGTGCCAATCATTTTGGACCTGACTGTATATCTGCAGAGAATATGTTGTCATGCTTTCCCCCCTAGACTTTTCTGTTAGTCAATGCCTCACGTTAAAGGTTCAGTATTCATTGTTTTTATTTGAAAACCAGGAAGTGAACCCTCATCACTGCTCAGTTGATACCTTAGGTGACACGCGGGGCCGTCTAGGACACACGTCCTCTTCTTTCTCTTTTGTTCTTCCCTCTCCTGTTTTTTCTCTTGTTATTCTAGTGCAGCAATTATCAACTAGATTCAGCCTCGGTACGATTTTTTTCTTGAGAGGATGGTCGAGGGGCCGGTACATAATTACAAATAATTTGTAGACTGCAAATTGACACCAAGAAGCCCAAACAGATATAATATTTGACTAAAACTTTATCATTCAAACCTTGCTTACATTTGGATATGATCACGTCTCTCTATTATGCATGGGAAATACTTGAGAACAAATTTCCTAAACTAAAATCACTTGGAGCTGATTTCCTGGTGTTTTAACTTTTTTTTATGTCCATTAATGAAAATTCCCCCTCAAAAAATCTCTCTATATAATTTTTTTTGCAAAGAAAACTTGGGGAGCCAAATAAAACCATCGCGGGCCAAATTCAGCTAGCGGGCCGCCAGTTAAAGAACCCTGTTCTAGCGTTTAACATACTTGGTATTCTAGGGATTTAGTTGTCAGAGGTAAAGAAATAAATAATAATAATTGTTTGTAATGAGTCATCCAGATAAACATGGTAATGGTGTTGCAGCAACAATACATAACATTTAACTCAATGAAGGTGAACGAGAAAGAAGGAAAGAGCAAAATGGAAAATAACAACAATACCAGGACAATCCTTTGCTCTACTCTCCTGCAGTATTTACTGCATTTTTACTCATTCTAGTCATGGTCTCCTTATTTTATTAAAACTAGCTTTTAAAAGTCTCCCGGCTACTGCAAAACGATCTTCACCAGACTTCCTTTAACCAGACCACATATGTTGTCCAGTCTGCCTGTCTGTCTACTCTCTATCCTCTCAACCTTGCTAAGGTTCTTCACTGGCTCAGAAAACTCAGTAGACCTTACTGTTGCTACCTACCCAAGGCCCTATTAAAAAAACATATTGAGATGGAACACACACAGTGTTGTGGCAAGGATTGGTGGATTGATTGTAAAAATATGCTTATAAGAGGGCCTCGACCTTGCTTATGAAATCCATATTTGACCATTTATCTTCCATTAAATAAGACGTATCGGTGGCCTGTGTTTTTATACGTAGGCTTGTACACACGGCTGGGTTGGAACTTTATTGAGCTTGACTGTTTTTTGTCTATTTTGGAAATGAAAACTGTTTTCATGCCCTGAACTAACTCTCTCTTTCTTCTCCTCTAGCGCTTCTCTTATTCTTCTCTGTTCTCTTGCTCTCTCCTCTTTCTCTCTCTTTTCTCCTCTTTCTTCTCTCCTTGCTCTCACTCACACTTTTCTTTTTCTTTTCTCCAGAGAGGAGCTGCAGGGGTTTGTGGGTAAAGGAACCCTGACCCATCTGAAAGTGTGTTTCTCGCGAGACACTCAGATGGGGACAGAGACCAAGACAGGACCTAGATACGTCCAACACAACCTGCTCCTCCATGCCAAAGACATCACCAACCTCCTCTTCAAGGAGAATGGATACCTCTACGTCTGCGGGTGAGCTTAACTTTGATGGTGGCGATGATGATGATGATGTCAATAGGAAAACCATGGAATAGTTTGGTTCATTATTTTAGTGGCTGTGGATCTGGATTTACTGACTTAATTACTTTGCTCCCACAGTGATGCTAAGAACATGGCTAAAGACGTGAACAATACCCTGATAGAGATGGTATCAGCAGAGCTTCAGCTGGATAAACTAGATGCCATGAAGAGATTGGCTGGACTCAGGGAGGAGAAACGCTATTTACAGGACATATGGTGCTGAGTGGATGAATCTTCAACATATCTTATGTCACAGACCGAAAAGGTCCATGTATAATTTTAGTGGGCCATTCATTTCCTTTAAGCAACACAAACTGACCATATGGATTGGGTTGCATGTTGTTCCTCTTGCCTCATAGCACCTGACCATAAACTTCATAAACTGACCATAGAAGATTGAGTTTCAAGGACTGTAGTTGTTTTATAGGGGAATTATGCAAGACTAACACACTGCCTGTTCAGCTTACTCCTCATCCTACTTCACATTCTTGTCTTCCAATACTTTTTTGCTGTGTGCAAAATTGTGTCCAAAATACAAAAGGTGTGTTTGCTTGAAAAGGTTTAAAGGTCTCTGATGTATTTCTTATGCTCACTGTATGATGATAATGAGTGATATGGTGGGTGAAACTTATCTTGGCACGCGTACAAGACGAGATGAAACCCATTCAGAGATAACGATCAAAGGTAATGAATTTTGATTGATATGGGATGATTGTGTTTTAATTTGAGAATAATTCAATTGTTCAAGGTGACTTTCCTCACTAGATGAAGCTGGAGTCGGCGGTTAGTTAATTGAAGGATTTTCGCTATGGGCCTTCCACCGTACCCTAGAGAGACTTCTCAGAATTAAATCTTCAGACACTGCTAGTCTTTTTATATCAGCAGGTCTCTCGTCAAGATGTTGACCGTCTCCACAGCTGGGCTAGACTGGGCTTGTGCTCTGTATGAGAATGGATGACAACATCACACTCAATAAAGCTTCGCCAAGTAAACAAATCAACTTCTGCTTGTCTGTCAGAGGAAAGTATAGGCCTGTCCATGAGGTCAGACCGGGGTGGAGAATTGTGTTACGGACTGGAGGAATTTCAAACACAGTTCAATGAATACCAGAGCAGATTGGACGTTATCAATAAGTCTCGGCCACATTCTCCTGCTGCTCCACTTTGTCAGAGGATCATCAAATCAGTAGTGGTGGTTTGAAACCGTTGTCCCTGCAGCCTGGATGCCTGTCTCATTGTCTGCTTTAGCCAACTCCCTTTGTTGCCATGACAACATGAGACCCGAGGGTCATATGGAATGAGTTATGAGTCACCGAGGTCATCGTACTGTATAGACGTCACTAAACAGTGATGAGATTTAATTTGTATTTTCATGCACAAAATGTCTTTGGACAAAAGATTTGGTTGAAGCAGAGACAAGCTGGCATCCAGGCTGAGTGTCAGGGAGGAATTACAGGCTGCAAGTCACCAAGGCTGTTTTCTAAACATCACTGAATAAGGTGGAAAGGAGTTGGGTATTGAATGTGATGAATGGTCTTTTCATTGATCCACAATCCACAAACGTTATCATGCAGCTATCATTCTTAACCCAAGGCTGAAATAAAAAAAAATTGGGGTGGGGGGCAAAAATCAGTAGGCCTTGGTAGCTAGAGAACAATTTATCATCCCCTGCTAAAGGACAAAAGAGAAGTTAAGCAATCGCTTAGATGTCTGCTAAAAGGTGAGAAAAGTTTTGTTTTAGTGAGAGAAGGAAGTAGGGTTCAGGCTCTTCTCCACACGCATGCTTGACGAACACACACAACACATACACATGCTTAAGCTTGATTAATGGCACCACGCTCACCCAGTGTGTAATAAACAAGAGGGGAAACTTTAATCAAGTTTGGCCTCGTCTTTGACAAAGCAACACCCCCTGAACATCGTCGCTGCTGAGTGGTTTTTTGGGGAAGGCGCATCACTCTTCGCCCACTCCTTATTTACCTAGCCTATTCGCATCCTTTCACCCCCACCTGAAAAATCACCCTCTCGTCTGAAGACAGAGAGCCCCGCGGATCCTCCGGCCCCGTCATGGCCACCGCGCAGTAAGGACTGATGAAGTTTTAAATTACAGTTTCTTAATTAAAAAGGTTCAAGGTGCCTTTTCCGTCTGCAGTGAGAGGCGAGACGCAAAGAGGTAATCGAAATAAATCAGACAAAGAGAGAGCTAGGCGCTAGTGAGGACTGGAGGATAATGCTATGATAGATCTGTGTAGTTAAGAATGGCGTAAATGAAGCAGAAAGATGTATATGGAAGGTAATGACTCATTAGGTGGAAGTAGAGAGTGAAGTAGCGTGGGGGATGTAGTTGGGATCTCAGGTTGTTCGGGGGTACAAGAAATGTGTTACCGTACAAACAAACTTCAACCCAATACAGTGGGTGCAGATGGGGGATATTGAATGTTAGAGTGCCAATCTTTCCCATTGATTTGGTGATTGAGGCCTGCAGTAATCTTCTGATGCTCATCCCCTGGCCTTATGCCCGTAAAGGTCCAATGCAGCTGTTTTTAGCTCAATATCAAATCATTTCTGGGTAACCATTAAGCACTGTGATAGTTTTCAATGAACTGGTAAAAAAAAAAAAGCTTCTTAGCAAAGGGCAATTTCTCGAGCAAGAATTTTGCTAGTACTGTATGGGAGTAGTCTAGGTGGAGAAAAATTACACACAAAAAAACTGATTATTGGAAGAGAGGTTTTGAACTCTTTTATTGGTCTATTAACTAATTTGCCAAATGGTGATGTCACCATGGAAGGCCAAAACTCAGGCAGTCTTTTCAAACAGCTCTTACACTAAAAGGGCATTATCCTAATTTTTACAATTTCACAGTATTGTTCCAACCTCATAGTGTGGAAATATATATACTGCTCAAAAAAATAAAGGGAACACTTAAACAAAACAATGTAACTTCAAGTCAATCACACTTCTGTGAAATCAAACTGTCCACTTAGGAAGCAACACTGATTGACAATACATTTCACATGCTGTTGTGCAAATGGTATAGACAACAGGTGGAAATTATAGGCAATTAGCAAAACACCCCCAATAAAGGAGTGGTTCTGCAGGTGGTAACCACAGACCACTTCTCAGTTCCTATACTTCCTGGCAGATGTTTTGGTCACTTTTGAATGCTGGCGGTGCTTTCACTCTAGTGGTAGCATGAGACGGAGTCTACAACCCACACAAGTGGCTCAGGTAGTGCAGCTCTTCCAGGATGGCATATCAATGCGAGCTGTGGCAAGAAGGTTTGCTGTGTCTGTCAGCGTAGTGTCCAGAGCATGGAGGCGCTACCAGGAGACAGGCCAGTACATCAGGAGACGTGGAGGAGGCCGTAGGAGGGCAACAACCCAGCAGCAGGACCGCTACCTCCGCCTTTGTGCAAGGAGGAGCAGTGCAAGAGCCCTGCAAAATGACCTCCAGCAGGCCACAAATGTGCATGTGTCTGCTCAAATGGTCAGAAACAGACTCCATGAGGGTGGTATGAGGGCTCGACGTCCACAGGTGGGGGTTGTGCTTACAGCCCAACACCGTGCAGGACGTTTGGCATTTGCCAGAGAACACCAAGATTGGCAAATTCGCCACTGGCGCCCTGTGCTCTTCACAGATGAAAGCAGCTTCACACTGAGCACATGTGACAGACGTGACAGTCTGGAGACGCCGTGGAGAACGTTCTGCTGCCTGCAACATCCTCCAGCATGACCGGTTTGGCGGTGGGTCAGTCATGGTGTGGGGTGGCATTTCTTTGGGGGGCCGCACAGCCCTCCTTGTGCTCACCAGAGGTAGCCTGACTGCCATTAGGTACCGAGATGAGATCCTCAGACCCCTTGTGAGACTATATGCTGGTGCGGTTGGCCCTGGGTTCCTCCTAATGCAAGACAATGCTAGACCTCATGTGGCTGGAGTGTGTCAGCAGTTCCTGCAAGAGGAAGGCATTGATGCTATGGACTGGCCCGCCCGTTCCCCAGACCTGAATCCAATTGAGCACATCTGGGACATCATGTCTCGCTCCATCCACCAACGCCACGTTGCACCACAGACTGTCCAGGAGTTGGCGGATGCTTTTGTCCAGGTCTGGGAGGAAATCCCTCAGGAGACCATCCGCCACCTCATCAGGAGCATGCCCAGGCATTGTAGGGAGGTCATACAGGCACGTGGAGGCCACACACACTACTGAGCCTCATTTTGACTTGTTTTAAGGACATTACATCAAAGTTGGATCAGCCTGTAGTGTGGTTTTCCACTTTAATTTTGAGTGTGACTCCAAATCCAGACCTCCATCGGTTGATAAATTGGATGTCCATTGGTTATTTTTGTGTGATTTTGTTGTCAGCACATTCAACTATGAAAAGATAAAACTATTTAATAAGATTATTTCATTCATTCAGATCTAGGATGTGTTATTTTAGTGTTCCCTTTATTTTTTTGAGCAGTGTATAATACACAGGTAAATCATGTATTTGTCTGCACTGGGCCTTTAAACTTCTAGGACCGAGGAGGACACACTCGGTTGTCAGACTGAAGTGCATGGGGAAATGTTGTCTACTCTGTGGTCTGCTCCATCATTTAAAACAAACATACAAATACTGCTAGATCCAGCTTGACTCTAGAGAGAGAGCCAACTGTACACACACTGATGTTCACTCCAGCATCTGTCAAGAAAGACCAGAGGCGACAAAAAAAAGGCTGTTGTGATATTGCGTTTCCTGCGCCGATCTGATTTCGCTGTGGAAACTGGAAAATGTATGTTTTCTATTCCAGGGCTTTCTGTTAATCAACGGCAGATACCTCCAGTCCACAAAGAATAGAGTAAACATTTGCTGTAATTGAGGCTGGTAGATTGAGGATGAATTCAATAACAAGTCACATCTCCGAAGCTTTTAAAGATTGTTTTCATTTATGAAGTTACTTTACTATGGTAATAGACAAATACAGTATGTGACAACCATCGTAATATGATGTGGTCTTAACATACTGCACTGAGGTATATACTATATACAACTCCTCACAACGAAGTAGGATTTATCTCTTGATATACAGTGCTATAGGCAGTCGTAAAACACCTGGCGTGAACATTCATCTTCTATATTCTAGTCGCACGCATGTATTTGTCCCAAATGATGGCGCAAGGAACTGAATATGGATGTATCTTTGAAACAAACACCTCTCATTGCTTCATAATTCTACCCAATAGCAAAGTAAAAACACTAAACTCAGCAAACCCCAAAAACAACAACTCGCATTGCCCCAATTATATTTTCAGCTAGGAACACTCTCAATCATCATTAGTCAAAGACAAAACCCAAATTAAACATAAATCGTTTTAGCGTGTATAAACTTTGGGCAGCGAGTGGCGGTCGAATGTGTGTTTCCCAAGATTGACGACATCCTGCGTCCTGACAGACATAATGACTTATGCAAATGAGTGATTAATTGGATTTCAGAGAGATTAGTGTGTTGGGCAGTGAGGGACGTGCTAAGACTGAGGGATGGACAGTGTGTGTGTGTGTGTGTGTGTGTGTGTGTGTGTGTGTGTGTGTGTGTGTGTGTGTGTGTGTGTGTGTGTGTGTGTGTGTGTGTCTGAAAAAGAGAGAGAAAGTGTAATTATGTTCTATCTTTTACCAGTTATATTTTGATGAAAATCTGTTCCTATTTCCCCTCAATAAACTGCTTTCCCCTCCTAGTATGTTCAGATGAACTCTATTCTAAAATCCTACCAGCAGGACTATGTGCTCTTTAGCCCATCATCACCACACATATTGGCATTTAAACAGAAAGCTTTAGAGCAGTCTCTCTCGCTCTTTGTTTCTCTCTCCCCTGCTCTCTCTCTCTCTCTGTTGCTCTCTTTGTTGCTCTCTTTATTGCTCTCTTTCTCTCTGTTGCTCTTTCTCTGTTGCTCTCTCCCATGCTCTCTTTCTCTTTGTTGCTCTCTCCCCTGCTCTCTTTCTCTCTGTTGCTCTCTCTCTCTCTCTCTCTGTTGCTCTCTCCCCTGCTCTCTTTCTCTGTTGCTCTCTTTGTTGCTTTCTTTCTCTCTGTTGCTCTCTCCCATGCTCTCTTTCTCTTTGTTGCTCTCTTTCTCTCTGTTGCTCTCTCCCCTGCTTTCTCTCTGTTGCTCTTTCTCTGTTGCTCTCTCCCATGCTCTCTTTCTCTTTGTTGCTCTCTCCCCTGCTCTCTTTCTCTCTGTTGCTCTCTCTCTCTCTCTCTCTCTCTGTTGCTCTCTCCCCTGCTCTCTTTCTCTCTGTTGCTCTCTCTCTCTCTCTCTCTGTTGCTCTCTCCCCTGCTCTCTTTCTCTGTTGCTCTCTTTGTTGCTTTCTTTCTCTCTGTTGCTCTCTCCCATGCTCTCTTTCTCTTTGTTGCTCTCTTTCTCTCTGTTGCTCTCTCCCCTGCTTTCTCTCTCTGTTGCTCTCCCCTGCTCTCTCTCTCTGTTGCTCTCCCCTGCTCTCTCTCTCTCTCTGTTGCTCTCTCTCCTGCTCTCTTTCTCTTTGTTGCTCTCTCCCCTGCTCTCTTTCTCTCTGTTGCTCTCTCCCCTGCTCTCTCTCTCTCTCTCTGTTGCTCGCTCCCCTGCTCTCTTTCTCTTTTTTGCTCTTTCTCTCTGTTACTCTCTCCCCTGCTCTCTTTCTCTCTGTTGCTCTCTCCCTTGCTCTCTTTCTCTTTGTTGCTCTCTCCCCTGCTTTATTTCTCTTTGTTGCTCTCTCCCCGGCTCTCTTTCTCTCTGTTGCTCTCTCCCCTGCTTTATTTCTCTCTGTTGCTCTCTCCTCTGCTCTCTTTCTCTGTTGCTCTCTCCCTCTCTACCTCTCCCCCCTCTCGCTCCCCTCTCTCTCCCTCTCTATCTCTCTACCGCTCTTGCATTCTCTCTCTCTCTCTCTCTCTCTCTCTCTCAATTCAATTAGATTCGATTCAAAGGGGCTTTATTATATTTGATTTTTTTGTCATTTAGCAGATGCTCTTATCCAGAGCGACTTACAGTAGTGAGGGCATACATTTTTGTACTTTTTTGTTCTTGGCATGGGAAGCATACAGTGCATTCAGAAAGTATTTAGACAGCCTTATTCTAAAATGGTTGGAATCCAAAACTGTCCTCATCAATCTACACACAGTACCCCATAATGACAAAACAAAAACAGGTTTTGAGAAATATTCAGACCCTTTGCTATGAGTCTTGAAATTGAGATCTGGGGCATCCTGTTTCCATTGATCATCTTTGAGATGTTTCTACAACTTGATTGGAGTCCACCTGTGGTAAATTCAATTGATTGGACATGATTTGGAAAGGCACACACCTGTCTTTGTATGGTCCCACAGGTGACAGTACATGTCAGAGCAAAAACCAAGCCATGAGGTTGAAGAAATTTGTCCGTAGATCTCTGAGACAGGATTGTGTCGAGGCGCAGATCTGGGGAAGGGTACCAAAAAATGTCTGCAGCCTCTCAATAGCAAGGCTATGGTCACTGAGTCTGTACATAGTCAAAGCTTTTCTTAATTTTGGGTCAGTCACAGTGGTCAGGTACTCTGTTTTTTGGTTAATTCTTTCCAGTGTGTCAAGTAATTATCTTTTTGTTTTCTCATGATTTGGTTGGGTCTAATCATGTTGCTCTCATGGGGCTCTGTGGGTACTGTTTGTGAATAGAGCCCCAAAACCAACTGGCTGAGGGGTCTCTTCTCTAGGTTCATCTCTCTGGAGGTGTTGGCTTTGTTATGGCTGGTTTGGGAGTCACTTCCTTTTAGATGGTTGTAGAATTGAACATCTCTTTTCTGGATGTTGATAATTAGTGGGTATCATACTAATTCTGCTTTGCATGCATTATTTGGGTTTTTACGTTGTATACGGAAGATGTTTTTGCAGAATTCTGCATGCAGAGTCTCAATTTGGTGTTTGACACATTTTGTGAATTCTTGGTTGCTGAGTGGACCCCAGACCTCATAACCATGGAGGACAATGGGTTCTATAACTGATTAAAGTATTTTTTTAGCCAGATCCTAATAGGGATGTCAAATATAATGTTATTTTGATGGCGTAGATGGCCCTTCTTGCCTTGTCTCTCAGATCGTTCACAGCTTTGTGGAAGTTACTTGTGGTGCTGATGTTTAGGCCGAGGTAGGTATAGGTCTTTGTGTGTTCTAAGGCAACGATGTCTAGATGAAATTTGTAGCCCTGGCAACTGGACCTTTTTTGGAACACCATTATTTTTGTCTTACTGAGAGGTCCCAGGTCTGACAGAATCTTTGCGGAAAATCTAGGTGCTGCTGTAGGCCCTTGGTTGGGGACAGACGCACCAGATCATCCACAAACAGTAGACATTTGACTTCAAAGTCTAATAGGGTGAGGCCGGGTGCTGCAGACTGTTCTAGTGCCCTCGCCAATTCATTGATATATATATGTTGAAGAGGGTGGGGCTTAAGCTGCATCCCTTTTTCACCCCACGGCCCTGAAGAAAGAAACTTGTGTGTTGTTTTGCCAATTTTGTGTTTGTGTACATTGATTTTATTATGTTATGTTTTTCCCACAACACCCCTTTCCATCAATTTATACAGCAGACCATCATCCCAAATTGAGTCAAAAGCTCTTTGCCTTGGTTTTGGCTTATTTGTTTGTCAATTGGGGTGTGCAGGGTGAATACGTGGTCTGTCGCATGGGAATTTGGTAAAAAGCCAATTTGACATTTGCTGATGACATTGTTTGATAATGCAGAGTATTTTCCCTAGGTTGACGGAAGTAGCCGGGGTCGAATTTGTCAACATTTTTGTGGATTGGGATGATCAGTCCTTGGTTCCAAGCATTGGGGAAGATGCCATAGTTGAGGATGATAAAGAGTTTAAGTATAGCCAGTTGGAATTTGTTGTCTGTATGTTTTATTATTTCATTTAGGAGACCATCAACACCACAGGCTTTTTTTGGTTGTAGGGTTTGTATTTTGTCCTGTAGTTCATTCAATGTAATTGGATAATCCAGTGGGTTCTGGTAGTCTTTAATGGCTGTTTCTAAGATTTGTAATTCATCATGTACTGTATATGTTTTTGCTATTTGTTCTTTGTTATAGGGCAAAAAGGAGAAGTGGTTTCCGTTTTGGATAGATATTGTAGCTCATCGTGTTGTTGGTTTAATGTGTTCCAATTTTCCCAGAAGTGGTTAGATTCTATGGATTCTTCAATTACATAGAGATGATTTCTGGCATGGCGTTCCTTCTTTTTTGTTAGTGTATTTCTGTACTGTTTTAGTGTTTCACTATAGTGAAGGCGTATGTTCAGGTTTTATGGGTCTGTTTTTGGTTGGATAGGTTTCTCAACTTCTTTCATAGGCTTTGCATTGTTCATCAAACCATTTGTCATTGTTGTTAATTTTCTTACGTTGTCTGATTGAAATGTTATGATTTTATAGGGAAGCTGAAAGGTTAAATATGCGGTTTCGGCTTCCTACTGCCAGGTTTACACCTTCACAATTGCAGTGAAACATTTTGCCCAGGAAGTTGTCTAAAAGGGATTGAATTGGTTGTTGCCAAATAGTTTTTGGGTAGGTTTCTACACTCATTTCCTTAATCTATAGCATTTCTTAATAGTATGCAGTTTATTTGTCTTTGATGCCTCATGATTGATTATTGCTTTGTTCAAGTAGACTGATTTTGCTGTAATCTGATAGGGGTGTCAGTTGACTGACTGTAAACGCCCTGAGAGACTCTGGGTTGAGGTCGGTGATAAAGTAGTCTACAGTACTACTCAAATCAAATGTTATTGGTCGCATACACATGTTTAGCAGATGTTATTGCAGGTGTAGCGAAATGCGTGTGTTCCTAGCTTCAACAGTGCAGTAATATCAAACATTACACACATCTAAAAGAATGGAATTAAGAAATAGAAATATTAGGATGAGCAATGTCAGTCCGGAGTATATATAAATATGTCGGTGTGTGTTTATGTATGTGTGTGTGTGTGTATATATATATTTATACTGTCGTGTCTTTGGCATCATTAAAGGTGAAGACTTATTTTATCAAATAAATTCTCTGTAATTATTATTACATGATTAAACTAATCATGTAAATTTCATTTACTAGGAACTTGGGGTACCATGAAAAATCTTCAGATTACAAAGTTATAATTTTCCGCAAATTGTTAATATCTGATCAATTAGTCTTCTATTAATGAATTATTCTTTACCTCATGTCAGTCTAATCTGAATGTCGTAAATTGTTGGTTCTTTTTATTTTTTATTTCACCTTTTATTTAACCTGGTAGACCAGTTGAGAACAAATTGTCATTTACAACTGCGACCTGGCTAAGATAAAGCAACGCAGTGCGACAAAAACAACAACACGGAGTTACACATGGGATAAACAAACGTACAGTCAATAACACAGTAGAAAAATCTGTATACAGTGTGTGCAAATGAAGTAAGGAGGTAAGGCAATATATAGGCCATAGTGGCGAAGTAATTACAATTTAGCAGTTAACACTGGAGTGATAGAATGTGCAGATGAGGATGTGCAAGTAGAAATACTGGTGTGCAAAAGAGCAGAAAAACTAAAACAAATATGGGGATGAGGTAGGTAGTTGGATGGGCTATTTACAGATGGGCTGTGTACAGCTGCAGTGATCTGTAAGCTGCTCTGACAGCTGACGCTTAAAGTTAGTGAGAGAGATGTAAGTCTCCAGCTTCAGTGATTTTCTTGCAATTCGTTCCAGTCATTGGCAGCAGAGATCTGTAAGGAAAGGCGGCCAAAGGGGGTGTTGGCTTTGGGGATGACCAGTGAAATATACCTGCTGGAACGCGTGCTACGGGTGGGTGTTGCTATTGTGACCAGTGAGCTGAGATAAGGCCTGGAGCCAGTGGGTTTGGTGACGAATATGTAGCGAGGACCAGCCAACGAGATCATACAGGTCGCAGTGGTGGGTAGTATATGGGGCTTTGGTGACAAAACGGATGGCACTGTGATAGACTGCATCCAATTTGCTGAGTAGAGTGTTGGAGGCTATTTTGTAAATGACATTGCCGAAGTCAAGGCTCGGTAGGATAGTCAGTTTTACAAGGGTATGTTTGGCAGCATGAGTGAAGGAGGCTTTGTTGCGAAATAGGAAGTCAATTCTAGATTTAATTTTGGATTGGAGATGCTTAATATGAGTCTGGAAGGAGAATTTACAGTCTAGCTAGACACCTGGGTATTTATAGTTGTCCACATATTCTAAGTCAGAACCGTCCAGAGTAGTGATGCTAGGCGGGCGGGCGCGGGCAGCGATCGGTTGAAAAGCATGCATTTAGTTTTATTAGCATTTAAGAGCAGTTGGAGGCCACTGAAGGAGTGTTGTATGGCATTGAGGCTCGTTTGGAGGTTTGCTAACACAGTGTCCAAGGGCCAGATGTATACAGAATGGTGTCGTCTGCGTAGAGGTGGATCAAAGAATCATCCGTAGCAAGAGCGGGTATATATCATTGATATATACAGAGAAAAGAGTCGGCACGAGAATTGAATCCTGTGGCACCCCCATAGAGACTGCCAGAGGTCCAGACAACAGGCCCTTTGATTTGACACACTGAACTCTATCTGAGAAGTAGTTAGTGAACCAGGCGAGGCAGTCATTGGAGAAACCAAGGCTGTTGAGTCTGCCGATAAGAATACGGTGATTGACAGAGACAAAAGCCTTGGCCAGGTCGATGAAGATGGCTGCACAGTACTGTCTTTTATCGATGGCGGTTATGATTTTGTTTAGGACCTTGAGCGTGGCTGAGGTGCACCCGTGACCAGCTTGGAAACCGGATTACATAGTGGAGAAGGTACGGTGGGATTTGAAATGGTCGGTGATCTGTTTGTTAATTTGGCTTTTGAAGTCCTTAGAAAGGCAGGGCAGGATGGATATAGGTCTGTAACAGTTTGGGTCTAGAGTGTCTCCCCCTTTGAAGAGGGGATGATCACAGCCGCATTCCAATCTTTAGGAATCTCAGTCGATACGAAAGAGAGGTTGAACAGACTAGGAATAGGGGTTGCAACAATGGTGGCGGATAATTTTAGGAAGAGAGGATCCAAATTGTCTAGCCCAGCTGATTTGTCGGGATCCAGATTTTGCAGCTCTTTCAGAACATCAGCTGTCTGGATTTGGGTGAAGGAGAAGCGGAGGGGGGCTTGGGCCAGTTGCTGCGGGGAGTGCAGAGCTGTTGGCCGGGGTTGGGGTTGGGGTAGCCAGGTGGATAGCATGGCCAGCCATAGAGAAATGCTTATTGAAATTCTCGATTATCCTGGATTTATCGGTGGTTACAGTGTTTCCTAGTCTCAGTGCAGTGGGCAGCTGGGAGGAAGTGCTCTTATTCTCCATAGACTTTACAGTGTCTCAAAACGTTTTGGAATTAGTGCTGCAGGATGCAAATTTCTGTTTGAAAAAGCTAGACTTTGCTTTCCTAACTGACTGTGTATATTGGTTCCTGACTTCCCTGAAAAGTTGCATATCGTGGGGAGTCTTCGATTCTCGTGTAGTACACCACAGGATGTTTTTGTGCTGGTCAAGGGCAGTCAAGTCTGGAGTGAACTAAGGGCTATATCTGTTCTTAGTTCTACATTTTTTGAAAGGGGCATGCTTATTTAAGATGGTGAGGAAAACACTTTTAAAGAACAACCAGGCATCCTCTACTGACGGGATGAGGTCAATATCCTTCCAGGATACCCAGGCCAGGTCGATTAGAAAGGCCTGCTCGCAGAAGTGTTTTAGGGAGCGTTTGACAGTCCGTGGTAGTTTGACCGCGGACCCATAACGGACGCAGGCAATTAGGCAGTGATCGCTGAGATCCTGGTTGAAAACAGCAGAGGTGTATTTAGAGGGCAAGTTGGTCAGGATGATATCTATGAGGGTGCCCATGTTTACGGATTTGGGGTTGTACCTGGTAGGTTCCTTGATAATTTGTGTGAGATTGAGGGCATCTACCTTAGATTGTAGGGACGGCCGGGGTGGTAAGCATATCCCGGTTTAGGTCACCTAACAGTACGAACTCTGAAGATAGATGGGTGGCAATCAATTCACATATGGTGTCCAGGGCACAGCTGGGAGCTGAGAGGGGTCTATAACAAGCGGCAAACAGTGAGAGACTTATTTCTGGAGAGATGGATTTTTAAAAGTAGAAGCTTGAACTGTTTGGCCATAGACCTGGATAGTATGACAGAACTCTGCAGGCTATCTCTTTAGTAGATTGCAACTCTGGCCCCTTTAGCAGTTCTATCTTGATGGAAAATGTTGTAGTTGGGGAGGGAAATTTCAGAATCCTAAGCCAGGATTCAGACACGGATAGGACATCAGGGTTGGCGAGTGTGTTAAAGCAGTGAATAAAGCAAACTTAGGGAGGAGGCTTCTGATGGTAACATGCCTGAACCCAAGGCTTTTACGGTTACAGAAGTCAACAAATGAGAGCGCCTGGGGACACACAGGGCCTGGGTTAACCTCTACATCACCAGAGGAACAGAAGAGGAGTAGGATGAGGGTACGGCTAAAGGCTATAAGAACTGGTCATCTAGTGCGTTGGGAACTGAGAATAAAAGGAACAGATTTCTGGGCGTGGTAGGATAGATTCAGGGCATAATGTACAGACACGGGTATGGTAGGGTGCGAATACAGTGGAGGTAAACCTAGGCATTGAGTGACGATGAGAGAGGTTGCATCTCTGGAGGTACCAGTTAAGCTAGGTGAAGTCTCTGCATGTGTGGGGAGTGGGACAAAGCTATCTAAGGCATGTTAAGCGGGACTAAGTGCTCCGCAGTAAAATAAAACAATGAGAGCTATCCTAAACAACAGTATACAAGGCATATAAACATTAGAGAGAGGCCTAAAGCAATCACAGGTGTTGTTTGGGAGAGCTAAGACAAGGGGTAAGACAACAACGGGCAAACAGCTAAGATAACAACAACGGGTAAATGGTGATGAATGGGCAGAGAGGGTCAGTTAGCTACACATAGGGCCTGAGTTCGAGGCTGGGGCCGACAGACAAACAAAATGAAGTACCCTGTTAATGAACAGTCCAGCAGGCATCAGCTGTGTAGCCGAGTGATCATAGGGTCCAATGAGCAGCAATAGATGAAACAGGGAGCCGTTCGGTAGTCGTTACTACGCTAGGCGAGCGGGAGACACGGCGTTCAGAGAGCTAGCAGGCCAGGGTTAGCAGATGGTTCTTCACCGACATCCACGATGCAGAGGCCGGTTGAGAGCCCATCGGTCAGCAGATCAGTCGTGATGGATCGGCGGGGCTCCGTGTCGACAAAGGGTCCAGGCCAATTGGCAAGAGAGGTATTGTAGTTGATGTACTTCGTTGGGTAGCCGGGCGATGGGCCTAGCTCGAGGCTAACTGGTGCATGCTTCTGGACAGGGGCGTTAGCCACAATAGCCACTCGGTAGCAGCTAGCTAGCTGTGATGATCCGGTGTAATGGTCCAGAGCTTGCGGCAGGAATCCGGTGATATGAGAAGCAGTCCGATATGCTCAGGGCTGATATCGCGCTGTGCAGACTGGCAGGTTTTATCCGGGCAAAAGCGTCTGGAGTCTGAGCTAAAGGTAAAGACTGCTATCAGTGGCTAACAATGACTAAATAGCTGGTAGGTAATTAGCTGGCTAGCTTCTGATGGCTAGCTTCTGATGGAGGTTCCAGTTATAAGGTCCCCAAAAAATTGCAGAGCCGTACCACATTGGGTGAGGCGGGTTGCAGAGGCGTGTGGTCCAGATGGGATATTGCAGTGTGCAGTGCGATGGTGATTGCATTGTCTGTGGTAAGCAAATTTAAGTGGGTCTAGGGTGACAGGTAAGGTAGAGGTGATATGATCCTTGACTATTCTCTCAAAGCACTTCATGATGACAAGTGAGTACTACGGGGCAATAGTCATTTAGTTCAGTTACCTTCGCTTTCTTGGGTACAGGAACCATGGTGACCATCTTGAAGCATGTAGGGACAGCAGACTGGGATAGAGAGAGATTGAATATGTCCGTAAACACACCAGCCAGCTGGTCTGCGCATGCTCTGAGGATGCGGCTAGGGATGCCGTCTGGGCCGATGTGAGTAAGACACGCTTAAATATCTTACTCAAATCGGCCACGGAGAAGGAGAGCCCACAGTCCTTGGTAGCGGGCCGCTTCGGTGGCACTGTGTTATCCTCAAAGCCGCCGAAGGTGTTTAGCTTGTCCAGGACCAAGACGTTGGTGTCTACGACGTGGCTGGTTTCCCTTTGTAATCTGTGATTGTCTGGAGTCCCTGCTACATACTTCTCGTGTCTGAGCCATTGAATTCCGACTTTACTTTGTCTCTGTACTGATGTTTTGCCTGTTTGATTGCCTTACGGAGGGCATAACTGGACTGTTTGTATTCGATCATATTCCGAGTCACCTTGCTATGGTTAAATGTAGTGGTTCTCACTTTCAGTTTTGCATGAATGCTGCCATTTATCCATGTTTTTCTCAAGAGATGAGCTGTAGGTGTACACACAATAGGAGTCCCATCGAAGCCTACCATTGATTATGTACAGACCTAGCGTTCGACAGAGCTGCAGGAGTTGTGACCTGATTTTGTTGGTTGTTTTGTCATAGTTGTGTCTAGGGGGGGTATATGGGGGAGGGAATGCTGTGACCTCCAGGTAGGTGGTTGTCCCCTTGTGTGCTGAGAGTGTCAGGTTCTTGTCCAGTTCTGGCATTTAGGTCGCCACAGACTAGTTCATGTTCCTGGGTCTGGAATTGGTTGGTCTCCTATCCTATTCTTCATTAAAGTATGGGGAGTGTCAACAAGCACAGCACTTACACAAATGACTGATGATCGGCTGAGAGTAATTGATGATAAAATTATTGTGGGGGCTGTCTTGTTAGACTTTAGTGCAGCTTTTGACTTATCGATCATAGTCTGCTGCTGGAAAAACGTATGTGTTTACATCCCATATATACACATATATATACACAGTGCCTTCGGAAACTGAGCAATCGGGGGGAAGGACCTTCGTCAGGGTGGTGACCAAGAACCCGATGGTCACTCTGACAGAGCTCCAGAGTTTATTTGTGGAGATGGGAGAACCTTCCAGAAGGACAGCCATCTCTGCAGCACTACACCAATCAGGCCTTTATGGTAGAGTGGCCAGACGGAAGCCACTCCTCAGTAAAAGGCACATGACAGCCCACTTGGAGTTTGCCAAAATGCACCTAAAGGACTCTCAGACCATGAGAAACAAGATTCTCTGGTCTAATGAAACTAAGATTGAACTCTTTGGCCTGAATGCCAAGTGTCACATCTGCAGGAAACCGGCTACCGCTCATCACCTGGCCAATACCATCCCTACGGTGAAGCATGGTGGTGGCAGCATCATGCTGTGGGGATGTTTTTCAGCGGCATGGACTGGGAGACTAGTCAAGATCAAGGGAAAGATGAACGGAGCAAAGTACAGAGAGATCCTGGGGGGGTCTCGCAGGTCTGGGATGGAGTCTCGCAGGTCTGGGCGGGGTGCTTATCGCTCTGTTGCTCCTGTGTGAGGTGCTGGGGCTGTGGTTGGGTGCGATGTCTTTCAGGGTCCGGTCAAAGGTTGGGACTGCCGCCTCGTATATGTGTATATGCGCTCCATTTAGTTAGACTGCCTTTTAATTAGTTACTTAGTTGGGTGGGGTGGGGTGATGTGCCAGGTGGACATTGGGTTTTGAGTCACAGTCACAGGAAATACTTGCGTTTACCTGCTGTATGGTGGCAGGGTGAAAGTATTTTCGTGGTAGCAGGATAGAGATGACCACTCTTGAGTTGGGGAAAGTGGAGGAAGCTTTTTCAGTCACTACCTTGAGTGTTGTGGCCACCCTTTCCTGCTTGGCCCTCTGGTCATTTGTGCCCATGTGATTTATTATGTGGTTGGGGGACCCTAGTTGGTCCTCTGACAGCAGCTCCAGGGCGAGTCACATTTTTGGACACCAGAGTTTATCCACTTTGTGTATGGGAAAGAATTTTTGTTCTTTAATGTATTTCCCATTTCAGTGTGTGTGTGTGTGTGTGTGTGTGTGTGTGTGTGTGGAGGGGGGGTTGTCAGGAAGGCCAACAGAGGTGCTCGACAGGGGGGAGTCTGCTGGGTTGGTGGATCCTGTCTTGGGTGTCCCACTGTGGTTTTTGGTGTCTGAAGTGGGCTGTTCTGTTGGCATCTCGGGGGGGGGGGGGGGGGGGGGGGGGGGAGAGAGATGTCCTGCTCTTTCATGAGTTGTTCCTTGTCGCACCTCAAGCTTTCTAAGCTCCTTCACCACTCTCACCTCCTCCATCTGGGAAGTTTTTCCTCTACCTTTGTGCTGTCTGGAATGTGCATGAATCGTTGTTCGAGCTCCACCAGCCTTATCTCCAGCTGGGTGAATTTTCCCGTCATAGTTTTACATTTGACATTTTAGTCATTTAGCAGACGCTCTTATCCAGAGCGACTTACAGTAGAGTGCATACATTTTATTACATTTTTAAATACTGGCCCCCCGTGGGAATCGAACCCACAACCCTGGCGTTGCAAGCGCCATGCTCTACCAACTGAGCAGTGCTGTTTTGAGATCTGGGTTTGCTCAGTGCTGGGAGGGTGACTCTCCTCTTGGGGCTGCTCGTCTGTGGAACAGTTTGAGGAGGAGGTGTGATCCGACTCTCTCAGGGTGAGGGAGTTGTCACCAGAAGTGCTGTGCTCTCTCTTTTATTCTGCAAATGTCCTGCCAAACTGTGTGTGGTTTCACTGCACCATTACTGTTACAGTCTTGTACAGGTTGAGTCAGTGTCCTCGTTGTCCAGTATTCTGAAATGAAGTTGCTTAAAATCAAATAACATTTTCTTTGTCACATGCGCCAAATACAACCTAAGCCTAACCTTACAGTGAAATGCTTACTTACAAGCCCTTAACCAACAATGCAGTTTTAAGAAAATACCAAACCAAAAATTATTAAATAGCAGCAGTAAATAACAATAGCAGGGCTATATACAAGGGGGTACCGGTACAGAGTCAATGTGCGGGGGCACCGGTGTCAAGGTAATTGAGGTAATAGGTACATGTAGGTAGAGTTATTAAAGTTACTATGCATAGATAATAACAGACAGTAGCAGCAGCGTGGAAAGGGGAGGGGCAATGCAAACAGTCTGGATAGCCATTTGATTAGATGTTCAGGAGTTTTATGGCTTAGGAGTAGAAGCTGTTTAGAAGCCTCTTGGACCTAGACTTGGCACTCCGGTAACGCTTGCCATGCGGTAGCAGAGAGAACAGTCTATGACTGGGGTGGCTGGAGTCTATGACAATTTTTAGGGCCTTCCTCTGACACCGCCTGGTATAGAGGTCCTGGATGGCAGGAAGCTTGGCCCCAGTGATGTACTGGGCCGTAAGCATTACGCTCTGTAGTGCCTTACGGTCGGAGGCCGAGCAGTTGCCATAGCGGGCAGTGATGCAACCCTTCCGGATGCTCCCGAGGGTGCAGCTATAAAACCTTTTGAGGATCTGAGGACCCATGCCCAAACTTTTTTGTCTCCTGAGGGGGAATAGGTTTTGTCGTACCCTCTTCACGACTGTCTTGGTTTGCTTGGACCATGTTAGTTTGTTGGTGATGTGGACGCCAAGGAACTTGAAGCTCTCAACCTGCTCCACTACAGCCCCGTTGATGAGAATGTGGGCGTGCTCGATCCTCCTTTTCCTGTTGTCCACAATCATCTCCTTTGAATTGATCACATTGAGGGAGAGGTTGTTGTCCTTGCACCACTTAGACATGTCTTCGACCTCCTCCCTATAGGCTGTCTCATCATTGTCAGTGATCAGCAGTACCCCTGTTGTGTCATCGGCAAACTTAATGATGGTGTTGGAGTCATGCCTGGCCGTGCAGTCATGAGTGAATAGGGAGTACAGGAGGGGACTGAGCATGCACCCCTGAGGGGCCCCCGTGTTGAGGATCAGCGTGGCGGATGTGTTGTTACCTACCCTTACCACCTGGGGGCGGCCCGTCATTTTTTATTTCTCGGTACTGTACTGTGATGACCACTGCACAGGGGGAAGCCATGGAGCAGATTGCCAAAGAGGCCTTTGCATTTGGGTGGGGGAGGCTGAGATGCTCTGCTGCCGTTATTGGGTTCAAGGGCTTTCACGCCTCTCACTTCACACCTCAGTGCAAATAGAACTAGCAAGTTTGGTAGCCTTTTAACTTAGCATTCAGGCTTTATAGAATAAAATATCTATAGATTTTTGTAATGTCTTTTACTTCATGGCTTTAGAAGTAGCTTCAGAATGAACATTACTCCGTTTCAGGTTGGACGGTATTTTCATGTTTCTGTTGTGCTTCTTCTGCTGGTTTTTGGTTCGCTGGATTGTCCTTGGAAGTAAAAATCCTTGCTAAAAATCCAGGTTTTAGGTTTGGAATTTTGATTTGGAGTGAAGGTTATGTTGTAGAGGGTAGTATCTTTTATAAATCCTTGTGAAAAAAATCAAAGTTTACACAACTCTAAACCGATTTTTTTGCAGAGCAATTCTGGAGCACATGAGCTTGTGACCTCTCTCTCTCTCTCTCTCTCTCTCTCTCTCTCTCTCTCTCTCTCTCTCTCTCTCTCTCTCTCTCTCTCTCTCTCTCTCTCTCTCTCTCTCTCTCTCTCTCTCTCTCTCTCTCTCTCTCTCTCTCTCTCTCTCTCTCTCTCTCTCTCTCTCTCTCTCTCTCTCTCTCTCTCTCTCTCTCTCTCTCTCTCTCTCTCTCTCTCTCTCTCTCTCTCTCTTTAAGACATTTATAAGCCGCTAACAGGCCAGTCTAATCCTGCCCATGTCCACATAAGCAGCTAGGATAGGAGACTCACCATGAGATGGAGTCATCACGGACCAGCTTAATGTCGGAGGGAGAGAGAAATATCATCAGTGCTGATTTCATGTCAAGGACAGAAAAAAGGGGTAGAGAGAGAGGCGATACATACAAGAGAGGGAGAGAGATGCGAAGGAGAGAGAACATAAAGGATGTTTAGAGACAAGGGGTGAGAGTGGAGAAACTGCTTCAAACTCTCCCTGTTATGTAATCTATCAATGTGTTTACCTGACCGCAGGAGGGGGCGGTAGTTTCACCTGAACCTCCCTTCATACACCTCTCCCCTGCAGAGACACAAGATTGGACACATGCACACACACACAGTTGGGTTAACAAGCACAGGGACAATGCATCAACACTTAAATATCATGCGAGAGAGAGTGTGTGTGTGTGTTTGAGTCTGCATGCATATGTGTGTATATATATGTATGGTACTGTATAACTATTCAGAGTAGGAAGCATTCCCTGATACCTTGCCCATTACACACTGAAGACAGCAAGGCTTTGGAATAGCAGAAATTACTTTCTAATAGCTGAGTGATGCCTTTCATTTTGTCATAAGCAAATATAAGTAATTTCTCATTCACTGAGCTATGCGCACACACTCACAGAGGTCAGTAGATATCAAAATAAATCACATTTCATTTGTCATATGCGCCGAATACAACAGGTGTAGACTTTACAGTGAAACGCTTACTTACAAGCCCTTATTTTAACCAACAATGCAGTTTTAAGAAAATCCCTAAAAAAGTAAGAGATAAGAATAACAAAATATTAAAGGGCAGCAGTAAATAACAAGAGCGGGGCTATATACAAGGGGAACCGGTACAGAGTCAATGTGTCAATGTGCGGGGGCACCGGTGTCGAGGTAATTGAGGTAATTATGTACATGTAGGTAGAGTTATTAAAGTGGCTATGCATAGATAATAACAGAGAGTAGCAGCAGCGTGGAAGTGGGTGTGGGGGCAATGCAAATAGTCCGGTAACACTTGCCGTGCGGTAGCAGAGAGAACAGTCTATGACTGGGGTGGCTGGAGTCTTTGACAATTTTTAGGACATTCCTCTGACAACGCCTGGTAAAGAGATCCTGGATGGCAGGAAGCTTGGCTCCGGTGATGTACTGGGCCATACACACTACCCTCTGTAATGCTTTGCAGTCAGAGGCCGAGCAGTTGCCATAGCAGGCAGTGATGCAACTCGTCAGGATGCTCTCACTGGTGCAGCTGTAAAACCTTTTCAGGATCTGAGGACCCATGCCAAATCTTTTCAGTCTCCTGAGGGGGAATAGGTATTGTCGTGCCCTCTTCACAACTGTTTTGGTTTGCTTGAACCATGTTAGTTTGTTGGTGATGTGGACACCAAGGAACTTGAAGCTCTCAACCTGCTCCACTACAGCCCCGTCGATGAGAATGGGGGCGTGCTCGATCCTCTTTTTCCTGTTGTCCCCAATCATCTCCATTGTCTTTATCACATTGAGGGAGAGGTTGTTGTCCTTGCACCACACGGTCATGTCTCTGACCTCTTTCCTGACCTCTTCCCTCATCGTTGTCAGTGATCAGGCATACCACTGTTGCCTCATCAGCAAACTTAATGATGGTGTTGGAGTCATGCCTGGCCGTGCAGTCATGAGTGAACAGGGAGTACAGGAGGGGACTGAGCACGCACCCCTGAGGTGCCCCCGTGTTGAGGATCAGTGTGGCGGATGTGTTGTTACCTACCCTTACCACCTGGGGGCGGCCCGTCAGGAAGTTCAGGATCCAGGGTCTTTGGTTTAGTAATGAGCTTTGAATGCTGAGCTGTAGTCAATGAATAGCCTTCCTTTTGTCTAGGTGTGAAAGGGCAATGTGGAGTACGATTGAGATTGCATCATCTGTGGATCTGTTGGGGCGGTATGCAAATTGGAGTGGGTCTAGGGATTCTGGGATAATGGTGTTGATGTGCGCCATGACCAGCCTTTCAAAGCATTTCATGGCTACAGACGTGAGTGCTACGGGTCGGTAGTCATTTAGGCAGCTTACCTTAGTGTTCTTGGGCACAAGGACTATGGTGGTCTGCTTGAAACATGTTGGTATTACAGACTCAGACAGGGAGAGGTTGAAAATGTCAGTGAAGACACTTGCCAGTTGGTCAGCACATGCTCGGAGTACACGTCCTGGTAATCCGCCTGGCCCTGCGGCCTTGTGAATGTTGACCTGTTGACCTGTTTAAAGCTCTAACTCACATCGGCTGCGGAGAGCGTGATCACACAGTCATCCGGAAGATCTGATGCTCTCATGCATGCTTCAGTGTTGCTTGCCTCGAAGCGAGCATAGAAGTTATTTAGCTCGTCTGGTAGGCTTGTGTCACTAGTCAGTTCTTGGCTGTGCTTCACTTTGTAGTCTGTAATAGTTTGCAAGTCATGCCACATCCGATGCGCATCAGAGCCAGTGTTGTACGATTTGATCTTAGTCCTGTATTGGCACTTTGCCTGTTTGATGCTTCGTCGGAGGGCATAGCGGTATTTCTTATAAGCTCCTTGAAAGTGGCAAAACACTGAGACTTCCTTAGATATCGATTACCAGCTGTTGTTTACAAATATGCATAGGCCCCCATCCCGTGTCTTTCCAGAGGCTGTTGTTCTGTCCTGCTGATAGAGTGAAACATACCATATTACAGTTTTTAATGTCCCGTTGGTGGGATGTACGTGCTTTCAGGTTGTCCCATTTATTTTCCAGTGATTGAATGTTAGCTAGCAGAACAGAAGGCAAGAGCAGATTAGCCACTCGTTGCCTGATCCTCACAAGGCATCCTGATCTCTTTCCGCTAAACCTACGTGTCCTTTTCTAGCGAATCATGGGGATCTGGGCCTGGTCGGGTGTCTGTAGTATATCCCTCGTGTCCGACTCATCCAATTTGAGGTGAGTAATCCCAGTTCTGATGTCCAGAAGCTCTTTTAGGTCATAAGTGACGGTAGCAGCAACATTATGTACAGTCGTGGCCAAAAGTTTTGAGAATGACACAAATATTAATGTTCACAGTCTGCTGCCTCAGTTTGTATGATGGCAATTTGCATATACTCCAGAATGTTATGTAGAGTGATCAGATGAATTGCAATTAATTGCAAAGTCCCTCTTTGCCATGCAAATGAACTGAATCCCCCAAAAAACATTTCCACTGCATTTCAGCCCTGCCACAAAAGGACCAGCTGACATCATGTCAGTGATTCTCTCGTTAACACAGGTATGAGTGTTGACGAGGACAAGGCTGGAGATCACTTTATCATGCTGATTGAGTTTGAATAACAGACTGGAAACTTCAAAAGGAGGGTCTTGCTTGGAATCATTGTTCTTCCTCTGTCAACCATGGTTACCTGCAAGGAAACACGTGCCGTCATCATTGCTTTGCACAAAAAGGGCTTCACATGCAAGGATATTGCTGCCAGTAAGATTGCACCTAAGTCAACCATTTATCGGATCACCAAGAACTTCAAGGAGAGCGGTTCAATTGTTGTGAAGAAGGCTTCAGGGCGCCCAAGAAAGTCCAGCAAGCGCCAGGACCGTCTCCTAAAGTTGATTCAGCTGCGGGATCGGGGCACCACCAGTACAGCGCTTGCTCAGGAATGGCAGCAGGCAGGTGTGAGTGCATCTGCACGCACAGTGAGGCGAAGACTTTTGGAGGATGGCCTGGTGTCAAGAAGGGCAGCAAAGAAGCCACTTCTCTCCAGGAAAAACATCAGGGACAGACTGATATTCTAGAAAAGGTACAGGGACTGGACTGCTGAGGACTGGGGTAAAGTCATTTTCTCTGATGAATCTCCTTTCTGATTGTTTGGGGCATCTGGAAAAAAGCTTGTCTGGAGAAGACAAGGTGAGCGCTACCATCAGTCTTGTGTCATGCCAACAGTAAAGCATCCTGAGCCCATTCATGTGTGGGGTTGCTCCTCAGCCATGGGAGTGGGCTCACTCACAATTTTGCCTAAGAACACAGCCATGAATAAAGAATGGCACCAACACATCCTCCGAGAGCAACTTCTCCCAACCATCCAGGAACAGTTTGGTGACGAACAATGCCTTTTCCAGCATGATGGAGCACCTTGCCATAAGGCAAAAGTGATAACTAAGTGGCTCGGGGAACAAAGCATTGATATTTTGGGTCCATGGCCAGGAAACTCCCCAGACCTTAATCCCATTGAGAACTTGTGGCCAATCCTCAAGAGGCGGGTGGACAAACAAAAACCCACAAATTCTGACAAACTCCAAGCATTGTTTAAGCATGAATGGGCTGCCATCAGTCAGGATGTGGCCCTGAAGTTAATTGACAGCATGCCAGGGTGGATTGCGGAGGTCTTTAAAAAGAAGGGTCAACACTGCAAATATTGACTCTTTGCATCAACTTCATGTAATTGTCAATAAAAGCCTTTGACACTTATGAAATGCTTGTAATTATACTTCAGTATTCCATAGTAACATCTGACAAAAATATCTAAAGACACTGAAGCAGCAAACTTTGTGAAAATTTATATTTGTGTTATTCTCAAAACTTTTGGCCACGACTGTACAAAGCAAGTTACGAATGACGTGAAAAAAACAAACAAAATAGCATGGTTGTTTAAGAGCCGGTAAGACGGCAGCCCTACCCTCCGGTGCCATCTTTCATAGTATCTGTTACTATAACAGCAATATTCAGGATGACCGTTGCTAAGTAATCTCTAAAGTAACTGGTCATAACAACCATCTCTTAATCACTGAAGGAAAGCATGAGAAAAGTTTTCATCTTAATAAGAGAGAAGAGAGTAGAGTATTTTGCACAGAAAGCATACCTGATATTATGGATGCAATAAGGATGTATAATCAAATACAGCAGAACTTCTGTACTGTAGCATTTCTACATGAATACAGTATATACATATACAACAAAGACCATTAGTAAGATACATATAGTTTCTATGAGTTGTATCTGCTTTAAACATTAATAGTGGAATGTTTACCACCCAGAGGCTAATACATACATAAAGGATGGATAGGGAATTTGTGTTTGTGTTATTAATCATAGCCTTAAAAAATGACAGAACGCACATGGAACAAGTCCTCTGGGATTTCCCTCAGTGATTACAGTTTGATTGAAAAATCTATACATACGCAGAACAATTACAATTGAGATGTTCGACATGCAGGTGTCCAAATACACTGCTCAAAAAAATAAAGGGAACACTTAAACAACACAATGTAACTCCAAGTCAATCACACTTCTGTGAAATCAAACTGTCCACTTAGGAAGCAACACTGATTGACAATAAATTTCACATGCTGTTGTGCAAATGGAATAGACAACAGGTGGAAATTATAGGCAATTAGCAAGACACCCCCAATAAAGGAGTGGTTCTGCAGGTGGTGACCACAGACCACTTCTCAGTTCCTATGCTTCCTGGCTGATGTTTTGGTCACTTTTGAATGCTGGCGGTGCTTTCACTCAAGTAGTAGCATGAGACGGAGTCTACAACCCACACAAGTGGCTCAGGTAGTGCAGCTCATCCAGGATGGCACATCAATGCGAGCTGTGGCAAGAAGGTTTGCTGTGTCTGTCAGCGTAGTGTCCAGAGCATGGAGGCGCTACCAGGAGACAGGCCAGTACATCAGAAGACGTGGAGGAGGCCGTAGGAGGGCAACAACCCAGCAGCAGGACCGCTACCTCCGCCTTTGTGCAAGGAGGAGCAGTAGGAGCACTGCCAGAGCCCTGCAAAATGACCTCCAGCAGGCCACAAATGTGCATGTGTCCGCTCAAACGGTCAGAAACAGACTCCATGAGGGTGGTATGAGGGCCCGACGTCCACAGGTGGGGGTTGTGCTTACAGCCCAACACCGTGCAGGACGTTTGGCATTTGCCAGAGAACACCAAGATTGGCAAATTCGCCACTGGCGCCCTGTGCTCTTCACAGATGAAAGCAGGTTCACACTGAGCACATGTGACAGACGTGACAGAGTCTGGAGATGCCGTGGAGAATGTTCTGCTGCCTACAACATCCTCCAGCATGACCGGTTTGGCAGTGGGTCAGTCATGGCGTGGGGTGGCATTTCTTTGGGGGGCCGCACAGCCCTCCATGTGCTCGCCAGAGGTAGCCTGACTGCCATTAGGTACCGAGATGAGATCCTCAGACCCCTTGTGAGACCATATGCTGGTGCGGTTGGTCCTGGGTTCCTCCTAATGCAAGACAATGCTAGACCTCATGTGGCTGGAGTGTGTCAGCAGTTCCTGCAAGAGGAAGGCATTGATGCTATGGACTGGCCCGCCCGTTCCCCAGACCTGAATCCAATTGAGCACATCTGGGACATCATGTCTCGCTCCATCCACCAACGCCACGTTGCACCACAGACTGTCCAGGAGTTGGCGGATGCTTTAGTCCAGGTCTGGGAGGAGATCCCTCAGGAGACCATCCGCCACCTCCTCAGGAGCATGCCCAGGCGTTGTAGGGAGGTCATACAGGCACGTGGAGGCCACACACACTACTGAGCCTCATTTTGACTTGTTTTAAGGACATTACATCAAAGTTGGATCAGCCTGTAGTGTGGTTTTCCTCTTTAATTTTGAGTGTGACTCCAAATCCAGACCTCCATGGGTTGATAAATTGGACTTCCATTGATTATTTTTGTGTGATTTTGTTGTCAGCACATTCAACTATGTAAAGAAAAAAGTATTTAATAAGATTATTTCATTCATTCAGATCTAGGATGTGTTATTTTAGTGTTCCCTTTATTTTTTTGAGCAGTGTACTTTAGATCATATAGTTGTGGTATATGGCCAAAATACCACAGCTAAGGGCTGTTCTTAAGTATGACACAACACAGAGTGCCTGGACACAGCCCTTACCCATGGTATATTGGGCATATACCACAAACCCCCGAAGTGCCTTATTTATATTATAAACTGGTTACCAACATAGCAGTAAAAATAAATGTTTTGTCAGACCCAGGGTATATTGTCTAAATATACCACGGCTGTCAGCCAATCAGCATTCAGGGCTCGAACCACCCAGTTTCTAACAGTCTATAACACACAACCCCCCCATTAGGTCTGATACCAACAGACTCAGAGACAGAGAGTTTCTAACTACAAGCCATCAGACTGCTGCACACTTGAACTTGACTGACCACCTTCTCTGGTTCTCCGCACCTTAGCACACATGCACACTCACTCATGAACACAGACGCATACATTTGAAGTCGGAAGTTTACATACACTTAGGTTGGAGTCAATAAAACTTGTTTTTCAACCACTTCACAAATTTCTTGTTAACAAACTATAGTTTTGGCAAGTCAGTTAGGACATCTACAGTGAGGGAAAAAAGTATTTGATCCCCTGCTGATTTTGTACGTTTGCCCACTGACAAAGAAATGATCAGTCCATAATTTTAATGGTAGGTTTATTTGAACAGTGAGAGACAGAATAACAACAAAAAAATCCAGAAAAACGCATGTCAAAAATGTTATAAAATGATTTGCATTTTAATGAGGGAAATAAGTATTTGACCCCTCTGCAAAACATGACTTAGTACTTGGTGGCAATCACGGAGGTCAGACGTTTCTTGTAGTTGGCCACCAGGTTTGCACACATCTCAGGAGGGATTTTGTCCCACTCCTCTTTGCTGATCTTCTCCAAGTCATTAAGGTTTCGAGGCTGACGTTTGGCAACTCGAACCTTCAGCTCCCTCCACAGATTTTCTATGGGATTAAAGTCTGGAGACTGGCTAGGCCACTCCAGGACCTTAATGTGCTTCTTCTTGAGCCACTCCTTTGTTGCCTTGGCCGTGTGTTTTGGGTCATTGTCATGCTGGAATACCCATCCACGACCCATTTTCAATGCCCTGGCTGAGAGAAGGAGGTTCTCACCCAAGATTTGAAGGTACCTGGTCCCGTCCATCGTCCCTTTGATGCGGTGAAGTTGTCCTGTCCCCTTAGCAGAAAAACACCCCAAAAGCATAATGTTTCCACCTCCATGTTTGACGGTGGGGATGGTGTTCTTGGGGTCATAGGCAGCATTCCTCCTCCTCCAAACACGGCGAGTTGAGTTGATGCCAAAGAGTTCCATTTTGGTCTCATCTGACTACAACACTTTCACCCAGTTGTCCTCTGAATTATTCAGATGTTCATTGGCAAACTTCAGAAGGGCATGTATATGTGCTTTCTTGAGCAGGGGGACCTTGCGGGCGCTGCAGGATTTCAGTCCTTCACGGCGTAGTGTGTTACCAATTGTTTTCTTGGTGACTATGGTCCCAGCTGCCTTGAGATCATTGACAAGATCCTCCCGTGTAGTTCTGGGCTGATTCCTCACCATTCTCATGATCATTGCAACTCCACGAGGTGAGATCTTGCATGGAGCCCCAGGCCGAGGGAGATTGACAGTTATTTTGTGTTTCTTCCATTTGCGAATAATCACACCAACTGTTGTCACCTTCTCACCAACCTGCTTGGCGATGGTCTTGTAGCCCATTCCAGCCTTGTGTAGGTCTACAATCTTGTCCCTGACATCCTTGGAGAGCTCTTTGGTCTTGGCCATGGTGGAGAGTTTGGAATCTGATTGATTGATTGCTTCTGTGGACAGGTGTCTTTTATACAGGTAACAAACTGAGATTAGGAGCACTCCCTTTAAGAGTGTGCTCCTAATCTCAGCTCGTTACCTGTATAAAAGACACCTGGGAGCCAGAAATCTTTCTGATTGAGAGGAGGTCAAATACTTATTTCCCTCATTAAAATGCAAATCAATTTATAACATTTTTGACATGCGTTTTTCTGGATTTTTTTGTTGTTATTCTGTCTCTCACTGTTCAAATAAACCTACCATTAAAATTATAAACTGATCGTTTCTTTGTCAGTGGGCAAACGTACAAAATCAGCAGGTGATCAAATACTTTTTTCCCTCACTGTACTTTGTGCATGACACAAATCATTTTCCCAACAATTGTTTACAGACTGATTATTTCACTTATAAATCACTGTATCACAATTCCAGTGGGTCAGAAGTTTACATACACTACATTCAGTGTGACTTTAAACAGCTTGGAAAATTTCAGAAAATGATATCATGGCTTTAGAAGCTTCTGATAGGCTAATTGACATCATTTGAGTCAATTGGAGGTGTACCTGTGGATGTATTTCAAGGCTTACCTTCAAACTCAGTGCCGCTTTGCTTGACATCATGGGCAAATCAAAAGAAATCAGCCAAGACCTCAGAAAAGAAATTGTAGACCTCCACAAGTCTGATTCATCCTTGGGAGCAATTTCCAAACGACTGAAGGTAACACGTTCATCTCTACAAACAATAGTACGCAAGTATAAACACCATGGAACCATGCAGCCATCATACCGCTCAGGAAGGAGACGCGTTCTGTCTCCTAGAGATGAACATACTTTGGTGCGAAAAGTGCAAATCAATCCCAGAACAACAGCATAGGACCTTGTGAAGATGCTGGAGGAAACAGGTACGAAAGTATCTATATCCACACTAAAATGAGTCCTATATAAACATAACCTGAAAAGCCGCTCAGCAAGGGAGAACCCACTGCTCCAAAACCGCCATAAAAAAGCCAGACTACAGCACATGGGGACAAAGATCGTACTTTTTGGAGAAACGTCTGGTCTGATGATACAAAAATTGAACTGTTTGGCCATAATGACCATCCATTATGTTTGGAGGAAAAAGGGGGAGGCTTGCAAGCCGAAGAACACCATCCCAACCGTGAAGCATGGTGGTGGCAGCATCTTGTTGTGGGGGTGCTTTGCTGCAGGAGGGACTGGTGCACTTTACAAAATAGATGGCATCATGATAGAGGAAAATTATGTGGATATATTGAAGCAACATCTGAAGACATCAGTCAGGAAGTTAAAGCTTGGTCGCAATGGGTCTTCCAAATGGACAATGACCCCAAGCATACTTCCAAAGTTGTAGCAAAATGGCTTAAGGACAACAAAGTCAAGGTATTGGAGTGGCCATCACAAAGGCCTGACTTCAATCCCATATAACATTTTTGGGCAGAACTGAAAAAGCATGTGCGAGCCAGGATGCCTACAAACCTGATTCAGTTACACCAGCTCTGTCAGGAAGAATGGGCCAACATTCACCCAACTTATTGTGGGATGCTTGTGGAAGGATACACAAAACGTTTGACACAAGTTAAACAATTTAAAGGCAATGCTACGAAATACTAATTGTGTGTATGTAAACTTCTGACCCACTGGGAATGTGATGAAAGAAATAAAAGCTGAAATAAATAATTATCCCTACCATTATTCAGACATTTCACATTCTTAAAATAAAGTGGTGATCCTAACTGACCTAAAACAGGGAATTTTTACTGGGATTAAATGTCAGGAATTGTGAAAAACTGAGTTTAAATGCATTCTGCTAAGGTGTATGTAAACTTCCGACTTCAACTGTATATACATTGACACACATCACAATTGCTGCTACCAATCTCTTATTATACTGCTCAATTTATACACTTGCCCCCTTCCCCTATAACATGTAAATATTGGACTATAAATTGTGCCTTCCTGTATTTAAAAAAAAAGTTTTGCTTTGTCATTATGGGGTATTGTGTGAAAAAACAATTGAATACATTTTAGAATAAAGCTGTAATTTAACAAAATGTGGAAAAAGTCAAGGGGTCTGAATACTTTCTGAATGCACTGTATTTGTGTACGATCACGTGTCTATTATGCATGGGAATACTTGGGAACAAATTTCCTGAATTAATATCACTTGGAGTTGACAGAGAACAGATATCAGAGCATCTGATGCAGGATCAAAAACAAATCACCTCCTCTGATCAGATGCTCTGTAGGAGAGGAGAGAAAAAGGTTTGTTTAGTGCAGGGGTGGGCAACTACAGTCCTTGAGGGCCTGATTGGTGTCACACTTTTTCTCCATCCCTAGCAAACACAGCTGATTAATCAAACTGCATTCTAAACTGAAGGTCCTGATTAGTTGATTATTGGAGTCAGGTCTGTTAGCTGGGGCTGGGGAAAAACTGTTACACCAATCAGGCCCTCGAGGACTGGAATTGCCTACCCCAACCTAGTCTGTATGTGCTTAGCATAACTCTGCCCTCAACAGACACATCAATCGTGGATTAAGAGCTACCCATCTAATAGAACACAGAGGGGTTTCTTTAATGGAAGCCACACTAATGTTATCCAGGTAGTGCGGTATACCTCAAGGCTGTTGTCTTGGTCCTCTACTGTTCTCAATGTTTTACTAATGACCTACCACTAGCCTTGAATAAAACCTGTGTGTCTATGTATTCTCAACATTACATACATTAGCTACCACAGCATGTGAAATAACTGCAACCCTTAACAAAGAACTGCAGTCAGTTTTAGAATGGGTGGCTAGTAATAAGCTAGTCCTAAATATATAAATATGAAAATCATTGTATTTGGAACTAATCATTTCCTAAACTCTAAACCTCATCTAAATCGAGTAATGGATAATGTGGTGATTGAGCAATTTGAGAAAACTAAACTGCTGGGTGTCACCCTAGATTGTAAGCTGACATGGTCAATACATATTGATTCAACGGTTGCTAAAATGGGGAGAGGTCTGTCCGTGATAAAGCTCTGCTTTCTTGACATCACAATCGAACAAACAAGTCCTACATGCCCTAGTTTTATCATACCTGGACTACTGCCCTGTTATATGGACAAGTGCTACAAAGAAGAACATAGGCAAATTACAGTTGACCCATAACAGAGCAGCACGTCTGGCATAATGTACACAGAGGGATAATATCAACAGCATGCATATCAATTTCTCCTGGCTCAAAGTAGAGGAGAGATTGACTGCATCACTACTGGTCTTTGTGAGAGGTATTGACGTGTTAAAAGTACCGAAATGTCTGTTCAATAGGTTAACACACAGCTCAGACTCTTGTCCATACCCCACATACTCAGGTAAATCAAGCCAGCAGTAAAATCAGATTTAAAAAACACCTCACAGCACTGTGAAGACACACGCAAACACACATCAGCTACCTTTAAGGAATTTTATTTTTGTTACCTTTATTTAACAAGGCAAGTCAGTTAAGAACAAATTCTTATTTACAATGATGGCCTACACCGGCCAAACCAATTGTGCACCGCCCACGGGACTCCCAATCACAGCCAGTTGGGATACATCCTGGATTCGAACCAGGTGTTTGTAGTTACACCTCTAGCACTGAAATGTAATGCCTTAGACCGCTGCGCCACTCAGGAGCCCAATGATATGAGAACAGTGAGGCTGGGATAATTGCAGAGTCAGAGATGACACGACTAACGAAGCGATTCCCTAATTAACCAGTGGTGTCACTGCTGCCTCTTAGCTGGCCCTCTGGCCCACTCCAGCCTCTAACAAGTAACAACACATACCCAGGGTGTTGCGTTTAAGGTGTGTGTGTGTGTTGGGCGTGCATGCTTGTGCTCGTGCACATACCCTTTTCACACTATTGGGTGTGAATAGTAATCATAGTCTAGGCCTACATCAAATAAGTGCGTAACAATGCCTATGCTTGGTGAGCCAGCCACACATATAGTGTACAGTACATAACAATAACTCATTTGTAAGGTTGTAATGCCATCATTTTCACCTTAAGCATGCTCTTTGTAAGAAGAGATATTCAGAGCAATGCCACAATAGCAATGCAGAAAACGTTTTTGTCTTCCACTTGCATGTAGTATGCGTCACTTTTACTTTCCCCGACGTTGTGACCTTTTAGTGAAAGTCCGACCTGTGTTGGATTCACAGTCGTTTGATTTGTTCAAAGTGTACCATTATGATGGGACATTAAATAATTGAGTCGGCCTTCTCTCTCCAGTCTCTCGCTCTCTCGCTCTCTCTCTCTCTCTCGGTGTACCGAAAATGTATGTTGAAACTATTCTTCATCTAAATTACCACACTCTGCCTTTCCACTTCAACGATGTGGAAATTGTTCTCCTATTACTTCTCATGAATATCACACATGCACGCACGAACACACACACACACAACTCATCTCACATCATCTCACATCAATGCATCTTGTTACTGATGCTTTTCCCAAATACCAGAACTCTGATTGCTTATCTCAGTGCCCACACCTCAGGCAGACTAATGTGTGTGTGTGTGTGTGTGTGCATCCCTGCGTGTGTGTGCATCCCTGTCTCTTTAGTAAACCTGACAGCGTGTCTGTAAAATGGGTGAATGACAAAATACTACATATACTCAGAGAGAAGGTCAGACTGAATAGCACCTTTAATTCATATTTTAATATTTCATATCATTACCGTAAAACTTAAAACAAACGCAGTCTCAAATAGCCAACTGTCCCTTTTAATAGCCAGACAATGGAACACATTTCAGCAAATAATCGCCTATTTCAAATAAACGGTTACCATGAATTACCATGACCTGTTTATGAGGTTTGATTTGTTACTTGAAATATTTCAGTCATAATAATTAATTCAGACTCTAAAAAATATTGCAATCGGCTGTTAGAAACTATTAGCCATTGGCTGCCAACGAGAACTGCTAGCTAATTGGCAAGCACAAAAACAGTCAACAACTTCATCAACTTGTGCTTTTCTTATTTTCACAATCGGCCTCTTGTTGTGAAAGTAAGAACTGAAAAACGCAGAGTCAAAGAGGAGAATAATGATTCTGTTAAGCGAAGTTTAAATATATACACTACCGTTCAAAAGTTTGGGGTCACTTAGAAATGTCCTTGGTTTTTAAAGAAAAGCAAAATTTTTTGTCTATTAAAATAACATCAAATTGATCAGAAATACAGTGTAGACATTGTTAATGTTGTAAATGACTATTGTAGCTGGAAACGGCAGATTTTTTATGGAATATCTACAAAGGTGTACAGAGGTCCATTATCAGCAACCATCACACGTGTGTTCCAATGGAACGTTGTGTTAGCTAAACCAAGTTTATCATTTTAAAAGGCTAATTGATCATTAGAAAACCCTTTTGCAATTATGTTAGCACAGCTGAAAACTGTAGTTCTGATTAAAGAAGCAATAAAACTGGCCTTCTTTAGACTAGTTGAGTATCTGGAGCATCAGCAATTGTGGGTTCGATTACAGGTTCAAAATGGCCAGAAACAAATAACTTTCTTCTGAAACTTGTCAGTCTATTCTTGTTCTGAGAAATGAAGACTAGTCTATGCGAGAAATTGATCTCATACAACGCTGTGTACTACTCCCTTCACAGAACAGCGCAAACTGGCTCTAACCAGAATAGAAAGAGGAGTGGGAGGCCCCGGTACACAATTGAGCATGAGGACAAGTACATTAGAGTGTCTAGTTTGAGAAACAGACACCTCCCAAGTCCTCAACCTTGCAGCTTCATTAAATAGTACCCGCAAAACACCAGTCTCAATGTCAACAGTGAAGAGGCGACTCTGAGATGCTGGTCTTCTAGGCAGAGTTCCTCTGTCCAGTGTCTGTGTTCTTTTTCCCATCTTAATCTTTTCTTTTTATTGGCCAGTCTGAGATATGGCTTTCTCTTTGCAACTCTGTTGTTGAGTGTCTGTTACTTGAAATCTGTGAAGCATTTATTTGTTTATTTATTTTTTATTTAACCCCTCCTGTCTCAGCCTCCAGTATTTATGCTGCAGTAGTTTATGTGTCGGGGGGCTAGGGACAGTCTGTTATATCTGGAGTATTTATCCTGTCTTATCCGGTGTCCGGTGTGAATTTAAGTATGCTCTCTCTATTTCTCTCTTTCTTTCTCTCTCTCGGAGGACCTGAGCCCTAGGACTATGCCTCAGGACTACCTGGCATGATGACTCCTTGTTGTCCCCAGTCCACCTGGCCGTGCTGCTGCTCCAGTTTCAACTGTTCCCTGACCTGTTCACTGTGATTACTATTATTTGATCATGCTGGTCATTTATGAACATTTAAACATCTTGGCCATGTTCTGTTATAATCTCCACCCGGCACAGCCAGAAGAGGACTGGCCCCCCCTCATAGCCTGGTTCCTCTCTAGGTTTCTTCCTAGTTTCTGACCTTTCTAGGGAGTTTTTCCTAGCCATAGTGCTTCTACACCTGCATTGCTTGCTGTTTGGGGTTTTAGGCTGGGTTTCTGTCCAGCACTTTGAGATATCAGCTGATGTAAGAAGGGCTTTATAAATACATTTGATTTGATTTGTAGTGTCATACTCAATAATGCCAATGTTGCTTCAACACATTGCAGAGTAAAGGGTCTGAATACTTATGTAAATGTGATATTTCAGTTTTCAGTTATTTGTAAAAATAAAAAAATGCATAAATGTTGAAATACCTCTTTTTGCTTTGTCATTATGGGGTATTGTGTGCAGATTGATGAGGGGAAAAAAATAATCAATTTTTAGAATACAGCTGTAACGTAACAAAATGTGGAAAAAGTCAAGGGGTCTGAATGCACTGTATATAAGGTTTTTTATTTTAATTATTTTTTTATACCCAAAGCCATATCTGAAATTTCTCTTGGGAAAAATGAAGTTATTCAGCTGAATTCCATTAGTTCAGAATCAGAATAGAGGACAGTAGTGGAACATGAAGGATGAAACTCTTATTCTTTGGGGGCGGTAAATCTGGCCCAAAACCACAGTTATTCAGAGCTTATTACGATAAAAAATAGTAATGGCCAATTCTAAGCAATCAAACTCTGTGGTGAACTGTATTATCTGTGGCAAAGCTAAGAACACTTTATCATGATGGATAAAAGAAAATTACATTGTGCTCTACCCAAATGTGTTTGACTAATTTCATCCAGTTAAATTTGATTTCAGGAAAGGTTTCACCGTCCCTCATCCAGACAGTCAAATAGGATTACTGGTGTCAGCGAAAGTGAGGGTTAAGTAAAGAGCTTGAAAAGGTAAAGAAAAATGTAAGAAAATAGTCTGAAAAATGCCCTTCATCATTGCAGTTATCAATAGACAGATGGACAGACAGATAGAAACATGGCATGCTAGCTCCATCCTGGTGGCGCACCTGACTAATTCCATGGATAGAGAACAGAAGACTATAGGTTTGAATCTCACTGATGCCATGTCACAATAAAAAAGAAATGTGTTTGCATGATGAATGCTTAAGTGCTTGGAGTTCAAAAAAGTTAACCCAAAATAAGCTAGCAGTGTTATTAAAAGTCTTATTGAAATATTATGTGAAAGTTTAAAAAAATCTCCAAATAACCTAAAATTTATATTCTCAGAGCGTTTATAAAACCGGGTCTGCAACGGTCATTTCATCACCGGTAGGTCAAGTCTGACCGATTTCGAGTTTAGTTTAGCAGTTATGCTTACCAGGTGTTAACAACAACACTAAGTTATTGAAAATTAGCTAGCTAGATAGCTTGTAGTCTAGCAATTAGCATGTGTCGCGTGAGTTTAAAGTTTTGGAGAAGCTATTTTTCACCATAAAAATGTACCTTTATAAAAAAGATTTGGATGCCTCTATCATCGCATTTGCAGACAAATGTTATGAGTTGATTGGATAATGATAATTTGGGCTATTAATAAGTGCATGGTGATATAGGTTTACAGCTATATTTCAGAGACGTTTCCTTTGCATTTTCATGCAAATCTACTACACACTTTGACTGGAGAAATTAGCAGATTTTTTTTTAATATGATGGTAGCCTAGGCCTACTCTACTGACACTGACAACGTATCAATAAAAATGATCTTGTCTTGAATGCAACCATGAAATCTAGGCGTATGAAAAGGGGGCCCTGGCCATTCAGCGTTTGTCATATTGTCAGAAGTAATGTTTTTGCATTTAACCCTAACGTTTTTCCTAACCTTAACCTAATTCTCCTAACGTGCTGCCTAAATTCTCCTAATCTGCTTCGAAATGTCAAATTTTACGTTCATTTTACAAAAGCCCGACCCCTTCTAGCCATGACCATGAAAAGGGAGATGCAAATTGTACAATATGACGTCCATATATCCAGGAGGACATTATTGTCCCAAAAAACTCCAGTGGGTATCATATATTCATATGTTCAATGTTTATTTGTCACGTGCGCCGAATATAACAGGTGTAGACCTTACAGTGAAATGCTTACTTACAGGCTCTAACCAATAGTGCAAAAAAGGTATAAGGTGAACAATAGGTAAGTAAAGAAATAAAAACAACAGTAAAAAGACAGTGAAAACAGTAGCGAGGCTATATACAGTAGCGAGGCTATAAAAGTAGCAAGGCTACATACAGACACCGGTTAGTCAGGCTGATTGAGGTAGTATGCACATGTAGATATGGTTAAAGTGACTCTGCATATATGATGAACAGAGAGTAGCAGTAGCGTAAAGAGGGGTTGGCGGGTGGTGGGTGGCGGGACACAATACAGATAGCCCGGTTAGCCAATGTGCGGGAGCACTGGTTGGTCGTGCCAATTGAGGTAGTATGTACATATGTACATGAATGTATAGTTAAAGTGACTATGCATATATGATAAACAGAGAGTAGCAGCAGCGTAAAAGAGGGGTTGGGGGGGCACACAATGCAGATAGTTCAGGTAGCCATTTGAGTACCTGTTCAGGAGTCTTATGGCTTCGGGGTAAAAACTGTTGAGAAGCCTTTTTGTCCTAGAGTTGGCACTCCTGTACCGCTTGCCATGCGGTAGTAGATAGAACAGTCTTTGACTGGGGTGGCTGGGGTCTTTGACAATTTTTAGGGCCTTCCTCTGACACTGCCTGGTATAGAGGTCCTGGATGGCAGGCAGCTTAGCCACAGTGATGTACTGGGCCGTACGCACTACCCTCTGTAGTGCCTTGCGGTCGGAGGCTGAGCAGTTGCCGTACCAGGCAGTGATGCAACCAGTCAGGATGCTCTCGATGTTGCAGCTGTAGAACCTTTTGAGGATCTCCGGACCCATGCCAAATCTTTTTAGTTTCCTGAGGGGGTATAGGCTTTGTCGTGCCCTCTTCACGACTGTCTTGGTGTGTTTGGACCACTCTAGTTGGTTGGTGATTTGGACACAAAGGAACTTGTAGCTCTCAACCTGCTCCACTACAGCCCCGTCGATGAGAATGGGGGCTTGCTCGGTCTCTGACCTCCTCCCTATAGGCTGTCTTGTCGTTGTCGGTGATCAGGCCTACCACTGTTATGTCATCTGCAAACTTAATCATGGTGTTGGAGTCGTGCCTGGCCATGCAGTCGTGGGTGAACAGGGAGTACAGGAGGGGACTGAGCACACACCCCTGAGGGGCTCCAGTGTTGAGGATCAGCGTGGCGGATGTGTTGCTACCTACCCTCACCACCTGGGGGCGGCCCGTCAGGATGTCCAGGACCCAGTTGCAGAGGGAGGTGTTTAGTCCCAGGATCCTTAGCTTAGAGATGAGCTTTGAGGGTACTATGGTGTTCAACTCTGAGCTGTAGTCAATGAATAGCATTCTCACATAAGTGTTCCTTTTGTCCAGGTGGACATATATGATATTCATATGATAACCCAATGATCATTTGTTGAGAACTTTATTCATAAGAGGAGGGAAAATGTATGGATATTACAGCATAGGACAAAGGCCTCAATGGGATAGGAAAACCTGCTGTGTTGACTATTGGTTGTTCAAGCCCAACAATAGATTTATTCTTTATTTGACAATAAAACACCTGAATGAATCAAACACAACCAAACAATTAAGAGCCCTGATGGTATAGGTGACCTGAAGAAGTGATATTCTAACATCAGGTGTGCTTTTAATTTATTTATGTACAACTGTAGGTTCACCAGCGGACATCTATCAAGACATCCATGTCAACTGGATTCGCACTGTGAAGATGAGCAATGCTGCTGCAGAATCTTCTTGAACTGCACTGTTGGTTAAGGGCTTGTAAGTAAGCATTTCACGGTAAGGTCTACACTTGTTCTATTTGGCGCAAGTCACAAAGTTTGATTTAATCAGTTTCTACTTCTACCACTTTGTCATTTTCCAGGTATGAAAGGAGACATCCCTCAATTAAACAAGATGGTTGTTATCTGCTGTGCATTTTGAGTAGAGCACCTTCACCTTGTCATCATGACAAAAGTGCCCCCTTAAACCGTATGAATATATAAAATGTAATTTGAAATGTGTAAAAGTCTATTGTTTATGATATTATAAACATTCTGTACTTTAATAATAGGCTATATTGTTGTATGGATGAAATGAAAAGTATTTTGTCATCTCTGCTTTGCCTAGCCCCATTGAATGAAACGTATTTCTTACAGCCCAATTATTTTCTTTCTTTACAATTTAAACACATTTACCATAGACAATGTAATTGTTCCAGTAGTCTTAGGCAAAACATCTTGATTATCAGTGGCATATCCAAGTGCCACTCAGACCTTGGAGAAAAGTATCTGGCAGTGAACGTGGTAGTGGTAGTTGTGTGTATGTTTTAAGATCCCATCTCCTGCTTCCAGACATTTTCACCACCTAGATTACAAGGGTTGTATTTGCACCAAAAAATGTAATGTAAAGGCATGTACAAAATCTAATATAATTATTAGCCTCATATACATTGTCTACTGGTATGGTTTTTACATTGAGAACAAATAGCTGAACAATATGTAAACAGTGTGTGAGTTAAGCTATTATCTGCTTCAGATGCACAATGTCAAGGGGTGCAATGCAAATGCTCATAAACCTGTATGGTCGCTGTATGGTCAATCCGACGTCTGCATTGGTCGTGCAGCATTTACGGTGATATGGCCTCTGCAGAAGTCAGGGCATTCATACTTATTGCACTTCGCAGAGCAGTGCAGAGCTGTTGTGAAGGAAGTTGGCTAGGAAGTGAGTTTGTGTTTATACAGGACCTCCCGCCCCACCTACTGTCAACCAATCATGTCAAAGCGGAGCTATAGTATACGGAGCCCTCAGCATTGTTACAAAATTTGAGAGGCATACAGAGTTGCGGATACGGAGCTCCAAAAAATATTTGGCCTCTGCGTGCCTCCGGAGGCTCCGCAATAGCGTCACACCATCGATACGGTGCCTCCGACCACATTTTTGGATCAAGCATATATTGGCTCTAATGCCATTATACTGTAGGCCAGTGGTTCCCAACTCCAATCCTCGCGTACTGCCGAAATTTAGTTTTATTGTTGCCACAGACAAACACACCTGATTCAACTTGTCAACTAATTATCAGCCCCTCAATGAGTTGAATCAAGTATATGTGTCTAGGGCCACAACAAAAGTGTGCTGTTGGGGGTACACAAGGGCTGGAGTTGGGAACCACTGCTGTAGGCCTATAGCTGCATTGGCGTTGCATGCCATTATCTGCTGCAAAACTGGTAAACATGGCTGATAACCTGAAAAAATAGTGACAATCAAATAAAACTAATTGGAGAGTTTATGACTGAACAAAAAGCTAAGGTTCATTTGAGAATACAACGCAGAAACACAGACAAATTAGAGACACTAGTCAATCTTGAATAATAGTTAAGTGTTTAAACTAGTTTTAATTGTTAACGTCAAAGAACCAACACGCATATCATTTCAAAGTGTTCAAGTAGGCTAACTCATACATAAAGGCGTTTTAGTAACAGATAGGATATTATTACTAAAACGTGATTTCAAGTGTATGGAAAAAATTAAATGTATGCATTCACTACTTTAAGTCGCTCTGGATAAGAGCGTCTGCTAAATGACTAAAATGTAAAAAATGTAAGTGAACAAAAAAAGAGTACCAGAGGTGGCCAACCTTGCTCCACTGATCCCTGATCTACTGGGTGAACAGACTTCTGTTCCTGCCCAGCAATAGCACATTGATTATTAACTAATTAGGTTTGATACATTGAATCAGGTGTGTTAGTGCTGGGCTGGAACAGAAGCCTTTACACCCAGCAGGGTTGGCCTGCTCTAGTTGTAATAGGTTTATACAGTGTGTGACTTTTAAACTGTATTTTTGGTCACAAAATTTTCTAACATATAATCAATCCATCGTATACAAGGATGTACCCTTATTCTCTTGGGACATTCATTGGGACCTCTTCATCTGCAGATAGTGTTTGACGGCTCTCTGTAGCTGAGGACAGAACATCACAAAGAAACAGGCTGCATTATACTCAAGTTAGACAGCCCTGAATATTATGTTGCTACTACACATCTCTCTGTCTTCCAGTTTTTCCTCACTAGAGACTGGAACTGGACAATAGTTTCATAATGTCATTCCACAAAGTTACCTGCCCTATCCAGAGTAGCCTGCTCTCCCTTCTCTGACAGCTGGAAGTGCTAGCTAATCCTTTCATCCTTTTACAAATGCATTTGGAGTTACAACGATAAATACATAAAGATAGCTAACTAGCTAATATGAAGTTAGCAAGCTGGTGATATTTAATTCACGTAGCTAGATAGCTATACATTTTACATTTACGTAATTTAGCAGACGCTCTTATCCAGAGCGACTTACAAATTGGTGCATTCACCTTATGATATCCAGTGGAACAACCACTTTACAATAGTACATCTATATCTTTTTTTTTTGGGGGGGGGGGAAGGATTACTTTAGAAGGATTACTTTATCCTATCCCAGGTATTCCTTAAAGAGGTGGGGTTTCAGGTATCTCCGGAAGGTGGTGATTGACTCCGCTGTCCTGGTGTCGTGAGGGAGCTTATTCCACGATTGGGGTGCCAGAGCAGCGAACAGTTTTGGCTGAGCGGGAAGGTAGGGAGGCCAGCAGAGGTAGGGAGGCCAGCAGGCCAGAGGTGGATGAACGCAGTGCCCTTCTCTGGGTGTAGGGACTGATCAGAGCCTGAAGGTACGGAGGTGCCGTTCCCCTCACAGCTCCGTAGGCAAGCACCATGGTCTTGTAGCAGATGCGCGCTTCAACTGGAAGCCAGTGGCGTGTGCGGAGGAGTGGGGTGACGTGCGAGAACTTGGGAAGGTTGAACACCAGACGGGCTGCGGCGTTCTGGATGAGTTGTAAGGGTTTAATGGCACAGGCAGGGAGCCCCGCCAGAAGCGAGTTGCAGTAATCCAGACGGGAGATGACAAGTGCCTGGATTAGGACCTGTGCCGCTTCCTGTGTAAGGCAGGGTTGTACTCTGCGAATGTTGTAGAGCATGAACCTACAGGATCGGGTCACCGCCTTGATGTTAGCTAAGAACGACAGGGTGTTGTCCAGGGTCACGCCAAGGCTCTTAGCACTCTGGGAGGAGGACACAATGGAGTTGTCCACCGTGATGGCGAGATCATGGAACGGGCAGTCCATCCCCGAGAGGAAGAGCAGCTCCGTCTTGCCGAGGTTCAGCTTGAGGTGGTGATCCGTCATCCACACTGATATGTCTGCCAGACATGCAGAGATGCGATTCGCCACCTGGTTATCAGAAGGGGGAAAGGAGAAGATTAATTGTGTGTCGTCTGCGTAGCAATGATAGGAGAGACCATGTGAGGATATGACAGAGCCAAGTGACTTGGTGTATATCGAGAATAGGAGAGGGCCTAGAACTGAGCCCTGGGGGACACCAGTGGTGAGAGCACGTGGTGCGGAGACGGATTCTCGCCACGCCACCTGGTAGGAGCGACCTGTCAGGTAGGACGCAATCCAAGAGTGAGCCGCGCCGGAGATGCCCAACTCGGAGAGGGTGGAGAGGAGGATCTGATGGTTCACAGTATCAAAGGCAGCAGATAGGTCTAGAAGGATGAGAGCAGAGGAGAGAGAGTTAGCTTTAGCAGTGCGGAGAGCCTCCGTGACACAGAGAAGAGCGGTCTCAGTTGAATGGCCAGTCTTGAAACCTGACTGATTTGGATCAAGAAGGTCATTCTGAGAGAGATAGCAAGAGAGCTGGCCAAGGACGGCACGCTCAAGAGTTTTGGAGAGAAAAGAAAGAAGGGATACTGGTATGTAGTTGTTGACATCGGAGGGATCAAGTGTAGGTTTTTTGAAAAGGGGTGCAACTCTCGCTCTCTTGAAGATGGAAGGGACGTAGCCAGTGGTCAAGGATGAGCGTATTGAGCGAGGTGAGAACGGAAATGGTCTGGAGAAGAGAGGAGGGGATAGGGTCAAGCGGGCAGGTTGTTGGGCGGCCGGCCGTCACAAGTCGCAAGATTTCATCTGGAGAGAGAGGGGAGAAAGAGGTCAAAGCATAGGGTAGGGCAATGTGAGCAGGACCAGCGGTGTCATTTGACTTAACAAACGAGGATCGAATGTCGTCAACCTTCTTTTCAAAATGGTTGACGAAGTCATCCGCAGAGAGGGAGGGGGGGGGAGGAGGATTCAGGAGGGAGGAGAAGTTGGCAAAGAGCTTCCTAGGGTTAGAGGCAGATGCTTGGAATTTAGAGTGGTAGAAAGTGGCTTAAGCAGCAGAAACAGAGGAAGAAAATGTAGAGAGGAGGGAGTGAAAAGATGCCAGGTCCGCAGGGAGGCTAGTTTTCCTCCATTTCCGCTCGGCTGCCCGGAGCCCTGTTCTGTGAGCTCGCAATGAGTCGTCAAGCCACGGAGCAGGAGGGGAGGACCGAGCCGGCCGGGAGGATAGGGGATATAGAGAGTCAAAGGATGCAGAAAGGGAGGAGAGGAGGGTTGAGGAAGCAGAATCAGGAGATTGGTTGGAGAAGGATTGAGCAGAGGGAAGAGATGATAGGATGGAAGAGGAGAGAGTAGCAGGAGAGAGAGAGCAGTATGTAAACTTAGCTAACTAGCAAACATTACGTTAGCAGCTCATTTGAGTTAGCCTGCACACCAAGTTTCTGTAGCAAGATAGCTAATTAAACAGACTTTGTGCAGTTACTAGGTGATTTGTGACGCAACTGCCAGCCCACTATTCGTATCAGATATAAAGAAAAGGTGGCAAAAGGTTGGCCAATGGTAAATTTGGCGGAAAAACATCTTGGTATATACAGTTGTGGCCAAATATATTGACACCCTTGCACTTTTCTTAAATAATTTATTTTTAAATAAATTGAAATAGATTTTTTTTAAAACATACGTTATTGGATTTTCAACATTGCAGAACAAATGTTATTTTTGAATACAAAATGATTAGCACCCCGGAGCTACCCACAAATGCTTCTTATAGCCATCAATGAGCTTGCTGTACATTTCTAGTGGCAATTTAGCCCAATCTTCAGCAGCAAACTGTTCTAATTCTTCAATGTTTGAGGGATAAACACATTTAGCATCTCCAGGATTCCATGCATACAAGCTGCTGGTGCGCGAATTTGGAACATCTACATTTAAAAAAGCCTAATAAATCCATTTAATACACACCATCACAATACATCCATTATTGGTTTTAGGCAGGTCTAAAGAAATATGATATGACAAATGTATTTCAGAATAACAGAATATGAGTCGGCCTAGTGTTTTATCAGGCTATGCGCCATGCCATAGGCTAGTTCATTTAACAGATAAGATCTGCTTGTAAGTCCAGTGCCATTATTTTATAATATATGATTTTATAGAAGAATATAATTGAACTTTAAAAAAAAAATATATATATATTTTTTTATCTTAGCTGAATAAAATAGAAAGGAAAACATTTTCCATTCCGGAGCGAGTGCGCATATGAAGTGGCTATGTTGAGCATAAAAGTAATCATTTGAAACAGGTCCTATGCGCTAGATTTTGAGTTATTTAGCAACTTTAGTTGAATGATATAAACCTTAGAATGTCTTTATAAATCAGTGTGCCAATACATTTGGCCACAAGGCTGTTAATATATTCGGCCGCAACTGTATCTGAAAGGTATCGCGGGCAACAACGCATGTACTTTTATTTATAGTCATGATGATTGCGGGAATATGTTTAAAAGTCCCACCAACCCCTCAGTATAAATGTCCCTTATGGCGCCGGAAGAAATGGCAGCAATTTTACGGGAGCCCAACCAATTGTGCTATTTTGTGGTTTTTTTTCGTGTTATTTGTAACTTATTTTGTACATAATGTTTCTGCCACCGTATCTTACGGCAGAAAAGAGCTTCTGGATATCAGGACGGCGATCACTCACCTCGGATTAGACAAAGATTTTTTCTTCAACAAGCAAGACGCACAGGACATTCTCCAAACACCTGACAGGGCCAACATCTCCGTTATTTGTAAGAGGAAGCGACTCAGGTAAAGAGGACAAGAGCCGGATGCCTGGTCAGAACCCGGAAAAGGCGAGTGGGAAGGCTGCCGTTACCGTCAATACTACTCGAAAACATGCAATCATTGGACAATAAACTAGACGAGGTACGATCACGAATATCCTACCAACGGGACATCAAAAACTGTAATATCCTATGTTTCAAGGAATCGTGGCTGAATGACGTCATGGATATTCAGCTAGCGGGATATACGCTGCACCGGCAAGATAGAACAGCACACTCCGGTAAGACATTTACATTTACATTTTAGTCATTTAGCAGACGCTCTTATCCAGAGCGACTTACAAATTGGTGCATTCACCTATAATATCCAGTGGAACAGCCACTTTACAATAGTGCATCTAAATCTTTTAAGGGGGGGGTTAGAAGGATTACTTTATCCTATCCCAGGTATTCCTTGAAGAGGTGGGGTTTCAGGTGTCTCCGGAAGGTGGTGATTGACTCCGCTGTCCTGGCGTCGTGAGGGAGCTTGTTCCACCATTGGGGTGCCAGAGCAGCGAACAGTTTTGACTGGGCTGAGCGGGAACTGTGCTTCCTCAGAGGTAGGGAGGTGAGCAGGCCAGAGGTGGATGAACGGAGTGCCCTTGTTTGGGTGTAGGGCCTGATCAGAGCCTGAAGGTACGGAGGTGCCGTTCCCCTCACAGCTCCGTAGGCAAGCACCATGGTCTTGTAGCAGATGCGAGCTTCGACTGGAAGCCAGTGGAGAGAGCGGAGGAGCGGGGTGACGTGAGAGAACTTGGGAAGGTTGAACACCAGACGGGCTGCGGCGTTCTGGATGAGTTGTAGGGGTTTAATGGCACAGGCAGGGAGCCCAGCCAACAGCGAGTTGCAGTAATCCAGACGGGAGATGACAAGTGCCTGGATTAGGACCTGCGCCGCTTCCTGTGTGAGGCAGGGTCGTACTCTGTGAATGTTGTAGAGCATGAACCTACAGGATCGGGTCACCGCCTTGATGTTGGTGGAGAACGACAGGGTGTTGTCCAGGGTCACGCCAAGGCTCTTAGCACTCTGGGAGGAGGACACAAGGGAGTTGTCAACCGTGATGGCGAGATCATGGAACGGGCAGTCCTTCCCCGGGAGGAAGAGCAGCTCCGTCTTGCCGAGGTTCAGCTTGAGGTGGTGATCCGTCATCCACACTGATATGTCTGCCAGACATGCAGAGATGCGATTCGCCACCTGGTTGTCAGAAGGGGGAAAGGAGAAGATTAATTGTGTGTCATCTGCATAGCAATGATATGAGAGACCATGTGAGGATATGACAGAGCCAAGTGACTTGGTGTATAGCGAGAATAGGAGTGGGCCAAGAACAGAGCCCTGGGGGACACCAGTGGTGAGAGCACGTGGTGCGGAGACAGATTCTCGCCACGCCACCTGGTAGGAGCGACCTGTCAGGTAGGACGCAATCCAAGCGTGCGCGGTGCCGGAGATGCCCAGCTCGGAGAGGGTGGAGAGGAGGATCTGATGGTTCACGGTATCAAAGGCAGCAGATAGGTCTAGAAGGATGAGAGCAGAGGAGAGAGAGTTAGCTTTAGCAGTGCGGAGAGCCTCCGTGACACAGAGAAGAGCAGTCTCAGTTGAATGCCCAGTCTTGAAACCTGACTGATTAGGATCAAGAAGGTCATTCTGAGAGAGATAGCAAGAGAGCTGGCCAAGCACGGCGCGTTCAAGAGTTTTGGAGAGAAAGGAAAGAAGGGATACTGGCCTGTAGTTGTTGACATCGGAGGGATCGAGTGTAGGTTTTTTCAGAAGGGGTGCAACTCTCGCTCTCTTGAAGACGGAAGGGACGTAGCCAGCGGTCAAGGATGCGTTGATGAGCGAGGTGAGGTAGGGGAGAAGGTCTCCGGAAATGGTCTGGAGAAGAGAGGAGGGGATAGGGTCAAGTGGGCAGGTTGTTGGGCGGCCGGCCGTCACAAGACGCGAGAGTTCATCTGGAGAGAGAGGGGAGAAAGAGGTCAAAGCACAGGGTAGGGCAGTGTGAGCAGGACCAGCAGTGTCGTTTGACTTAGCAAACGAGGATCGGATGTCGTCAACCTTCTTTTCAAAATGGTTGACGAAGTCATCCGCAGAGAGGGAGGAGGGGGGGGGAGGGGGAGGAGGATTAAGGAGGGAGGAGAAGGTAGCAAAGAGCTTCCTAGGGTTAGAGGCGGATGCTTGGAGTTTAGAGTGGTAGAAAGTGGCTTTAGCAGCAGAGACAGAAGAGGAAAATGTAGAGAGGAGGGAGTGAAAGGATGCCAGGTCCGCAGGGAGGCGAGTTTTCCTCCATTTCCGCTCGGCTGCCCGGAGCCCTGTTCTGTGAGCTCGCAGTGAGTCGTCGAGCCACGGAGCAGGAGGGGAGGACCGAGCCGGCCTGGAGGATAGGGGACAGAGGAAATCAAAGGATGCAGAGAGGGAGGAGAGGAGGGTTGAGGAGGCAGAATCAGGAGATAGGTTGGAGAAGGTTTGAGCAGAGGGAAGAGATGATAGGATGGAAGAGGAGAGAGTAGCGGGAGAGAGAGAGCGAAGGTTGGGACGGCGCAATACCATCCGAGTAGGGGGAGAGTGAGAAGTGTTGGATGAGAGCGAGAGGGAAAAGGATACAAGGTAGTGGTCGGAGACTTGGAAGGGAGTTGCAATGAGATTAGTGGAAGAACAGCATCTAGTAAAGATGAGGTCAAGCGTATTGCCTGCCTTATGAGTAGGGGGGGAAGGTGAGAGGGTGAGGTCGAAAGAGGAGAGGAGTGGAAAGAAGGAGGCAGAGAGGAATGAGTCGAAGGTAGACGTGGGGAGGTTAAAGTCACCCAGAACTGTGAGAGGTGAGCCATCCTCAGGAAAGGAACTTATCAAGGCGTCAAGCTCATTGATGAACTCTCCAAGGGAACCTGGAGGGCGATAAATGATAAGGATGTTAAGCTTGAAAGGGCTGGTAACTGTGACAGCATGGAATTCAAATGAGGAGATAGACAGATGGGTCAGGGGAGAAAGAGAGAATGTCCACTTGGGAGAGATGAGGATTCCAGTGCCACCACCCCGCTGGCTCGATGCTCTAGGGGTATGCGAGAACACGTAGTCAGACGAGGAGAGAGCAGTAGGAGTAGCAGTGTTATCTGTGGTGATCCATGTTTCCGTCAGCGCCAGGAAGTCTAGGGACTGGAGGGTAGCATAGGCTGAGATGAACTCAGCCTTGTTGGCCGCAGACCGGCAGTTCCAGAGGCTGCCGGAGACCTGGAACTCCACGTGGGTCGTGCGCGCTGGGACCACCAGGTTAGAGCGGCAGCGGCCACGCGGTGTGGAGCGTTTGTATGGCCTGTGCAGAGGAGAGAGAACAGGGATAGGCAGACACATAGTAGACAAGCTACAGAAGAGGCTACGCTAATGCAAATGAGATTGGAGTGACAAGTGGACTACACGTCTCGAATGTTCAGGAAGTTAAGCTTACGTTGCAAAAATGTTATTGACTAAAATGATACAGTACTGCTGGCTGGTGGAGTAGGCTAGCTAGCAGTGGCTGCGTTGTTGACTTTGAACGTGTAGCTGGCTAGGTAACCTCGGTAGTTTCAGTACTACACCTTGTCATGATACAAAGCAACTTTGTAGCTAGCTAGCTAACATAACACTAATCAAGACGTTCCTTGTAGTGTATTTAGTTTCAACAATGCTGCTCGTCGGTGATAGTTGACGAGGGGGGGCGGTTTATGCATATTTGTAAAAAACAGCTGGTGCACGAAATCTAAGGAAGTCTAGGTTGAAGTAGAGTATATTGTGATAAATTGCAGGCCACACTACTTGCCTAGAGAGTTGTCATACTTTTCGTGGCTGTTTATTTACCACCACAGACAGATGCTAGCACTAAGACCGCACTCAGTCAGCTGTATAAGGAAATAAGCAAACAGGAAACCACTCACCCAGACCCGCTCCTAGTGGCCGGAGACTATAATGCAGGGAAACTTAAATCAGTTCTTCCAAATTTCCATCAACATGTTAAATGTGCAACCAGAGGGAAAATTAATTCTAGATCACCTGTACGCCACACACAGAGCCTCGTACAAAGCTCTCCCTCGCCCTCCATTTGGTAAATCCGACCATAACTCCATCCTCCTGATTCCTGCATACAAACAAAAATTAAAGCAGAATGCACTAGTGACTCGGTCTATAAAAAAGGAACATCTATGTGAGAATGCTATTCATTGACTACAGCTCAGCGTTCAACACCATAGTACCCTCAAAGCTCATCACTAAGCTAAGGATCCTGGGACTAAACACCTCCCTCTGCAACTGCATCCTGGACTTCCTGACAGGCCGCCTCCAGGTGGTGAGGGTAGGTAGCAACACATCTGCCACGCTGAAGCTCAACACTGGAGCTCCCCAGGGGTGCATGCTCAGTCCCCTCTTGTACTCCCTGTTCACCCATGACTGCATGGCCAGGCACGACTCCAACACCATGATTAAGTTTGCAGACGACATAAGTGGTAGGCCTGATCACCGACAACGACGAGACAGCCTATAGGGAGGTGGTCAGAGACCTGGCCAGGTGGTGCCAGAATAACACCTATCCCTCAACGTAACCAAGACTAAGGAGATGATTGTGGACTACAGGAAAAGGAGGACCGAGCACGCCCCCATTCTCATCGATGGGGTTGTAGTGGAGCAGGTTGAGAGCTTCAAGTTCCTTAGTGTCCACATCACCAACAAACTAGAATGGTCCAAACACAGCAAGACAGTCGTGAAGAGGGCACGACAAAGCCTATTCCCCCTCAGGAAACTAAAAAGATTTGGCATGGGTCCTGAGATCCTCAAAAGGTTCTACAGCTGCAACATCAAGAGCATCCTGACTGGTTGCATCACTGCCTGGTACGGCAACTGCTCGGCCTCCGACCGCACGGCACTACAGAGGGTAGTGCGTACGGCCCAATACAGCACTGGCGCTAAGCTGCCTGCCATCCAGGACCTCTACACCAGGTGGTTTCAGCGGAAGGCCCTAAAAAAGGCTTCTCAACAGTGTTTACCCCCAAGCCATAAGACTCCTGAACAGGTAATCAAATGGCTACCCGGACTATTTGCATTGTGTGCCCCCCCAACCCCTCTTTTACGCTGCTGTTACTTTCTGTTTATCATATATGCATAGTCACTTTAACTATACATTCATGTACATACTACCTCAATTGGCCCGACCAACCGGGATATCTGCATTGTGTCCCACCACCCGCCAACCCCTCTTTTCGCTACTGCTACTCTCTGTTCATCATATATGCATCGTCACTTTAACCATATCTACATGTACATACTACCTCAATCAGCCTGACTAACCAGTGTCTGTATGTAGCTTCGCTACTTTTATAGCCTCGCTACTGTATATAGCCTGTCTTTTTACTGTTGTTTTATTTCTTTACCTACCTATTGTTCACCTAATACATTTTTTGCACTATTGCTTAGAGGCTGTAAGTAAGCATTTGACTGTAAGGTCAAATCTGTTGTATTCGGCGCACGTGAAAAATAAACTTTGATTTGATTATCATCTTACCAGCGTTGGCACGCATTAAATCATAAACATTCCATTGTTGTTCTCCTACATCAAACTAGCTATTCCTTGTCATTATAAAAAAGTATAAAGAAAACGGCAGTCTGCATGCAGCAGCTGGGTCCAAATAGCAACGTTAGCTTAGCTACCTGCTCTATTTCTTTGCACACAAATGCATCAGTTTAAAAATGTATTTAGGATATGCAAATTTAGCAAGTTTCTAGACAATCTTTTGGTTTGTTGCTTTTAAATAATTACCAGAACACATCGGACAACCAGTGAAGTCTGAGGCCGGGTTGGCACTTTCGGTGTTTATCGATGTGACATGATCACAAAGATAACCATCAAACAACCACAACCAACCATCAAACAGCAGCAAGTAGGCTGTGAAACCATTAAACACACATTCACAGGCCCTAATAGCTTGTGCCCCACGTCTCAACTTCCTTGCATAAACAAGCGACTTTCAGCACCACAGATCACAGCACCAAAATGCCAGTGAGTAAGCCTACTTGTAGACAGCGCTACACACACTAAATGCCTTGTAGTCAGCACTACTGATTTAGATATACTTACACAGTAGATCTTTAATGTAATACTAGTAGATGGCGCTACTGTAAATAAACACTTGTGCTTACTTTTACTTGTAAACAAAGTCTGAACTGTTAAACTCCTCCCTGTTGGCCCTCAGTTTTAAAAGTATCTTGGTCTTGACTCTCGGTGGAGATGATGGCAAGGGATGAGACTTGTCCTCTGTCGGTCCAGTTTCGACTGTATGTATTTATCAGTTTCTCTCAATGGATGCTGTTGTGGCTGGTATAGTGAGGACCAGCTGCAGTAACTTTGTCGCCTCCGGCACAGTCTGTGTTAGGTCATGCTGGAACTGTTAAACTCCTCCCTGTATGCAGAAAAAACATTGACAATATTATTTTACATTTAACATTTTTTTCCATTTATTTTCAGTGCCTACCCTGCATACCCTGACCGCTCGTCACTGCTGACACCATTTTGAGTTTAACTGTAGACAACTTTATATTTACCATAACAGGAAAACGAACAAGGTAATTATTTACAAGTATGGCGAGCTGCTATCTTATTGTTTTTACAGGCAACATACCGTGAATCCTATCTGAAATAAGTTTTGTCCAACATGTCTCTGGACCTACTCACTGCCACAGTCATACTCTGGACCTAGTTTTGTCCCATGGAATAAATGTTGTGGATCTAAATGTTTTTCCTCATAATCCTGGACTATCGGACCACCATTTTATTACGTTTGCAATTGCAACAAATAATCTGCTCAGACCCCAACCAAGGAGCATTAAAAGTCGTGCTATAAATTCACAGACAACCCAAAGATTCCTTGATGCCCTTCCAGACTGCCTCTGCCTACCCAAGGACGTCAGAGGACAAAAATCAGTTAACCACCTAACCGAGGAACTCAATTTAACCTTGCGCAATACCCTAGATGCAGTTGCACCCCTAAAAACTAAAAACATCTGTCATAAGAAACTAGCTCCCTGGTATACAGAAAATACACGAGCTCTGAAGCAAGCTTCCAGAAAATTGGAACGGAAATGGCGCCACACCAAACTGGAAGTCTTCCGACTAGCTTGGAAAGACAGTACCGTGCAGTATCGAAGAGCCCTTACTGCTGCTCGATCATCCTATTTTTCCAACTTAATTGAGGAAAATAAGAACAATCCGAAATTTCTTTTTGATACTGTCGCAAAGCTAACTAAAAAGCAGCCTTCGCAAATGGAGGATGGCTTTCACTTCAGCAGTAATAAATTTATGAACTTCTTTGAGGAAAAGATCATGATCATTAGAAAGCAAATTACAGACTCCTCTTTAAATCTGGGTATTCCTCCAAAGCTCCATTGTCCTGAGTCTGCACAACTCTGCCAGGACCTAGGATCAAGGGAGATACTAAAGTGTTTTAGTACTATATCTCTTGACGCAATGATGAAAATAATCATGGCCTCCAAACCCTCAAGCTGCATACTGGACCCTATTCCAACTAAACTACTGAAAGAGCTGCTTCCTGTGCTTGGCCCTCCTATGTTGAACATAATAAACGGCTCTCTATCCACCGGATGTGTACCAAGCTCACTAAAAGTGGCAGTAATAAAGCCTCTCTTGAAAAAGCCGAATCTTGATCCAGAAATTATAAAAAACTATCGGCCTATATCGAATCTTCCATTCCTCTCCAAAATTTTAGAAAAAGCTGTTGCACAGCAACTGACTGCCTTCCTGAAGACAAACAATGTATACGAAACGCTTCAGTCTGGTTTTAGACCCCATCATAGCACTGAGACTGCACTTGTGAAGGTGGTAAATGACCTTTTAATGACGTCAGACCGAGGCTCTGCATCTGTCCTCGTGCTCCTAGATCTTAGTGCTGCTTTTGATACCATCGATCACCACATTCTTTTGGAGAGATTGGAAACCCAAATTGGTCTACATGGACAAGTTCTGGCCTGGTTTAGATCTTATCTGTCGGAAAGATATCAGTTTGTCTCTGTGAATGGTTTGTCCTCTGACAAATCAATTGTAAATTTCGGTGTTCCTCAAGGTTCCGTTTTAGGACCACTATTGTTTTCACTATATATTTTACCTCTTGGGGATGTCATTCGAAAACATAATGTTAAATTTCACTGCTATGCAGACGACACACAGCTGTACATTTCAATGAAACATGGTGAAGCCCCAAAATTGCCCTCGCTAGAAGCCTGTGTTTCAGACATAAAGAAGTGGATGGCTGCAAACTTTCTACTTTTAAACTCGGACAAAACAGAGATGCTTGTTCTAGGTCCCAAGAAACAAAGAGATCTTCTGTTGAATCTGACAATTAATCTGGATGGTTGTACAGTCGTCTCAAATAAAACTGTGAAGGACCTCGGCGTTACTCTGGACCCTGATCTCTCTTTTGAAGAACATATCAAGACTGTTTCAAGGACAGCTTTTTTCCATCTACGTAACATTGCAAAAATCAGAAATTTTCTGTCCAAAAATGACGCAGAAAAATTAATCCATGCTTTTGTTACTTCTAGGCTGGACTACTGCAATGCTCTACTTTCCGGCTACCCGGATAAAGCACTAAATAAACTTCAGTTAGTGCTAAATACGGCTGCTAGAATCCTGACTAGAACCAAAAAATTTGATCATATTACTCCAGTGTTAGCCTCCCTACACTGGCTTCCTGTTAAGGCAAGGGCTGATTTCAAGGTTTTACTGCTAACCTACAAAGCATTACATGGGCTTGCTCCTACCTATCTTTCCGATTTGGTCCTGCCGTACATACCTACACGTACGCTACGGTCACAAGACGCAGGCCTCCTAATTGTCCCTAGAATTTCTAAGCAAACGGCTGGAGGTAGGGCTTTCTCCTATAGAGCTCCATTTTTATGGAATGGTCTGCCTACCAATGTGAGAGACGCAGACTCAGTCTCAACCTTTAAGTCTTTACTGAAGACTTATCTCTTCAGTAGGTCCTATGATTAAGTATAGTCTGGCCCAGGAGTGTGAAGGTGAACGGAAAGGCTGGAGCAACGAACCGCCCTTGCTGTCTCTGCCTTGCCGGTTCCCCTCTTTCCACTGGGATTCTCTGCCTCTAACCCTTTTACAGAGGCTGAGTCACTGGCCTACTGGTGTTCTTCCATGCCGTCCATGGGAGGGGTGCGTCACTTGAGTGGGTTGAGTCACTGACGTGGTCTTCCTGTCTGGGTTGGCGCCCCCCCCCCCCCCCCCCCCCCCTTGGGTTGTGCCATGGCGGAGATCGTTGTGGGCTATACTCGGCCTTGTCTTAGGACGGTAAGTTGGTGGTTGGAGACATCCCTCTAGTGGTGTGGGGGCTGTGCTTTGGCAAAGTGGGTGGGGTTATATCCTGCCTGTTTGGCCCTGTCCGGGGGTATCATCGGATGGGGCCACAGTGTCTTCTGATCCCTCCTGTCTCAGCCTCCAGTATTTATGCTGCAGTAGTTTATGTGTCGGGGGGCTAGGGTCAGTCTGTTACATCTGGAGTATTTCTCTTGTCCTATCCGGTGTCCTGTGTGTATTTAAATATGCTCTCTCTAATTCTCTCTTTCTCTCTTTCTGTCTTTCTCTCGGAGGACCTGAGCCCTAGGACCATGCCTCAGGACTACCTGGTATGATGACTCCTTGCTGTCCCCAGTCCACCTGGCCGTGCTGCTGCTCCAGTTTCAACTGTTCTGCCTGCGGCTATGGAACCCTGACCTGTTCACCGGACGTGCTTGTTGCACCCTCGACAACTACTATGATTATTATTATTTGACCATGCTGGTCATTTATGAACATTTTAACATTTTAACATTTTGACCATGTTCTGTTATAATATCCACCCTGCACAGCCAGAAGAGGACTGGCCACCCCTCATAGCCTGGTTCCTCTCTAGGTTTCTTCCTAGGTTTTTGGCCTTTCTAGGGAGTTTTTCCTAGGGAGTTTTTCCTAGCCACCGTGCTTCTTTCACATGCTTTGCTTGCTGTTTGGGGTTTTAGGCTGGGTTTCTGTACAGCACTTTGAGAATATCAGCTGATGTACGAAGGGCTATATAAAAATAAATTTGATTTGAAATTTGATTTGATTTGATGTGAACCATGACCAGCCTTTCAAAGCACTGTATGGCTACAGACGTGAGTGCTATGGGTTGGTAGTCATTTAGGCAGGTGTAAGGGCTGTCTGAGGAAGTGGATCAAAATGCAGCAGAGTTAGTGTTCATCATCATTTAATAAAGAACGAACACTATACAATTTACAAAACAAGAAAACTGACAGCCAAACAGTCCTGTCAGGTGAAACACACTAAACAGAAACAATTACCCACAACCACAAGGAAAAACACACTCTACTATATAGGACTCCCAATCAAAGGCAACTCAACACACCTGCCTTCAATTGAGAGTCCAACAACCAACTCACCACGTAACACAAACATCTCTGCCACGTCCTGACCAAAACTACTACAATTGCTCCCTCTGCTGGTCAGGACGTGACAGTACCCCCCCCCCTAAAGGTGCAGACCCTGGAATGCACCTTAAAAAAGAAAACACAAAAATTCCCCAATACCCCAACAAAACCAATAAACAATACCCCCTAAACAATAAGGGAGGGAAGGGAGGGTGGCTGCCGTCAACGACGGCATTGTGCCACACCCTCCCTCCCCAACCCACCTATCCTGGAGGTGGCTCAGGTGCGGGACGTGGACCTCGCTCCACCTTCGGCGTCGCCCACTTCGGTGGCGCTGATGGCTGCACCGGGCAGACGGACCACTCGGGCTGGGCCGGAGGACAGGCGGGCCACTCGGGCTGGGCCGGAGGACAGGCGGGCCACTCGGGCTGGGCCGGAGGACAGGCGGGCCACTCGGGCTGGGCCGGAGGACAGGCGGGCCACTCGGGCTGGGCCGGAGGACAGGCGGGCCACTCGGGCTGGGTCGGAGGACAGGCGGGCCACTCTGGCAGCTCCGGGCAGTCGGGCCACTCTGGCAGCTCCGGGCAGGCGGGCCACTCTGGCAGCTCCTGACTGGCGAGTCTGGGCTGACGCACTAGACGCCTGATGCGTGGGGCTGGTACTGGACGTGCCAGCCTGGAGACACGCACCTCAATGCTAGTGCGTATAGCGGGAACAGGCCGAGTCAGACTGGGCTGACGCACCTCAGGGCTAGTGTGGGGAGCTGGCCTGGGGCTCCGTTCTCGCCCCGCCAAACAGCCCTTGTGCCCCCCCCAATTTTTTTTTTATTGGGGCTGCCTCTCGAGCTCACTTAACCTCTCTAGGGTATGTGGGACGAAATCGTCCCACCTACTCAACAGCCAGTGGAATCCCGTGGCGCGATATTCAAATACCTTAGAAATGCTATTACTTCAATTTCTCAAACATATGACTATTTTACACCATTTTAAAGACAAGACTCTCGTTAATCTAACCACACTGTCCGATTTCAAAAAGGCTTTACAACGAAAGCAAAACATTAGATTATGTCAGCAGAGTACCCAGCCAGAAATAATCGGACACCCATTTTTCAAGCTAGCATATAAGGTCACATAAACCCAAACCACAGCTAAATGCAGCCTAACCTTTGATGATCTTCATCAGATGACACTCCTAGGACATTATGTTATACAATACATGCATGTTTTGTTTAATCAAGTTCATATTTATATCAAAAAACAGCTTTTTACATTAGCATGTGACGTTCAGAACTAGCATACCCACCGCAAACTTCCGGTGAATTTACTAAATTACTCACGATAAACGTTCACAAAAAACATAATTATTTTAAGAATTATAGATACAGAACTCCTTTATGCAATCGCTATGTCCGATTTTAAAATAGCTTTTCGGTGAAAGCACATTTTGCAATATTCTGAGTAGGTAGCTCGCCATCACGGGCTAGCTATTTTGACACCCACCAAGTTTGGCACTCACCAAACTCAGATTTACTATAAGAAAAATTGGATTACCTTTGCTGTTCTTCGTCAGAATGCACTCCCAGGACTTCTACTTCAATAACAAATGTTGGTTTGGTTCAAAATAATCCATAGTTATGTTCAAATATCTGTTTTGTTCGTGAGTTCAAGACAATATCCAAAGGGTAACGAAGGGTGACGCGCCCGGCGCGTATCGTGACAAGAAAATTCTAAATATTCCATTACCGTACTTCGAAGCATGTCAACCGCTGTTTAAAATCAATTTTTATGCGATTTTTCTCGTTAAAAAGCGATAATATTCTGACCGGGAAACCCTGTTTTCGTTCAAAGACTAAAAATCTAAAATGGACTCTTCACGTGCACGCTCGCCCCCGTCTCATTGTTCTCTGATCGACCACTTACCAAATGCGCTACTGTTTTTCAGCCATGGCCTGCAAAGTCATCATTCAACGTTCTGGCGCCCTCTGAGAGCCTATGGGAGCCGTAGGAAGTGTCACGTTACAGCAGAGATCCTCAGTTTTCAATAAAGAGAGTGTAGAAGGCCAAGAAATGGTCAGAGGGGGCACTTCCTGTTTGGAATCTTCTCAGGTTTTTGCCTGCCATATGAGTTCTGTTATACTCACAGACACCATTCAAACAGTTTTAGAAACTTTAGGGTGTTTTCTATCCAAACCAAACAATTATATGCATATTCTAGTTTCTGGGCAGTAGTAGTACCCGATTTAATCTGGTTATGTTTTTTATCCGGCCGTGCAAATACTGCCCCCTACCCTAGAGAGGTTAACTCCTCCATAGCCCTGGAAATGCTCATCCTCATCTCCGCCCACGTCCATCCTTCTTCCTCGTTCCTCCGCTGCTTGGTCCTTTGGTGGTGGGTAATTCTGTAAGGGCTGTCTGAGGAAGTGGACCAAAATGCAGCAGAGTTAGTGTTCATCATCATTTAATAAAGAACGAACACTATACAATTTACAAAACAAGAAAACTGTCAGCCAAACAGTCCTGTCAGGTGAAACACACTAAACAGAAACAATTACCCACAACCACAAGGAAAAACACACTACTATATAGGACTCCCAATCAAAGGCAACTCAACACACCTGCCTTCAATTGGGAGTCCAACAACCAACTCACCACGTAACACAAACATCTCTGCCACGTCCTGACCAAAACTACTACAATTGCTCCCTCTGCTGGTCAGGACGTGACAGCAGGTTACCTTAGTATTCTTGGGCACAGGCACTATGGTGGTCTGCTTAAAACATTGGTATTACAGAGAGACATGGAGAGGTTGAAAATGTCAGTGAAGACACTTGCCAGTTGGTCAGCTCATGCTCGCGGAACAAGTCCTGGTAATCTGTCTGGCCCTGCGGCCTTGTGAATTCTGACCTGTTTAAAGCTCTTACTCACATCAGCTGCGGAGAGCGTGATCACACAGTCTTCCGGAACAGCTGGTGCTCTCATGCATGTTTCAGTGTTATTTGCCTCGAAGTGAGAATAGAAGTAGTTTAGCTCATCTGGTAGGCTCGTGTCACTGGGCAGCTCTCGGCTGTGCTTCCCTTTGTAGTCTGTAATGGTTTTCAAGCCCTGCCACATCTGATGAGCATCAGAGCCGGTGTAGTACGATTCGATCTTAGTCCTGTATTGACGCTTTGCCTGTTTGATGCTACGTCAGAGGGCATAGTGGGATTTCTTGTAAGCTTCCGGGTTAGAGTCCTGCTCCTTGAAAGCGGGTGAGCGTTTTCTTGTTTGCTTATGGCGGAATACAACTCATTCAATGCTGTCTTAGTGCCAGCCTCTGACTGTGGTGGTATGTAAACAGCTACAAAAAATACAGATGAAAACTCTTAGTACATAGTGTGGTCTACAGCTTATCATGAGATACTCTACCTCAGGCGAGCAATAGCTTGAGAATTCCTTAGATATCGTGCACCAGCTGTTATTTACAAATATGCATAGGCCCCCGCCCCTTGTCTTACCAGCCGCCGCTGTTCTATCCTGCCGGTATAGCGTGTAACCAGCCAGCTGTATGTTGATCGTGTCGTCTTTCAATTATGACTCCGTGAAGCAAAAGATGTTACAGTTTTTAATGTCCCGTTGGTAGTTTAATCGTCTGTGTATCTCGTTGATTTTATTCTCCAAAGATGACATGTTTGCTAGCATAATGGAGGGAAGTGGGGGTTTATTCGATCTCCTACGAATTCTCAGAAGGCAGCCCGCCCTTTGGCCCCTTTTTCTCCGCCTCCTCTTCACGCAAATCACAGGGATCTGGGCCTGTTCCAGAGAAAGCAGTACATCCTTTGCATCGGGCTCGTCAGAGTCGTGAAAGGAAAAAAAGGATTCTGCTAGTCCGTGGTGAGTAATTGCAGTCCTGATGTCTAGAAGTTATTTTTGGTCTTAAGAGACACTAACGGCAACATTATGTACAAAATAAGTAAAAAAATAAGTTACAAACAACACAAATAAACAGGAAAAAAAACACTAGGTTGGGGACACGTAAAACGTCTGCCTTCCTCTCCGGTGCCATCTTACGTGATGCATATTAGAGTCCTGCATCAGGCACGATACCCACAGTTCCCTAAGGTTGACCTGACAAAAAAAAATTGCTGGCGGGTGGAATTAAATATTATTTCAACCTGCGGGTCGGCTCGCTGTTCAGAACAATTATATTGCGGGTCAGAAACTTTTTAAATCAAGATAATATTTTTTTACAAACCCAGGAGCTTATTGTGTTCCATTCGGTTATCGGTGAGGCAAACATATACTCTAGGCTACCAGCCATGCACACAGTGGATCAGGGAACTTTCCATTATTTGTGTGGTTCTGAAACTGATGTATCATCCCCCCACGTGAGAATATGTTGCCAAGTGTACTTTCCCTGGCTAGCCTAGCTCATGCAAAATGGCTAACGTAGGCCTAATGTAGGCCTAAGAAATAAAAAGAACAGTTATGAAATACACCATCGTGGAAACAGATGCTGCATGACTGAAAACCCTGGTTTGGTTTGGAACGATTTTGGAGTCATTGCGGACAAGGACAACAATCTGGTAGATGGATAGACAGCCAGCAAAAAGTTAAAGCAGATATTTGTTTGCGATAGGCTAATTCAGTTTTTTTTCAGCTAATTATTACATTAATTCAGGCTTTCGTTAATTTAGACCAGGGGTGTCAAAATCATTCCATGGAGGGCCGAGTGTCTGCCGGTTTTTGGTTTTTCCTTTCATTTAAGGCCTAGACTACCATGTGAGGGGAGTTCCTTACTAATTAGGGACCTTAATTCATCAATCAGGTACAAGGTTGGAATTAAAACTTTTCAACGTGGATTTGTGTTGTCATTGTAGAAATTAAATATTGTTCTTAATTCATGGCATGGATTCCTTTTATCCAAATGTTGAATAGACATGCAGACAAATTAATTATTGCAGGGAGGGGAATAATAGCGTAATACACTGGAGTCATAAAAGCAATTACATAAATGTATGTTATTTGTCAGCTCTTAGAACAATTCTGTGCGTGTTTAGTCGGGTTCTGCATAAAAAACTGATATTGGGTGGGGCTCAGAATTGATATGGCCGGTGTGTGGTGGGTGAGGCTCCAAAAAACTGATCCATGCAGGACTCTAGTGCACATATCTGCACATATGTGACCTAGTACGCAATTTTTAGGGAAAGGTTGGTCGGGGAGGATGGGTGGGCGTTTTCCACAACCGACTAGCAATCCAAAGATTGCAGGTTCGAGTTGCGTAGGGGACAACTGTAACATTTTGGCTAACTCTTCACCTAACCCTTTCCTAACCTTAACCTAATTCAACTAACCTGCTACGTAAATTATCTTAACCTTTGTCGTTCGTTCTCCTAACCAGAAACTTAAATTATTGTGCCACCGGTTAAGATGTAAGATACTAAACATCCTCTAATTCACATAAGATATTGTGCGACCACTATTCCATTCATAATGTTACTTAATGTAGCGTAATATATCATACTACCAAATCCTACAAATTGCCCTGAGGCCAGGATGGTGTGTTCTGTTCTGTTCTCTTTGCTAATGTAGAATGTTACCTACCTCCCCTCTCCTGTGCTGTTCTGTACTGCTCACCATGGGCTCCTTGGGCTCCATGGGTAATTGACTGGAGCCTGAATGACAGGGAGGCCCACCAGTGGATCAACTGGGGCTTGATAAATTGATGTTCATTTTACTTCTAATTTGTTTTAATATTGTTGTGGGAATTGGGCGGGATGGGATATCTGTTGGAACAGTGGGTGTGCAAATATAAAAGCAAATTGAACGCTTGTGTTCGTATAAGTGTGTGTGTGCATCAATTATATTCTACTGTACTTCATTCCTTCCAACTCTACATGTCTAAATGCAGCATTTTTATTTTTTATTTAACCTTTATTTAACTAGGCAAGTCAGTTAAGAACAAATTCTTATTTACAATGACGGCCTACCAAAAGGCAAAAGGCCTCCTGCGGGGACAGGGGCTGGGATTAAAAATACAAAAAATAAAATAAAATAAAAATATAGGACAAAACACACATCACGACAAGAGAGACAACACTACATAAAGACAGACCTAAGATAACAACATAGCAAGGCAGCAACACATGAAAACACAGCATTGTAGCAACACAACATGACAACAACATGGTAGGAGCACAACATGGTAGCAGCACAAAACAGTGTAGAAACATTATTGGCCACAGACAACAGCACAAAAGGCAAGAAGGTAGAGACAACAATACATCACGCAAAGCAGCCACAAATGTCAGTAAGAGGGTTTTATAAATAAGCATCAACCAGTGGGTCTTGCGACGGGTATACAGAGATGACCAGTTTACAGAGGAGTATAGAGTGTGGTGATGTGTCCTATAAGGAACATTGTTGACAAATCTGATGGCTGAATGGTGTCCCTTAGAATCATAATGAGAGAGTGAGAGTAATATGCTGTCTCTTGTTCTCAGTAATAGGACTCCAGTAATTAGAGCAGTGTGGCAATTGGAAAAGTTAAGAGACGCTGTTGCAGGCTGGCTGATTAAGGAGCTGAAATATGACAGTGGCCTCTAGGTGGCCCCGCGACGCCACATTAACCCTGGGTCAATATATCTAATCACCATAGAAGAAGACATCAGAGACAGTTCAGGCCATAGAGATAGATAGATGACTCTAGTGCCCCAAATCCTGTTTTAGCATGGACAGTGCCATTGAGGACTTTCACCATTTTGAAGCAGTCAATTGGGTGGGACTTCCTATGGGTTAAGAATGGATCCCTTAATTTACCCAGGTCACCAGGAGGGATCAGCCAATGAATTATACTTGAGCAAACATTCCATAACTGCAGGTGGCAGTAAATCGCCAATCGTGGCTTTATACCTGTTCAATCAACCCACTCCATGTGGCAGTATGCACCCTTTCAGTTTGTTTATCAACTCCTAGAAGTACTAGAAAAAGAAAAGTGGACTACTTGAAAATGGAGATGCCTCAGTGGCACTGCCCATGCTCTCACAGACGCCATAATGGGACAGATAAAATGTTATGTCCTCTAACTATCTCTATGCTTCAGGGAAACTGACATCCTTCAACACACACTGTACAGGCCCTGTATGTTTACATGGGGTATCAATGTGCACTGTCAGCTGGTCCTATACCAGCTGGAACTCAAGGCCCTCAGTTGTGCTGCCTTGGGCTAATTCATATTTTCTGTCTTGTATGCGTCTGCAGCTAGTCCTGATGCGCGTGCTTGCGTGTGTGTGACAGTGACGCCCTTGATGCGTGGTTGGCTCGGCAGCAGTACTACAAACTCATTAGATAGCAGATGTGAGGTGTCCCAGCTATCACAGCATCAGACCAAGGTGAGAGTTAAACATCAGACTGGTGCTTACACCCTCAGGCATTATGCAGTCCACGCCTGTCGCATCGGCCCGCATATCTGACTGTAGGTAAACTGAGGCAGCATCAAGCAGTTTGGGGAAAGATAACTCTTGTAGTATGTTAAGAGTCATTCAGAGTCACCTCCACAGGAAGTTTGGTGTTTTAGGAAACTGTCCTCAGGACACAAATTTCCTGTTTCCACATAGACTAAGAATTTATGCACCAGAACGTTAACGTGAAACTGAAGCATTCCAGACCTAGAAAACGGCCAGGTACTCCACAATCAAGTTCTTGGTAGCCCAAAGACTGGGTTGAGACTAAAAGCACTGACTTTATTAATTTAGTAGGTCACAATAAACTCACAAGGATTTAAGTGTGTTACAATGCAAATAAACTTTTCAGAAATACTACTGTAAGTCAATGAGGTGTCATACCTTAAAGGATGTCCCCTAGGATATAGTTTGTCCTCCAGCTGTGGTCCAAATCATATTTGGGCGAAACACCTGATTACATTTCCCTGTGTGAAGAGACCAAATCAGATCATGTTTGTTTCTCGGAGCCTGATTAGGTCTAATTGAACTACATCTCTAGTATAAACATTGCAGGAGCCCAGTCCCACTGGGACCAATAGAGAGGTTATTAAGGGAAGGCTTTATCCTCTCTATCGCTCTCCATCTCACTCTTTCTTTCTATATCTCTTTCTCTTCCCATTTCTTTCTCTCTCTTTTTCAGCTACTCTCTCACTCTCTCTCTCTCTCTCTCTCTCTCTATTGCTCTCTCTCTCTTACTCTCTCTCTTCCCCCTCTTTCTCTTTCAATCTCTCTCTCTTCCTCTCTCCATCTCATTGCATACCTGCACACACACATACGCACACACACTCATACACACACCACCCCACCCAATATGCCTGCATGCGAATCAAAGCTTGAATACCAAAATAACACCCTATTTTACATGTTATCCACACTAATTGATCATGCTAATGACCCTCTGAAATAGGTTGCCCTTATTTTCCTGCCTTAAAAGGAAAATAAAATATATAATTTATAAATGATTTATATCTGTGAGGAACCCAGCCAGTGATTTGTGATTCTGTCTCATATGGCTTAGTACTAAGGCAGATGCAGTGTAATTATCGGTACTGTGAGAACAGTTTTAGTACTACAGATGTAGGATCTTAATTTGGTTTGGCTTTTGCTGCTGAGAATTTTCCTGCACTGCAGGAAATGCAAACTTGTAGTGTATTCAAGGTTTCAAATGACTTCTAAAGTTTGTAATTTCCACTTTAAAATGTCAGAGTTGATTTGCCCTAACGAAAAATGTATCAACCTCTACAAGAAATGTCCATTAATTATAAGCCACATTGTCACGCCCTGACCTGAGAGAGTCGTTTTTCTCTGTTTGGATAGGTCAGGGTGTGACATGGGGTGGGCATTCTATGTGTTGTATGTCTATGTTGTTTTTGTATTTCTTTGTTGGGCCGAGTATGGTTCCTAATCAGAGGCAGCTGTCTATCGTTGTCTCTGATTAGGAATCATACTTAGGCAGCCTGTTCCCCACCTGTGTTTGTGGGTTATTGTATTTTATGTGTGTGTGCGTTACGTTCTTACTGCACACCTGTTTATTGTTTTAGTTTCCCTCAATAAAGATGTGGAATTACCAGCACGCTGCGCCTTGGCTCCTTTATGACAGGGAATTTGAAGATTCAGAACGTGACAGAATAACCCACCACAAGAAGGCCAAACAGCGTGCGCTGACTGGGAAGACGAGCTGGACCGGGGAGAATCAACGACAGAAGCCCGAGAGGCAACGGCAAAAAGAAATGTGGGGGGGGGGGGGCACACGGGGAGATTGGCGAGGTCGGGGTTGAGACCTGAGCCAACTCCCCGTGCTTACCGTGGGGAGCGAGTGACTGAGCGAGCACCGTATTATGCGGTGATGCGCACTGTGTCACCGGTGCGCACTCACAGCCCGGTGCGCTCGGTGCAAGCTCCTCACCGTTGCCGTGCTAGAGTTGGCCGTCAGCCAGGAAGAAGTGCGCCGGCTCAGCGTGTCTGGTCTCCAGTGCGTCTCTACGGCCCAGGTTATCCTGCGCCTGGTCTACGCACGGTACCCCGTGTTCACCAGCGCAGCACAGTTCATCCTGTGCCAGCGTCCCGCCCTTGCTGGGCTACAGTGACCATCCAGCCAGGACGGGGTGTGCCAGCCCTGAGCTCCAGACCTCCGGTGCGCCTCCACAGCCCAGTATGCCCTGTGCCTGCTCTGCGCACCCAGTCTCCTGTGCGTCTCCCCAGTCTGGTGAGACCGGTTCCAGCTCCCCGTAGGAAGCCTCCAGGGATGATCTATGGTCCGAAGCCTCCAGTGATAATCCATGGCACGAAGCCTCCAGTGATGATCCATGGCCCGGAGCCTGTAGGGATGATCCTTGGCACGAAGCCTCCAGTGATGATCCATGGCCCGGAGCCTGTAGGGATGATCCATGGCACGAAGCCTCCAGTGGTTATTGTATTTTCTGTGTGTGTATTGCACAGTGCGTTACGTTCTTACTGCGTACCTGTTTATTGTTTTGGTTTCGGTTTCCCTCAATAAAGATGTGGAATTACCGGCACGCTGCGCCTTGGCTCCTTTATGACGGGAATTTGAAGATTCAGAACTTGACACATAATAATTCACATTTCCTGTTGCCACAGGATTATTTTCCTACTGTAGCAAACTGGCCCAAATTAAGATCCCACATTTGTATGTTTCAATGTATTTTATTGGTGATGTGTATGTCACCAATAAAATATTAATTGATAGATACAGCATAGTTAAAACATTTTAACTATGCTGTATCTATAAAATATTTTATTGGTGACATACACGTGTTTAGCAGATGTTATTGCAGGTGTAGCGAAATGCTTGTAATGTAATTTGTATGTGTAAACATGGTGTAAAGAACTGTAGAGAAAGAAACCTCTATTCTAGCAGAAGTCATGCTAGCATGGATTACATAGAAACCCGTTCAGTTGTGAATTATGGAAATACTGAGTGAATTTGGTGAATTGTGACACTACTCCTGCTAGTATCACTGTTCTTTAAGAGTGATACTAGTATCTTAACGAACAGTGATACTAGTATCTTAAAGAACAGTGATACTAGTATCTTAAAGAACAGTGATACTAGTATCTTAACGAACAGTGATACTAGTATCTTAAAGAACAGTGATACTAGTATCTTAAAGAACAGTGATACTAGTATCTTAAAGAACAGTGATACTAGTATCTTAAAGAACAGTGATACTAGTATCTTAAAGAACAGTGATACTAGTATCTTAACGAACAGTGATACTAGTATCTTAAAGAACAGTGATACTAGTATCTTAAAGAACAGTGATACTAGTATCTTAAAGAACAGTGATACTAGTATCTTAAAGAACAGTGATACTAGTATCTTAACGAACAGTGATACTAGTATCTTAAAGAACAGTGATACTAGTATCTTAAAGAACAGTGATACTAGTATCTTAAAGAACAGTGATACTAGTATCTTAAAGAACAGTGATACTAGTATCTTAACGAACAGTGATACTAGTATCTTAAAGAACAGTGATACTAGTATCTTAAAGAACAGTGATACTAGCAAGAGCAGTGTGCGGGTTTCTCTTTTCTTTCATGTTATTCAAATGTTACCATGCACCTGCAACAAAGATAGCTCAGATGGACGAGTGCCTTTTGAATTTTGCTCAGTCATTGTAAAATAGTCAATTTCTGGTGGTACCTCTGGACATAGTCTATGTGAAAGTCTCAAATGACACCCTAGTCCCTATACAGTGCACTACTTTTGACCAGGGCCCATACGGCTCTGGTCAAAAGTAGTGCACTATATAGGGAATAGGGTGTTATTTGCGACCCACACATAGCCTGCCTCTGTTCTAATCTCCATACATTTCCTCTAACTGATCACGTCCTCCAGCTTGTTCTGTTATTGATGTCAGCCATTGACCAGAGACATTCATAAAAAGTGCTTTAGTTTCACTCCATAAACTTCAGCTTTATTGCCATTAAGGGATGTAGGGAGAAAATTATTAGTCTGCTTTTAATAAAAGGAACTGCTTGACGCCTTAGATGGACATAAAGAGGCTCATAGAGAACATAATCGTAACTCTGTTATAGAAGGTAACACCTCTTGATTTATTTTGACATTAATGTTAATATTTTGAACATATGAACATATGGAAATATCCATATTGAATATATAAAAATGAATATATTCAAGAATAAAAAAAACTGTGTGTGTGTGTGTGTGAGAAAGTGTCTTCAGCATAGTGCGTGTGTGTCTACAGTGTATTGTGTGTCAGGATATTGTGAATAACATAACAATGTCTGTCTGTATACGGCTCTATTGACACAGGCCTCCTGGGAAAGAGAGATTTTAATCTCAATGGGATCAACTGTATAAATATTAGATGAATAAAGTATTACTGTGTGTGTGTGTGTGTGTGACGTTTTGTGTGTATTCCTCTCTCAGGAGGAATAGTCCCATCCATCTTGTCCCCTCAGTAATGGGGGCTCAGGGCAGCTTATACCCGGCTTCCCGATCCGTCCTCATTTAGTTGGCATTTTGTTCCGGGCCAGACACTCTTCCTCTGACGCTAGGAGAGAGAGAGACCCAGACTTTCTCCTCTCCTCCCCTGTCTTCTACTGTCTCTCTCATCGCCCGTCTGTCTAGCTCTCTCCCTCCTGTTTTTCACCTCTCTCCTCTTCGTCTCCTGGCCTGTGCACCTGATCACCCCCGGCTCGCCCACTTCCTCCTGTCTTTTCCAGTCTCCTCTCTTCCCCTCTGCCTCCTGTCCATTCACTGTCTCCTCTTCCTCTCTGCACTCTGCCCCTCATCATTCCACTGACTCTGGCTCTCTGTCTTCCCTCCTCTCTTTCCCCTAACTATTCTCTCACCACTCATGTCTCCTTTCGGCTTTCTTCTCCTCCCTTCTCTCCTCTCCTTCTCTCCGCTCTCTTCACCTCCTCTCTTCCTCTCCTCTCCCACCCTTGCTTCTCATCTTTCACTCCACAGGGATAGTATACCAAATGAGGACAAATTGATATGAAACCCAAAGGAGGAGAGGAAAAAAGAGTCTACACATCGCAAGTTGACCGTAAGCATAAATTATGTGACATAATGCTGTGCACATTCTATAAATGTGTCCATCTCTCATCATGATATCCTCTGCGTTACTCATACGACCAGTAAACACTGTAACGGCAGACAGTGCACTATGATTGTCTCCTTGGATGCTGATGTAAGGTCAGTTTTACAATTTGCTCCCTAATGGTTAAGTTTAGGATCTGGGAAGGTTAGCTGATCCTAGATTTGTGTCTGAGTGTTACGTCTACTCCCGCTCTCCTACTCCGGCGCTCGACGTCACCGGTCTACTAACCACCAGTCCTGGCAACCCATCTTTACGCACACCTGGCAACCATCATTACGCACACCTGCGCCCTATCATCAGTCACACCTGTACTTCATTACTACCTTCATTACTTACCATTTATCTAGCACTGTTTTGTCAGTCATCGGGTAGTATTGTTTGTGTTTCCATGTCAGACGCTTCTCTTGTTTTGTATCGTTCCATGTTGCTTACTAACTGCACCTGCCTCCTGACCCTGCATCAACAGAATTGTTTTATTTTTTATTTCACCTTTATTTAACCAGGTAGGCCAGTTGAGAACAAGTTCTCATTTACAACTGCGACCTGGCCAAGATAAAGCAAAGCAGTGCGACAAAAACAACAACACAGAGTTACACATGAAATAAACAAACGTACAGTCAATAACACAATAGAAAATCTGTATACAGTGTGTGCAAATGAAGTAAGGAGGTAAGGCAATAAATAGGCCATAGTGGCGAGGTAATTACAATTTAGCAATTGATACTGGAGTGATATGTGCAGATGAGGATGTGCAAGTAGAAATACTGGTGTACAAAAGAGCAGAAAAAAAACAAAAAACAAATATGGGGATGAGGTAGGTAGTTGGTTGGATGGGCTATTTACAAATGGGCTGTGTACAGCTGCAGCGATCGGTAAACTGCTCTGACAGCCAATGCTTGAAGTTAGTGAGGGAGATATAAGTCTCCAACTTCAGTGATTTTTGCACTGAGTACTACCTTAACAAATGGAAGCAGCAGTTAATCAAGACATCTCCTAGATGGTCGGTGAACAGGGACACCTACTTAGTCAACATCACGACCAGCTGGCTCATTTGGGAATGGCTATGGATGAGGTCCTCTGCGTTCATCAACGAGTCAACATTACTCAAGGGGAGTCATCTATAAACAGTGGAGGATTCTCTTCCACATGTTGACCCAGTGAGCCAGTACTCCAGCCCATCCAGCAGTCCGTCCTGGTCAGCGATGCCCGATTGTCCCTCCCGGACAAATATGACAGGACTCCATCGATATGCCGCGGCTTCCTACTCCAGTGCTCCCTCTATTTCACTCATTAAATGGGAGCCCCCACCACCGAGAGGTCCAAGGTTGCCACGGTTATTTCTCTGCTGACCGGACAGGTGTTGGAGTGGGCCACGGCCATCTGGGAGAGAGGAGAGGAGGAGCTGGGTTCCTATGAGGGGTTCATGGCTCTGTTCAGGGGGGTCTTCGACCATCCGCCGGAAGGCAGAGAGGGGGGTGAGTGCCTACTCCAACTACGGCAGGATGGCCAGACCGCGGCGGAGTACGCGCTCACCTTTCGGACAGTGGCAGCATCCAGCGGATGGAATGAGCCGACGCTCCACACCCTATTCAGAAGAGGATTGCGTGAAGAGGTCCAGATTGAGTTAGCGTGCCGAGGCGACAACCTATCCTTGGACACCCTCATCGCAATCGCCATCCGTCTGGATAACTTGTTTCAGGTGCGTCGGTACCCCCATCGCCTCTCTCCCTCCTCAGTTGATCGTTCTGAGTCAGAGCCTGAACACATTGAAGTTATGTTATTACATACAGCCGGAAATAACTTTTGGATATCCGAGCTGCGGTAACACACCAGCATTACGACCAGGAATATGACTTTCCCAAATTGGATTCTTTGTTTGTACCCCCAGAGCAATTGAACTTATCCCAGAGGCTGCTCCAAGACGCCGCCGGCGGAGAAGAGGTATTTGGAGTGGACTTCTAGTCCGACTCAGGAAGCGTGCACGCCATCCACCACTTCCGAGTATTTGACTCGCTAATGTTCAGTCCTTGGACAATAAAGTAGACGAGCTCAGTGCGAGGATCTCCTTCCAGAGAGACATCAGGGACTGTAACATACTCTGTTTCACAGAATCATGGTTCTCTCTGGATATACTGTCCCTGTCCATACAGCCAGCTGGGTTCTCAGTACAATGCGAAGACAGGAATAAAGAACTCTCCGGGAAGAAGAAAGGCGGTGGTGTATGTTTCATGATTAACTACTCATGGTGTGATTGTGATATCGTACAGAAACTCAAGTCCTTTGTCCACCCGACCTAGAATATCTCACAATCAAATGAGATACCTCCCAAGAATATTATCTTCGGTTATAGTCACATCCGTGTATATTTCCCCTCAAGCCAATACCACGCGGCCCTCAAGGAACTGCACTGGACTTTGTGGACCAAAGTTCTATCAACACATTGCCTGTAGTACTCGCGCTACAAGAACTCTCAACCATTGTTACTCTCCCTTTGGGATGGCTACAAGACCCTCCCCCACCCTCCCTTCGGCAAATCAGATCACGACTCCACTCCTCCCTTCCTATAGGCTGAAACTCAAACAGGAAGTATTCGACACAAAGTATTAGGATTACTGTGAGCATAGTTACATGTGTATAAGTGTTGTCTCTCTTTCGTCCTCCCTTTCTCCTTCCTCCCTCTTTTGATAAACAAGCAGTCATGTTGTCGTTAGTCCACTAGGGAACTGATTTCATCGTATTAAGTTTCTAATCAATAACCTATACCGTGTGTGTGTACCCTGTGTTATCATTAAGTTAGTTAGTAAATAAACAATGAACCCAGCCCTGTGCAACTGGGTCCTGGACTTCCTGACGGGCCGACCCCAGGTGGTGAAGGTAGGAAACAACACCTCCACTACGCTGATCCTCAACACAGGGGCCCGACAAGGGTGCATGCTCAGCCCCCTCCTGAACTCCCTGTTCACCCATGACTGCGTGGCCATGCACGCCTCCAACTCAATCATCAAGTTTGCAGACGACACAGTAGTAGGCCTGATTACCAACAATGACGAGACAGCATACAGGGAGGAGGTGAGGGCCCTGGTGGAGTGGTGCCAGGAAAATAACCTCTCCCTCAACGTCAACAAAAAGAAGGAGCTGATCGTAGACTTCAGAAGACAACAGAGCGAACACGGCCCTATTCACATCGATGGGACTGCAAGTTCCTCTGCATACACATCACTGACCATCTGAAATGGTCCACCCACACACACAGTGTGGTGAAGAAGGAGCAACAGCTCCTCTTGACCCTCAGGAGACTGAAGAAATTTGGCTTGGCCCCTAAGACCCTTACAAACTTTTACAGATGTACAATTGAGAGCATTCTGTCAGGCTGTATCATTGCCTGGTACAGCAACTGCCCCGGCCGCAACCGCAGGGCTCTCCAGAGGGTGGTGCGGTCTGCCCACCGCATCAGCGGGGGCACACTGCCTGCCCTCCAGGACATCTACAGCACCCGATGTCACAGGAAGGCCAAAAAGATCATCAAGGACATCAACCACCCGAGCCACGGCCTGTTCACCCCGCTATAATCCAGAAGGCGAGGTCAGTGTGGGTGCATCAAACCCTAGAGGCCGCGGGGCCCTAAGTAGTTGCTTATGTCGCTTATGCCTGGGGCCGGTCCTGGTGACAGCAAGCAGAGACAAACTTAATCTCATCTGAACCAGAATTATTTTCTACCCCCCTGGACCTGCCCGACCTCAAAACACAGTCAGTCAATCCAGGAGGACAGAGAAAAAGAAAAAGAGAGAAAATGAGAGCGAGAGAGAGGGCTTCAGAGCATCAATCTAATGAACTCACAGGACCCCCGGCTGGTTTTCAGAGGTGTTTACTTGTCTAAAACCCCAGAATAATCTGTCTCTCTCAGTCTCTCTCCTTCCTCCTCTCTCCCCTCAGTCTGAACAAGATTTCACTTCCTGCTGTTGTCTGGCACACCTATGTTAGACCTCTCATCTCTGTCAGCACAGCGTATGGGCACCACAAACACACACATATACCCACACCTGTATGAACATTTCTTTTTTCCATATACAGTACATGTATAAATGTCCATTGTAGGTCTGTGAGTAGACTAGTTGAGTCAGCACTAAATGGTTTCTTACATCTGTTTGTGTCAGAAGGTGTGTGTAGCTGGTGCATGAAGTCAGGCGCAGGAGAGCAGAATGAATGAGCAACGTATTTTACTCAAAATAAAGGCACAAGGTAAACAAATACACTTGACCAATAACCAACGGTAAACATTACGCACGGGTGAACACAGCACCCGTCTAAAAACCAGCCGTCATGAACCGAACTGAACATAGAAACAATCACGCACAACAAACATGGGGGAAACAGAGGGTTAAATACACGAACATGGAATTGGATAATGAAAACCAGGTGTGTAGAAAATAAGGACAAAACAAATGGAAAATGAAAGATGGATCAGCGATGGCTAGAAGACCGATGACGTAGACCGCCGAACGCCGTCCGAACAAGGAGAGGGACCAACCTCGGCGGAAGTCGTGACAGTTTGAGGCCACCACTCCTGCTGAACATTGCAGGAGTGCTGCGTGTCTGTGTAATGTGCGTACGTGTGTGCGCGAGTGGGTGTGTCTACATACGTGCGTCATTGGTGCCTGTCTACCCTGTAGTTAGATCGGTGGTCTAACCCTGGTTTGAGAGACAGCAGGTATAACATCTCATCTCGCTGAGGGTTTTCTGTTTCTGTTAAAGTGAGGTATCAGATTCTACTGCCTTGCACATCTCTGAGACCAGCAGGAAGCACACACAGTGAACAACTCACACGTCTGATGGAGAAAGAACATAATCATTGAAGGATGTAAAAACATTTGATTCACTGAACAAGAATAGACTATTAACTTCAGACTATCAAGATGTATTGTTCCTGTGAGGAAGAACACATTACTCATACCCAGAGCCGTGGATACAACTTGGCAACATATTCCCAGCAACATTTAAAAAAATTATGTTTAGTGCCAACATGGTGGGCAGTTTGCTGCTAATCAATTAACCCCAAATTATTAACATACAGTATGAACTTCCCTCATCCTTTCTCTGCCATTTGTAAAACCCTGAATCCCCAAACCCATGAATAAGGCCATATTATGAGTAATCACAAAGGGCTGACTATTTAACACCTTTAAGCATTAATCTGTCTCAGTTTGCCCTCTGATGAAGAGTCCTTAAAGGTGTGGTGAAGGTTGAAGCGCAGGGTGAGATAGGACAACCCTTATCTTAATTACCCCCATCACTCACACCCTCCTCTATCTGAGCCCTCTCTCCACACCAGGACATTAACCACTAATAAAATAATAAAAGATAGCTCATTGAGGAGGAGTTTCCCCTTTCATAGCAGGACAAACTGATTTTTATACGCCGTTGTGAGAAATTTAGCTTCATAGCTGATATTTCATCTCTTGAGTTTGGTTTAAGTTGTTGGAGGTGAAAGGCACCATTTGTAATGGCTGTGTGGAGGGGCATGTTGACAAACTATCACCCGTTGTAGAGGGGTAATAACACTCATTTGGGAAGGTTAGCGATTCTGCATTTGACCTTTGTATTAATCTGGCAGTTTGAACGCAGCAGACGGTGGTTTTATGTTACACTTGCCTGCCAGTAGTTTTAATGCAGGCAGATTGGGATCATTTGTCACAGATAATGTTTGGATCATCACAGGGTTACAGGGGTTATCAGTGAGCAGGAAATAGAAGGGTAACACGCGGAATGTTGAAACATAAACATTCCGGATTTAACTTTAAAGACAACAATGGCAGTCACATCTCCCCTTCTTTGGCATTAGCCTGGATACCAGTGTGTTTCTGCTTAAGTTTTAGTTGACTCCTTTGTTGTTGTCATACCAAACAACAAGTACAACCAATATCTGGTATAAATGCTCTGGAAAACTACAGGAACAAGCCTTGATTGACAAGAATGAGAGCTTATGGGAGAATGAATGGTGTGTTATTAAACCCAAATCTACTGTATATTTGACCAACATTACAGTAATTAATGGGTCCCATACATAATTATAACAGGATAATTCATAAGACTGCATAATCCTGTAATTTTCTCATTAACAAATTGCACATGGTATCCAATCAGATGCACCAGAGGTTGGGGGCGTTTTAGAAAATGAACAAAACCTGTACTTTACTTAGAACTTTTCACAATCACTTAAATGGGACATTAATAGTGCTGCGTTCAGTCCTACCAAGTGCAATGATTACTTTTCTGTAGCGTAATGATTGCAGAGTTAAACAGATTCCCCATCGTTATGATAGTCTCTGTCTCCATCTTTCTCTTCTTTAAGGTAATCCATTTTCTTATGGGCACCAATCCCTGTAGTGTTTAAGTGCCCACTTTGAGTGCTGCCATTAATCACCCATACAAACCATGTCTCAGAGAGGACTATTCTCTATGGCGCATACTGAAAATACTGCTTCCAAAACTACGAATACCTTTCTTCATATTTATAAATGGAAGCTTTAATTCCTGCATAATAGACCGTTAAACAAGTATGTGTTCCGTGTACAGTTGAAGTCGGAAGTTTACATAAACCTTAGCCAAATACATTTAAACTCCGTTTTTCACAATTCCTGACATTTAATCCAAGTACAAAATTCTGTGTCTTAGGTCAGTTAGGATCACCACTTTATTTTAATTTCTTATGGATGGTGGCAGTATTGAGTAGCTTGGATGACTGACGTGCCCAGAGTAAACTGCCTGCTACTCACTCCCAGAAACTAAGATATGCATATTATTAGTATATTTGGATAGAAAACACTCTGAAGTTTCTAAAACTGTTTGAATGATGTCTGTGAGTATACCAGAACTCATATGGCAGGCAAAAACCTGACAAAAAATCCAAACAGGAAGTGGTTTGTAGTTTTTCAAGTGTTTGCCTATCCAAACTACAGTGTCTGTGGTGTCATTTTGCACTTCGTAAGGCTTCCACTAGATGTCAACAGTCTTTAGAACCTTGTTTGAGGCTTCTACTGTGAAGTGAGGATGAATAAGAGCTCCTGGAGTCAGAACACTGCCAGCAGGGCATGAGGCTCAGCCATGCGCGCTCACGTGAGAGGTAGCTCATTGCATTTCTGAAGACAAAGGATTTCTCCGGTTGAAACTTTATTGCAGATTTACGATAAAAACATCCTAAAGATTGATTCTATACATCGTTTGACATGTTTCTACGAACTGTAATGGGATTTTTTGAGTTTTCGTCTGACCTGCGCGTCGTGAATTTGGATTTGTGAACTGAAAGCGTGAACAAAAAGGAGGTATTTGGACATAAAGGATGGACTTTATCGAACAAAACAAACATTTATTGTTGAACTGGGATTCTTGGGAGTGCATTCTGATGAAGATCATCAAAGGTAAGTGAATATTTATAATGCTATTTCTGACTATTGTTGACTCCAACATGGCGGATATATTGTATGGCATGTTTTTGTGTCTGAGCACCGTACTCAGATTATTGCTTTTTCGGTAAAGCGTTTTTGAAATCTGACACAGCGGTTGCATTAACGAGAAGTTTATCTAAAGTTCCATGTATAACAACTGTATTTTCATCAACATTTATGATGAGTATTTCTGTAAATTGATGTGGCTCTCGGCAAAAGCACCGGATGTTTTGGAGGCAAAAGATTACTGAACATAACGCGTCAATGTAAACTGAGATTTTTGGATATAAATATAAACTTTATCGAACAAAACATACATGTATTGTGTAACATGAAGTCATATGAGTGTCATCTGATGAAGATCATCAAAGGTTAGTGATTCATTTTATCTCTATTTCTGCTTTTTGTGACCCCTCTCTTTGGCTGGAAAATGGCTGTTTTTTTGTGTGTAGGCGCTGACCTAACATAATCATATGGTTTGCTTTTGCGGTAAAGCCTTTTTGAAATCAGACACTGTGGCTGGATTAACAAGAAGTAAACCTTTAAAATGGTGTATAATGTTTGAGGACTTTTAATTATGAGATTTTTGTTGTTTTGAATTCTGCACTTTCACTGGCTGTTGTCATATCTATCCCGCTAACGAGATTCAAGCCATAAGAAGTTTTAAGAATGTGAAATATCAGAATAATAGCAGAGAGAATTATTTATGCCAGCTTTTAATTATTTCATCACATTCCCAGTGGGTCAGAAGTTTACATACAGTCAATTAGTATTTGGACTCAAACGTTTTGGGTAGCCTTCCACAAGCTTCCCATAATAAGTTGGGTGAATTTTGGCCCATTCCTCCTGACAGAGCTGGTGTAACTGAGTCAGGTTTCTAGGCCTCCTTGTTCGCACACGCTTTTTCAGTTCTGCACACACATTTTCTATAGGATTAAGGTCAGGGCTTTGTGATGGCCACTCCAGTACCTTGACTTTGTTGTCCTTAAGCCATTTTGCCCCAACTTTGGAAGTATGCTTGGGGTCATTGTCCATTTGGAAGACCCATTTGCGAACCAAGCTTTAACTTCCTGACTGACGTCTTGAGATGTTGCTTCACTAAATCCACGTAATTTTCCATTCTCATGATGCCATCTATTTTGTGAAGTGCACCAGTCCCTCCTGCAGCAAAGCACCCCCACAACATAATGCTGCCACCCCCGTGCTTCACGGTTGGGATGGTGTTCTTTGGCTTGCAAGCCTCCCCCTTTTTTTCCTCAACATAACAATGGTCATTATGGCCCGACAGTTCTATTTTTGTTTCATCAGACCAGAGGACATTTCTCAAAAAAGTACGATCTTTGTCCCCATGTGCAGTTGCAAACAGTAGTCTGGCTTTTTTATGGCGGTTTTGAAGCAGTGTCTTCTTCTTTGCTGTGCAGCCTTTCAGGTTTGGTCATTATAGGACTCATTTTACTGTGGATATAGATACTTTTGTACCTGTTTCCTCCAGCATCTTCACAAGGTCCTATGCTGTTGTTCTGGGATTGATTTGCACTTTTCGCACCAAAGTACGTTCATCACTAGGAGACAGAACGCATCTCCTTCCTGAGCAGTATGACGGCTGCGTGCTTCCATGGTGTTTATACTTGCGTACTATTGTTTGTACAGATGAACGTGTTACCTTCAGTCATTTGGAAATTGCTCCCAAGGATGAAACAGACTTGTGGAGGTCTACAATGTTTTTTTTCTGAGGTCTTGGCTGATTTCTTTTGATTTTTCCATGATGTCAAGCAAAGAGGCACTGAGTTTGAAGGTAGGCTACAATACATCCACAGGCACACCTCCAATTGGCTCAAATGATGTCAATTAGCCTAGCAGAAGCTTCTAAAGCCATGACATCATTTTCTGGAATTTTCCAAGCTGTTTAAAGGCACAGTCAACTTAGTGCATGCAACTTCTGACCCACTGGAATTGTGATACAGTGAATTATAAGTGAAATAATCTGTCTGTAAACAATTGTTGGAAAAATGACTTGTGTCATGAACAAAGTAGATGTCCTAACCAACTTGCCAAAACTATAGTTTGTTAACAAGAAATTTGTGGAGTGGTTGAAAAACGAGTTTTATTGACTCCATCCTAAGTGTATGTAAACTTCCGACTTCAACTGTATATGTTTCACTCACACATACAAAAACACGCACACATGCACGCCTGCATGCAAGCACGCACGCATTTAGATACACACACACGCACACAGCTTCACAGTGTATTACGACATTGTTTTGTATCCATTATGATGGTGGGTTCATGTAGACTGTGTGAGAAACAACCTTTCACCTTTAAATAAGACTGACTGGGCACGTGCCATGGGTGGTGCTTTGTTCCATTAACATGACTTCACCTGTAGGGCTTAAACCAGAACTCACCTGGAATCACAGATGATGTCATCTCATTCTAGAACTTTACAGAACCTCTCCCACACAGAGGAAAATAGGACCAAAGACAACTGCAACTGTAAATAAGTGTTCAGACCCTTTGCTATGAGACTCGAAATTGATCTCAGGTACACCCTGTTTCCATTGATCATCCTTCAGATGTTTCTACAACTTGACTGGAGTCCACCTGTGGTAAATTCAATTGATTGGACATGATTTGGAAAGGCACACACTTGTCTATATAAGGTCCCACAGTTGACAGTGCATGTCAGAGCAAAAACCAAGATTGTGTCGAAGCACAGATCTTGGGAAGGGTACCAAAAAATGTCTGCAGCATTGAAGGTCCCCAAGAACACAGTGGCCTCCATCATTCTTAAATCGATGAAGTTTGGAACCAAGACTTCCTACAGCTGGCCTCCCGGCCTAACTGAGCAATCGGGGGAGAAGGGCATTGGTCAAGGAGGTGAGCAAGAACCCAATGGTCACTCTGACAGAGCTCCAGAGGTCCTCTGTGGAGATGGGAGAACCTTCCAGAAGGACAACCATCTCTGCAGCACTCTACCAATCAGGCCTTTATAGTAGAGTGACTAGAAGGAAACCACTCCTCAGTAAAAGGCATATGATGGCCTGCATGGAGTTTGCCAAAAGACACCTAAATGAAACCTGGCACCATCCCTACAGAGGAAACCTGGCACCATCCCTACGGTGGAGCATGGTGGTAACAGCATCATGCTGTGGGGATGTTTTTCAGCGGCAGGGACTGGGAGACTAGTCAGGATCAAGGGAAAGATGAAAAGAGCAAAGTACAGAGAGATCCTTGGTGAAAACCTGCTCCAGAGCTCTCCGGACCTCAGACTGGGGCGAAGGTTCATCTTCCAACAGGACAACGACCCTAAGCACACAGCCTAGACAATGCAGGAGTGGCTTCCGGACAAGTCTCTGAATATCCTTGAGTGGCCCAGCCAGAGCCCGGACTTGAACCCGATCGAACATCTCTGGAGAAACCTGAAAATAGCTGTGCACCAAACCTCCCCATCCAACCTGACGGTGCTTGAGAGGATCTGCAGAGAAGAATGGGAGAAACACACCAAATACAGGTGTGCCAAGCTTGTAGCGTCATACCCAAGAAGACTCAAGGCTGTAATCACTGCCAAAGGTGCTTCAACAAAGTACTGAGTAAAGGGTCTGAATACTTACATAAATGTGATATTTCAGTTTTAACATATTGTTAAAATATCTAAAAACCTGTTTTTGCTTTGTCATTATGGGGTACTGTGTGTAGATTGATGAGGGAAAAACACTAATCCATTTTAGAATAAGTCTGTAACGTAACAAAATGTGTTAAAAGTTGTATATGTGACGTGATATTTTAACAATGATAATGTCACAGAAGAAGAGGGGTACATTACAACAACGTTAAAGCTGATGTAATGTAATTAAGGTTCGAACAAGTAGGAAGTCGGGAGGAGTCTGCCAGTAATCCCTGAACGCTTCAAAGCATTAACTACACCAAGTTCAAGCTTTTATCACTCAAATAGCAGTTAATGCAAACTGAAATCCATGAGCATTTTGACAACTAAATATTGAAATTTCTTACAATCTTGAAGATTTAGGCCAGGTTTCTATCTGATCAGGGTTTCTATCTGATCAAGGATTCTATCTGATCAGGGATTCTATCTGATCGCGCTTGACATTTCAGATTGAGCCGACAGTTTAACTTAACCGATTGAACTTGACCCTTACCCTTACCCTTACCCTAACCGCTAAACCCAACCCTAACCGTGACCCAGTGGCGAACTGGGAATGTAATTAGGCTCTGGCATTTCAACCACACGGCCCACTACTGCTATACCACACCGTAGCATACCACAAAACCATTTTTGAGGTCTCACATTTTTATTTAATTTCCCCTTTAATTACACACCTAGGGGCAGATTCAGACGTAGGAAATGTACACCTTTCCTACACACGCCTTTCCTAGACACTTCTCAGTAGTCAGTAACCAAATTAAAATAAAATAGTATTTGTCACATGCGCTGAATACAGTAGGTATAATACTTACCGTGAAATGCTGACTTACACGCCCTTATCCAAAATATAGTTAAGAAAATAGAGTTATAAAAATATTTACTAAATAAACTAACATAAAAAAAAGGTACACAATAAAATAACAATAATGAGGCTATATGCAGGGGGTACCGGTACTGAGTCAATGTGCTGGGGTTAAGGTTAATTGCGGTAATTTGTACATGTAGGTAGAGGTAAAGTGCATAGACAATAAACAGCTAATAGCAGCAGTGTAAAAACAAAGGGGGGAGGGTCATTGCAAATGTTCCGGGTGGCCATTTGATTAATTGTTTAGCAGTTTTATGGCTCGGGGGTAGAAGCTGTTAAGGAGCTTTTTGGACCTAGACTTGGCACTCCAATACCGCTTGCCGTGCGATAGCAGAAAGAAGACTCTATGACTTGGGTGACTGGAGTCTTTGACAATTTTTTGGGCCTTCCTCTGACACCGGCTAGTATATAGGTCCTGGATGGCAGGAAGCTTGGCCCCAGTGATGTACTGGGCTATACACACTACCCTCTGTAGCGCCTTACGGTCGGATACCGAGCAGTTGCCATACCAGGCGGTGATGTATCCGGTTATGATGCTCTCGATGGTGCAGCTGTAGAACTGTTTGAGGATCTGGTGACCCATGACAAATCTTTTCAGTCTCCTGAGGGGGGAAAGGCGTTGTCGTGCCCTCTTCACGACTTTCTTGGTGTGTTTGGACCACTCAGACTTACCATATGCAGTAGTGTAATGGTCTTTGCTGCTGGGGCTTTGCTGCTGGGCGTGCTCTGAATAAATTTAATTAAACTGCTGAAAACCCTCCCACTTGCTGGTCAACAGATTTTCTTGTGAAGTTTTAATTCAATAGGATTTTCAGTACATTTATCTTTAGCCATTCCTTTAAATATGGTTTACCTTTCATTTGAATTTTGTTGACAAACTCACTGGACTATATCGAGAGAACAGGATATTCAGAACCTGATAAAGGTTGTAGAAGTATTAGGGAATTAAGTCAAGGTCAGAATACACTGGCGTACCACCCCTCCCCCAGGGTACCTTGCTGACACTGGCTTGTCCCTATGATTAAGTTCACGGTCAGAATACGCATAGAGAGAAAAGTGCATAAAATGGGAATAAAATTATATTTATGCGGGTGTAATTTGGGTCTGAATAAACCCCCTAGCGAGAGAGGACTGTGTTTGGCTAGCAATGTTTCTGCAGACTACCACAATGGCAGAGTTTGTTAAACAAATCCCGACCCAATTGATACAAATAATATTAATTATATCATCCTGCCAGGAAGGCATACTTTGTAGATCTACTCATAATCAAAATAGTTGCTGTAGGCCTATTAGTTAACCTGACGACTCACACTCGCTGCTCTGTCGTTCACTACATAAACTAACGTCCGTGGGCGTGGCATAGCGTTTGGCCGGAAGGAGGAGTCTGGGTAGACAGGCAAATCATTAGTAGCCAATTGCTAGCTAACTACACAAAGTGATAGATGAACATGCACGCGCACACACACACACACACACACACACACACACACACACACACACACACACACACACACACACACACACACACACACACACACACACACACACACACACACACACACACACACACACACACACACACACACACACACACACACTATAAACAATTGCAACATCAACTACGTAGTTACCTGATTAGCCTTTTTTTAATGTAGCTGTCATTGTTACTGTAGCCAGAACATCTTCCATTATTTACAGCTGTCACTATTCCTGTTTTGTCCCAGAAACATTGATTTTGTTGTAAAATTCTATTTGCTTCCATTTCAAGTTTTTTGGCAAGTTGTTATTATAATGTAGCTTTTTTAAATCTGGACATGGTCCAATTTGTACAAATCAGAGCAGTTTATTGTTTCGTTGTCAAAAGAAATAAAAATCATAAGTACATCCAGGCTGCATCACATCCGGCCCTAATTGGGAGTCCCATAGGGCGGCGCATAATTGGCCCAGCGTCGTCCGGGTTTGGCCATCATTGTAAATTGGCCATCATTGTTCCCTCTTTGGGCAAGGCGTGCCGCTAGCGACCCAACCCGACAACATCCGGTGAAATTGCAGAGTGCCAAATTCAAATTACATAAATAGTAATAATAAACATTCATGAAAATACAAGTGTTATACATCGGTTAAAAGATTAACTTGTTAATCCAGCCGCTTTGTCAGATTTCAAAAAGGCTTTATGGCAAAAGCCTACCATGCAATTATCCGAGGACAGCGCCCCGCTTACAAAAGCATCCAAACATTTTCCAACCAAGCAGAGGAGTCACAAAAGTCAGAAATAGCAATAAAATAAATCACTTACCTTTGAAGATCTTCATCTGGTTGCAATCACAAGGGTCCCAGCTACATAACAAATGGTCCTTTTGTTCGATAAAGTCCTTGTTTATATCCCAAAAGCTCATTTTGTCGGCGCGTTTTGTTCAGTAATCCACTGGCTCAAAGGCGGTCAAAACATGCAGACTATTACATCCTAATAGTACCGGTAAAGTTCGTCAAAACATGTCAAACAATGTTTAGAACTAATCCTCAGGGTGTCAATTATCTAAATAGTCGATAATATTTCAATCGGACAATAGCATTTTCAATAGAAAGGAAAAAGAACGAAAGGCGCAAACCAGTCACGCACGCAAACCAGTACTGCATGATTCCATAGACCCCTGACCAAAAGGTATTTTTCTTCGTTGTTTTTCAGAAAACAAGCCTGAAACCATGTCTAAAGACTGTTGACATCTAGTGGAAGCCATAGGAACTGCAATCTGGGCCCTAACCACTTATATAGCCAATAGGCTTTCAATGGAAAACCACTCACATCAAAAAAATCCCATTTCCTGGATGGATTTTCCTCGGGTTTTCGCCTGCCATATCAGTTCTGTTATACTCACAGTATAACAGAACTGATACAACTGATAGCTACAAACAAACTAATAGTAATAGATTAAATGATAATAAAAAAACTGTGATGCACATTAATGTAATAAACGTATTGTTCTATTTATTGTTATCGCAATATGGATTTCTTTCCATATCATCCAGCTCTACATTGAAATAATAGCCTTTTTTTCAATTTTGACCCACTCAACCACCTAAAAAAAATGTCCAGTCCATTTGGCAGACGGCCAATTCAACCTTGCCGTAACCCTAACAAGCAGTTGAATATCAACAGAGTTGCAGTTCATAGTTTCTTCATAGTATGATCATCTGTAGATCATTTACAGATATCAAATCAAATCTTATTGGTCACATACACATGGTTAGCAGATGTTAATGCGAGTGTAGCGAAATGCTTGTGCTTCTAGTTTCAACAGTGAAGTAATATCTAACAAATAATCTAACAATTCCCAACAACTACCTAATACACACAAATCTAAAGGGGTGAATGAGAATATGTACATATAAATATATGGATGAGCGATGGCCGAGCGGCATAGGCAAGGTGCAGTAGATGGTATAAAATACAGTATATACATGTGAAATGAGTAATGTAAGATATTTAAGCATTATTAAAGTGGCATTATTTAAAGTGGCATTGTTTAAAGTGACTAGTGATCCATTTATTAAAGTGTACAGTGATTGGGTATCAATGTGGGCAGCAGCCTCTCTCAGTTAATGATTGCTGTTTAGCAGTCTGATGGCCTTGAGATAGAAGCTGTTTCTCAATCTCTCGGTCCCAGCTTTGATGCACCTGTACTAACCTCGCCTTCTGGATGATAGAGGTGTGAACAGGCAGTGCCTCGGGTGGTTGTTGTCCTTGATGATCTTTTTGGTCTTCCTGTGACATCGGGTGCTGTAGGTGTCATGGAGGGCAGGTAGTTTTCCCCTGGTGATGCGTTGGGCAGACCGCACCACCCTCTGGAGAGCCTTGCGGTTTAGGGAGCGGTGCAGTTGCTGTACCAGGCTGTGATACAGCACGACAGGATGCTCTCGATTGTGCATCTGTAAAAGTTTGTCAGGGTTTTGGGTGACAAGCCAAATTTCGACAGCCTCCTGAGGTTGAAGAGGCGCTGTTGCGCCTTCTTCACCACACTGTCTGTGTGGGTGGACCATTTTAGTTTGTCTGTGATGTGTACGCCCACTCCCTATCTAGGGGACTATCAAAATGAAGTATTACGAAATACAGTAACAACAACTGGTGAATGACCCAAGAAACCTTCACCTCATTGCCAGTTAAAATAAATAAAGAATCCTACCAGTAATCCTAATCAAATAATACTCCCTGATATTTAAGAACCCTCTTTATTCCATAGAGACACAATATATTTCACACAGATATAGCTCCTACTTTTATCCTGTAAGTATCTAGCCTCAAAGACTAGATCATTTCAGAAGATGTGTCGTTTCAGAATGAGAGGTGCTGTAGCTCTGCTGCTGTTTTCTCTGTTTGGGGCATGGGCTGAAGCTACAGAGATGGCCCACAAGACCCCTGACATCTGGTCTAAGCTGGAGGAGCTGAGAGACATGGTGGTGGAACAGAGACAGGAGCTGAGCGTCACCAAGACTGAACTGCAGCTCCAGAAGAGCAAGGTGGAAGAGCTGGAGAAAGAGAAAGCAGGTAATGTCAGAAATATCAGGCAAGCATTTGCCTTGTTGTTATTGCAATCTCAGACTGTCCTTTTAAATAATCAACTCCTTTTCACAGGCAGACCAACTGTGGCCTTCTCTGCTGGTTTGACTGACTCTGGAAATGTAGGTCCATTCAGTACTGCTACTACACTGATCTTCAGTAGAGTCATCACCAACATCGGCAAGGCCTACAACCCAATTACAGGTACTAACAAGAGGGAAATCCATTTGAATGTTGCATAACATTCATCCAACAATGCCAAATATTGAGTCAGTCATCTCATCATTATTTTTTATGAATGCAATTTAATGTAATTCTTCTGGGATGATTTTGCTGCATGTTTCTCAGTAATCTCTGTATATAATTTTACTTCCCTAACTTGTTTTATATTTTATTTTGAAAATCATGATAAGACACTAGATTTTCAGAGTGGACATAATTCTGAGGGACAAATTCTACATTTCAAGCTTTTAAATCCATCTCCTTTGATGACTTCTGTAACCGTAATAGCCTTGGTTTCATGCTTGTTAACATTAGAAGCCTCCTCCCTAAGTTTGTTTTATTCACTGCTTTAGCACACTCAGCCAACCCGGATGTCCTAGCCGTGTCTGAATCCTGGCTTAGGAAGTCCACCAAGAACTCTGAAATCTTCATCCCTAACTACAACGTTTTCAGACAAGATAGAACAGCCAAAAGGGGCGGTGTTGCAATCTACTGCAGAGATAGCCTGCAGAGTTCTGTCCTACTATCCAGGTCTGTACCCAAACAATTTGAACTTCTACTTTTAAAAATCCATCTCTCTAAAAACAAGTCTCTTACCATTGCCGCCTGCTATAGACCACCCTCGGCCCCCAGCTGTGCTCTGGACACCATATGTGAACTGATTACCCCCCATCTATCTTCAGAGCTCGTGCTACTAGGTGACCTAAACTGGGACATGCTTAACACCCCAGCCATCCTACAATCCAAGCTTGATGCCCTCAATCTCACACAAATTATTAATGAACCCACCAGGTACCACCCCAAAGCCGTAAACACTGGCACCCTCATAGATATTATCCTAACAAACTTGCCCTCTAAATACACCTCTGCTGTTTTCAACCAAGATCTCAGCGATCACTGCCTCATTGCCTGCATCCGTAATGGGTCAGCAGTCAAACGACCTCCACTCATCACTATCAAACGCTCCCTGAAACATTTCAGCGAGCAAGCCTTTCTAATCGACCTGGCCCTGGTATCCTGGGAGGATATTGACCTCATCCCGTCAGTAGAGGATGCCTGGTTATTTAAAAAAAATATGCCTTCCTCACCATCTTAAATAAGCATGCCCCATTCAAGAAATTTAGAACCAGGAACAGATATAGCCCTTGGTTCTCCCCAGACCTCACTGCCCTTAACCAACACAAAAACATCCTGTGAACAGCCCCTGTGATATGCAACTTTTCAGGGAAGTTAGAAACCAATATACACAGGCAGTTAGAAAAGTCAAGGCTAGCTTTTTCAAGCTGAAATTTGCTTCCTGCAACACAAATTCAAAAAAATTCTGGGACCTTTTAAAGTCCATGGAGAATAAGAACACCTCCTCCCAACTGTCCACTGCACTGAGGATAGGAAACTCTGTCACCACCGATAAACCCACTATAATTGAGAATTTCAATAAGCATTTTTCTACGGCTGGCCATGCTTTCCACCTGGCTACCCCTACTGCAGTCAACAGCACTGCATCCCCCACAGCTACTCGCCCAAGCCTTCCCCATTTCTCCTTCTCCCAAATCCATTCAGCTGATGTTCTGAAAGAGCTGCAAAATCTGGACCCCTACAAATCAGCCGGGCTAGACAATCTGGACCCTTTCTTTCTAAAATTATCTGCCGAAATTATTGCAACCCCTATTACAAGCCTGTTCAACCTGTCTTTCGTGTCGTCTGAGATTGCCATAGATTGGAAAGCAGCTGCTGTCATCCCCCTCTTCAAAGGAGGGGACACTCTTGACCCAAATTGCTACAGACCTATATCCATCCTACCCTGCCTTTCTAGGTCTTCGAAAGCCAAGTCAACAAACAGATTACCGATCATTTCGAATCCCACCGTACCTTCTCCGCTATGCAATCTGGTTTCAGAGGAGGTCATGGGTGCACCTCAGCCACGCTCAAGGTCCTAAATGATATCGTAACCGCCATCGATAAGATACAATACTGTGCTGCCGTATTCATTGACCTGGCCAAAGCTTTCGACTCTGTCAATCACCACATTCTCATCGGCAGACTCAATAGCCTTGGTTTCTCAAATGATTGCATCGCCTGGTTCACCAACTACTTCTCTGATAGAGTTCAGTGTGTCAAATCGGAGGGCCTGTTGTCCGGACCTCTGGCAGTCTCTATGGGGGTGCCACAGGGTTCAATTCTTGGGCCAACTCTTTTCTCTGTATACATCAATGATGTCGCTCTTGCTGCTGGTGAGTCTCTGATCCACCTCTATGCAGACGACACCATTCTGTATACTTCTGGCCCTTCTTTGGACACTGTGTTAACAACCCTCCAGACGAGCTTCAATGCAATACAACTCTCCTTCCGTGGCCTCCAACTGCTCCTAAATACAAGTAAAACTAAATGCATGCTCTTCAACCGATCGCTGCCTGCACCTGCCCGCCTGTCCAGCATCACTACTCTGGACGGTTCTGACTTAGAATATGTGGACAACTACAAATACCTAGGTGTCTGGTTAGACTGTAAACTCTCCTTCCAGGCTCACATCAAACATCTCCAATCCAAAGTTAAATCTAGAATTGGCTTCCTATTTCGCAACAAAGCATCCTTCACTCATGCTGCCAAACATACCCTCGTAAAACTGACTATCCTACCGATCCTTGACTTCGGCGATGTCATTTACAAAATAGCCTCCAATACCCTACTCAACAAACTGGATGCAGTCTATCACAGTGCCATCCGTTTTGTCACCAAAGCCCCTTAAACTACCCACCACTGCGACCTGTACGCTCTCGTTGGCTGGCCTTCGCTTCATAATCGTCGCCAAAACCACTGGCTCCAGGTCATCTACAAGACCCTGCTAGGTAAAGTCCCCCCTTATCTCCGCTCACTGGTCACCATAGCAGCACCCACCTGTAGCACGTGCTCCAGCAGGTATCTCTCTCTGGTCACCCCCAAAGCCAACTCCCCCTTTGGCCGTCTCTCCTTCCAGTTCTCTGCTGCCAATGACTGGAACGAACTACAAAAATGTCTGAAACTGGAAACACTTATCTCCCTCACTAGCTTTAAGCACCAGCTGTCAGAGCAGCTCAAAGATCACTGCACCTGTACATAGCCCATCTATAATTTAGCCCAAACAACTACCTCTTCCCCTACTGTATTTATTTATTTTGCTCCTTTGCACCCCATTATTTATTTTCTACTTTGCACTTTCTTCTACTACAAATCTACCATTCCAGTGTTTTACTTGCTATATTGTATTTACTTTGCCACCATGGCCTTTTTTTGCCTTTACCTCCCTTATCTCACCTCATTTGCTCACATTGTATATAGATTTATTTTTCTACTGTATTATTGACTGTATGTTTGTTTTACTCCATGTGTAACTCTGTGTTGTTGTATGTTGTCGAACTGCTTTGCTTTATCTTGGCTAGGTCGCAATTGTAAATGAGAACGTGTTCTCAACTTGCCTACCTGGTTAAATAAAGGTGAAATAGATAAAAATGAGTTTACTTTTGTAACTACTAGCTATATAATACCAAACACGTACAGTACCAGTCAAAAGTTTGGACACACCTACTCATTCCAGGGATTCTTTATTTTACTATTTTCTACATTGTAGAATAATAGTGAAGACATCAAAACTATTAAATAACACATATGGAATCATGTACTAAACCAAAAAGTATTAAACAAATCAAAATATATTTTATATTTGACATTCTTTAAAGTAGTCACAATTTGCCTTGATGACAGTTTTGAACACTCTTGGAAAAGCATTCCAGGTGAAGAGAGAATGCCAAGAGAGTGCCAAGCTGTCATCGAGGCAAAGGGTGGCTACTTCGAAGAATCTAAAATATATTTAGATTTTTTTGAAACTATTTTGGTTACTACATGATTCCATATTTGTTATTTCAGAGTTTATGTCTTCAGTATTATGCTACAATGTAGAAAATAGTCCAAATATAGAAAAACCCACACCTCTAAGTATCTCCAATCTTTTGACTAGTACTGTATGTCTACGGTAAAAAAAAAAGAAATATTTTATGTTACTTAATCTGTCACCCTTATTTTATTTTAGATATAACAATGTTTTATTTGATACTTATTGTGTTTGGTGGTAATTTGTGTTTACTAGTCCCTGACTTAATTATACCAAACTCAGCAAAAAAAGAAACGTCCTCTCACTGTCAACTGCGTTTATTTTCAGCAAACTTAACATGTGTAAATATTTGTATGAACATAACAAGATTCAACAACTGAGACATAAACTGAACAAGTTCCACAGATATGTGACTAACAGAAATGGAATAATGTGTCCCTGAAGAAAGGTGGGGTCAAAATCAAAAGTAACAGTCAGTATCTGGTGTGGCCACCAGCTGCATTAAGTACTGCAGTGCATCTCCTCCTCATGGACTGCACCAGATTTGCCAGTTCTTGCTGTGAGATGTTACCCCACTCTTCCACCAAGGCACCTGCAAGTTGGCCCTGCCATGGCCCTAGCCCTCACCCTCCGATCCAACAGGTCCCAGACGTGCTCAATGGGATTGAGATCTGGGCTCTTTGCTGGCCATGGCAGAACACTGACATTCCTGTCTTGCAGGAAATCACGCACATAACGAGCAGTATGGCTGGTGGCATTGTCATGTCAGGATGAGCCTGCAGGAAGGGTACCACATGAGGGAGGAGGATGTCTTCCCTGTAACGCATAGCGTTGAGATTGCCTGCAAAGACAACAAGCTCAGTCCGATGATGTGATACACCGCCCCAGACCATGACGGACTCTCCACCTTCAAATCGAACGTAGTTGCCGGTGATGACCTGCCTTACAACAGGCCTACAAGCCCTCAGTCCAACCTCTCTTAGCCTATTGCAGACAGTCTGAGCACTGATGGAGGGATTGTGCATTCCTGGTGTAACTCGGGCAGTTGTTGTTGCCATCCGGTACCTGTCCCGCAGGTGTGATGTTCGGATGTACCGATCCTGTGCAGGTGTTGTTACACGTGGTCTGCCACTGTGAGGATGATCAGCTATCCGTCGTGTCTCCCTGTTGCGCTGTCTTAGGCGTCTCACAGTACTGACATGGCAATTTATTGCCCTGGCCACATCTGTAGTCCTCATGCCTCCTTGCAGCATGCCTAAGGCACGTTCCTGCAAATGAGCAGGGAACCTGGGGCATCTTTCTTTTGGTGTTTTTCAGTGTCAGTAGAAAGGCCTCTTAAGTGTCCTAAGTTTTCATAACTTTGACCTAATTGCCTACCTTCTGTAAGCTGTTAGTGTCTTAACGACCGTTCCACAGGTGCATGTTCATTAATTGTTTATGGTTCATTGAAGAAGCATGGGAAACAGTGTTTAACCTCTCTAGGGTATGTGGGACGAAATCGTCCCACCTAGTCAACAGCCAGTGGAATCGAGTGGCGCGATATTCAAATACCTTAGAAATGCTATTACTTCAATTTCTCAAACATATGACTATTTTACACCATTTTAAAGACAAGACTCTCGTTAATCTAACAACATTGTCCGATTTCAAAAAGGCTTTACAACGAAAGCAAAACATTAGATTATGTCAGGAGAGTACCCAGCCAGAAATAATCACACACCCATTTTTCAAGCTAGCATATAATGTCACAAAAACCAAAACCACAGCTAAATGCAGCACTAACCTTTGATGATCTTCATCAGATGACACTCCTAGGACATTATGTTATACAATACATGCATGTTTTGTTCAATCAAGTTCATATTTATATCAAAAACCAGCTTTTTACATTAGCATGTGACGTTCAGAACTAGCAAACATACCGAAAACTTCCAGGGAATTTACTAAATTACTCACGATAAATGTTCACAAAAAACATAACAATTATTTTAAGAATTATAGATACAGAACTCCTTTATGCAATCGCGGTGTCAGATTTTAAAATAGCTTTTCGGCAAAAGCAGATTTTGCAATATTCTGAATAGATAGCTCGCCATCACGGGCTAGCTAACCCACCAAGTTTGGCGTTCACTAAACTCAGAATTACTATTAGAAAAATTGGATTACCTTTGCTGTTCTTCGTCAGAATGCACTCCCAGGACTTCTACTTCATCCACAAATGTTGTTTTGGTTCAAAATAATCCATAGTTATGTTCAAATATCCTCAGTTTTTTTTCTTGCGTTCAAGACACTATCCGAACGGTGATGCGCGGACGCGTATCGTGACAAAAAAATTCTAAATATTCCATTACCGTACTTCGAAGCATGTCAAACGCTGTTTAAAATCCATTTTTATGCGATTTTTCTCGTAAAATAGCGATAATATTCCGACCGGGAGACGTCTTTTTCATTCAAAGACTGAAAATATAAAATGGCCTCTTGACGTGCACACCCATCTCATTGTTCTCAGATCGACCACTATCCAAATGCGCTACTGTTTTTCAGCCATGGACTGCAAAGTCATCATTCAACGTTCTGGCGCCTTCTGAGAGCCTATGGGAGCCTTAGAAAGTGTCACGTTACAGCAGAGATCCTCTGTTTTCGATAAAGAGAGTGTAGAAGGCCAAGAAATGGTCAGAGAATCTTCTCAGGTTTTGGCCTGCCATATGAGTTCTGTTATACTCACAGACACCATTCAAACAGTTTTAGAAACTTTAGGGTGTTTTCTATCCAAATCAAACAATTATATGCATATTCTAGTTTCTGGGCAGTAGTAATAACCAGATTAAATCCGGTACGTTTTTTATCCGGATGTGAAAATACTGCCCCCTGCCCCCTACCCTAGGGTTAAACCCTTTAAAATGAAGATCTGTGAAAGCACTGGGCCTTTAATGTCTGTAAAACTATTTCCTGGAGGAACTACGGCGGCGTCTGGAGCACTGGGCGATGAGACTTGGACATTGGTTCCTCCTGGGTTGGGGTTGGGCTGTGGTTGGAGGGAAATGGTAAGTGCCCGGAGTGTCTCTGATATTTGGGAGAGTTGTTCTTGCTGCCGCCCCAGCAGCTCCTTGGTGGGTTATAACATTCTTGATCTGGGTGATCTCTACTGGGTCCATGTTGAGGGGCAGAAGCTTGCTGTGACATGATGAGGTTGGACCCAGGAGCAGAGAAGAGACCAGACGAGGAATCAGTGGTTTAGGAAAAACGTAAATACTTTACTGAGAATTAGTAACAGAAGGATCACAGGAATACTGGGAACCAATAAACACTAGGGCTAGAAAACTCATTCAGGAAACAACCGCACATGGGAAACAGAAAACACACCTCTCTTAAAAGGGAACTAATAATTAGTAACGGAACACACCCGAGTGTCATTATAGTCTCTAGGACGGTCTCTGTCGCCCTCTGGTGAAAGGTGGAACCATAACACAATCCCTGTAAAATACAACACCCGCAATGAATTGAATTCATTCATCTATTCCAATTACGGTAGCATTTACTTTTTTACAGTATAATACAGTAAATTACGGTTTTCTGCTGTGTGTCAATTCACAGTACTTGCTTTGATACCGTATTTATATTACATTCATATTACAGTAGGTGTACTGTAATATGAAATACAGATTATTACTTTCCACTGAGCTGCCTGTAAGTTACTGTAAAATTCACAGCAACCCTTTTACAGTGTTGAAAAATAGGGGTAGGGTTGTAGAGAATCGAAGGACCATGAATGTAATAAGAAAACTTAGGTGCTGGCTTAAGGCTGGTAGCAACCATTACAGAATGTCCGGTCAGAACAAGGATGAGGCGGATGTGCAGGTTAAGGGGATTTTAAAATGGAAGATGTCCACACTCACACACACACATCACACACACATCTGACCACTCATGGTTCAGATAACTGAAAATCATGTCCAGTGAGAACTGACATTAACTATGTGGTTCTGAAAGGAAAGAGGAGAAAGAAAACTAAACAGCCTATTGGATTTGTACACATGAAACTCAGGCAAATGTGTTAAAAAAAACATTACAGTAATGTTGAAATGTATACATAATATAATTACAATGAGCATTAGTGATATATTTAGAGAATAGAAAATAGCCTAGTACCATAAATGAGAAATGCTAATAAACGTCTAATCGCTAACAGTCATGCTAAATCGCTAATGCTTTCCAATGCAAAATGCTAACGGTAGTGCTAATGCTAGCGGGAGCGCGAGCTAGCTAACAAGCTCAATGGTAATTATACACAATAGACCACAAAACCTAGCCCCATATAATATGACACAGATTTCAAGGCACTTACGTTTAGATGCACGCACAATTATATATACAGGGATTCAGTCCACAGGAGGACAAGTGCAGCAGGAGGGCAAACTGTGGAAGTGCTCATCAAGATAGGGAAAGCATGTTTCTGACCACACAGGGTCATAGACTAACTGAAACTGAAGTCCTGGGAGTCAAGGCCACTGATAAGCTGAACGAAATGTGGTGATAAGTATTTGGCGTGACCTTGACCAATAAGACACTAACAAAAGTGGGGTGTCCTCTGAATGGGAGACTAAGCTGCAGGCCTAGAACTACCAGAAGGGATGACTAGAATCAGCTGACTGAAGCTGGCTGTTTTAATAAGTATTGCTGTGATACCATGTGACCCCACAGGACTATAAAATAGCTCAGCTTTCTCTCTCTCCCTCTCGCTCTTGTCCTTGGGAAATATTATATTGGTCTTCAGGTTTTCATAACCACTTATTTCTAACAATTCAATAATGATGAGAAGGGAGATGAGAATTAGTTCAACCATTTATTTGGAACGTGTTCATCAACAACACATACAACTCCCATGGTGTTTTGTGGCAATACCCCAATACATAACAGGAAAGATCCTCAATTTTAGCAGACCATCAAGGGGCCTTCACCTACTTATCAGTCCCAGGGAATCCCACAGTGAAAAGCTGAAATTCAATACTTTCATTCATCTGCTTGCTCTGCCCTTGCGTGGCTTGTGAACGTCACAGAGTCTCAGCTTTTCATAAATGGGTCATAATAGTTTGCTGCTCAAACAGTTCTGACGTTTCAGACGTTTCTGTGAGAAGAACCATTTTTGGGATCTGCCCTTGTCTCACAAACACCGCTCTAGCTTAGCTTAGGTCATTGTTGGTATCAGCAGATGCAGAGAAATAGACAAATTCAATGCAACAACCCAGCAGTCGATGTTTAATAAGGGGGGTTAGAAGTCCAAAATGCACCCGCATCAAGGTGGAACTGTAGGAGTTGAACTGTAAACTGTTAAGTTAGGGAAAGTATTTTTAGGGAAAGAGTTTATGAATTACTGGCCTTATAACCTGCAGGGATGAAATTTGGGGACCCATACTATTGGCTTGTGTAGCCATACTCAAATGACAGTATAGCGCCAAACCTATGGAGTTGATTTATGATTTCTAGAAGGTTTTAATTATATGCCCAGACCTTTCACTGTATTTTTTACAATTTGTATCATATTAAAAATCAGCCACTATTGGTAGCTACCGTTAGTTATGACCACATACATTTCTAACTGTCACTTTAGTGTTAGTTTCCTTACATTTTGCATCATTCCATTAGTTTACCTTTCTTTCCTATGTCCCGTTAGTGTGGTTGTTCCTGACAATCTCTAGCGATAGTGGATCATATTAGGCTAATGTATTACCAGTTGTGGAATAATTTGGGACATGTACCCTACTTGAATCATTATGGAACGCAGACTATATGTAGCAGTTAAAACCTGGAGCCTGGCACACGGTTCACGACTGGATCGTTGTCATCACAGTTCAATGATTAGTGGCCCCTATTGAACACTTATCTCACCTTCCAATATTTCATTGATTGAACAATTTAATATGGCAACTTTCAGGAAGTATTTTTATTCAACAATACATTTTTTGCATAAAGGCTCTCCAAACCTGTTTCTTTTATTATTATTTATAACTACGTTCCTAACCCTAAATAAAATAATACAAGATCAGAGTATTTTTAATCTACCAATTGGTGCTGAAAAGGAAACGAATATGAATGTATTTACATGGCTTTCTTTAATTGATCCCTAAAATTCTGAATTGTTCTCTCCATGTATTCTAGTGAGTCTGTCGAGAACATTCAAATTAAAGATGCACCAAATATACAGAGATGGCTTTAGATAAATGTACTGAAAACCCTATTGTATGAAATATTGGTCAGCAAGTGGGAGGGTTTTCAGTGGTTGAATTAAATGTATTTAGAACCACGCCTGCAAAGCCCGTTAAGCACCTGCATAAGGTATGTCTGAGTAGCAACTACTGAGAAGTGCGTAGGAAAGCATGCATAGGAAAGGAGTACATTTCCTACGTGTAAATCGCACCCTACGGAAATTGGGACGGAAGAGCCCATACACTAAGCAGTCTCAGAAGACTTAGTCTCAGAAGAAGACATAAGACTTTAGAGAGCTAGTTAAAAGGGTGGCAGGTAGCCTAGTGGTTAGAGCTTTGGGTCAGTAACTGAAAGGTTGCTGGTTTGAATACCTGAGCAGACAAGGTAAAAAATCTGTGCCTTGCTCAAGGGCACATCCACAGATTTTTTACCTTGTCTGCTCAGGCATTTGTATGGCCTGTACACTTAAGCTAACCTTCTTCAAGGAAAGAAGACAATCAGAGCACAGCCTCTGCGACTCAAGGAGGAGCCAACAGACAGCAACAAGGAGCACAATCCAGAGGAAAGGAGAAACATAAAGAAGGAACCCCAGCTCAGAAGAGAGGACACTGACATCTTCTCTTTTTTTACATGCGGCCTGAACAACAGAGACAACAACAGACTTTGCTCACAGATTGAGAAGAACATATTTAATATTCAGAAATCTTGTGGTCTTTCTTATCTTTCAATCTATACCTTTTTCCATGATCATTCTCATTATGTTTGTAAATATTTAGATTTGTGTCATTAAGGGCTCTATTCAGTCTGTAAAGCTCAAGCGTCACAGATTCCGCAACAGAAAGGTAAAGGTAATTTTCGATTGAGCAGACATATGCAGCGTTTACCATGAATGCAGCCTCCGTTAAAGCGAGAACATTGCCTTTAAATTTCAATCATACTGTGAATCTGAATTTTCACTATGCGGATTGAATAGAGCCCTAAATGTTGGTAAAAAATAATTGTGTTGCCTTTTTTATCGTGGTTAAAATTAGCTCAAATTGTCTCAAAGAATTCATACCTTCAGATAAACTATTGTTAAAAAATAATTCTTATAGAGTAATTGTTCAATAACTCATGAGACAGGACTCTTTAGAAGACCAATACTGTCCAATAACGGACAGATGCTCCGATTTCATAATTTTAGAGAAAATAACTTGACACTGTCCCTCAAGAAGTTCATTCAGACTCATAAATGAGACAAGTGTTCATCTCTGCCATCAATATGCCACTGATAGAACACAACTGTTTGCGGTGCTGCGCAGGGGTGCCTGCAGTATTTGTTTGTTTCTTGTTCATTGTTTAAATTTGTTTAAACTCGTCTGTTTTTGTTGCTTTGCTTTTAGTAGTTTAATTGTGTTTTATGTTAAATCGGATTACCGATTAGGCTATGGTAGAGCGACATGAAGTGCACACAGTGGATTATTCTCCTACTTGGATTACTTTTGCTGGTACCTGAAACAACATGCGACCTTCTGAGAAAGTCGGCGGCACCACACATCTGCTACAGCAGAAACTCTTTTACAATGTAATAACTCATATTGGGGAGAACGGATCAAAGGGGAAATACCTGCAGAGATCGTGAGACAAAACAACCTGGGTGAAGGACTTCTAAAAAGAAAGAGGAAAAGGGGCAGGAAAGGCGAAATGCAGCAGAGGTTGAGAAGGAACAAATAAAAGTTTTCACTTCCAACTATCCTGCTCTCCAATGTCCAATTGTTTAAGGGGAAAATGGAGGAATTGCGGGCAAACTCACGGTTTGAGCCTGTGTGATGGCCTTTTCTGAAACTTGGCTGTAGGCGGTGGTGCCCGACTCTGAAGTCACCCCTGATGGATTCACTACTACTCGTATGGACAGAGACAGGGAAGCTACGGTAAGGAGCACGGAGGCGGAGTCTGTGTTCTGATAAATGATAGATGGTTAAAACTACGATTGTCAGGAATAAAATATGCACTCCTGATATAGAGCTACTGTCAGTGTCACTGCGCCCCTTCTACCTCCCCCGTGAATTCCCCCAGCTTTTTCTGACAGTTGTTTATATCCATCCAAGAGCAAACAGTGTCAATGCAGCTGACATCATTTTTAACCTCACTTAAGAGCTTGATGCGATTTCCCCTGATGCGCCCAAATTCATCATGGGGGATTTCAATAGCTGTACTCTTAAGCACACTTTGAGTACTTACACCCAGTATGTGACTTGTCTAACAATGAAAAATACGATCATTGACTTATGTTATGGCTCTGTTCCCAAAGCATATTCATCCTTGGCCAGACCTCCACTGGGTGGATCAGATCATAACACAGTTTTTCTACGACCAACTTATAGGCAGTTACTCAAAAGGGAGAAGGTGATGGAAAAACAAATACAGGTGTGGGACAATGATAGTATTGATCAATTGCAGGGATGGTTCGATTGTACCAGCTGGAGTGTATTTAAAGAATCATCAGCTGACCTGAAGGAGTTGACTAACATAATATCTGGCTATATGGAATTCTGTGTTGATTTGGTGATCCCCAAGAATTGAAAGTGGTGCTTAATGTTTGCCTCCGGGAATCCACTCGAAATAAAAGAGGTACAGAGAGATGTGAACAGTGATAAAAAAGGCAAGATGCCAGGACAAGTATAAGGTGCAACAGATAATGTTACAGGGAGACTCTCGGTCTGCCTGGTTGGGCATTAAGAATATGGCAAACGCCCCCTTCAAAGGTAGGCAACGTATCGATCCCTGCCTGGACGAGAGGGTGTCCCTCTCTACAGCCAATGAACTAAACAAGTTCTTCACCCGCTTTGAAACAGGGGTCTTCCCTGCTCCCCTGGCCTGTCTGGAGGAGGATGTCATGGCAACCAAGAGCGTGCTTGTCATCGATGAGGAAGATGTACAAAGAGTATTCGAAAGCACTGGAGCACGAAAGAGCCCGGGGCCTGATAACATAAATGGTTGTGTCTTGAAACACTGTTTCACTCTGCTGAACGGTGTCTTCTGCTCTCTGTTTCAGCGGTCCCTGGATACATTGGAAATTCCATCTCTATGGAAAAAAATCTATTGTTGTACCTGTCCCAAAAACCTCTCATCCATTTGCATCAAATGATTACAGACCTGTCGATCTTATCTCTCTCTTGATGAAATCTCTTGAAAAGATCATCAAGGCATACATAATCAACACCACCAGACACCTTCCTGACCCCCTCCAATTTGCATACCGATCAGAGAGAGGGACAGATAATGCCATCTTTTCGCTCTTACATCTGGTGTACATGCATTTGGAGGGCAGTGAAACCCATGTGCATATCATGTTTGCAGATTTCTCCTCGGCATTTAACACAATCAATCCGTTGGTCCTCGCGGACAGACTGAGAGGAGACTTCAGACTTGATGTTATGCTTATCACATGGAGTTGGCAACACTCTCTGAGGTGCGCACTACTTCAGTTGGAACGCCACAGGGCAGTGTTCTTTCACCAGTACTATACATACTGTATACTTTTGTATTTGTATTTATTATGGATCCCCATTCTCTTTTATAAATCATTCATTGAGAGCATTCTGTCCTACTGCTTGACCTGCTGGTTTGGGAATATCAAGGTTGCAGAAAAATAGATTGGGCAAGATAGTCAGGACTTGTGGAAAAATCATGGGGCAGGAACAGCAAGAACTGTCATCTCTCTACATGGGCAGAGCCCTCCATAAGGCGAATAAAATAGCGGTTGACTCTTCCCATCCACTCCACCCTGAATTCCAGCTCCTTCCCTCTGGACGTAGGTACAGACTACCTAAGGTTAAAAAAAATAGGGCCAAGTACTCTTTTATTCCGAATGTAATTCTGCAACTTAACAAAATGTTGGACTAATTGCACTTAGCATTTGTACTATGAAACTGCACTTACCCTGCCTATTTGCTTGTAAATATCCTTCGCTATTTATTTTACATTTTTAGATGTGATATGTTTTATGACTGCTGCAAGATGAATTGCCTCTTTGAGGACATTAAAGTTTTTCTGAATCTGAACTGTTGTGAGCCATATCTCCCTGCTCCGACACAGAGAGGGAAAGGGGAATATGAATGAGGGGAATAGGCCCAGTGCAGCTGGTGAAGATGAATAGAATCAGAACCTTTTTGTGGGGAATCTGGCAGAGAGAGGAGAAAGGGAGAGGAGAGGATAGAGGGAGAGAGAGGGAGACTTGAAAGTAAGGTAGATGATAGAGTTCTTCCTATGAAGGTAAAAATTCTGGCAAGGGAGGAGAGAGGATAGAAGAGAGGATAGAAGAGAAAGAAAGGAGTGAGAGTGAGGGTGAGTTAGTTAGATAGAGGACTCCCATTGAAGTTCACAGAAACCTGGACCCCAGTGGCATCCGCCATCTTGGCAAGTCACATCAGTAGCAGCTTTCAATGAGTTGAATGAGCTGGGTTTCTAAGGGGAGTGTTGTTGTACCTGATAAGGTTAATACATTTTGACTGGGGGGTGTTACGGAGGAAATTGCACCCCCTCTGCATCCTGTGCCTTCCTGCAGCTGTACTCTGGAACTGTGGAGGCACCTGGAGGACCAGATGTCTTGGGTAGACGTCTATGGTGGCATCTTTCCTATCCTCTAACTGGCATGGATTTCTGTCAACCCTATCCTCCAGTTGGCAATGTGTATCCTCCGATTGGCAAAGATTTCCATGGTGCTGATCAATCCCCCAGCTGGCGTAGAACATCTATGTTGACATCTATTCCCAGTTGACAGAGAGAACCCGTTAAGATCCAGCCAGGGCCCTGTCTATCTCCCTTCCCAGATCTCCCTTAGCTCTGCTGGCAGACCAGACCAGTTTTGTTGCTCCCCATTGGACAGAGAGGAAGTGGGAGGAGGGAGTTGTCGCTGTGGATAGAGGGCTTTCTATGAAGGTCACAGGAAACTGGACCACAGTCATATCCACCATCTTGGTAAGGGACATTGGTAACAGCTGTCAGTGGGGTGAATAGGTTTCTAAGTTAGACAAGCTCTCTCTCATCACCCCTCTTCTCCCTCTCTCTCTCACCCCCTTCTCTCTACCTTTTACCCTCTTTCCAGAGAGACCCAAACAGCTGTAGCTTGAGTGAACCCAGGAGATATTGTCCAGAGACTGGCATACAGCCTATCTTTGGGGGGTTGGTAGACGACGGGCAGTGGTGGAAAAAGTACCCAATTATCCTACTTGAGTAAAAATAAAGATACCTTAATAGAATATTACTCAAGTAAAAGTGAAAGTCACCCAGTAAAATACTACTTGAGTAAAAGTCTAAAAGTATTTGGTTTTAAATATACTTAAGTATCAAAAGTCAATTTAATTGCTAAAATATACTGAAGTATCAAAAGTAAAAGTATAATAATTTAAAATTCCTTATATTAAGAAAACCAGACGGCATCATTTTCTTGTTTTTGATTTATTTACGGAGTGCCAGGAGCACACTCCAACACTCAGACATCATTACAAATGAAACATTTGTGTTTAGTGAGTCCGCCAGATCAGAGGCAGTAGGGATGACCCGGGATGTTATCTTGATAAGTGCGTGAATTGGACCATTTTCCTGTCCTGCTAAGCATTCAAAATGTAATGAGTACTTTTGGGTATCAGGGAAAATGTATGGAGTAAAAAGTACATTATTTTCTTTAGGAATGTAGTGAAGTAAAAGTAAAACTTTTCAAAAATATAAATAGTAAAGTAAAGTCCAGATACCCCAAAAAAACGACTTAAGAAGTACTTTCAAGTATTTTTACTTAAGTAGTTTACACCACTGTAGACGGGTTGGTTGTTTAGTAACAAAACCAATGTCTGCGCAACTATGGGGCAAAACAGACGGGGTTGGCTTAGATTGTTGATAACATGTAAACTATATTTAGACTCCAATGTTTATTGAAAACATATATGAAGTGGCACAATTTACACTTTTTTCTCAAATACATTGTTACAGTTGTTGATTAGCTAACTAGCTAGCAACATTTAGCCACATTAGAATGGATGCCCCAGTCAAAACAACTCAAAACCAAACATGATATCAAGAACAAGATCAAATGAGCTGAAACGTGCCACTTACGAATAACCACATGGTAGCTTCTGACTGTATCATTGTTGCTAGCTATCTGACCATCCAGAATCACAACAGCACCCATTTGAAGCGCACACATCATTTTTGGGACGTTGTCAGCTAACCCCTTTATGGAAACAGGCAACAGTATCCACACAGTAACAGAAGCAAAACAGTAGGCCTATTTCATTGCATAACCTAGCCCTCATCTGTATTCAGCACGATCACAGTTCAAGAGAGTCCTAAAATCTAGTGTTTTGTCAACCCCCTCACTCACATGAATTTCTAGGTGAATTAGTAGGGTCTAACATTGGCACTGTGTCACAGTGATAGCAGCTATAGATAAGCCGTGCAATTTAGAAAGAGTACCCACTTCACATGAATAAATATTCATGGATATCCTCAGCGGGGTGAAACACAGTCTAATGTTGCTATGCCCACTGTGTCTATTTCAGATGCAAAAGCACATCCCTCTTATACGACTCTAATTCTGTCACGTATGACCCTTTGACTTCTCAGGCTGTCTGCATGCTGAACTGCTAATGTCAATGGTGGCTGTATGAGATAACATGTTTTTTATCTAAGTAAGGTGTGTGTGTGTGTGTGTGTGTGTGTGTGTGTGTGTGTGTGTGTGTGTGTGTGTGTGTGTGTGTGTGTGTGTGTGTGTGTGTGTGTGTGTGTGTGTGTGTGTGTGTGTGTGTGTGTGTGTGTGTGTGTGTGTGTGTGTGTGTGTGTGTGTGTGTGTGTGAGAGAGAGAGAGAGAGAGAGGGGAGAGAGAGAGAAAGAGAAGGAGAAGAGGGCTCTTGTAGGGAGAAGAGGGCTCTTGTAGACTCTGGTGGACATGTGGCTGACATGTGGTCTGGATTTCTGGGATGCAGACAGTCTGGTGTGTGTGTTTGTGTGTGGTGTGGTGTGTGGGTGTGTGTGTGTGTGTGTGTGTGTGTGTTTACTCTAGAGTGAGACTGTCCTGCTTTCTCTCCAGGTTGAATGCTGTGGGCATCACCAGACTCAGACCGACATGGTTACACTTACTCTTACCCGGCTCTGAGACTCCATCTGATCTGCAACAAAATAACAGCCTGTCTTTTTCCCACTCAAATACAGCTTCAAAAGGCTCCTACATTTGCTCTCCAATTTGACAGGTCAACTATTGCTACATATATTATTATTTATCTCAGCAAGTCAGTTACAAACAAGTTCTTATTTACAATGACAGCCTACCGGGGAATTTTTACCTTGTCAGATCAGGGATTTGATCCAGCAACCTTTTGGTTACTGGCCCAACACTCTAACCACTAGGCTACCTACCGCCCCAATTAGAACCAACCCTTTTGTTGCTACGGAACTTTGAAGTGAAACATTCTTATTGGTCCTGTTAGAATGAATGGGCCGGTGGAAAGGAAAGCTCTGAGTGTCTGAGGAGGTGTTGCGGACTGTTCTGATGTAAATGTGAATGAGAGAGAAGAACTCCCAAGGGAGGAGTAGGGCTTAATGGACATCCACGCTCTGTCAGTCTGTGACAGGAACAATGTCACTCGCCCTGTTTGTCACTCACTGGCCTCTGTAGATACACTAATTGGCAGATTACAGAGTGTAACATGACACAGTGGCAGACATGTGCGCACACGCACACACACTTCTCTGTGGCAGACAGTAATACATTCTAAAAGTGTTAAACTGGCTAAATGAGACGTAAGGGATACAGGCGAAAGGTGTGTAATCCATCTAACAGAGTACCTACCTTCTAGTGTATTTAGTGTTGCTGGGAAAGTTGAGATAGAGACAGACATAGAAGAGTATGGTGTTTATTGGTATCCTCTTTTGCATGGTCCGATGTATGTAGTAAGGCACAATATGAGAAAGAGACTTGTGTGAACTTCTCTCTGAGTGAGACACAGCCAAATGTCAGTGTGGGTAAGTCATCCATTGTCCCAAGGGCTAATGTCAGAGGCTGAGAGGAGGAATGCCACATGTGTCTGAATGACTAAGTGCAACATAGATCATACCGTCCAAGAGCCAAGGGAGAAGGCAGGCTATTGTGAGAAATGGAATTGCTGAGGAAAGCTCCAACAGTGTTCTTGTACCTGTAGATCTGTGTGTGTGCGTGTTTGTATGTTACTGCATCAAGTAATAACACTGATCAAGGTTGATGTAGGGGGCGAATAGCCATAGCTAATTAAAACATGCACTCAGCAGCCCACCAGTGTATTTGAGAGAGTGGGTGTAGCTCGGCAGTTTCATGAGAAGCAAGGATGTCTATACAACTCAAACACACACACACACAAACACACACACACACACACACCTCTCTCTCAAAGCAATCCTCCAGACACCTGGAAAGTGCAGCCAGAGTTCTGTAGGGCCCCCAGGTCGCCAGCTCCATCTCTCTCTGAGGTAAAGTGGAGTCAAGGTAAACTGAGATTGATTCTCCTGGGCCAGAATCCTTCTATTCTGGCTGGATCAGCACTCTCACCCTTTTGGGCCCACTGACGGTGATGATTAATAACACACACGCACACTCACACACGGACCTGCACGCACACTCACACATGCACACACACTCCATTACCCTTTGCACACAGATGGCCAGTCAGGTTGAAGGTTGATGGAGAATAACACTGCTGCGCTTCGCTACGTCATATAGATCCATTAGACCTAACCACTCCCTCTCTGCATCTGTATCCTTCATGTATCCTTCCATTGCTACTGATGCCATTCATCACTATGGACTTGTTAACGGACTCTTGTAAAGGCTAAAAGAGTCTGTTACCGTGGTCTTGAGTGATTCATGTAGCTCTCCCAACAGTAAGTATTTTTCTTTGATGTTAGAGTGTGCTTCTGTTAGTTAGTGTAGACTATGACAACCCTGAAGTGTACCAAGCGGTTTTTAATTTATGCACAATAAAACAAGCAAACATATTAAAAAAAATAGTTAGTTACAATTGAAAACATTGAAGAAACCAACATACTGAATATTTCACTCAGTTATGGATGTACATCATCTTTAAACAAAACAGAGATATTACACCTTGATATTACACCACTTCAGCTTCTGGAGAAGGATGTGTGTAAAGCACTATCTCCATGTCCGTTACTATAACCCCAGGCAGAATAAATTCATTAAGTCACACAGCCAAATCAACAATTGTGAACAAACAGTTTCAAAATGATGAATTCCAAAATTATAAAAACTATACAAAGTAGGGGAGACCAGTGGCAATTGTAACACCTTGAATTTCTCCACACAGAAATCAGCTACAATTTTTTTCTTTTAAATCACTCAGCACATGTCCATAGGTTCTCTCCCTGCTTGAAAAGCCAAATATCTCACTATTTGCACGCTTTATTGGCAAATGTTTGTTTAGGGGTGAAAGTATTTTTTTTCCAGCAGCTGTATTTTTCTTATACTGTCCTGAGCATTAATGTCCAAGAATTCAAACTAGCATAATTTGCATTACTATATGTTGGCTAACCATTGACATGATTGACACGTGTCACTATTGTTGTCTTTTGCTAGGCACATGAGGTTTTGTCATGGCTGCTAGGGTTGGGGGTAATTGCAATGCAATGTTAAAATTACCCTGAGCCAAGAAGACAACTTATGAAAACAAGTAATTTAAACTTGGATGCAGTAAGTCATGTCAAAGCTAGCGGATTCATTACTTACCAACAACAGCTGCAAATTCCAATGAAACTATACTAAGTTTTGAAGTTCACCTTCCTTGCTTTGTCCAACAACACTATCTTGAATTTAGCAAATACGTTTTGTGTTTGTTTTGAGTGCAGTATTTATTTAGTTTCATTGCACAAATGTTGGTTAGCACGTTTCTCACACTGGCTTTAAGCATTGAGGGAGCAGGCCTGCCATGGCAAGTGCAGGGGGGTTGCCTAGCAACACGTGCCTCAGAAGGAGTCAACATCAGCGCGACAAATTCCCATGACTTGTAAATCTTTTCAGAATGAACAGCTAGGGTGATAGCTAAAATGGCTTTGAAAAAATATGATTGCAGCTAATAGGGAGAAGCATCTAACAAAATAACTACATTATGGCATTCACTAATCATAAACTATTTACATACGGCATAATATAAATGTTTGTACATTTGTGGAGAAAATTCTTACTTACTCAACTTTTAAAATAACTATACAAATACTAACTAACATTGGATCCTATGTAGTGCCATAGAAGTTGTAAAAATATATAATCTGGGCACTATCAGACTATTCAAGAGGTTTGGAGATTAACTGAATGTCCATGCACAGGGTGTTACTGTAAATATTGGTTACTTGCAAAATCATTACATATGTCTATGATAATATGATAATTTCTAAGCATGTTATTTGGGTTATTTTTTAGGTGTTACATTTTACCCCTGCTACTGTTACAATTGCCCCTGGCACAGGACGTTTCTGATTAAAATCTATATTGGGATCTGACCGTCCTATGTACAGACATATAAATGGTATGAATGATTAGGTGACAGATGTTAGTTTCTGATATATAAAAATGACCGGCCTAGCTCAGGTTGTCTCTGAGCAATAGAGTAAAATATAAAAAGTGTTACAATTGCCCCCGCTCTCCTCTATGACGACAGCTTAAGCATGATCTAGTTACATATTCCTGACCATTCTTTCCTTTCAAATTTATCCAATCTACTTGCATGAACTCATTACTTCATCGCAAAAACAAAGAAAATTATTATTTTTAACACTGACATTGAGTAAATGGACCTATAAAAGCTACAGAGACATATATATATGCTTCTAAATGAGCTTACTGTACAACAACATCAACAAAAAGCAAAAAAGATTGTACACTGATATCTCAACCATTGCTAACTGCTAAACTGACGCCAGCCCTGTAAGAGAAAAAAATATGGTCACATCTCTAAAATATCTACATTCTGATCGATAGCTGTCACAGGTAGATGGTTAAAAGCACTAGATCGGTTAAACAAAAGTCTAAAATTGGGTAGCTATTGAGTGACAGCTACCCTGGGTACACTAAGCACCTGACTATCTAACGTTGAGCATAGTAGTTGGGTCAAATTCATCAGGCATCACTAAGGCCACCCCATTTGGGGGTACGCTGTAGGACCCTAGCACAGCAGATGAAGGGAAGTGGCTATACAGACAGACACATCTGGTGCCCAAATTGATGACATATATCGTGCAGCAAAGAGTCCAGTGGAGACGAATGATTTCGGTTCAGTCAGTTCAGGTAGTCATCCTGATGAGCCCTTCCCCGTTAGATAGTTTATGCTGGCTAGCTAGCAACAAAAGTAGCATGGCGCTAGTTACAACTTGTAAAAGAAAGTTATGTTTATTTCGATGGGCGAGGGAGAAAATAGTTGTAGGCTATTGGTCACCATCTGGATGATGTTATTCCAATGACATGCCGTGACATGCCAATTAGCTAACGTAACGACAAGCCGGTGCAAATGACCCTAACCATGCCACTTGATTTTATTTTGAGTAGGATAGCGTCCTACTAATATTGGTAGTAACCATCTGGATGTCACAGTGATACAGTCTACTGGAGAGTTTAAGCTACAAGCCGGCAACACAACACGGGGCAGTGTCCTTCGCTCCCGCTTGCCGCAGTTAGGAGAAGGAAGTAGCTAGATAGTGTAGCTAATATCAGGCCAGAATGACAGCTAAAGCACCGGAAATCTACAGTTACGGCATTACGTCTTCATTATTTATTTATTTATTATTATGATAAAAACCGAATGATTCTGAACACTTTCCCAAATCCCAAATTCGGCAGACAAGTTTTAAATTCTCGCTGAAGTTTCTAGCCACAAGCAAACTAGCTAGCTGGGAAGGGCTCATCAGGACAACTGACTGAACTGAATCCGTTCGTCTTCCCTCGACTCTCAGCTGCGCGACATACGTCAACAATTTGGGCACCAGGTATGTCCGTATACCCTCTCCCTAGATGGAGCAGTTCTTGGACTACAGACCAGTGGAGTGGAATGTGACCAACCATGCAAAACTGAACAGAGCGACAGAAAAAACACGTCAGATGAATTCATGCAAAGCAGTTAGGTGGTTTTCTTCCCCCAGAACAGACACAGTTCTGGAATCAGATAATTCACAGGAAATCAAAGAGGGATCCATCCCATTCAAACAGCTCTTTAAGTTTATATATTTATATATTTTTTTATGTATTTTTATTTATTTAAATTTTTTTTAAACTTTTTTCCATTCCATGAAAAAAACGAAATTCCAGTTGTCTCCATGTTTGTGAGAGTCAAGTCAGGATCTTGTTGTTTTTAGTTTTTCCGAAGATGAACATTCCCAGTGAACCCCATCAGAGCACCTGAAGGAAAGTAAAGTGGGCATGTCCCTTTGATGACATCACTGTCTGGCTGTAATTTGATTGAATGGCAGCTGCCTAAGGGTCCCAGAGTAGGAGGGTCCCACATAAAATGTCACAAATTACATTAGAAACCACAAAGCAGAAAAAAATAGGACATAGTCAAAGCGAGTGGAGTGGGGTTGTTGTCTACACAAGGGTGTGTATCCCCGGTGCTGTAGCCCAACGAAGGGTTAATAGTCATCATAAGTGTTAAGGTCCGTGAAGTATGCGTTGGTGTATGTCTTCCCGGCTAGCTGGGGGTTGAAGTACTTATTTCTTTCCTCCAGAATCAGGTTGTTCTTATTGAAAGCCTGTGAAGGACAGAGAGAGAATAGGAAGAGAGTGAGGGCAAGAGAGGGGAGATGGAGAGAAGAAGACAGAGATGTGTCAGTGTCAACTGTATTGTAAGGATCAAATAATGATTCAGTCTAGATGGGAGAGTGCAAGGTAAAAGGAATACGTCAAACAGAAAAATAAACCTTGGTTTATGAGACGACAATATAAAAATCAACAGGAGGTCCCTGCATGAATAAAGCATTTCAATGAGCAAGGCCAAAGCACTAACAACAACAGGCTGGCAAAATGATAACCACTGAGCTGGTGTATTATGATGAGAAACCATATGTCCATTGATCTCCTCTCTAATGTCTCTACATCAGCAGCTTTCATGGCTTTCACATCTCCAAATCCCTGAGGACGATTTCAATGAAAAAAAATATTAATCAAAGAAAAGAAAATAGAAGACAAAAAAGTGAGTCAGAAAATAAGGAAGGGCCACAGGGTATCTCTGTAGTACCCTTCTCTGTGGTTCTATGGAGATACCATACATTCCTGTGAGTTAAGCACCCTGTGCTCAGTACAACCTCAGCAGTTTGCTAAATTGATGTGCGTGCGCCCCTCTGTCTTATTGTCTTGGCTAAGTGCATTCTGAAAGCCCCTGGAGGCGACATAATTCAGCACTTGATGATGCTGCGTTTGTTCTTGATTGATGGATCCGTATCAACTGATAGGGTTGCGAGTGCTGAGCACAAACACACACAACATTATTCTGTCTCGATAACATTTAAATGGCTTGCACACAGAGAGGTGACAAACATAACTTAAAGATCGAATCATGTGTTATTGGTTGAGTCTAAAGTATATTTCTATGTCTAAAATGGAACAAAATATACATTCTCAAAAGTCAAAATCTGTCTGAAACAGTAATATCTTGTATCTCTGCCAGTGGCCCCTTGGCTGCACTCAACCATTAACCAGCTGTTCTCAGACTTTGTCTACTCTGCCTTTCTTCCTTAACTGTGCTTAATTGGCTAAAGAGTGATTAGGGAGTGTTTTTAGTGGAGTAAACAAAATCTGTTGAACAGTGGGGTGGCATTAGAGATAAAAAGAAAGAGGACAGCTACGGAGAAAACAGAATGAGTTACGAGTTCCCTTTTCTCCATGGTAACCCATCATTAGAAAGCCAAACAGAGCTAATAAGACAGAGAAAGACAGAAAAGGGAAAAACAAACACATGCAAATGAGAAGAGTCAGAACATGGTGGACGTTTTAGAACGGAAAGAGATGAGTGGAAAATACACTGCCTTCTCACAAGTCTATGGGTAGTCCTATGGCAGGGTGGGGGGCAAATCTGTCCCTCAGGAGCCTCCATGTCTGCTTGTTTTCATTATTTCCTTCTGATCTAGACCTGAGAAACCAGGTGAGTGCACTCTCTGATCAATCAACCAATTGATCAATTAAGAACCTGACCAAAGTGAAGAGTGACAGAAGAGGGATGACCTATCCCTAAAAGCACCAAAGCTACTGACTAACTGATTAAGTGCCAAAGAGAGAAGAGAAAACCAGCAGACATTACGGCTCTTGAAGACCGCAGTTGCCTTCCTCTTGCCCTATGGGATGAATATGAAATAATGGGATTTCCGAGCAATGAGAGAGAAACTGAGTCTACCCCAACCTGCCGCACACAGAAGCGCCACAGGAAGTGGGGGCGCGGTGGGGAGGAAGAGGAAGGAGGTTGCTGATAGGTTAGGAGGAGGGTCAAGAGGCGGGATGTGTGGGTCAGAGGTCAGTAGAAAGTTAGTAGAAAATCTCCAGGCCACGCATGGACACGCCCATGTTAGCAGACAGAGGCTGGCGCATGCCGGGTTCATCCAGGGTCAAGAGTACGGACACATCGGGCTGCGGAAGCAGAGGAACGGGCAACAGTCATCCTCACTGGAGCCACAATGGACGACTAAGTTCTACTGTACCCATTGAGGAAGACAGGTGGTCTGTGCTACTGTAGGTGCAGGGGACTACATGGTCATTCTATGCCCTCCATAAGAAAGGACACACTACTGAATCATCAAAAATTGCATTCTTTCAGCTACACTCACTGCCATTGTCTCAGCGGTGCTCTAGAGCATAATCTTTCCGAGCTCACCTGGATGATAAAGATATTATTTTAATCAAACAAAGAACGAAGCTTTAGGAATTATAGTGCCAGGTGTTCTTCTTTCTCCTACATTACAAAATTAAATTACAGAATCACTCTTCTCACTTTTAGAATATGTATATTCAGCTGTACAACCCAGCCATTAAAACAAGAGTAAAGACAGGAATAATACGCTTTTGAAATATAAAGACTAGATTCATTTTTTAAATGGCTCTTTTAGAGTTTTTCACTTAGCCAAACGAGCATTGTCCATATTCATATTATCCTCTATCCGTAACTGCAAACTAGATTATGCTCACACACCAGACACTAATTACATGATAGATGGACACTTTTCAAATCTTTATTCTGCTATGGAAACTGCATTCTAGACCTGCGTCAGAGACTCCATTCACTTCAGATGGTGTGTCTGTTCAGTCATTTATAGGAGATGAATACTCTTCTGAAAGCTAGCTCTCTGTCCACACGATATGTTAACTCACATAAAATAGTGTCTCAACTGCTTAACCCCCTGACTTCATAGAACTCTAAACTAAGTCTTTCCAAAACCAAGCCTTGTGTCAACAGTAATCTCAGAGAAAATATAACTAACTAATAGTATTGATTTATTATTGAGTTAAACCAGGATGATCCACTGATATTAAACATCTCTTTTAGAATGAAGACCTGCAACCTATTCACTCCATATAAGAAACTTACAGTATGTCTATTGTGATGTATGTTGTTAGTAACTTATGAGAAAGCAGTGTATGGCTATATATGGCTATAGACACAGAACAGTGCAGTCACACAGAGTAGACGCAGGACCACACACACAAGTACAAAAAGCTACAGTACTATAGACCAGCCCAGGGGTATAGGTGAGCCTGGAATGTTCTAGAAGGCCACAGAGTGTGATAGTATACAAACCTTAATGGCCTCCACCGAGTCATATTTGTCCAGTTTGTTGATGTGGTTGGTGATGGAGGTGTTGAGTGGTGCTGCTGAGATGGGGTGGATGACCGTAGCATCGTGAGACTGCTGCTGGTAGCGCTGGCAGTAGGTGTACACTAGTAAAGTGACCAAACAACCCATGATAGAACTACTTAGGCCTACAGCAATCATATGGAACAGGTTGAAATCTGGAGAAGGAAAAAAGAGAGCAAAAAACGTTTTCAATGGTCAAAATAAGTTGAAGTAAGATTGATGTCACGTTAATAAGTGTGGATGAATTCATTATTGATACCAACAAATATCACACTACATTATCACACTACCACACTACATTATCACACTTTCACACTACATTAAATACCACACTACATTATCACACGAGCACACCGCATTATCACACTACCACACTATCACACTACATTATCACACTACCACACTACATTATCACACTACCACACTACATTAAATATCACACTACATTATCACACTATCCCACCACATTATCACACTACATTATCACACTACATTATCACACTACCACACTACATATCACACTTTCGCACTACATTAAATATCACACTACATTATTACATTATCACACTATCACACTAAATTATCACACTACATTAAACCCATACACACTCATACCTCCGCATCTTCTCTCCTCCTGACTTGAACGAGCAATGGAGACTTCTGTAAAAGAGAAAAATAAAAGCGATGCTGAACAGAAGAACACACTTCTTCCCCTGACAAAACTGTATAGATAGTGTTGAAGTCTTTGAGCATTATATTGAGAATGAACCAGAGGATGATAAAGCCCATCACTAGACACCTGAAGCTTTTATGATAAGTACTGTATGATAATTAGTGTATCTGGCCTCATTACGGGAAATGAAGTACACAACCCTACTAACGACCCTTAATGGAGTGGCATTCCCATTAAAACAGATGAGTGATAAGGAACTAAAGACAAACTGGTGTTTCAGAAAGATAAAGTGTACACTTTTAGAAAAAAAAGATGCTATCTAGAACCTAAAAGGGTTCATCAGCTGTCCCCATATGAGAACCATTTGAAGAACCCTTTTTGGTTCCAGGTAGAGTCCCTTTTGAGTTCGAGGTAGAACTATTTGGGGTTCCTCTGTGTAAAGGGTTCTACATGGAACCCAAAAGAATTCTACCTGGAACCAAAAAGGTTTCTATCTGGAACCAAAAAGGGTTCTCTTATGGGGACAGCCAAAGAACCCTTTTGGAACCTTTTTTTCTAAGAGTGTACTCAAACGTATCACCTAGCATAGGCTACGGACATATCACTGGAGCAGTTTTGAAGAAATAATCATGTTTTATGGGTTGCTAAGTGTTAGTCAGTCCAAAGTATTCTGCGATATAAAATCTATTCGGCTCTGGTAGCTCGAGTAGTATTGTGTCCATTGATACTATGTAGAACACATCATTGT